>NC_071389.1:166474555-167097509 GCF_022682495.2 Desmodus rotundus | reverse complement strand
TGAGATTTTGCTGCCTATGTTTTCTTCTAGGATTTTTATGGTTTCAGGTCTAACATTTAAGTCTTTGATCCATTTTGAATTTATTTTTGTGTGTTGTAAAAAGGTGGTCTAGTTTCATTTTCCTGTATATATCTGGCCAATTTTCCCAACACCATTTATTAAATAAACTATAGCCCACTGTATGTGCTTGCTTCCTCTGTCAAATATTACCATTATGGTCAATTCCTGGCCCTCTCCTTGTGTGTTTATGACTAACACCATGTCCTTTGATACCTGTCCTTGGAACTGGCCTTCCCCAGATGCTGAGCCACTAGGCTCATTGAGAATAAAAGCAGAAGCTTTGACAGGCGGTTACAGTAGCAAGAATCAGGTTCTACAGCCTGAAGATGACGGTGTCCAAGTCTCAGCCCTTCCAACTACTATGGTGTAATCACAGCAAGTAATTTAACATCCTTGAGCCCATTTCTTCATGTATAAAATGGATTTATTGAGGATAGTATAAACAGCCTCTGGGATGACTTTAAGAGATTCGACATTTGCCTCATAGGGATAGAGAGGAGAAAAGAAAGACAAAGAAATTGGAAATCTATCTGAAAAAACAGTGAAAGAAAACCTCCCTGATTTTGGTGAAGGAAATAGACATCCAAGTCCAGGAAGCACAAGAGTCAATTATGACAGACACAAAAAAGCCCACTCCCAGACACGTCATTATTAAAAGGCTAAAGGTTAAAGGTTAGAGTGACTCTTAAAAACAAGAGACAAGAAATTAGTTACCAGAAGGTTAGATGGGAGTGGGGAGGGGGAGAATGGGTGAAGAGGTGAGGAGATTAAGAAACACAAATAGGAAGTTACAGAATAGCTACAGGGATGTGAAGCACAGCGTAGGAAATGGAGTAGCCGAAGCACTTATGTGTGTGACCTGTGGACCTGAACAATGGTGGGGACTGCCTGAAGGAGTAGGGGGTATTGGGTGGAGGGGGGCAAAGGGGTAAAAATCAGGACAACTGTAATAGCATAATCAATACAATATAACTTAAAAATAAAAAATGGATTTATTTGTAGGATTATTGTGAAGATTAAATATCATAAGGCATATCAGAGTGCTAAGAACACTTTTCATTATTCTTCCTCAACAGGTTACCTTCTTTTTATTAATACTGACCACTTCTGCACTCCTACCCCAGTTTCAAGTTCCATGTGCTAACATATAACTTTCTAATGCCTTTTGTTAGACTCCAGCTTCTATGTTTTCCTCTCCTCCAACAGCTTAAATAAGATAATAATTATGAAAATACTTCTAAGTGGGTAAAGTCTTCATTTTTTTATTTACTGATTTCTGGGAGAGAGAGAAAAAGAAACATTCATTAATTTCTTGTCCCACTTATTTATGCATTCACTGGTTGATTCTTATATGTGAATATAAGAACCCCTGACCGGGGTTCAAACCCCCGACATTAGTGTATTGGGACGATGCTCCAGCCAACTGACCTACCACCAGGGCTGGATGAAGTCTTTAAAACTGCTCCTCCTATGGCCGAAAACCTGCCCATCCTACAAGGTTCAGTTTTCAAATCAAACTTCTTTCATAAATCCTTTACTAATCACACCAGCAACTGTGACTCCGTCAATGTGTGAACTCTCATTCCCTTGGGGAAGTCATAGATACCTTTGGGAATCTGATAAATCTATTGGTTTTCTCATGTACACACACACACACACACACACATTTGGTATACAACTGGAACAGGTTAACAAATAACTGGGAAATCACCACTGACCCCAGGCTAAGGGCTATCCTACACATCAGTCAGTCTAGCAATGGTAGTACAGCTCCCCAGCGAATGATATGGAGATACAGAAAGGACGATGTTTTCACTTATCACAGTAACTTTGGAGGGATGCTCTTTGCATTAACGGGCAGTGGCCGAGATATGACACAGCCTGCAGTTCACAGGAGGGTTCAGCACGTGCTAGCTCTTACATGTGGCACTCGGGGCCAGCCTTCCCTTCTATGCTTCCTTGTATTTCAGGGGCTGGAAGCCTGGCTGGTGGGGTTCTGGAGACATCCCAAGAGAATGGAAAGCACAGAAGAGAGGCTTCTCTTTTGGCTCCAGGAAAAATGGTGGCAGTTGCTGGGTACAGGCTCCTGCAGGGTGGGGTGCAGTCTCCTACAGGGTGGGGTGCAGGCTCCTGCAGGGTGGGGTGGGTGAGGACTCCTGAAGCACAGGAGGAGAAGCCCGCAGGCTCACAAAACAGGCAGTAGTGTGTTACTGCATTGCCAGATTTTCAGATAAGACCACTCTTCCCCACCCCAGTTTTCCCCATGCAGTCCTTCCAATAGCACTGACACTTAATGTCCTATATTAAATACCTCTTTCTTGAAATACCTGATGTTCAGGCTTCCTGAATGATACAGCACACAACAGAGAAATGTGTCACTGCCTACCTCTTTCAAATCTCCTACAGAAAGAAACCTACCACAAATGTAACTTGGTAATACTTTGATACATAATCGTACTAAAAAGTTTTACATCACATTATAAGAACAGTCCAATCATTTAAGAGAAATACACTATGAAGAGAGAAGCTTAAATGAATTCAAGACATCTCAAAATTATTGAGTGCTCAGTGGGTTAGAGCATTTCCAATTATGCATTTCATTGAAATGGGTTTCAGTGTGCAGTGGAACAGTTACAGCAAATGCTATAAAACTAATAGCAAATATATGAGACAGAAGATTCAAAATGCCTTTTAACAAATCTAGAGCCAAAGATCAAACAGGCAGAGACACACGAACTGCAGAAAACCCACGAATAGGGAAGTCACTACCTGGCCTTTTCATCACTATTTCATTAATAAAGTTTCAAATACTATCTCACATTACTGCCATCCCTATATATATATTTTTTTAATTTTTGGAGCACAGTGATAAATTCATTGTGTTAGAATGAATGTTTTAATTATGAATTTATTTTTAGGCCACTTCTCTTTCAGTCTCACCGTGATGAGAGACATTGTCAGGCGGAACCCCGGGAGACGGCTGTTTTCCCCAACACCTTCTCAACTCCCCGCCACCCCGTGAGGGTGTGGTCTCTCCTGCCACAGACTGAAAGCATGCCTCCACCTGGAGTGGACTTCAAGATAGAAAATGTGCTCTTTTTTGCTATTTCATCTCTATTACAAATCATGTCACAACTTAGAGAATCATTTGGTGTTACAGTTGTAACTAAGGCTCAGATCATTTGCATAAACACCACACTTCTTCAGTCTCTCTGCTTCAATAGTCTGTAATTAGTGTTATTACCCCTATTTGAACTTTGGTTATTTCCCTCCTTGTTTAATCAGGTACAGATCCATCTGTTCTGCGACTACTTCTCCTCGTGCTAGGTAACTGAAGGTCCACGTTTACCTGTGCTCTTTCTCTTTCCTGGACTCACACAGAACGCTGGCTTATCCTCTTCCTTACCACTCCTCTCCCATCCGATGCATCCATCAAAGATGGGCATAAATAGTATCTTCTAGGGAGATATTTACATGTTGAAATACATATTATTTGATCATAAGTTGTTTTTCTTTTATTTCTTCTTTATGTTAGAATTTGGCATTGTACTAATTTTTAATCATGAGACTGTATAGCTAATATTACCTATGAAATTCATTTCGGGATGTTAAAAAAAGCATTAGGGAATATATACTGTAAAGGGGCATGATGGGTTTAAAGTGGTTGAGAACCACTAGATAAGCTTGGCTGTCCATTCCATCAAGATGGAATTTATCAGATGTTGGCTTGTTTAGACGTGACTATACATACCTTAACTCCTCCACTGTAATAAAAGGTTCTTTAAAGAAAAACCAATATCTTACATTTTCCTAATTACTCTCCCATATTAGAACATTTAAAAATACTTTTCAGCCCTGGCTGGTGTGGCTCAGTGAATTAAGTGCTGACCCTCAAACCGAAAGGTCACCAGTTCGATTCCCAGCCAGGGCACTTGCCTGGCTTGCGGCCAGATCCCCAGTTGGGGGCATGCACAAGAACCCAATGGAGGTCAATGCATCTCTCGCACACGGATGTTTCTCTCCCTTCCTTCCACTCTCTCTAAAAGTAAATAAATAAAACCTTTTTAAAAATGCTTTTCCAAGATGGAATGAATCGTAAGCCATGGATTCCCTCACCCCAATGGAAACAAGTGGCATCCCCGGAAGAGCTAAGTGGCCTTGGCAGTGACTGGAGCTCTGATGTTCACTTGGAGTGAGTCATCCTGCTCCATCCTAACTCCAGTGCCAGTGAGGCACATGGCCTTCAGTCTTACCAATCTTGACAACAAACATTTCACAGTGGACTTTTGAAAAGCAAAATCCTAGGTAGGCCCAAATTAAACAAGACAGAGAAAGGGAGATGCCCCAGGGAAGATAAGTAAAGGACGTAATAACATTTCACTGGTCACAGCAATGAAGAGGTGCAAGTCCGTTCACAAAAATTATTGTTTTGTTGGTCTATCATAAAGCCTGTAACAATAAAACAATCAGCCTTCTGACTCTTGTCTTATTGATATAAATATTTATTAAAAGTGAGATGGTATTTTACACACCTCTATTTCCCAGAGTGCTTTAGAACTAGTAGCAGAAGTGGCTGACTGACGCAAGGTTGTACGAAGGAAAATGTGCTGTTTTTTCTCATACTCATCACAGGTCAGAAACTTCTCCTGTTCCGCATGAAACAATCTGACAACGTCACCCTAGAAAAACAAATCCAGAAAACTGTTTCCGAGAAAAGTCTGACCATAAGACATAAGAAATAGGCGTATCTTTCTAGTTTGGATACTCTACTTGGCTTTTAATGATTATTGATACATTTCAAAATATAAAAGGGGGAACTCAGAGAAACACTCTTAGTGAGCATATAGTCACACTCTAGGTTTACAGGGTTACAGGCACTCTAAACCAGCTAGTTCCAAGCATTTTCATCTCATGGCACACTTAAACTAATTACTAAAATACTGCAGCACACCAAAAATATGTTATATTTTTTGCTAATATGACAAAAAATAGATACAATTTTGATTGGCTCATGCCAGACAGCTATTCCTGGGTTGGCTGCTGTCATTTGCTATTTGACAGTCTAAGGGAAAAGAGGTCAGGGCCCCTGACTAAATCGTCACGCACTGCATGTTCTAAAAGTTCCTGTGGCGCACCGGTTGAAATCGCTGCTCTGAACAACGAACACCAGTAAACGCACAGGTTTTGCGTCTGGAAGGTCAGCAAAACGGCCTTCAGTTCTTCCAGCAAATATTCTGGGTCCCACATACTTACTCCTTTCAGCACATCCTCTCGATAGGAACTATATTTCATGAACAAAGTGATTTTCCAGCTAGTGTTGCAATTAACAGCATTCACCTATCAACGAAGAAATGTTAGGTTATAAGACAACAGATTCCACGTTATACCACAAATTATTACTTCAACTAGTAAAAGGTGAAAAAAGACAACTTTGGACAATGAAGTATGTACTTTAATACAAACATATTCAAAGGACCATCTGAAAATAGCAATAACTAATCATTATCTATTTGTGCCTTATGAGTATTAATTAGCATAACTGGCATTAAGCTTATGAAAACAATGAAAGAGACTATAAACGTTCTTTTTTCTCGCATAAGAAGATCAGCCCGTTCATTGCCTTTCCTCCTGAACTTACCTCCTTACACCCCGGGTTATCAAGCAGCTCTAGGTTGCTGGCATGTAGTGGCTGCCCTGCATTCACCGGCATCAGCACGACTTTATCTCCCACGACAATCTAGGAGTCAGAGATATGACGCAATCTGAGACACTGCGTGGACCATCGGTGCTGTATTTGAAGCTAACAGTAACTGCACAGAAGTCTTCCTTATGGACCTAACACCTGGCCTGTCTATCCTCCACACGAGTTTTTGTTCAATTCTTTTTCTCTTTGCGGTAAAACTCTTCTGATAAATGATCATGTACTCATGTTCCATAGTGTCCATCAGTCTGAATGCATAAAGCTAGTGTAGGTCCCTTCTTACCAGTCTCCCGTTTCAGTTAGAGCTTTCTTAACAGCGGTACATAGGTCATTATTCCTCCCCACGCGGCCTTATGCTGTGGGCCCAGCAGGTACAGAGAGTGAGTACATCTGCCACAAAAACAACCTGCCTTAATATAGAACCACTTCAAGTGGAAGTAGAGAATAATAGACATTTGTATATTCTCTGAAATCAAAAACAGACCTGCTGAATTTGATCTGACCTATAATCTCTGAAATTTATTAGACATTTGAATGTCAGCTGGATTCGGGAAAAGGAGAATTAGGTACAGCCTTGTAGAACTATGTTTATTGTTTGGGCCTTGGGCATCTGGTTCGGTTTTACCTTAAACATCCCAAACTAATATTGCTCCTTAATCCTGGTGTTCACTTTTAAATAAAAAATTAAAATTCATTATGGGAAAAACTGCCTCAGAGAATTAAGTCTAAGTTGATTTTTTATTTATGTTACCATTATCAGCTTTATCTTCAAGTACTTTTATTTATAACTCAATGTGGGGAAATTGAGTTATGCTTTCTTAATGATAATAATAAACAGTTTAATTTTATAGATAACAAAGTTACTTTTGTTATAAAGTTCCATTAAAGACTTATTACTGTATCACCTACACTCTCATTTATAGAATTGCTCACCATCTCGGAAATGAAAACAAACACTTTCCCTTTGCATATCTCATAACACCTGAGTGTTAGAATAAATTAGTGTGATAGATAACTGAAAAACAAATTAGGACTTAGACAACAATAAACAGAACTTCTCCCTGTATCTTAACCTAGACCAAGATGTCAAGAAACATAATTTCACATTTGCAATATAAATTAACCTTTCATAGATTACATGGTGGCATCTACATTCCCCTACGGTACTGTTGTCACACATGTGGAGACTGAAATCGGACAGAGAAGCCTGGAACTCACTAATACAGGAAAGGAAGGCTGTTCTCTGGTTTGCAGAAATGGCTTCTATACATCACCATGCCTTTAACGTCCATCATCAATCAGATGACGTGACTCCCAAAGACCCGTCATAGAAGCCCTCTACGTAGAGACAAGGAAAGATCAACAAGAAACAGTGATAAGTGTTAAGGGGAGGTTAAGGGGGCAGAGCTGGGCTACATCTGTGTTTTTAAAAAGGAGGGAGGGAGTAATAGTATATGCATAAGAAATCCTTCTCGTGGTTAACTGGAAGAGGGGTGGGGACTGGGGTGATTGTAGAAAGACTAGACTAGAGGATTTTTCATGATATATATTTATATTGTTTTCTATCTTTAAATCATGAATTGACAAGTATTTTTAAAAATTAAGTATAAGCAAGAACATACAAAAGTCAACATGACATAAACATATTTCCAACATCCTCAAAAAGAATAAACAATCAAATAAAAAAAAAAATCTTGTTATTGCACATAACACCAAGGTGGCCCAGCGTCTCAGAGCCACGTACCAGCCCAGGACCCCACACTGTCCCTGGTAGGACTCGATTCCACACCCTGCCAGTGCGACATCTGCTCTCCCAATTTCCTAAAGAACGCTAACGCTTGGGTTTGGTTTACTGTGTCATTCTTATCTGAGCCAAAGTAAAGATTAGCCATTAAGTTGCTAAATGTAATGATACATTTTTAGCTATGTCCTTCCAATTAAAAGAATACTTTTGGTCTTCCTCTTTTACTATAGTTTAGTTTGTAAGCTCTGAGCCAATCCACATGTTATATGTACTACAAAACGTTACCCATAATGATTTATACAGTTTTAAGAGACCAGCCCCATGGCCAAAGTTTTCCAAACTCCAAGGTTTGGAACAGGGAGAACATATCATTAATTCACCAATGTCCAGGCCCTCGGTCATGTTCCTGATGATTCCTTTGACTAACCAAGCTGAACAAGACTTTGAAATGAAGCAGACAACATGCCAATCACAAGAAATAAAAAGAAGACTAAGAGGTGCCAGGAAGAATACAGGAGAAGGTAAGAAATAGTTCCTATTCTCAAAGAATACACACCTAATTAGGTAACTGGGTAAATATGTAAGTGGGTAATGTTCTCAGAACACTGCAGCACGAGGCCTGAGCCACTGATGGAAGTCAGGTGCCTTCTGAGAAGCTGTATGTTAAATACAGAACTCGAGGACAATCATTTTTTGCCACATCCCATTCACTCTAATGCACAAACAGCTAAAAGAAATTGCAATTCCAAAAGCACTTCTGTTGATTCTACCCAACAGCCACGTGAGATTCAAGCTGGGATTTGACTGAAAATGAAAAATATTCTAATGCCATTAGCAGCTACCCTTCCTTTGAAGTGGCATCTGGTACAGTGAAAAAGCATTGCAAGAGAAGACAAAAACATCAGAGCTTTAGTCCTGCTTTTGCTATAAATCCAAGGCATAGTGTTTTGCAAAACAGCAAAATCTACTTGCCATTTGAAGAGTCTCTTTCCCTAAGAGTTGGACTTTTCTCCTTATTGAAAGAAACCTGTCCTTTTCTCACGTTTAAAATCCACCATCACGGTAAAGAACTAATGTCTTCTTAGATCAAAGTTGAAAATGAAAAATTAACTACTCGATCATGGGAAGATAAACGAAAATAAAATATTTATGTACTCTGCTCAAGGCTGTCCCCCGTGACAGCAAGCCAGAGCTTCTATACAGCTGAAAGTGGAGGAATCCACGAATCTATTTTCCCCAAAAAACTATCCCACAATTCTTTAAGACATATGACAAATGGTAGGAACCATTGATTTTTGAAGATATAAGCATTTTTCTCCCCAGACTCATTCTTCCATTTCATTTCAGCCACCAAACATCTTGTTGGATACTTGCAACCTGAAAGTAATTGCTAAATAACAACATATCATTTTAAAGGTCCTTTGAACCTTGCAATTTTCTCCTCTTAGTTTAATATGCTTTTAAAGGAAATCAGTAAATATTAAACCACTTGTTATGAGGTGATAGTCTTTGCATTTGCCTCCAATAAAACACAGTAGGCTTTGGGGAAAAAAAAATGCCTCCTGTTGCTAGGGAAGAAAGTGAGCACACAATACAATTATTTATGTGGCAAATACAGAGCTGTGGTTGAACTTAGGCTTTCACAGCATCCTTAATCACATACAAAAGCTACACAGCGGTGAGCAACAACAGTGAGCCATTTCAGCAAAGAGCAATGTGGAAGGTTGTTTTAGCCATGCTTTATGGAGCACATCTATGTAAGAAGAATTTCTATTGCACCTAACAATTACAATGTCCATTTTAATTAAGATGGAGTGTTTGGGTGGCAGTTTGTTTTTATTTCCCCAAGACCACTAATTACTTGAAATAGTTCATTACATTCAACTCTCTGTTGACCCTATAAAGGGATGTGGGAGCAGGGAAAGGAAGAGATGGAATAAATAAATAAACAGGATAGAATGCATTAATAAACCTACAGCTAATCTAACGGCCCAATTTATCCAATCATTTCATGGGGTTCCTTCAGAGCTTGAGCTCAGGTTTTGTGTGTTTTGATGTTTAATTTTCATTAACCTCCTACAGACTGGACACTGCTCAGTGGGGCGCTGGAGAGGGGAATAAGCTTCACAAGAAAGGGCATCAAAGACATAGGCTGTTCCTAAACATAATCAGTCCCTGGGTAATCGAGAGTTGATTGTAATTAACTACCTACTGACATTAAAACACGTATCATGCTCACAGCACACATCACTTGACGCCAAAAGGGAAAAAAGGAAGACTTTTTTCTTGAGGGATCAACACAAGACTTACAGTGCAGAACATTCCTGCATGCCATGCCTCACCCAGGCCTTACCTAAGGAGGGTGTCGCCAGATAATTTATTAACACATTATACCATGACGTGTGCATCCTGCGGAATAGACTTTGCACTTCAAACTTCACTGGAAAAACAGATCCACCATAAAAGACATTTCTAAGATAAGTACTATCCAACACACTTAAAACGTAATTGAGAAAACTATCAGAATGATTATACTTTTCTACTGTTCTGACTTTATACTGCTCATTTTGTAAAACCTGCACTATTTTTCTGGATCACCTGCCCCAATATTTGCAAGGTATTCTATTTAGGAAAGTTATGCAGTATTCACTATCAACCAGCATTTCCTGAGCATCTCCCCTGTGCTACGGTCTATCACCTGCTACTTTATTACAGGTGATAGATACACAAACATATCTTACTAGGAACCCTAGTGAATTATTTCACATGCTTTTTTATTTACTCTCTAAAGTAGCAGAAAATATTTTAGCAACTGCCAAAATATACACGACACAATATGCACATATTCCACAACATGTGTTAAATGTCATCAGCGAGCAGGTGTCAATCTATAGCTCCTCATATTTATACATCTGTGAAGATGTACAGACTGTAAACAATGGACCGTAGAGCCAGTAAATGAAACAGTCATGATTCACTGTGTTACTCTATTCACTCGAATGAGTAGACACCATCTTCTAAGCAAAGGCCTTTTTTCTTCCAGCCCTGATGCCTCCTGACTAGGCAGAGAAGCAAACTCTACCTCTCTCTGCTAAGGCTCAGCCACTGCTAAGGTTACTTAAGTTTTCTGACACAAATTCTAGCTGGAAAATGATACTAAGTTAATTTGAATTTTCTCTTTTTATAATTCCTGAGCACAATTTCTACTACAAATAAATGCTTTTAACCTATTAGAGATATTAATATAAAAATAAAATGTAAAAGACTGAAAAATCTATTTCCTTTTTATTTTATGGGTTCTCTCAATTAATAAGAATTATTTATTGTCTTTATGAATGCATAGTTTTTCTCTTAATTTTGAATTTACATACATTGTCACCCTCACTTCTCAGCTTCCAGAAGGGATGGATATAAAACCAAGACCCTTCATTTCCTGCAGCATCCAAGGACACGCGCATGGCATTCTTCTCCAGTAAAGCGGGCAACCTCTTGTTGACGGTCAGATACTTGTTGCTTTTTATATGCAGTAGCTGCAGGGACAAGACATGCACCTTATTGTTGGATCCCCTCTGCTAAACATGTACATACATTAATACATGTATCATGTGCCCACAAAGCATGGCTTAGGGTAGAGATTAAACAAAGCTCTTTTCAAACTCCAAACTCATTAACTTTGCAAGTTGACTTCTTTGGATGCCATCTCCCCTGCACCCCCAATTCTGCTTCCTAATGGAGTGGGCACATGAGGAAAACGAGAGGACATCTCTGACTGATTTTGATCTATTTATAAATAGAAGAATAAAACCAGGCTTCCCAGAGGCGACCTGGAAGTTCCCCCAAACCTGCACAGCTACAAAAACAGAATATACTAAAGAAAAACCACCAAACTAAAATGATGGACTGACCCTCTTAGTACTGATTACCACCCCTGCCCACAGGCAGCCCTAGCCTTTCTTCCTCTGCACAACTTCTACAAGAGGATGCTGAGCCTGCCCCTTCTCAGATGAGTGGAGAGGCACCGTTTCTGGGATTTTTTTTTCATTCCATGGACAAATTTTTCCAAAACATTATTTTACTGAGCAGAAAAACTAAAACAGATAACCTTCCTCTCTATTATCACAATCATTTCAAAAATGAATGGTGATTTTAATACTCACAATATAAGGACGGAAATATCTCAAAATAAAGGACAATTCTTGAATTGAAAAAAGGAAATCAGCTTTTTGAAAAACTCGTTATAATATCCTTGGTCTCATTTTACCATAAACCAGTGAAAGGCCTCCCAGGCCAACACCCCTCCGCCATGGGGTCCGCCAAGGTACACGGAGCCCAGGCCTCCGCCCCTGCCATGCAAACATGTGCACGCAGGTTTCTGACAAGAAACATAAGTTCTACTTGCTGGCACTTAGCAGTAATCAAAACGTGGTTAAGAGAAACTCTATTTATGGAGGATTGTCCAAGGGACGTACTTGTCAATGCCCCAGGCATTACATGATCTGTCATCAGACTAACTCACAGATTCGGGGACCTACAGACCAAGGTGCCCTCAGCTTGTCCCGTCACAGAACTGCTTTGATGGCCGTGTGCTCTGGAATTTTGCCATTGCAATAGCAACACACCGAGGATAGTATTTTTAAAACAGCTCTATGAAGTGCCTCATTATAGTATTTACCGTAAGGAAGTTGTTAAGGCTGCTATTTACTATACTAAACAGTGTCTTCTTTATGAGAGCTCTTTTAGAAATACCTCCATGGTCTTCTTCCCAGGAATGTTTGTGCTTCTAGACCTCTGACTTAGGTCTGCTTTACGGACCGCCGATGCAGACGCTGTAAGATATTACGCCTCCCTTACAGCTAAGCGGGCAACAAAAAGGCGTTGAGCCAAAGTTTACCAAGCCACATGCCTCACGCCTGACCTCACCATATTTGTTTAACCATTATTTTCCCTTTGACCCACCTGCCTTATTTATTTCTATTTTATTTTGTTCTGTAGTGAGTATTTCTGAAAATGCTTTACACAGTCTTTTTGGAACAAGGTGGGGCATATATTAACACATTACCAAATAAAAAAGCTAAAGGATCTGAGTGAAACACAGGAAAGGAATGCAGCTGAGATAAAATCAGTGCGCACACTAATTGAAATAGAGCTTCTAATAACAAGTCAAGGACGATTTCCACCTAAAAGTGCAATTTAAAAACTTTCCTCTCTCTACGAAATGAAAAGATAAAGGGCCGTTAGTCCCATTAATCCCAAAGGACTGTTTTGTTACAGGCCTTTAGAAATTGTTCCCCCGTTTTCTTCCTTTGGATGTAATAACTTGTGCATACGTCTAGAGAAGCTCCCTTCTTCGTGTGCACACAACAGACTTACTCCCAAACACATGGAACAGTGTGCTGAACATTAACTGGAAACACCACAACATCCATAATTACCACCAAAGAACAAATTATCGTACCCCAAAATTGTAATGCCATTTGCAAACTGTCCATAAAACAGTCACCACTTGTAAGGAAAAGTAAATCAACACTTACTTGAATAACATTACTGTATTTCACGATTTCTCCCAGAAGTTTCTTATTTTCCGATTCATTTTGTTTTTGTTCCAGTTCTGCAGCATGCTATAAAATGATTAGCAAATATTCAGTGTAGAAACATAGTAAACAGAATGTAATAATTGACAAAGAAATAAGGGTGTTTATTTTTAGGAACAAAGAGAATAAAGAATATACCATGAATAAAATAGGTTGGTTGCTTTACTCTTGGTGCTTGCAGGGGGCGAGGGAGGGAGGCGGGGGGAGGACAATAATTAAATACATGATTATAATATAATGTGATAATTCTCTCAATTTAATGCTAACAAATATCTTGGGATGCTTTTATATTGGAAATTTCAGAAAAGTACTAGGCTCTCTGGTGTCATAATTACTTTCAGAAGGAATATTGCTAGAGAAACCAACCAGGATGGTAGATGAACTTCAAAAGTCTCAAAACAGTTCTAATTCTGAAAGTAACAGAAATTTTAATGACACAAATTAAGTTCTATCAAATTTACACTCAGCCCAAGTTAGAAACACCGGGTTTTATTTCTTTTACCAGTCTCTCAAAAAAAAATTAAGTACTTACTATGCCAAGTAAAATATAACTGGATTTGATATTCCCATAGAGATTCTGAACAGACTGATGTGAATCTCTGAATTAGCCTGACACACCCTAAAAAATAGCAGCAGGAATGCATTACCTACACACCAGGAAATCAGTAGTCACACCCCATAACTTAAAAAGTCTCTCCCAGTTCCAGTGTGTTGCTACAACGATTCTAAATCTCTGTGTATTGAGGGAAATCAGGAGGCTAGGAAATAGATCTGTTATTGCTGTACCTGGCCTAGCCTAAGCCAGATGAACAGAAACCCGGCTCTCACCTGTAATTTCTTCAGCAAGGCTGCCTCTGTGTGGTTCCCTTGTTTGGCTTGCTTAGCTTTCCAATATTGTTTCTGGGCAGAATATCGATTCATAGGACACACCTTGAAGAGGCAGTCTATAACAAAACAACAAAGAAAACACTGTAACTAAGGGAACCAGTATTTCTTAGACTTTCCTTTAGCCTAGCACTGGAATCTTGGCATCCCCAAGAATAAAGGACATTTAAAAGTCATCTAGACCATCCTCCAGCCAACTCTTAAATTCCCTTTATAACATCCTTTTTGAAATATCTTTTTAGACTGTGAAAATATTCCATTCTTCATTACTGTAAGTTCCTCCAAGCATACTTAGCTAGCATAATTTATAAAGAAATCTAAACAAGGTAACCACTATATTAGAAGCACCTTTTAATTTTAATGGAGTATCTGGTCTCAAAAATTAAATAGAATGACATTGGTGACTTTCATTGCCTTATCTGACCCTGCATAATCAATTACTTATTCATGATATGTATCTTTGACAGCAAAGTGAGGTAGAAAATAGAAACAATCAGAGCAGTTACAGCAATTACCTTTTGGTCATTCATTCCCCAAGTTTCCACATACCTGGGTGAATATAGTATGAAAATCTGAGACACAGTACGTTATAAGGGGGGAAAAAGCAAAAACAAACAAACAAACAAAAAGTAAACCAAGATTATAGTCCTAACTCTACTACTCAATATCAAGATAGGATATCATAGTGGAATAATACAGTTAGTGATATCACTAAGTCAAGAACACAAAAGATATTTTTCATTTTAATGAGGAAAATGGAAGCTTGACTAAAAAATTCTTCTATAATTAATGATTTTGCATGTCTGTGGAGTGGATTACAATCCAGAACAAAGGTCAATTCCCAATATTCTTTTACAAAGGAGTAATGATATAGAAAACCCAAATATTATTTTAATTTTCTCACAAAAAAATTTATGAATTCAATACAACAAATTTCTTTTGGTTGCAGTGTTAATATTTATGATCATTCTCATTTTTCAAAGATGTGCCAACAAAAATAAAATTCTATCAAGTCTAATATCCATTTTAGCCACAATCTTGACGATACTATACAAGCTCATTCTATTATTCTCTGTTAAAAGTAATTATAAAATTAAATGATGGACTTGATCTCTTTTCAAATCCCACTTATTTATTGTTAGAATGGCATAAACAATCAAAAAGTATGACAATTTTTAAAGGAACTTTTAAAATTTAGAAGAAATAATGACTTTTTTCTTTAGTTTATAATTATAAATACAAATTCCATTAATTGACCCTCCACCACATACATACATAAGGCTATAGAAAACGAATTATTACTTTATGGTTTAAAATGTATGAGTAGCTGTCTAAGTATTTTATATAGCAGCAGAAAACAGACACTTTCTTACTGCTAAAAGGAGGGTGAGAGACCATCACAAATACAACACAATGTGATACAAGAACCACAGCTCGGCACACGTGTATGAAAAGCAAATAACTAGACCCTGGCAACATATCTTATAAGCCCTAGAAGTTATTTCCTATATATTAGCAGCTACAAAGACACTATACAAATTTTTTCAAGCACAGATACAGAGGTTGTTTACAGTTATCCCCAAAAGAGTGCGCCCAATTTAATGCAAACTGTTTCTGACTACCCTGTATTAGGCAAGTAACCAAACTCTACATTGTTTCAGTGCAGCAAAAACACAAATTTTTAAGTAGCAATGAACACTCATCTGCAGTCTACACTTGTGACCTCCATGTATGAAAAGAAAAGAGAAAAATTAGGCTCTCCATTAGTTCAAATTTCTAATTGCGTTCCTTAGGAAATGCTCCTTTGACAGACGAAATGTTTTTCCTAAATTCTAACCCACCCCAGTAGCACTCCTGATTGGTGGCATCTTTGGGTAGCTAGGAAGGAAGGTGGGTGTGCCATGATCCTGAGTGCTGATGCTGGAGTTATGGTGAGACAAAGCCACACACTCAGCCAACCCAGGCTTACTGGCCAGGTTGTGCTTCTGGACTCAGACCCTCTCCTTAGAGAGCTCACAGTCTAGTGGGGGAGGCAGGCACCCACCATGTGTTAAAGTTTCACAATGGAATTATGGACAGGTGCTGTAGGACACAGAGATGCCTGTGGCCCACTTCACAAGGGAAGGCCAGAAAGTTTTCCAACGGAGAACACACAAGCCAAGTTTTAAGGTACTAATACTAATTCAACACATTGCCAAGGGGGTTAAAATGCTCAGAGGGGAGGAACATTCCAAACAGAGCCAAGGGGACACCAAGGCAGAGGAGGGAAATGCTGAGGGATCCACTAACTCTTCGGGGACACTGTGGTCCGGACTGTGAGATGAAAATGGAGGGGTTTGCAGAAGTCAGGGTGGGCAGAGGGCTATGTGCTAGGCTAGGGAGTATGGGCTTCATCCCATGGAAAACATCAAACTTATAAAGCGTTTTAAACTCTTACACCACAGGAAAGGTGATGTGAGCAAAATGGCGAAAAGACTGGCACAAAGCCAGCGTGCTGAGAGACGGTGAGGACCTGAAATGGGGCTGTATGGTACCTGGAGACCTCAAAGAAAACATCAGAATCCACCGGCTTAATACTCTGTTAGATGTGGGTGCGCAAAGGTGAGGGAGAGGGGCAGTGAAGATGGCCAGATGAACAAGCTTCCACCCACTCTGTCTGAAATACAAAGCCTTAGGTTTCAAAAGCCCTCTCTGTTTGCAGCGCCTTAGTTTTATGGTCCCTGTCAGCAGCCTCCCACGGGTGGCATCTCATTTCACATTACAGTAAATAACCAACCTGTTTCTGCTCGGGAACTGCGACTGCGGGACTACCTGGGTTGACGGGGCAGGGTGGGGGTGCGGACACAGAGCACACAGACTTCTGTAAAATCGCTTCAGTTGATGGAGGTGGTGGGGATGGGTGTGCGTGTGTGCGTGTGTGTGTGAGTAAGTCTCTCTGCCTCGTAGGGAAAAAATCAACTAGTCTGGAGCTGGTAATATATTTTATCTGATTCTCAATTTATTGTGTAATAAAAGTGTCAATAACACCTGCATGCCTAATGCACAGGGCTCCCGAGATATGCACGAAAGATAGCCTGTGCGAAAGCACTCGATGAACTTTAAAGCCCTATTATAAATGTAAGATTCTATTATTAATGTTGCTTCATTTGTTCGGCAATGGCTCACTAAGATTAAGAGATAACTAAACCCTTGCAAAGCTCTCAGCAAAAAAAAAAAAGAACAACACAAGGTAGCGTTGTCAGATTAAACTTGAACACAAACCAAAAGTACCCAATTCACATACCCCATTGGCTTAAGATGCCGCAATGTGTTTTGTATAAAATTCTTGAATACCTTTAAATGGCATGGCGAGAGCAACGGATGCAAGCTCCATTACCTTGAAATATCTTTTAAAAATATGCAGACACAACCGCTAGCACCAGCATGGGTGGAGCCCTGGACAAGCCTCCCACATTTTCCGGCAAGTGGGAATCCAGCTGTCTCAGAGCTGTCCGCCCTGGTCCATTCTCCTTCCCCAGCTCCCTGTCCCTTGGCCTGCTCCTTCTCTAACATTAGAGCTAGGTACACCACTGACCAATAGGTTTCAAGGGGTTTTCTACTCAGAAATCAGCCCAGTGTCACTTGTTAATTAGGTAACAACAATCTCTTCAGCATTGTAAGACTCAAAGAATAAACAAAAAGGAAACACTGGCCTCATAGAGGAAACACCAAAAGCACAAATTAAAGGAACTAATTTGAGTTAAATATTTTGAAAAGTTTAACCTGAAGACCTGGGACCAAGAATTTTGCAAAATTACAGAAGTTCAAAAATGTTAGAAATCTGACAAAACACGCTACATTCACCCAACATAATGTGCCACGCAGTATAAGAATAATGCCTTAGAATTAGAACACTTTTCTTTCTACAACTGTGGAAGGAAATTCATCCCCACGGAAGGTTCACGTTAAACTGAAAGACGCAGCAGCCTCTGCAGCCTCTGCAGCCTGCTGACGAATGCCAGCGGAGTGAAGAAACACGAAAGTCGTTCAAATGGCGGGGAGCACGAAATCCATGTCCCGGATCGCTGTGAACCTCCCCACATGATCCCGTGTAAATCTGGCAGGAAACCAGTCTACACCTCCACTCACAATACCCGTCTAGTTAGCTCTGAAATGTTTTTGCTTTGTACATATACAAACACTTGCTAAAACATCTGTATCTAAGGCGGGTTCTGCACCCCAAAACAGTCTGTAGAACTCCATTTGAGGCTATCATATGTCAAGTTCACGTTACCCCGGGCCAGCCACTTCCTTTGGTAATGGTGGAAGGAACACTTTCTGTTTCATTTCTCCTCCCTCCTAAGATTTAAATGAGGCAAGACATACAAAACCATCAGCAAATGCCAGTCACAAAGTGGGCACTTAACAAATGGCTCTTTCATGGGAGCCTATAAAATTACCTCATACTGATTACAGGGTAGTGGTTGCCAAGGGCTTTATTATCCCCACGTGGAGAAAGGTGGGGAGAGAAGGGGCAGGAGCTTTTCTCTTTGTGATACAAACAGGATGCAGCAGAGTTCAAGGAAGACAATGGGACCTTCCCAATAATAAAATAGAAAGTGGTAAGAACACTCCCCGGAGGGCAAGGGTTTCGGGAGGGTCAGGGTCAGGCAGACGAGGGGAAATTAGAATTCTGAGTTGGTCAGGGAGAGGAATACACATTCACTAGCCTGAGATATAACTGGAGCTCTGTGTTTCAGTTTTTCTAAGAAACACACGCTGAAGCAGAGTGTTTCTATAAAGCCCTTTTTGCTAAGATGTTAAAAAGGAATATATTTTCCTTAAACATAGAAATTTCTAACTAATCTTCTACCTCCTTTGATGACAGCCTAAGGCAGGCAAAGGGGGGCACTGAAACAGGGAAACAGTCCTCTAGAATGTTACAAAAGCCAAAGAGAATGTATTGCAGGTGTTAGGAAACATTAAAACATATCACAACCCATGGATGGGCAGCCATGAAGACTGAAGGATAACTTCCTCTAGGCAAAAGCCAGCTATTTCACTGGCTTTTTACTTGGACTATTGAAGAAGGAGAAAAATGGGCTTTTGTAGTTAAAGACTACTAAAATGTTAGAACTTGAAGGAGTTTCCGATAAAATCTGAGCTGAGTGAGGTGCCTCGGTCCTTCATGATCAAATCTCTAGATTAAAATAAATTATTGGTAGGAACAAGCTGAGCCACGCACAGGATGCTGGAATGCCCTGACAAGCGACTGCCTGGCCTGGCCTCTGCGGGGTAGAGATGCTAACACCACCTGGTTCGCTCAGTAGAGTTTCCGACCATGGAGCACCGTGCAAACTGTGAAGAGCACCACCCTTCGATAATAAAGATTGTCTGATCTTCACAACAACCTGAAGAGTTAGCCAGGATTGTGTCTTCATGTTCCAGAGAAAGAACCTGAGGCTTTTCTTAAGTTCACAGAGTTGGTAAGAAATTTGAACTGAAGGGCCTCTGAATACAATTCAAAGTTCTGCTGCTGTGCAGGGGCGCCATGTGTGAACAGGCATGTCGTATGGACGCAAAATCTGTCTCATTTGAAATACTGCTCATAATTCTATGTACATATATGCCCCATGGTCATTTAGACCAAATCTAATCTGGCTTCTGTGCGACGGCCTTAAACACCCTGAGACAGCGTCCATCGGGCATCTCCACTTCATCTTCACCGTGATTACCATAACGGGATCGCCTCAAAAAATACCATTTTATTACCAAACACTGAGGCTTCCTCTTTCTTCACAATTGATGTGATTTCAGTCGATTAAAGACTGACTTGGTAAGACATTTATTCAAGCACTTATCAATGTATTTAGCAAGTACAGGCACTGAGAAACAGACTGGCCTTGGTCTCCTTTCTAACACAGTCTTCCAGCATAACACAACCTCTAGGGAAATGCTATCAAGGTACATATACCTCCACAGTTGTAATACTTCAGACGAAGCTAATGAACATTTTTTCATGGGAAATATGCCACATGTGCCTATATAATTAAATAAATGTTGAGACATCAACAGGAATATTATAAAATCTCAGTCTCAAACATTAACTACCTGATTCATACATTAATGGGTAAATACTCAAAAACAAATGAAACTTTATTTTGCTGCTTCATTTGAGGTGGGAACAAAAAATAAAATTCAAAGGCATTGAGGCTAATTTTCATTCTTTTTAAGGTTTAATCGGCATTAAGCAACCATTCCACTAGACATAAGCGGAATTTCTATCAAAATATCATAATGTATAATTTTTTATTTAATTTCCCATTATCAAGATGTCATATTAACACAGATAATCAAAAAAGTGTAATACACAAACTAATTCAGAAATCAAAATGCAAGTCTATAAACCCCATTACACAAATATCAGGTCCAAAAGGAAAGAAACGGAAATGAATTTATATATATCCAAATGTATGTATATCTATATACACACATACATAGATAACACATATATAATAGTTTATTTTAAGTACTATTTCATTGGCATTTTTATTTATAAGTATATATTTCTGTGTATATTACCTCATTTAATTCTTCTAAAAACTCTTTGAGGTAAGTATTAGTTTTAACATGAGGAAAGAGAACCTCAGAATACTTTTCCCTGAAGTCTTAATCCAAATCAAGACTTTTGAAGATAATCCAAAGCCTTATCTTCACAATTTAACAAAAGACATTCGATATTTCTCCAATTAAAACTTGAAAACACAGAACTGAAATTAAAACGCCTAACATGCTGGTCTCCCTGTGTCTGGTTTCGTACTCCCAGACATGCTGAATGAACTTGTACAAGGACCCAGAAAATGTACGAAAAGAAACTGCCTGAACATCTGTAACAATGTGAACATCTGTAACAATGTGAACATCTGTAACAGTGACCCAACGGAAGCAGCAAGCTAGAAACACTTATGCAGGGAGCTTCACTGCTTCAAGTCCTCCACGGGGAAAGTGATAATTTTTGAATAGCTGGACAATTAAACTGTTAATTCAGGTAAATTAACTTTATAAAAATAGGCTTTCTTGAAAGGACCTTTTTAAACTCATTTTGGCATGGCAATAAAAAACTCCCAGCTTCAATTTTTTTTTAAGTCTCTCACAGGCTATTTTATGCCATTATAGTGATGTAACAGAGATACTTAGATTGAAGAATTACTTGCTGTGCATTGTCTAGTGAGTGAATTAGTAGTTTCATATAAGAGACCTAAAAACAAAATCAGTTTATTGTGCTAGCTCCTCCATGAGCAGAGATTTATCCATAAGAACAAAATTGATCATGGAATCCTAAACATCATTATTGTGGATTTATGCCCAAATGAGACTAGCTTTCTATCGATGACTACCACCAGAAAGCATTCTACAGATCATTTAGTAATCAATGGACAATAACTTTAGAGCAGTGTTTCATAAACTGTAATTGTGCACACCAGGTTGGATACCAATGCATTTGGTCCCAGTCAGCCTTTTTTTGAATGGAGTGGGATGGGGATGGGGATGGGATGTGATGGGAGGGGAGGGGAGGGGGATAGGATGGGATGGGAGGGGGAGGGGATGGGAAGGGGGATGGGATGGGATGGGATGGGATGGGGATGAGATGGGGATGGGATGGGATGGGATGGGATGGGGATGGGATGAGATGGGACTGGGATGGGGATGGGAGGGGGAGGGAAGGGGATGGGAGGGGATGGGAGGGGAGGGGAGGGGATGAGATGGGAGGGGATGGGATGGGATGGGAGGGGATGGGATGGGAGGGGATGGGATGGGAGGGGATGGGATGGGATGGGAGGGGATGGGATGGAATGGGAGGGGATGGGAGGGGATGGGATGGGATGGGAGGGGATGGATGGGAGGGGAGGGGATGGGATGGGATAGGGATGGGATGGGGAGGGGATGGGACAGGACGGGGAGGGGATGGGGATGGAAAAGAAGGAAAATAGAGAACACTACAAGTAGCAAGTAGTCTTTCAAGAAACTTGTTTCTGATGTGTGCATGTGTGTGTACAGACAAGCTGGACTACAATGTAAAGTATTTCTTACTGAGTGTTGCAATAAAAAGTGTTTGAAAGTCATTATTTCTGAGGACTACACATGTACACAGGTTACAGTTAAAGGCAAGGGAAATTTTTTTTAAAAAAATAACAAAAAGAGAGAGAAAGAAAGATCCTGTGGGTAAGGGGAGAGGAAACAGATGACCATGTGAAATTTTTTTTGCTCTATTGATGACATTTGAAATCACCAAAACTATAATTTTAGTAATTGAACCATAAAAATTTTATGTAAGCAATTACAATAGAACAGGAAGATACCCTTTTAAAAATGTCTTTTTATTCACACTCTGACTGACCTCTACCTTTACTGTAGCGTCTCTCAGATGCTCTCTTTTATTAGCTAACACGTCCACACATAACTTTACATTCAGGACCTATTATCTGCATTCAGGAAAGATGATCAGAGTCTGCTGAAGAAGACTCCTGCCCAGTTACCTGGGAAACAATGTTAGATACCTACTCTTTCTTCTCTGAAAGGCTTTACAGTCTGCTTTGTCTCCTATTAAAATGCAAATACCTGAGAGCGGAACACACTAAGACCTCTGTTCTCAGTTTACCCCTGGAGATGAAGCCGGATCCCTCCCTGAGGGTGAGGTGCAGAGGTGCTGCAGATCTGGGGAAGGGACCTTTCAGAATACCCACCTCTGGCAAGAATAGGCAGGAAAGTTGTTTGTCAAATTTTCAGATGACACAGACTAGGGAGAATTAGTGAATTCAACATACAGAAATCTAGATTTTCAATAATCTCTACAGGACAAACAGTGCAATTAAACTTTAAACAAGCTTAAATACAAAGTTCTGCATTTACATTCAGAAAAAATCAACCCGGCCCATGTACTTGATAGAGGGGAGCACCAGGGCTACTAACAGCTAATATTAAAAGGGCCAGGGGGAAGCTATACTTTAGGCTTGAGTTCAACTTAATACAATTAAATTGACCATATATCCCTGTGTGCCCAGGACAACTTTGGGTCATGTCTGTTACCTGAGCCTAGTTATGGTGCCCTCTTTCATTCTCAAAAGTGTCCTGCTTTGGATGACAAAGTATACGGTCACCCCAAATATAACAAATGAATCCTGTGATGTGAAAGCTGAAAAGCCGAGGCAGCCATCATAGCCTGATTAGTACAAGAATGGCCTCGCAGCCCGCGGAAGCAAGGACACATCCAGTTACACACACCCAGAATATCAGGCTCAGTCACGGGTGGCACATGTAGAGTGGCACCCTGACAAAGTAGGCTGTGTCTGAAATTAGGCAAACGGGACAGCACGCTAAACACAGAAAGCCACAAGAGTGGGAACCAGGAGATGCTCCCTGACAGAGAAAGCAGAGTAGGCGTAATCTCACTTTATACGGTTGAAGATCTACATACGAAACAGGGAAGAAACTTTTTTCTATGTTGACGCAAAATCAACGCAAAATTTTGTTCAATGTAAGGAAAATTTTGCCAGCCATCGGAGAAGTCCAAAAAATACACAGTAATCAGAGGCAAGTAAACTTTGACAACAGTGTGCAGGCAGCGGCGGATGAGAAAAGCTGCGGGAGGGATCTCGCATTGGGAGGAGGTCCCTTCCAAATACCACCTGCTCTTTCATAATGGGAATCGTGGCAGAGGGGACTGGCACGCAGGGTAGAGCTCGTGCCCTGCGTTTGCTGATGGAACACTCAGCCCTCTCACCTGCTCAGCTGTATTTATCACACTATGGCTTGGTCTGGTGTCTCACTATCCGACAGACCAGGAAATCTTACCCCTGGACCCTGCAAAAGTCTTCTACTAACTAAATAGCTGCAAGTACTAGGTTAAAATACTCAGTAAAAGCGCTCCATAAATACTCATTATTATTACTTCCAACTCTACATTCCAGATGAACAACACAGTTGTGTTTACATCTCACAGCTTCAGAAGCATGATGGTGGTTGTGATAATTTCTCACTTAAGTATTTTGATTTGATAAAATACTCCCGGATTAAAAGAAGATGAGCAGAAAAATCACAACACACGTCTCCCCAACCCCCACACAAACACACACTGCACACAAATACACACTAACAGCTGCTAATGCTGAATGGTCAGATACCGTGATAAGAGCTTCCCAAGAATTCTTTAATTTTCGTAGAAAAATGTGAGACAAATGCCATTATTATTCTCACTTTACAGATGGTGAAGCTGGAGCTGGAAAGTTAGGTTCTGCCCAGGGTCAGAGTTAGCAAGTGGCAGAGCGAGGATTCAAACCCAACCAACTTCAAAGTCTGCGCTTTTATACTCTAAAGATGGAAGGACCCATGCAAGCCAGCTACTTTGAAGTTTGAAAGACAGAGCAGTAAAAGGCTGGGAAACTGGGGAGTGGGAGGAAAGAGAGGACTTCCAGAAAGCAGGCTGGATATCAAAGTAGAAAACTGGGAGCAGAGATAAGAGTAGCTGACACAGGACACGGGAACTCTAAGAAACAGTTGTGGCATTTTCTTCTCCCTGTATTTTTTTGTCCTCTTTCCAACCTGTTCTTCTCTTTTTTCTCCATGACTTTAGATTTGTTTGATATTCTCTTCCTCCAGTTCTTAGGCCCTCTCTTCATTCTATCTGTCTTTTCTGTTTTATCTCCTTTGTTTTCCTAATCATTTTCTTTACCTTCTCCTTTTCACTTTCTCCAATATTTCCTTTATCTCATCTCTGAACATTTTTCCTTTCTCTCCCTTACAGGATCATAAAATTGTGCTTAAAGTGAATCATTATTTTCTTTGGATAAGCTTATATCTTTTTTATTTCAAATAAAAATATAGATGAATAGGACATTTCCTTAAAAGACTCTACTGAAAATTAAGTTGCAAAAGCAAAACATACCTAACAGAAGGTGTGAATCCAGAATATAAAAAGTACTCTTACCAACCAATTAAGTAACTCATACAACCCCCAGTAAAATATGAACAGACACATCACTAAGGTAATATATAGAAGATGAACAAGCACACGAAATGATGCTTAACATTATTCATCATAAGGAGATGCAAATTAAAACCACAATTACATACAACTACACACCCACCAGAAAGGCTAACGTTTATAAGAATAACAATACCATGTGTTGGTGAGGTATAGAGCAACTGGAACTCTCATATATGGTACATACACACACTCACTCATTCAAGGTACCAATGCAAAATGGTTCAGCTACTTTCAAACCGTTTTGGTAATTTCTTGAAAAGTTACACATAGATTTACTATATGATCCAGCAATTGCATTCCAAGGCATACTCAAGAGAATGCAAACATATGTCCACACCAAGCCCTGTATGCAGATATGCGTATCAGCATCATTCCTAATAGCCAAAGCAGTGGGGTGGGGCGGGGGAGGGCAGCCCGACTCTAAGGGTGGGAGTGTGTCTGAACAGTGGAATACTATCCATGGAGGAATCTCAAAACCACCACACCAAGTGAAAGAAGCCAGACGCAAAAGACTATATCTTATGTGATGCCATTCATTTGAAATTCTAGAAAAGGTAAAACTCTATCAACTAAAAGAAAGTCCGTGGTTGCCTGGACATGAGGTGGGAACAAGGCCTGACCGCAACGGAGCAAGAAGAAACGTCTTAGGGTAACGGAAGTGTGATTGTAGAGTTGTTGCACCACTGTATACATTTACCAAAACTCTCTGAACTGAGCAAAACGAGTGCATTTTGTTGTATATAAATTACTGGAAAACAATAAAACTGAAAAATGCATTACTATATTTGTATATGGCCCTAATTTGTATATTGTACATAGAAATACTGCTGACTTTTCTAAGGATCAAAGGCTTCCCATAAACATTCTTAAAATTAAAGATACACTCTGAAGACAGAGCAAGGATTTGCCCTTGTTGTTTGGGCTGTGGTTTACTTGGCACGGGAGGAAGGAGACTGACTGGGTGACTTGGTTGCTGCACAGCAGGCTCCAGCTGGCTGCCCTGCGCAGGGCAGCTCTCAAAAATGCCAGCTGCCTGACTGATAAGCCACACCCATGAGCGAAGCAGGTAGATCTGGTTAAACCTAGTGAGGCAAATTTTCCTAAACACAGCACAAAATAAAAAAGGAGCCTAATCCACAATGTAGTATTAACTTGGAATAAAGAATAGCCTGGAATCCCCCGTCAGACCTGAAAGTGAAGAAGCCAACACAGACTACTGAGTCGCATCAAAGGACCGCAGAGGGTCCCTCTTTACACAGATGACACTGTCTGAGCGTCAACATTAATGACTGGAGTGGGAACGCACGTCAAATACATTACAATCCTTGAGTTCCTAATTATAGAAAATACTTACTGGTCATCTTCGGAGGTTAGGGGAGCCACTCATTACTCTAAAAACGAGTAGGTAAAGGAGAATAAGCATTTAAAAAGAAAGACAAGGAGGCAGGATTTAAGGAATTACCTGTTTACTACCTAACTACTCTAGCAGTACTCATAAAATATTTTAGAGAGCCACCTTGGTGAATGTTGTTAGAGACGCTAGGATGCGCCTCCTGGGAAATGCAAAATAATACATATGAATAAAGGTTCTGATGCTGTTATTTAAAAAAAAAGAGACAAGAAAAGGAAAGGTAAATAAGCACAAATACAGCGCAAACAGAAGCAGAGCTGTGCCGCCCTGCGAGGCAGAAGACGCAGGCTGCACACATCGTACGCTGTGATCCTCGTGTCGCAGACGCAGTGTTGCAAACCTCCACCACGCTTCTCTGTGCTCGACAGAAATTCTGGGAACACAAACTCTCGGCGGTGGTTATCCCAGAGGAATACCCATGCGCATCGCCGAAGAGGGAAAAGGACTTCCATTTTGTATTTTTTAGCATTTTTATAAAAGTTTTAAACCCAAACATTTTAAACAAAAAATTTCATTTATCTTAAGAAAAAGATCTCCTTTATTAGGGACTGTTTAATTGTCTACTTCATTTAGTCCACACATGTTCTAACTCAACGATGGCATAGCACCCACTAATTCACCCATGAAGAAAATGTGAGACAGGAAGCTGAACAGGGCCGAGGAGGGTGAGGCTCCTGTGAGGGAGGGAGACGAAGGCGTGCACCTCCCACTCAGATGCCAGCTGTCCCAGCAGCCAAGGCGAGGCTGTCTCAGCCTGGGAGGGTCCAGCTCAACCGTAATCCCTTTTCCTCTCTACTAAGACAGTTTCACAGAAGTAATGAAGGATACAATCAGACAAATTCTCAAATGCTAGAACTGAAAACAATGAGGAGTCCACAACAATTACAATGACTTTTCCGAGTACCAGAAGCGCTAGTAATTCTTTCCTCTTTTGCCACCTCAGCCAGGGTCTCCATATTAGTCAGTATTATATCTATGCATATATGGCCGTGCACATGTCTACATCAGCTGACAGGGACAGCTTGGAGCAGAAGATCTTAAAGAGTCAGGGAAGATTGAAGAGTATTGATTTTTTAAGGCATTAAAAAATAGAAAAAGTTCTTAATCTGGGAACCATGAATCCATGACTAGATGGGATTTATAGAGGTCCACAAATCCCCTGGAAGTGTTAGAAAAATTGTGTGTGTGTGTGTGTGTGTGTTTTCACAGGTGCATTTTCTATCAGTCGGCCTGTAAGCTTTTATCAGGTTCTGAGAAGCAGGTAGACCCCTCAGAAACCTGTAGGACCCTACTATAAGGGAGTGCACCATTATAATCATCTTAGGCTCTCAAGTCTGTAAGTATACAAACACAGTGAGTCATAGGCAGCCGTGAGTCAAACTCTGCTACATTAATGAGCAGAAGAAAAAGTACGGCAGGAAGGAGAGGACTGGTCCCAGCTGCTTTAAAAGGAACAGAAAGAAGAGTCATTCCCAAATGCTCGCCCAGGCAGTGAAGAGCTCTGGGAGCGGGTCTGCAGGAAGCCAAGGGAGTGCCCTGCGCCAATGTGAACTACAAGCGTGTCTACACAATGTGGAGAGGCAGATGAAGAAGAAGAATGACACAGCAGGCCCACTTCTGTGTATGTACCCGACAGAAATGAGGGCTTGGACCCAGCAAAGGGCACATAAAGAATGTTCAAAGCAGTATTACTCATCATAGCTCCAAACTGTCCATCCATCAGAGAATGAATAATAGATAAGCTGCGATGTGGTCATGGAACAGAATCCTAAAAGTAGTGAAAAAGAATGAAATGCTGCTACATACACCATCAATGAATTACACAGACATTATGTTGAACACAAGAAACCAGCCACAAAATAATATGTAGTTCTCACATCTAGCTATATAACCAAGAGAATTAAAAGCATACATCCATGAATGCTCATAGGTCCTACACATGAACATATATAACATTATTCATAATGGCCAAAAATTGGAAACAAGCCAAATTTCTACCAACTGAGGATAAATAATAATGTATCCACACAATGGAATAAAATTCAGCCATAAAAAGTAAAGATTTACTAATTCATGGTATGGCATGGATAAACCTTGCAAACATTATGCTAAGTGACAGAAGCCAGTTACAAAAAGTCTTGTTGTATGTTTCCACTTGTATGAAATGTCCCGGACAGATAAACCCACGTGGGTAGAAAGTGGATTAGTGGCTGCCAGCGGTAGGAGGAGGAGGGGGACGGGAAGTGGCTGCTCATGACGGGATCACTTTGGGGTGATGAACAAGTTCTGGAATTAAAGAGTGGTGATGGTCACAAAACTTTTGAATACATTAAAACCCTACTGAATTATGCACTTTAAAGGATGAATTTCAAGGTATATGAATTATATTGCAATAAAAACCTTAATTTTAAAAACAGTATTCACAATGTTTTTCTTCCTCTGATCACCTTATTTTTTTATTTCACTTTCCAATTACAACTTACATTCAATATTATTTTGTATTAGTTTCGGGTGGGCAGCATTAGACTGTCATAGCGCTCTCCCCAACACTTCCAGTGCCCTGCCAGGCACCATCCATAGTTATTACAATATTACTAACTACGTTTCCTATGCCGCACTTTACATCCTGTGATGATTTTGTAACCACTGAAATTCACAACTTTACTGTGTTCATGTAAACTCCACAGAACAGTGTCCAGCACATGGCATGCGCTCAGTGAAGCAATTCCACCTCTCTAGTTGCCTGGATTAAAAACCTCAGAGCCATCTTTGACTCCCATCTCTTGTTATCGTATGTCCAAAGGAATAATAAAACCCCTGTGGGCTCTCCTGTGAAAATGTATCTACAACCTGATTTCTTACCAACTCACTGGCCTGATCCAAATCACCATAATTTCTCCCCTGGCTACAGCAATAGCGTCTCCCTGTTTCTGCCCCTGGTCCCCTGGCTGCTGATTCTCCATATCTGGGGTGGGGGCGGGGGGTCTAAAGGTAAGTTAGGTCCTGCCAGCTTCTGCTCAAACCCTCCAAGAGCTGGGCTCCTCCCCGACCTCCTCTTCACCTACTACCCCCAGGCCACTCGCCAGCTCCACCTCGACCACCCCTCCAGCTCTGGTAGCCCGGGCACTTATCTAATACAACCTACTTCAGGGCCTTTGACCTTGATGTGCCCCTTGCCTTCTCCTTTCCTCCAAGGTTTCTGCATAGTCAGGCTCTCTCCCCTGCCTCAGGCCTCTGCTCAAATACCAGTGAGGCCTTCCCTGTCACCGTGAACAGGCGACCCCTTTCCAACCAGCATGCTTTGTTACCCTCCTCCCTTTCCCTTCACAGTATACCACCACCTGATTAAACGCCTGGCTTTTAGTAGGTGCCCGGTGAAGGTTTCCTGAATGAATCAATACACACACGTGAATAAATGAGTGAATAAAATGTGAGTATGGAGGAAAATACTGTTGCAAGGAAAATGTTACTCATTTACATTGTCAGAAGTGTTCTGTTAAAAGCCAGGCAAACGATGGTAGGAGCCACTTTTTTCAGATAAAATGTCCTGTGAGGGAGAGGAAGATTTCCCAGG
Source organism: Desmodus rotundus (assembly GCF_022682495.2). Lineage (NCBI taxonomy): Eukaryota > Metazoa > Chordata > Mammalia > Chiroptera > Phyllostomidae > Desmodus > Desmodus rotundus. The sequence goes on along the minus strand of NC_071389.1, from coordinate 167,067,520 downwards.
TAACAACTTTATAAATGTTCTCAAGGGTCAAAGAGGCCTACCCCGCCCCCAGACTAGCAACGGCCTTGCCAGAATGGGGGCGCTTTGATGTTAGCCAGGAGTGATGAACAACAGACCTCTGAGCTCCTTGCCTGCTGGATGAAAACGTGGGAACCTAAAAGAGGCCTGGTGCTCCGGCCCTTTCCTTTTATCCTTGAACAAACAGACATAAAGCAGATGTGACTTCGCTAAGTGGGAGCCGTTTGGATGGTGCTTCTAATGATGACATATTGTGACATATTGTGATGTTCCCACTCTGTGTGACTGGATCCAGGCCAAAGACAAAAGCCACCCTCTGCCCCACAGACATAAAAGTTTATTTGAGCTGTAAATTCAGGAGACTCGTAACAATCTGGTCAATGGTACCGAATTATTTTTCGATGGCACGAACTGCAACATGGGACTAGCTGCTTGTTGGGACAACTGCTACGGAGCTGGCTGACTCACCCTGCGTGAAGAAGCGCCCTGGGACCGCTTCCCAGAACCACAGCCTCCAGAGAGGAGAATTTCCTTAACGAAATCCTCCCTGACCAAAGGTACAGAAGTCTGTAGGAACAAATCACAATCTAAGCAAGCAAACATTACAAAGCCATTGGTTTTGGAAAGGGGAAGAAAAAAATGTGGTGGTCATAATGTTTTGTGGAACACAATTACCAAAAAGCATTTCAGTGGTTGTCCCTAACCTATATGAAGAGAAGTATACCAACGGGGCTTCTTACTCAAAACTCAAATCGTAGTCCCATTACTCAGAACAGAGACGGGCATAGTATATATTCAATGGCCGCCAATGTAGTGATGGAAATTAATTCTGAAACATGAAACTCATTCTTCCAAGAAGCCTTCCCTGACTATATCCGCTCACAAAAATCCCCTTCTCAAACCCCTACAATACTTACCACTGTCCAACAATGATTATAAACTGTTTTTGTTATTCTTTAATTATTTTATGCAGAGCTGCTCTATCTTCCCAACTTCTCTCTCAACTCCCTCAAATTCAGAGGGGATTCAAATTAAACTTCTTTTGGGTAACCCAGGAGTTCCTGGCCAGTACGACAGAGCAGGATTCAATGTGAAACACCTCTCCCCATACACCCCAACGAGCACAAACAACTCAAAATGTAATATTTCTACGCGCGCACACACACGTTCTTGTATGGGGTCCATGAGCAGCTTCTTTGAAGACCCAATGAAATATGCATGCAAACGGAGGGAACCTGGAGAATGAGCCCATTCTACTTCGCCCCTGACCCACATTTACCGAGCTTAGAGAAGACAGGGCCAGTGTTCTCTGTGGTATTCAGGAAGCTCTGGACGTGAGTTTGAATAGAAAATGAGCAGACACAACCTGACAATTTGCCACTCTAAAACATGTAAACTTCCTTCCTCAGCGGCTGCTTGTTCCTACTTAGGAGAGCTGGCCCAGTAACTCATCCCTGTTGGAAGAGCCTGTGGGAGACTGGTTTGCCCAGCGTCACAGACTCAGTCTGGCAGTCCTGTTATCTTTTCTCGCTGGAGCACAGCTGGGCCATTCGGAACTCATTTACTCGGTACTAGCCCATAAGATCCTCATGAAGAAGAGCAGAGGCTTTTCAAGGTAAATCAGCAAAGTTGGGTATTTCAAAAGAGTGCATCGTTGTCTACACGTGCTTTTTTTCTCCAAAGATCTCAAGTGTTCTCCTATCAGTTACTGTGTGTGATATTTTGTTTGGTTTCTTAATTAACTTGAATCTAATTCTCGTAGTAGCTACATAAGAATGGCTACAAAAGTGAGAAAAGCATACTTTCAATTCCCTTTCAAATTCACAAGAAAACTTTTGCTTGTTAAATACCCAAATTATTCAAAACTGCGCAATTGCTCGGGTCAGGGCCAAACTGCCTGAAGAGGTAATCAGTCTTCCAAAGTTTCTCTGCACAGGTGAAGCACTACTTAGTCCAGTTTCAAAGTCCATACTGTTTTATCTGAACCTTCAGCTAGTACATAAAAATGTACATGTTTAAAATTTCAAAGAAAAATAATTCATGAAATTTGCTTTTATTTATTTACTCATTCATTCATTCATTCACTCGTGCATTCATTCATTCATTCTGTTCTCAGTTCTACAATCAACTCTGCTCCCTGCACAAGACCCTGAAAATATTTTCTATCGCTTAAAACCTTGGTCCTCACTTAACTGTTAGTACTGCTACCCTTGCAATTCTTGCTTTCTCATTGGTGACATCACCTATTTTTGAGAATAGCTATCTCCAATAGGTATGTATTACAAGAAACCACAGAAAACTACCACTTCCGTAGATTTAAAAGTCAAATACTGGTAATTTCATACAGTTCAAACCCACCTTCAATTTCTCTCTTCTTCATGCCACTCATTCAAATATTGTAAAGTTCTGTCTAATTGAATTCCGTAAGGTTTCTCTAATAGGTCTCTTGTTCTGTTTTAAAGTCACCATTCTCCGTTTGCTAAACTTTCACCAAAGCTCAGGGTCAGCAGGACAACTGTGCGGTGTCCTTGCTGGACTCTCCAGAACCCCTCTCTCTCCTTCGAATCGTCTCTAGACCACAGGATCCATTTCTTCCGACACCGCTTTTACCAGCTTCTGGTTCAAAAATTCTTCTACATCAAATGCAAATGTATTCACTTCATCTTGAGTGTCTACCAGCAAGTCACCTATCCATGTCATTAATTCGTTAACCTTTCCCATACTCTCCAACAGATTCTTCGTTCTAGAAAAAAAATTCCCTGCCCCAAACCTGTATCATCTTTTCCTTCCTAAGAGACTCAGGGGTATTATTCTATCCCCTGAACAATTCAGTCTTCTGAATTGGAAAACAATGAAATTCTGATATTTTCCACTACATTCACCACTGCCCTTGATTCTCTGAGAAGAGAGAGACACCCTTGTTTTCAAGTATGTTGTCAGGAGTGGAACATCTCAGGTCTAAGGATCACAACTGAATATTCTGTTTGTTTTAGATCTACAAGCCTACAGATACCACTTAATGCAAAAGTTAACTTGTCTGCTTGCTTCTTATGTTATCAATTTCCATAAATGTCATAAAAGTAGGAATAAATACCAAAAAAAACAATTTCCTTTATTATGACGGATGTCCTCTATCTAACAGACTCCCTGACTCAATTAGCAATTTTAAACACTATGAATCATTTGAAAGTGAAGAACACGTGCACAATTTACTAATCACAGAGCTTTTTCCCCCGGCACTGTTAGAAAAACCTTCACATCTGCTAATTAATATTTGCTGAGTGGCCAACAAGTATAAAGCATGGAGCCAGAACTGAAAAACCTCACAAGACAAAGAGCAACAGTCTTCAGTAAACCATTAGGAGAACAAAAAAACACAACTACTTTGGTCCTTCTAGAGAACCAGGAGAAAAACAAGAAGACCTATTTCTAACTCCTATTATGAACATTAATGTAATTCCACATAAAGTAGCACATTCCATTCCAAACTAAGAGAACTTTTTCTCAATTCATAAATTATTCACCATAATATTGAGCTTCAGGTCACGGATTTACATTTCCAAGTACAATAACCAATAAATTCTTGATTTTCATTTTGCAACCTGGGCAGATGGTTACCATAGCTATAGACTCCAACTGCCCAGCCCTTCCATAAAGTACACTGTTCTATGTAGTCACTGCTACCTCAACACCAGACATCTCTCTGACAGCACCCCACACTCACCCCTGCCCTAATCATTTCCTTATAAACAAACAGTAAGTTATCAGACCCCTCTCTTCCTGTAACAGCTGGGGGAAACCAGAGATTAACACCTCACCTGAAAATAACCAACTCTAGGCTATGCAACGCCAAAGAAATGGCCTTTGTTCAAGAGGCCTGCCCCCGCAGAGGTCCCCTATACTTGACGGTGACTGATTAATAGGGTGACCGTGCCCTTTATTTCCAAACCAGGATATGTCTAAAAGTTAAAAGAACCACTACAGTTACACTGGCAATAAGCAAAAGCTGATTGTTGCAGGAAAATTGGAACATATGATTACAACCAATTAGCCCAAACAGATCCTCTCTCTGTATATGAGACTTGGGAAGAAAGCCAGTAAAAACACACAGAATGAAAACAGGGGGGAAAAAAATCCTAAGGCAGAAGAAAAGGAAGTGGGTACTATGAGTGACCAGAAAAGGTGAGATAAAGTCGAATGGAGAGCAACTCTCCCATGGCATTAGGAAAAGCAGCTAACATTTCAGACACTCTACTGACATCTTTGGATATCTTGTTGCACTTAATCTCCAAAGCAATTCTATGAGGTAGCTACAATCTCTCCTCCTACACACATACACGACACTTCACAAATAGCAATAAATTAAATGCAGCTAGTTAGCATCGCCCAGGCAATGAAAGCAGCTGAGCCATCATAATGGCAAAAATAACAGGACAATACGTTCCAAAGCAGGTGTGCCCATTCTAAGGAGTGCCCAGTGTAGCAGGTGTGGAAGAACATGCTAAAAACTAAATTATACTTACTTTTAACTTCCATTTATAAATTTGTTTTTGTACATATTCAACAATGTATAGAATTCAGAATTATATTGGGTGGCCCAAAAAGTCCTTATGGTTTTTACTAAAATAAAAGACACATTTTTCATTTTCACCAATAACTTTATTGATTTAGATATTTTTAGTATGTCGGCTATCTCCCACATGGTATAATGTCGATCTCAATTAATGTCTTGATTTGATCACTATCAACTTCAACTGGTCTACACAACCATGAAGTATCGTCTAGCAAGAAGAGTCCAGCCATGAAATCTCACAAACCACTTTTGACCTGTTCAATCAGTCCCAGCACCTTCTCCATACCTGCACAAATCCTTTTTGCATTTCAGTTGCATTTTTACCTTTCTTGAAATAAGAAAGCATAATATGCCAAAAAATGTTGCATATTTTCTTCCATCTTCAATATTAAAATGGCTACCCCAAAATTCACCAATGTTGATAAGTTTTTTTTAAATACATACTAATATGACAGCTGTCACAATATAATCTAACAAAATTGTTTCAAATGAAGTTAAAGACAACTAAGCACTACTAGAGCCACCTTACGGAAAAGACCAAATGAACTTTTTGGCCAACCCACTAGTAATACATAAGTATAATCTGTTAAGTAAATGTGTATCTATTATGCTTACTTTTTTTTCTGATGGGGCATGCAATCAACAGCTGAAAGACCACCGCCCCCGCCTTCAGAGCGATGGGCACGCACTCTGCGGGGAGAGCTCCCACAGCCACTGTGGCAGTGCCAGGACTGACCTCAGGGGGGTAGAGCCAGAGTTGTCGCCAGAAGGTGCTGGTGGCCAAGACTCACTCAAGTCCTCCCTCACTTCTCTGTGTCCCAACAATAAACTCGCATCACCTCTAATCAAATGTGCTTGAAATGTCAAAAGCATCATCTTATACTAAAAGTTTCAGAGGTCCTAGCCCAACACTACAGAAAAACATGATTTTAAACCCAGACATAAAACCATTTTTACCACAAGTATACTCTTACAGAATTGTAGATCGATGTATTTATAGTCTTGCTAAGTTAATTAAGCAAGGTGTCATTAGACCGGGGTGACTCTAAGGCCTTGGTAGCCTATAACCAATCAAATAATGGCTTTGCTTCAATGTCTTCTCCACTGAACTTTGCTTTTAGCTTCTGCCATTGTAACATGCCAAACCCCTTTCAGTTTGGTGCTGCCTGATTCAAAATGATGTTGCTCTTCAAAGTTTTAATGTGCTTCACTTCAACAGTCTTGAGAGGTAAAGTGCATATGCAGAATTAATAATGAAGTTTCATGAGTAACAATCTTTTTAAATCTTTTAAATATTTCACTTTAGACATCTTCACAACTCATCTTAATTTCAACACCCCCTGTACATGATAAAGCTCTTCGTGTCTGTTCATGCTAAATTCCTCAGAATGTTTAAGGCTGTTTCTCCTATTACATCCTCCATTGAGATGATGACTACAGAGGCTCAGAGAAACCCATCCTCAATTGAAGCTATTGAAGGTTGAAAACGCATTTAAAATGACCCTGTGGAGTATCAGTTATTTACCCTCGTGACCCCCGTGATCAGTTTTTCCCTCGTGACCCCGTGGCTGACTGGCAGCTGGGGCTGCCTGATACCTCTTGGTACCACGGGAGTGTCATAGCAAACATCACTAGCCCAGGAAAAACCAAAACTCAAAATTTGAAGCACTGTTTCTGTTGAATGAGTATAGTTTTTGCACCATCCTTAAGTCAAAAAATCGTAAGCCAAACCACCACAAGTCGGGGACCATCAGTACGTACTTTTCATATAAACATAATTTTTTGACTGCATGAGAACATTTGACTCACGTGGGATTCTTTCTCTGACCATGTGATCCAAACTGATATGTTTCATTTTATTGTACTGTCATAAAGGACCCCATGTTGTGGCCATTCTTTAGGCAGAGTCCATAGAAATATACCTCTTTGGGATGCGGAAGATGGGCAAGTGAGGGTAGGATGTGTCTGCTATGACTCCCCTACTTGAGAACTTGTAGAAATTCAAAGACAGCTCTAGAAGCGTTCAAAAGAGCCCTGACTAGTGTGGCTCAGTGGGCATCCTCCCTTAAACTGAAGGGAGGCTGGCTCCATTCCCAGTCTTGGCACATGCCTAGGTTGTGGGCCAGGTCCCCAGCTGGGGATGTGTGAGAGGTAACCAATCAATGTTTCTCTCCCTCTTTGTCTCACTCCTTTCCATTCTCTCTCCCTAAAAATAAATAAATAAACCTTTAGAAGTGTTCAGAATAATTATTTATGCATTAATTAGAATCCCAAAGGACAATTATTGTCACTACAATTCGATCCTGAAGAAAACTACCCAAATTAATAGTCTACCTCTCCTCCTGCCTCCTTTCCCCCACCTGGCTCTCTCTCCCATCTCTGTCTCTGGCGTCTCCTTCTCATCCTCTCCTCCCACCTGAGTCACTCTGCACCATCCCCCACTTCTAATCTCCTTTTTGCATTAACGAGACATAGCACAGAAAAGTGCATTTAAGTACTCATTGAACAGACATTGTCTCCTCAATGTTAAAAGACTAGTTGAACACGAAAATTTAGAAATAACCAAATATTACCTCACCCATAACAGATGATTGTTAATGTTAGTTTCTTCCCCGATTCCCTTCCTTAACACTAGCTTTTCCCTACAAACGTAGTCCTTATTGCCATGATGAATCTGAAATATTTCAACTTCGCAATGTTCCTATGAAGACACCAACCCAGTGTATAAAGTCTCTTATCAGGAAAAAAGACGCCCACGCCTTCACAGACCAGACGCTGAAGGAGAGCTCCAGGTGTAACAAGGGAGCTGATCCAGAGGCTGACTATCCTACTGAGTTTCAATTTCCACGATGGCTGTTCCACCTGCTGCACCCGACAAGCCCGCCTCTCAACAGTCTAGAGCTCCTCCCTCTGAACTGGCACATGGATGGAAAGAGAGATTTTCTATATTCTCCTCAGCTCAAATGAAACTAGCCAGCATTTTATTTTAAACTGTCTTATTAAATGCCAACGGAAAGATCAAGGGAAACATTTACAAAACCTGAAGTTTTTTAAACAACAGGTTATTCACCTCCCATGGGCCACAGTCATCCCGGCACACACAGCACCCTCCCTGGCTGAGCTGGAGAACAACCCCGGGGCAGGGCAGGCCATGGGCACCCCAGGGCAGAATCTGTACCGTTTACAGTACAGTCTTCACATCCCTGTGTCAAGTCGTCACGCCGCACATGTTGAATACGTACAATTTTATCAAAGCCAGGAAAAGATTTTTTTAAACATTAAGTACCTAACATATAAAAAGTGTTCAATAAATACTTTAGACATAAATGAATGATGCATATAACTTCTCACCTTTTAAAAGAAAATCCCCAAAATCCTATAATGATGGGTCATTATAGGAACAAACAGAAAGAATTTCCTTCTCTTAGTAACAAGACAGCTATTCTTTCTAAAAGGTCTTACGGGAGAATTGTGTTGCATTTGAAAACAAATTCAAATGAGTTTTTTTTTTTCCTTTGTCCATGTAAATCAAACCACAGTAGCAAACCCAGGTACCACCTAGAAAACATTACTCATTTCATCACAGCACAGCTCTTGTGCAAGGAACAGAAAGAGTAATTTGTAAGGCTTTACCCTTTGCAGCTGCTATTTAAATTGAGAGGTGTCATTCAGTTGTAAATTATATCTTATCTAAGGAAATTGCACTAGGGGTTGCAAACACCAAGCAAATCCAGAGAAATTAAATACAAAATTATGAACACTGTGAGCTGGCACACACAAACCGCCTAGTGAAAGATGAGAAAGATTCCTTCAAAGACTAAAGATTAGTTAGAGGTGGTGCGGCAGGACCGAAGGACAGTGCTCTGAGACACTGAAACAGTCGGCAAGCCCAGGAACGCGTCCTCTTCTCTCCAGCTGCCAGTGACTAGTGTTAACTCTGCCGCTAAGCCGAGCACAGTCTGACCTCGAGAACGTCACAGCAACATGGAGGTCGCCCAAATCAAATACGATTGTACTGGAATAATAAAGATGAAATTAAAAACAAGTCTCAGCATGTCAAGGAAAAAAGGAAGGAAAGAAGGAAGATTTAACTCTATCTTAATATCCATGTCTCTGATTCTTAACAATCTAGGGAATGGTCATTAGAAAAAAAAACAACTCTTAGTGAACCTACTTTGCTCCAGTAGATGTGCCAGTTACTTCACACAAAATAGTTCATTTAATTTTCAAAAAATGCCAAGATGTCCATAACACCATCATTGATACTGTCTATAGTTAACAAGTTATAAATAAAGGAAAGGAGAGCAAAGGGAATTAGACATTTAACTTAATAAACTGGGGGCATGAGCCTGTCTGCTTCATCAGGAAGCTACAGCTTCACATCCCAAGGGGATCAACACTCCTCCCTCCCCCCTCCAGTACCAGATTGTTGGGAGGTGCAGGAGGAGGTGCTGGAGGCCCATAGAGGCATGTCAGTCTAACTAGGGGCTGTGAACCTATCCAAAGCCTGTGAAAACTTGGGAAGTTCATTGGCCAATCTAAAAAAGCACCTCATCCATCCCAAACCCAAGATCCTGGTTGTAACTCCAGAGGGACAAAGACTCTCTCTCTCACCTGCACTTGCCCCGTGTGTTCACATGCTCTCTCCCGCAGGGAAGCATGCAACCACAAGGGTCTAGCAGCTACCGGGGCCCCCGGCAGACTGCATGGGCTCCAGAGGACTAAGCTTCAATATGAAACAGAAACTCTGCACTGGCTTTTGCTTTGGCCTTGCTGAGGACACAGTTGGGCTTTTTCCATGACGGGACAGAGAGAGAAGGGAAAATGGAAATCCAGGGGGTGGGGAGGGGTGTGCAGAGGGGCTGCGGTTTGCAGCTTCTATTTCTACCCAAATAAAACATGCCACACCACAATCTCCTGCGTGTGGGTCCTTGGAATGCTTTCCTTGCGATCCGTGGAAGAGCCTGATTTCTACCCACAACAATTTTACAGAGTGTACACAGACAGGGAGCAGGATTAAGGAACCTCAAAATCACAGGTGTATGAAGTGGCAGAGCCAGGGGCGAAACCCTAATCAGTCTGACTCCATTACACCCAATGCTGGAAAGAGACGTTCCCAGTCAGGAACTGAGTAGCAAAACTTGGGTTCCACCAGAGAAGTAAGCCCTAACGCCCTAAGGGATTCATTGTATAAGGAATTAACTTCAGTCTCACCCATGCAGAGTAGCCGGGTTATGCACCATCCTTTAAAGAACTGAAGACAGTTTCTCACATTACTGTCTATGTTCTGTGACAGATGAGGGGCCCTGGTGAGAAAGGCTGGAATGGGGCTTCTGAGGGTTTCCTCGTAATAGTGTAAAAAACACAAGTTCTCTAAGACCCAGCAGTGCTGCTCCTAGGAACATGCCCTGGCAGGAAAGTGCCAAGAGCCTTCGGTAACCTGGTGAAGCCCACAGACCATTTCTCGGAATACTGGTTTATTACCAGCATTCATAATTGAAAGCAGCAAACTAATGAAACTCATGAAACCAAGATAACACAATTAAAGATGTAATGTTTTTTCCACCCAAGTTCATGGACCCAGAAAACAATCAGACACGTATGTGTCATTTAGAGGTACATAAGAATATATATGCAATAAGTAACAAAGCTAAAGAAAAGAAATGGAATGATTAACATAAAGGTATGGATAGTAGCAACCTTGGTGGGGGAAGAAGGGAGATACAATTATTTAGGAGCAAAAAAGGGACTCCTTGGGTACCTGTAAGTCTATTTCTGAAGCCAGTTGGTAGGCATTTGTATTTTTTTAACAGTTCTATTAGTAGATAATTTCTTACCCATTTCCATTTCCTCCTTCTGGTGCTAGGAACCCAAATACTGAAACCATGGCATTTTTCTATCCTTTTGCTTACACAGACCTTACACAGGGAAGTGAAGGGGCTTACCTGATTATATGAACACAGCCTGTCTGGGTAGAGAGTTCTTCTTGATTACAGATTCAGAAGGAGCACACGCACTTGACCAAAATGCCTTAAGCCAAATCTTCAAACCTAGCCTCTTCAGTACAAAAGATGAACATTTTTGGTATCCATCTTCCCTGACCACCTAAACTTGTCCTAAGTGAAAAAGAGAAGGGCTCCCCAACCTCAAACTCGTTTTAAGGCTACCGTGATCGAGACAATGTGGCACTGGTGAGAGAACCGGAAAACAGACTGATGAGACAGAATATAGAGGGTCCAGACATAGACCCACGTAGTTATTGTCAACTGCTCTCTGACAAAGGAGCACAGGCAATACAATGGAGAAAAGACTGTCTTCTCAGCAAATGATGCTGGAACAACTGGACTTCCATATGCAAAAACATAAATCTAGACACAGTCCTCATGCCCGTCACAAAAATTAACACAAAATGGATCATAGAGCGAGATGGGAAATGCAAAACTAAAGCTCACAGAAGATAATACAGGAGAAAACCTAGGTGACCCTGGGTACGGTGGTGTCTTTGTCAATGCAATTCCCAAAGCACAATCCACAAAAGAAAGACTGAAAGGCTGAACTTCATGAAAATTAAAAACTTCTGCTCTGCAAAAGATGCTGTCAAAGGATAAGAAGGCAGGCAACAGACTGAAAGAAAAATATTTTCAAAACACATATCTGATGAAGACTGTTATCCAAAATATACAAAGAACTCTTAAAACTCGACGATAAGAAAACAAACAACCCAAATAACAACAAGGCAGAGGTCCACATAGACACCTCACAGAGAAGATACACAGATCGCATGTAACCACATAAAAAGATGTTCAGCATCTATGTCTTTAGGAAATTGCAAATTAATACAAGATACCACTGCGTACCCATGAGAATGCCCGAAATCCAAACACTAACAACATCAAGTGCTGCCAAGGAGGTTCAGTGATTCTCAATCACTGACGCTGAGAATGCAAAACAGCACATGCATTTGAAACACAGTTTGGTGGTTTCTTACAAAAGTGAGCATACTATTAACATCTGATGCAGCAACCACACAGCCCATATGAAACTTACCCCACACAAAACCTGGACACTGCTATCTCTAGCCGCTTTACTCCTAATTTAAAAACTCAGAAGCAACCAAGATGAATAGACAGCACCGAGGATTTTTAGGGCAGTGAAACTACCTTTTGTGATTCTATAATATTGGACACAAACATCATTATACATTTGTCCAACCCCATAGCATGTCCAAGAGCAAGCGTGAAACCTAGTGTGAACTGTGCACTGGAGTGATAATGATGTGTCTGTGTAGCTTCCCCAGTCGTAACAAACGTGCCACTGTAGGGAGAAGGGTTGGTAACGGGGAGGCTGTGCATTCACGGGAGCCGGTGGTCTATGGGTACTCTCTGTACCATGTGCCTAAATTTGCTGTGAAGCTAAAACTGCTCTACAAATAATAATGACTATTTTTTTTTTAAAAAGCAGGGGTACTTTGGGGCTCTGTCCCATTAGTACCTGTATACTCTGTAGTCTTATACTCTCACATACATATCTATACACATACACCTATGTTCATTCTATCCTTGAATATATGCTTTACTTCACAATAAAAGTTTTTTCAGTAAGGCCATAGTGAATTTAAAGGGTAAATAATAATTGTAATAAATCTGTGGCCATGTGGGAAATTACTTATAAAATTAAATGAAAAAAAGGCAGAATATAAATCACTAAACCCTGAGATAAATGGAATTAACAGACGGCCTTGGACAAAGTCCCCAGGTCTTAGCCCGTGAAACTAAGGAGGTGGCAGAGCCCAAACTGTGGAGAAACGTGGACAAACAGGGGGAAGCTAATGCTGACCTGATACGGGCAGCTTCTGTCTTTTCCTCTTCCCTTCTCCTCCTCCCACAAGTGGTGTTTATCAAGTAAGAGGAGCAGTAACCTCTCCCCTCTTCCCTTCTTACCTGTGCATTGTTGGCTTCATCTGTGAAATAATCCTAACACCTCATCTGCCCTCCCCCCAGACGGACTGACGGCGGACCCTGAGTCAGGGGGCGTGGACTGTGACACTTTGAACGAAGTGGCATCTGCACCACAGAGCAGCTCCTAGTATTGTAGAATGGCAAAAGTATGCCCTGGTCTTACTATTGCCATCATACTAACAAATTTAAAGGAAAATGCTTCAAAATATAAAATAAGAGATCCTCTTTGAATCCTTATTAATAAACAAAATATTGCACAGTAGCAATGAGGGTAGGTGAGTTCTTTTGTTTTTAGTTTTTCTTCATTATGAACTACTTCGAATACACAGAAAAGCATAACAAAAAAATTCCACGCTCGCTGATTCGACATTTAGTGTACCCAAGCCCTACATTTGCTGGGGATGGAGACTGAACACAACAGTTGTATTTCCTGTCTTTCTAGAACTTGTACTTCAGCAGGGAAATGGATACCCCTGTAATAGAAAATGCACACATTGCTTTTTAATGACATTGGTATCTCATGACTTACTTAAGCATTTCTACACTGTTGAATATTTTTATTATTTTCCCTTTTAACTATTATGAGAAAGCTAAAACCCATGTTTCTGCACATCCTTTAACTACTTTCGGGCTACCCTGAGGGCCGCCACGACAACGGCTTTGACTGGCAACGTTCTGAGGCCCAGATCTAGGCCAGTTCTCAGACAGGCGGCATGCAGGCTCTAACCAACATAAACTACAACACCCCCTTGTGTAAGTGAAACTTAAGTAATGCCCCACAGTTCTGTGTGGGAACCCAGCAAAATAGCCAGTACTTTCTATGGGATAAACAGCAAAACAACTACAGACACCTGCATCGGCCTTGTAGGTCGTCCACCCTCCACCGACACAACAGCCGATGTCGACAATACAGTCTGAGTCAGTAACACACTTTAAGAGCTACTTCGTTGTTGAACATGCACGCTTACGGGTCGGTAGAGACGGAACTCTATTACTTAACATTTAAGATAAGAATTTGTTGCTTGTTGCCTCTTTTCTATTTTCCTTCCTGAGCCAAAGCCTTGTAAAACATGTTTGGTTCATCTAACAGCTCTCCAGAAAGTCTGGGGCAATTTGTAGTTTCTTCTTCAGGTGAGAGTGCCTACTTCCACACAGCTTCTCTTAAAGCTCATAACCTGGGCGTATTTTGGCTGATTGGACAGACATAATAGTACAAGGAGTGGCTTTAACTTGTAATTATTTGTGAGTTTTAACGTTTTATCACATGTTGGCTATATACCTTTTGCTTTTTTAAACAGCTTTACTAACATATAATTTATGAACCATTAAGTACACCCTTGTAAAATGTGCAATTCAGTAGTTTTACTACATTCATAGTTTTTACTATATTCATATGCACATAAAATAACTTGAGAATATTTCATCACCTCAGAAAGAAACCTCGTATTCAACCTGTCCCCGTCCCCTCTTCCCCCAGCCCAGGCAATCACTAGTCCACTGTAGGTCTCTAGTATTTGCCTACTGTGGACATTTCACATACATGGAATCATACAATATGTATCTTTTGCAACTGGGTTTTCCACATAGCATAACATGGTCAAGGTTCATCCATGTTGTAGCCAGTATCGGTACTTCATTCTTTTTTATAGCTTAGTAATGTTCCACTATAGGGACTGCATCATGGTGTTTATCCCTCCCCAGCGGATGGGCATTTGAGTTGTTCCCACCTCTGGGCTATTACAGACAATGCTGCCGTGAACATCTGTGCATGAGACTTCGCGTGGACATTATGTTTGCATCTCTCTTGCATGTTCCCTAGAGGGGAAATTGCTGGATGATTCTCCTTTAGCTTTTCAAGGAACTTCCGGGTTGTTTTAAAACATTATGCACTATTTTGCCTTCCCCCTGGTGGTGTGAGGGTTCCACTCTCTCCAAGTCCTCACCGCACTGGGTGTTATCCGTCACTTTTACTAAAGCCGTCCTAACACGGGGGAAGTGGCATTCACTACAGCTTCGTTTGCTCTTCCCTGACGACTGAGGGGGTTTAGCATGTTCCATGTGCTTATTGGCCATTTTCATATCTTTTTTGAGAAACATCTATTCAGATTCTTTGCCCGTTTTCAATCGGGATATCAGTCTTTTATTATTGAGTTGTAACAGTTCTTTACATATTCTAGATATAAGTCCCTTATCAAATATGCGATTTGTAAATATTTTCTCCCAGACTGTGGGTTGCCTTTTTCTGTTTTTGATGATCACCTTTAAAGCAAAAATGTTTTTAATATTAATGAAATCCAGTTTATGTATTTTTTCTATTGCTGCTTGCACTTTGGTGTCATATCTGAATGCCAGTAAATAACTCGATGTTGCTAAGGTTTACTCCTGTTTGCTTCTAATAGTTCTATAGTTGCAGTTCTTACATTTAGCTCTATGACCCACTTTTTATTGATTTTTGCATGTGGTCCTTTCACTTTTAAATTTACAGAGATTTTCTATTACTCTAAAGAGAGAAGGAACAAGACAAACGTGAAGCAATAAAGGACAATACATGTTCCACAGCACTAGAAAATTCAAGCCACTAGACACTTAGCCAGCAGTATGGATGGATGTCTGTGTATATAAGGTATAATATATATTTTTACATATTAATATGCATCGATATGAGAGAGAACATTTCGATCAGTTGCCTCCCACATGCACGCTGACTGCGGCCTTTTTGGTGTGCGCAACAGCACTGCAACCAACTGGACCGCTCAGCCCAGGTTTTATCCCTCCCAAAGGTCAAAGGGCAGGCAGAGCTGCAGATCCTCCAGGCAGTCACTCCTTCACTCTCGTGTTCTCACGGCCCCAAGCTTTCTTGTCCTTTCCTGGATACCATGCAGCAGCCAGGCCTCCTTCCCAAGCCTGGAATTTGTTAAAGATTTTCACATGGAGCCTTAGATACTGCCATACAAATTAAAGTGACTTCTTGAATTTGTGTCTTCCATGGTAAAGGACAATTTTGGCTGCCTGCAATTCACACCTGCCTCTGCTACCTACAGACCTTCAGGCTAGCTTCACGCAGGCAGTGAGGCAATTTTTTTAAAATTATGAGCTGGGAACCAAAGCTATCCCAATATGAAACAACCCAAATGTTTTTCTCATGGCAAAAAAAAAAGTGTATATGTGTGTGACAAACTTGGGGTTTGTGATCACTGGAAAAAAATAGGAAAATCTAAAAACACATAAAGAACATAAAAGTCCCACCTCTTTTCATGCCCCAAGGTTAACCATGGTTATCATCTTAGTGTATATCCTTAGAGAAACAGATACATTCGCCAAAATACACACTTAAACATATATATATATATTTTAGATAATTGGAAATGGATTGTACAGGAAGGGGCAAAGTAGGTGTACATTTGTGAATATGTGAAACAGTTTATTCTTGAGCTATTATTTATTAATTATTATATTATTTTCCATAGAAACAACTGTAGACCTACTTTTTCCCTACCCTGTACCTACAGTTTTACATAAAGGGTTTTTCCCACATTTTCTTTCCTTTTAGTTCTCGCTCAAAAATTTGTTTATTGATTTGAGAGAGAGAGAGAGAGAAACACTGATGTGAGAGAGAAACATTGATTGGTTGCTTCCCGCGTGCACCCTGACCAGGGATCAAACCAGCAACCTCTTGGTGTACAGGACAATGCTCAACCAGCCGAGCCACCAGGCCAGGGCCCCACATTTACTAATGTCATTAAGTATTGCTTGAAAATATTAAATACCACTTAGGACACATCAGGACATATAAATCATTTTCCTACTTGTGCATATTTAAGTTTCTCCATTATAAGTAATACTGCAACGAGCATCGCAACTCATATTTCTCCTCACAACTCATATTTGGTCCTAAAATCTTTATACTTATCAACTCAGTCATTCTTGTATATTCACTAAGGCCTATCGGGCTGTTGACACAGTGCGACACATACAAAGCTGATCCTTGAAAAACACTCCGAAAATAACTATTGTTCCTATTCCCACATTCTGTCCTGTGTCTTTGGTATACGGGCTGGCTTCTTGATTTCTACTTTCCCCGACTACCAACCACGCTTGCCTGTTCCTTGCCTATCCACTGCTTTTCACACCTGCCTTTTCCCATAGTTCAGTTAATCTTATGCCTAACTCTTGCTACCTGACTGTGTCTCTAGCAAGCATCTCTCAAACTGTTTGGTCTCAGGATTACTTTACACACTTAAAAATTATTGTGGACCCCAAAGAGATTTTGTTGTGTGGGCTATTTTTCTCTGCATTTACTGTATGACAAATTAAAGCTGAGAACTTCACAGCACAATAGAACATAAGCATACATTTCTTTGGCCAACAGAGAGAGATGATGCCATCTGGAAAACTCCACTGCACGGTTAAGAAAGCATAAAAGTGGAAAAGGCAAGTAATGTCTTCGTATCATTGTGAAAACAGCTTGACCTTGCTGACTTTCCCAAAAAGATCTTGAGGACCCCTAAGCTAGCAACCCACATCTAGGCCTCTGTCCTATGACTGCTTGTGCCACCCAACCCACACTTGGCATTGACCACCTTTCATGGCCTGGGGCAGCCTCAGGGAGACTGTCTTCAGTTTGCTTGGTTGCTATGCACCATGATAGCATGACTCACGGCACATGTAACAAGTGCTCATTATTTTCCTTTGCTTTCTCTGCAAAAAGTGGCCATCAGTTTCCAAGAACCAAATATTTGGGTCAGGGTTTCTAGGCTATTTATGGTCTAAGCTATTTAAGTGATGAAACTTTGGATTCCAGGCTGTTGAATAAACTTTATTTAGGAGGGCAAGAAAGGAACAAACAGAATATCCAAAGAAGCCTAAGCACAGTGCTACCCATATCTTGTTCTCCTAGCTTACATGGAAGCCAATCACTACAGATACTGCCTTTAATTTTATTAACAAAGAAAACAAGGCTGAGAAAGAAACAGGAATTAGACTTCCGCTGTTATGAAGACAAAACATTAGTTACATTCAATCAGTTGCTTCTTGCTTTGTTTTTACATTTGTCCACTGGACAAGTCACACTGTTTTTTTATCATGACATATGGGTATTGAATTTTTTTCTTTTATATACCATTACAGAAACCAACTCCTAACCTAAGCCCACAATTAACTTTGCTTAATTCCTTTCCTTCAATATTTACCCACATCGAAGTGTTTAATTATGCAGATACGATCAGAGTATAAGTTGCATAACCGGGACACTTTCTGCAACGATCACAGCTGCACTTGTGCTCCGTGCAGTGCATGAAACAGAACCAGAAGGACTTAATCTAAACACAGCTGAAGCTGCTGTCATTTAGAAAATGCTAGTTTATCTTTTTAAAAGATTTTCTTTATTTATTTTTTAGAGAGAGGGGAAGGGAAGGAGAAAGAGAGGGAGAGAAACATCAGTGTGTGGTTGCCCCTCACATACCCCCAACTGGGGACCTGGCCCGCAACCCAGGCATGTGCCCTGACTGGTAATCGAACCAGCAACCCTTTGGTTTGCAGGCCCGCGCTCAATCCACTGAGCTACACCAGCCAGGGGAGAAAATGCTAGTTTAAAACCCATTGTTAGTGTATACCTATGCTTCCAATACGGGACACTCTCTGGATGAGCTTACTGCCTTCTATTTCTGCACAGGCCTGGGAGCTTCTGGAAATTTAAGTTTAAGTACCTCTAACTTCTCCAGTGGAAGATTCACACACACTCAATCACAGTCACATAGCAAAACAATAGAGAAGTACTATACCAAGACTTAGTGAGCAGTGAGTCCTGGGGTCCAGCACTTTCACTGTCAGGGCATACATCTCTCCCTGTGGGGGTCACCAGCCAAAAAGCGGCAAGCAAGGCTCAGGGCAAGCAAGGGGGAATCGGTGGTGCATTGCCAACCGAGGCTGGGTCTCTCTCTGGAGGGCTTTAAGTTTTTTACCTATCTTATCCTTTGAAAGACAAAGTTTCCAAACTACTTGCAAGTATTTGTAAGACAAACGATGCCACCTGCCAGTAATGTCTGCTTTATTCTGAAATCGCTGTATTTACCTTGAAAACCACAAAATGTAAACAAGGCCTCCTGATCAGAGAAGATCTTTAAACTGCTCACTCACTAAATTTAACACCTGGGAAGGAAAGGCAGTTGACCTAGACTTGAATGAGCAGTGTACAAGTCAGTCTTTTATTTTAGTGGTGTCTTGAATAAGTTAATGATTAGTAAGCTTTATGGAAATACACAAACACTTTCATAAACAAAATACAACTTTCATTAATTTACTTAATACTCAGAAGAGAATAAAACAAGTAAGGCCCACCTCTACCATAAACCATGTAGGTACAATCTCAATTCACCCAAACTTCCACTTAAAATAACAAATATGTGTGTGGCACTCTCCCTCCCACTGGAGAGATTATTTATGCATAGAGTATGTGAAAACTGAAGTGATTTGACTTCTTAATATGCCTAATATATGACAAGAGAGAATAAGGAAAATAGTTTCTTTAAAATGCCATATTTTTCGAACCATAAGACACACCTAGGTTTTAGAGGAGGAAAATAGGAAAAAAAAAATTTGAAGCAAAAAATGCGGTAAAATATTTAATAACATAAATAACATAATATTTCACCAATGTAAATGTAAGCTACATTCAGACTATAAGATGCACCCCCATTTTCCTTCAAAATTTGGAGGGGTGCGTCTTATAGTACGAAAAATATGGTAGATACTATTTAATTCATTGAAGAGTTTTTGAGTGAGCCATAGTTTCAGATCTACAAACAGTCCGTTCTTTTCACCGCATATTATTAAAAAATAATGCACTTATTATAAAAAAAAAAAAAGAAAGCATTTCCTATAGGAAATTCCACTGGAATAAAATAATTGGGGTTATTTTCCTAAGGAATACAAAGTTAATAAGCATAGAAATACTCCAACCCTCCAAGCCTTTTAGAAGAACACACATCCTATAAAAGTGAGTCAAATGTACTTTGTTGTACTGTTGTAACAATCATTCTTTTCCCCCAAGTTAAAATGGTAGCTGCATCTAAAGACCTCACCAAGGACCTTCCTATGAAGACCCAGAGAAGCAAATAAGGTATTTCTCCATCTTTCTGCATAGGCAGCCTTAGAGGTGAGAAAAGTCACAGGAGAGCATAGAGGGGAGACCTCATTTTTTCAGTGAAGTCAACAGAGTATTTCTGGCTCAACGAAATGAACCATCTCAGGGTTACTTTCCCACTCCAGTCTATTCTATGTTGAGTTGGACAAATTCACACCTCCAGGCCCCCAAACCCTCCTCATCCTTCTCCAGAATGACATAAACATGGAGTCCTACATCATGTAGCTTTTTGAGATTGGCTTCTTTCACTTAGCATAATGCATGTGAGATTCATTGTGTTGTTGGGTTTATCAGTAGTTTGTTCCTTTTCATTAATGAGAATTATTCCATTATGTGGATATACCATTGTGTGTATTATTTGTTCATTTACTAGTTGAAATTTTGATCGCTTCCAGTTTTCACTGTAAACATTCATGTACAGACCTCTGTGTGAACTTAAGTTGTCAGTGCTTGTGGTAATTAAGTGTAAGATATGGGGGTCATATAGTATGTGTGTGTTTAACTTTATAAGAAGCTGCCAAACACTTTCCAAAAAGGCTGTATGTAGAATTTTGTACACCCACTGGAAAGGTAGGAAAGACCTAGTTTGTCTGCATCCTTGCCAACACTCAGTATTGTCAGTATTTTTTTTTTAATTTAGCCATTTTTGCAGTGGTACTTTATTGTGACTTTTGAAATTGTTACATTTTCTTTGGGCACCCTAACAGTTGGTATTCCCAGGGACCCATTCAGGGTACTCTTTTCTTCTCACTCTCACGGCTTTTAATTCTGTCCATATGCTAGTAAATTTAAATCTGGTTTTCCATCTAGACTTTTCTCTGGAGCCTCTAGATTAACACATCCAGCAATCTTATAGATCTTCTTCATTGGCAGAATGGATGCCAGAACCAAATTCATCCCTGTGGTAAACTGCAAAATGGCCACAAATGATTCCAATCCCTGCATGCATGTCCTTCTGCAGGTGGCTTACAGTTTCCCAGTGTCAGAAGGCTGAGTCCACTTCTCTACTCTTCGAATCTGAACTTAGCCGTATAACATTGGTGTGACGCAAGCAGAGGTCTGAATAGTGCTGGAGCACTGGAGTGTGCCCTCTCTTACTGTTCTCACAGCACTAACCCTATGTGAAGAATCTCAGCTAGGCTCCCAGACAATGAGAGACCTGGCCCGGCCACCCCGATCAACAACCTATCCATGAGCCAATATGTGAGTGAAGCCATTCTAGACCACCCAGCTGCCACATGACAACACATACATGAGCAAATTCAGTAGAAATCAGCCAAGCCAGCTCAGAACAAGAGTCAGCCAGTGAACCCATAGCTTCATGAGTTAAATTGATGGATGCTGAGAAAGCCCCTCACTTTAGGGATGTTTTATTACAGAGTAATAAAGAACCGATACAATTACCATCCCTACCAATTAGTTTGTTATATTTCATAGCTTAGTAAATGCTACTAATGTGAAACCTGGGAGAATTCTAGGACACATTCTCTCCTTCACCCCAACTTCCTACTCCACTACCACATACAATTAGTCATCACATCCTAGACACATCCCCTTCTCTCTATCCATTGCTACTGTCTTAATCCACTATCAAATGTTCTGAACTATTTTAACAAGTCTCTTAGTTGATATCCCATCCTACATTTTCAACCTTTCCAGATAAGAAAACAGTCTTTCAAATTTTCTTTTTGCCGATGTTGTGGCCATGCTTAAAATCCTTTAATAGTTCTCCACTATCTTTAGCATAAAAATCAAAAGCCTCAGTATGGCATACAAGGCCATTAGGCCCTGGACCCTCCTCCAAGCTCATCTCTGCCACTGTTCCACATTCACCTAAGCTTCAAACCTTCTTTTTTTTAATTTTTATTTATTGATTTGAGAGAGAGAAAGAAAGAGAGGAAGGAAAGGAGAGGGAGAGAAAGAGAGAAATATTGACTTCTTTTTCCACACTTATTTGTGCATTCATTGGTTGCTTCTTGTATGTGCCCTGAACAGAGATCAAACCCACAACCTCGGCATATTGGGGCAATGTTCTAATCAACTGAGCTACCTGGCCAGGGCCTCTTTAAACATCCTTAAAAACCCAGCCATAAACGGGTCATGCTACTCCAGACCTCTGTGACTGAGCCAGAAATGCCTCTTCCTCCTCAACCCCTCCTTTTCACCTGGTTAACAGCTGCCCATTTTCCATAGCTCCAGCTCCTCTCCATTCTTCCTCTGAACTCCCAAGCCAATTACAGTGCTCTTCTCTGTGTCCCCTGGGGCTTAAAGGCAGGGTAATTAGTGGTTAAGAGTCTGGATTTCAATTAAAGGTTTGTTTCTTTCTACTTGTATGATTTGGGGCAAGTTAATTAACTTCTTGGTACCTAAATTTTTTCATCTACAAAATGAGATATGACACAGAATTACCCCTTCCCCCAATATCCACTCTCTTCTTCCTTTAGGTAACAGAGCTCCTGAGTTTTAAGTAAGCACGTAACCAGCCCACTAACACATTCTACAGCCCCCCTGTAGCAAGACACAGCCATGGGTATTAGATTTCTGTGGCTGCCATAACAAATGACCACAAACTTGGTGGCTTAAAACAACAGAAATTTATTCTTTCATAGTCTGGAAGCCAGAGGTCCAAAGTCAAAGTGTCTTAAGGGCCATGTTACCTCTGAAGGTTCTGGGAGAGAATCCTCTCTTGCCTCTTCCAGCTTCTGATGGAGCTAGGTATTCCTTGGTTTATGGCAACATAATTCATTTTTTGTCTCTGTCTTCACGTGGCCTCTCTTTAGTGTGTGTGTCTTCTCCTCTTCTGTCACTTATAAAGACACTTATCATTGGATTTGGGGCCCACCTGATAATCCAGGATAATCTCATTCAAGAGCCTTAATTTAATTACATTTACAACGGCTCTTTTTCCTAATAAGGTAATGTTCACAGGGCTGAGTATTAGGCCATGGACTTACTGGAGGGGAGGAGCACTACTACCTAACATACCGTGTGACCATAAGATATGAACAAGAGTGAGGTACGCAACTCCGGATGTCCTTGTGAAAGGGTCTTCCTGTCCTTGATTCCTCTTACCCCCTTTCTGCCACGGGAGAAATGGAGACTATCAGAGTGACTTCGAAAGCCACGTGTTGAGAATGGTAGAGTCATAAGATGGTTCTGGATCACTCACCTAGTATCCGTTGAGAAAGAAATACACTTCCATCTTATATAACCCATTGGTTTTGTTGCTGCCTTAGTTCTGATATAGCACCTTCTCTAACACAGCAGGTAATAATATCTTAGTAGTACATACTACTTAAAGTTGCACAAGGATTAAGTGGACTATTAAAATGTAAAGCCTTTACATGGACTACAGTGTAGTGATTGCAGAGGGGAGAGAGAGTCAGGGGACTAAATGGTAATGAAAAAAATAAATAGAATCAATAAAAACAAAAAAATTTAATAAAATAAAATATTGAACATTACCTTTGAACATTACCTGACACATAGTAGGGACTAAATAAATGTTCATGATTAGCAGCAGTGATAGTAGAGTAGTTCTGGTCATACTTAGTTATCATTGATTTACTTTATTTCCTAAAGAACAAATTTAGATTGAGGTAATGGCTTTATTTATACTCAAATAAATAAAGTACTTTCGTCTCAGTATTATACTCAAAAGAATAGCAAACATTCCACTACTGTCTAAAGAGGAAATGCAACTTAGCTTTGCAAACCAATTAATACTCTAAGAACTACTTTAATGAAAAGGTATATACTAGGCCTGAGAAGCCCAGATGTCCCCTCCGCATGGGTACAAATCTTTCAAGTTATAGGTTAAGTGCTACCTTAAGAAGATTTCTTCATCTCTCCAAACAGGAAATTACAATCTCCATCCTCCCCCAATACTTTCACCATACCTTTTTATTTAGTCCTTATCACTTTCTCACTTGGAATTATTTATATACTCACCTTATCTTTCTCATTAGATTATAAATTCCTTGAGAGCAGGAATTTTTGACTCATCTGAACCATAGCAACTGGTTCGCACACCACATTGCACATGGCAGATATTCAATAAATCTCTACTAAATGCATCTAAGATCTTAGAGAGTTAAAAAATAACACCAGCTTCAAACAAACTGGCCTCACCCTACAAGTGGTTTCACCCTACAACCTCAAGCATGTCACTCTACTTCTCAAAAGTGTAGTTTGCACATTTGTAAAATGAGGTTATTAAGAATTAAATAAGGTAACGGATAAAGCCATCATAAACACTCAACGTTAAAAATTTCAATATTAAGGACTTTCTATTCTTGGAAAGAGTCATGTTGGCTATTAAGTTGAAACACTCACAAACAAAAGGTATTTCTTCCATACTTAAAAGGAATTTGGACACACAACTAACTTCATAGACAACACCGGAAGGAAAACTTTGACACACAAGCTGGCTGCCTGGGAACATCAGCCCCAGATACATGGTTAATAAGACAAGGAGCTGGAGAGTTGTTCTCACTCCGCTAAGTCACTAGAATCACAAGTGTTCATTTTCTGCCCATTACTTCTTACTCCTGCAGGAGGGAATTGAACTTCATAATGTAAAACCACAAATCAAAGTTCATACATCATATATGCTTTAAATACCCAATTAATTGTGTGAATGCTGCCTGAAATAACAGCAACTCATGACACACTCGCAGAGTGAAGTCCTAATTTCCCACTCAGAACCACAGCAACTTTCCTCGACTACAGACTAAAGTATCTGAACATGCAAGCACTTTTACAATCCTGACTAGCTTCAACAAGAAAAGCAAAGAGGCAACATAATCTGTTTTTATTTCATGCCTTCTCTGAAAACTCACTGAGAAGAGTGAACTTATTATCTAATTTGCATTGCCACTTAAGAGTTTAATAGGGGATTAGCTATAGAAGATTCTGAATAGAATGACTTGCCATAGATACACAGGATCAACACAGTAGTAACATTCAACTAAAGAATTTTAAAGATGTTTTAGTAAATCATTTCATTGTTAGCTTGCAAATCCACTGCAATTTTCTTTCTTTTTTTTTAAGATTTTATTTATTTATTTTAGAGAGGGGAGGGGAGGGAGAAAGAGAGGGAAAGAAACATCAGTGTGTGGTTGCCTCTTGCGCACCCACTACTGGGGATCTGGCTTACAACCCAGGCATGTGCCCCAGACTGGGAATCGATTCACAGGCTGGCACTCAATCCACTGAGCCACACCAGCTATGCCCCATTGCAATTTTCTAAACTTCTTTTTTTATTGTAGTTTTCCATTGCCATTTATCCCCCTTATAACCTCTCACCCCAGCAATCACCTCACTATTGCCATGTCCAAGAGTCCTTTTTCCTTGTTGTTTGATACTTCCATCACTTTGAGTAGCAGCAAACTACAGAAGGCTATAACCTAAATTTTTTTTTCACATAACACATGTAGAAGATTTTTCTCTTCTGCTATTCACACTATAGGTTCATATATTAAAATGCACATTTAACACTAATGAACTTAAATTTAGATTATAATAGGGCTTCTGATCAAGATGGCGGCATAGGTAAATGGGATACTCACGTCTTCCCATGACTACATTAAAAGTACAACTAAACCATAGAACAACCATTATTCGAAACCACTTGAAATCTAGCTGAACTGAAGTCCTACAAGTAAAGATATAAAAAAGAAGCTACATTGATAAGGAAGGGGGAACAGAGATAAGGAATGGGCTG
Source organism: Desmodus rotundus (assembly GCF_022682495.2). NCBI lineage: Eukaryota > Metazoa > Chordata > Mammalia > Chiroptera > Phyllostomidae > Desmodus > Desmodus rotundus. The sequence continues at coordinate 167,042,105 of NC_071389.1, read as the reverse complement.
GCCCCATGCCTACATGTGGCAATTAAAAACCAGGAGGGAGGTCCCCCATGAGGAGCAAGGGGCCTCAGCCCCACACCAGGCACCCCATCCCAGGGTTCCAGTGCCCAGAAGCAAAGTACCCATAACTTCTGGCTGTGAAAACCACAAGGATTGTAGCTAAATAAGGAAGACTGCTGGAGTCCCAGGCTTTCCTCTTAAAGGCTCATGCATGATCTTACTCAGACTCACTCACCCTGAGCTTGAGCACTGGGGCAGAAACTCAAAAGGTGCCAGAGACAGAGAGGAGGAACTGAATTATCTGATATCAGGGCAAGGGCTGGAGGGGCAGCTTTCTCCCAGAGAGAAGGGCTGACAGAGGCCATTGTTCCTTGGTTGAACCCTCCCTCCACAAAGCCAGCAAGCAGGCTGTGGAGGATGGTGAAGGCTGGTGTCAAAGCTAAGGTTGAGTGCTTGGCAAAGCTGCACTTGACTGCTTGCATCTGCAAAGCGGATCCAAGCCAGTGGCAACAGCAGCCAGAACCAGTGGGGGCTGAGAATGAAATAGATAACCGCAAGCTTCAGCTGAATGTGACTGTAACTTTTGCAGAAGGCATATTTATCATTTAGATAGCCTGGGAACAGAACAATCTTTGCCTGCAGTGTCTCCCTAAGTCTTCAAAATTCCTTAAGCTGTAGATAACCAACCCCTATAAAATAAACGTGAAGATATGTTCAGGGTCATTGTCTCTCCATCAGAGAACAATGCCCCACCTGGCCCCCGCTTTTCCTTAAACTGTTGTGTTGTGTCTTTCTTAATCTCCCATCGCCCCCACTCGGGGACCCCTAGTCCGCACTGGTCACGGCAGCAGGTGCCTTATCTGAGTCTCCATCAACCTGGCTAAGGCTACTAGCCCTACTCTGGTTATTCCTTAAGATCCCCCCCCAAACCCTACTTGTGGGCCCACCCCGGCTGTTTCCAGTGGCTTACCATACAAATGGCCTGTCTTGGCTCATGCTGCAGACTTTCCTAAAATCTTTCAAACAGGCTTCATCTGGCCTCAGTGGGCTCTGTACCTCTTCCTAAGTGGTCCCAAGGCCTGGTACTAGCAGCGGCTGGTCTCTCTCAGGCACTTCTAAGGCTAGCTCAAGTAGCAGGCATCTTCAGATTGCTTTGTAGCTCATTCGAGGTGGCCCAAGGTAGGGAACAGGCAGCTGACCTTCCCCTGCACCTCCTGGGAGGCCCCAGAACCAGCACACCTGAGGGACAGCTTCACACCATGCCAGAGCAATTCCCAACCACCATCGAGAAGTGAACTCGGCAGGCACCAGAGCCTGGCTGAAGCGAGTCCTGCTCTGTGGGGTCAGTTCCTGCAGAACTGCTCCTCCACAGTCATTGTAGCCAGTCCTCACAGCCAATCGGCCTGGGGACATATCCCTCCCACTGAGATGCCAATAGCAATCAAGGCTCAACTATCACAGGAGTGTGTACACAGTGCACAGAGAGGGCAAATTTGGAGCGCCCCATTTGGGTGACAAGGGAGGATACAACACTGGGCCTTAAAAAACACCTACTACATAAGACAAAGACAGAGAGATGGAGCAGCTCTACATAGTACACAGAAACAAACACAGGGAGACAGCCAAAATGAGAAGACAAAGAAGCATGTCTCAAATGGCGTAACAGAATAAAACTCCAGAAAAAGAACTAACAAAATAGAGACGAGCAATCTACGAGATGCAGAGATCAAAACACTGGTCTAAAGGATGCTCAATGAACTTAGGAGAAGAGTAGATGAACTTAGTGAGAATTTCAACAAAGAGATAGGAAACATAAAAACAACTAGAAAACACTAAAAAAACATAGAAATGACTAATACAATGAGTGAAATGAAGAAGGCATTATAGGAAATCAACAGTAGAATAGATATAGAGGATCAAATCAGCAAATTGGAAGATAAGGAAGCGAAAAACATCCAATCAGAACAGCAAAAAGAAAGAATTCAAAAAGTTTAAGGAGCTTCTGGGACAACTTCAAGCGTACCAACATTCACATCATAGGGGTGCTGGAAGGAGAAGAGAGAGGACAAGAAATTTAAAAACCTATTTGAAAAAATAATGACAGAAAAAATGTCCTTACCTGGTAGAGGAAATAGACATACAAGTCCAGGAAGAACAGAGAGTCCCAAACAAGATGAATCCAAAGGGGCGCATGCCAAGACACACCATAATTAAAATGCCAAAGGTTAAGAACAAAGAAAGAACCTTAGAAGCAGAAAGAGAAAAGCAGTTAGTTACCTACAAGGGAGCTGCCGTAAAACTGTCAGCTGGTTTCTCAAACAGGAGCCTAACCAGAGAACAAGGCATATGATGAAGACTAGAGACAAATTACTTCAGAACTTGTAGTGACAACAGGTAAAAGAATTTTTAAAAAATTAAGGCTGTAGAAGAAAAGATCTGTAGGGATATGATCATTCTAAACAAATACTTGAAGGGTATTTTGTGGGAAAAGGATTACATTTAATCTATGTAGCTTTACAGGACCAACAGGTAAAAGTTTTAAGAGGGTGTAATTCAATAAACGCTGTGGTATAGTAGTTAAAAACAAACAGCTCTGGAGTCGAACTTGCTTTGAGTCCCAACTCTACCAGTAATGACCTCAGAGACCTTAAGATGGTTGTTTAACTTCTTTACACTTAACTCTCTCAACTGCAAAATTAAGATAGCAACAATTTCCACTCCTAAGGTTATTGTGATTTCTAAATAATAATGCATAGGAAGCCCCAAGCACAGTGTAGCATGTATCAAATGCACAACAAATGCTAGTTTTTTCAAATCAGAAACAGTTTCAATCTTCATCAAAAAAAAAATCACACTAATAGCGAATCTGAAGGAATTCAATAAAGCAATTGTTAAAGTGGTAGAGGAAGTATTTGTAATTGGCTCAGGCTGGAAAATCACTGTGTGAGATAAGACTGACATGTTCAACTACATAAAAAGTCAAAGCTACCACCTTGCAAAATGACGTTTTCACTTACGCACTTGAGTGTGTAAACTCCGTGAGAAGAAGCAAAAGGTGAAAGTCCTAGCCTTCAAAACAACTTCCCTGAAATATCTGAAGAGAAGGAGTTGAGTTGAAAAAAAGATCTCATCCATCTTCCTCCAAGTCCCGGATCTTTACTACCTGCCTTAGTGTTCCACTGCACAGCAGAGAAATCCTTACTCCAGTATCCGTTCCTGAAGCATTCTGACTTATTGGTTCAGAATGACTTTTTGCTCACCAGAAGTGGTCACTTGGTAGGCATGGTGGATTATAAAATAGTCACGTGTCAAATGACAACAGAATCTCAGAGCTGGAAATTCCGAAACCAAATGGCCCAACCCAACCCTGGGGAGTATCTCATCATCCAAGAGAAGGGGTTGCCTTCTCTTCCCTCAGCCCTCCTGGACAGTGGCTCCCTGCGTTCTCCATTACTTCTCTTTATCGCCCCACTGGTAATACATGGACACGCAAAGCTTGCTTACTCAACTTACATCAGCTTCTTCTTCTAAAAGAAAATGCACGTGTATCGACAAGCACACACATTTGGAAAAATCCACACGACAGCAGCGTTCTCTAGAGAACAGGGGCAAGAAACGGGTAAAGGAACAAGAAAAAAAGGAAATTCAAAATAACATAGAATCAACAAAAGTAGCTGCCATCATTTAGTGTGAGGGGGAGGGTTAAACTGCCTATCAAAATACACGAACAGTGATTAAGTCCTGTTGACATTATGTACCCCTGATACGACACAAGAAGGACACTGAACTTCAGCAGGAGCCTCAAAACCCATCCCCTGTCTCATCATGAGAAAACATCAGGCAGCATGAACCGAGACACTTTCTACAAAATACCTTGCCAGCTCTGTATCACGGTCACGAAAAACAAGGAACGAGCTGGAAAGTGTCACAGACCAGATTAGACTAAGAAGCCATAATGACTAATTGCCAGATGGGGTCCAGATAGGACCCGAGTGGGAAAAGGACAATAGTGGAAAACAGATGAAATCCGAAGCAAGTCTGGAATTCAGCCAAAAACAATGTACAAAGTGTAGTTTCTCATGCACCATGATATGTAAGATGCTCACACCGGGGGAAACTGGGTGAAGGGGAACTCTCCGTAGTACTGCATCCTTAACATCTCCTCTGTATATCTGAATTTATTCCAAAATTTAAAGCTTATCTCTTAAAAATAGAGAATATTTGATCATGAAAAGAATTTTATGTTCACTTAAGAGAAAGCCACTGTGCTTCTGTTAACAGTATTCTGACTGCATGGTTTCTACGGAAAAGTAGCTGTCTGCCAAGTTTTAATAACCCTTGGGAAGTTGTTCATTTGTTAAAACTTAGTTTCCTGTATTCATATGTGAGGCAATGTGACCGTCAAAAAAAAACCACATTTCATTGTATAATTGTGTGTATTGAGGAAAAGCATTTTAGCCTTTTTGGAACTTCAGTTCCTCATTCAAAAAACTGGGGGAGTCACACTCTACTTTTAATTGCCTAGCAGCTCTAAAACTGTATGATTCACTTGAAAACTCAGAGTAACTATGAAAAACAAAAATCTTTTCAAATCAATTTGAGAATACCATTTGTCTGGCTGAGGCCAGAGGAACTGGGGTGCAGGGAATTGTACGCTATTGTTTCTTCACGTTATCTCAAACATAACAATGAGGGAGGGTGCTCTGGAAACTTGGCAGAGCAGCCTGGAGATGCAGGGGTGGTGATTCTGTGAGGCAAGTCTGTGAGAAAGCTATGGTTTTTGAAGTCAAAAGGAGCAGGGGAAACACCCTTGGGCAGAGAATGCTGTGATTCAAGAGCTGTGAAGCGAGTGGAGGGACCAGGCATGTGGGTCTCCAAGGTCAGTTTAAGGCTATTGAGCAGCCTGAAGACCAGGGCAGATGCAAGCCTGTCTCCAGGAATTCCCCTCTGGGGCTCCAGCAGGGTGCGTTCCAAGAATCACAGGGGAAGAGTCAGAGCTTTAAAAGGAGACCCTGAATCTCTGATAGGAAAAACACCTTCCTTCTCCCAGGCTGAATGGAGGAAGAGAAATAGTTTAGTCTTAAGCTAGAGATAGAAAATGAGAGCAATCTAGCAGTGACAATGTTCGATTACAGGAAGAGCCAGCCTTCCAGGGGCAGGATGGAGCACCGTGAGGGATCCCTGCTTCGACCAGTGCCCGCTGAATAGTATGACGTCACATATCTGTATGTCTGTATATAACCACCTACTGGGTACAGAGCTGTTACCCAAGGGTTCCCTCAAACACACTAAAATAATCTTTGCACTTTCAAATAATTCACTTCCCTGGGAAAGAGAAAAAGAAAGAAGTGGCCACGAGACCTGAAAATTTATCTTTGAAAGATAACTCACCCCTGACTGACTGAGAAATAAGCCTACCCACACTCCTGGTAGTGAAGTGTGGGGCACCCCTGGGAACCAATCCCAGGCAAAGTTTGGGTCCCTCATTCATTTGATCTAATGGCTTTCTTTTTTTTTTTTTTTTTTTTGCCAGCAGGAGGAGGTATGTTTACTATGGACAAAGCTCTATGCCTAGAAAACACAAGAAGAAAAAAAATAAATTCTTGCCCTTGAAGAGCTCATAATGTAAGAGTAGAGTCATATATGTTTAAAGGCACTACACGGTGCCTACCTACTCCAACTATAATTTGTATAATGATAAAACACTTTCATGTGTATTCTCTGGAAAGATTCCAAGCCTCACAGAGCCGTGCGTGGTTGGCGTTGCTCTTGTTATTACCCGCCCTACTGGCACCAGCCAATGACAGATGTCCTCTGAGGCTCCAAGCAGTTAGGTGACCTAGTTAAAATGACACAGCCAACAAGAAGTACAGTGAAAACCTGAACCCCATGCTTTTTTCCTTTAACAAATACAGATTTGTTACCCAAGTTTGCTTTTAAAACTTTTTCTCTTCAAGGAGCTACAGTGCACAAAAGAGTCTCTGTGGGTTTGGCTGTGTGTACCATTCCCACTCTCACCTCCACGTGCTGCCTGTACTGAGACACCGGGTTCTCCTGTGTCAGAGAGTTTGCACCCATATCCCTTCACACACTGCTTCGTTCCCAGCTGTTCTAGCTTCCCTCTCGAGAACTCCATTAGACACTGCCAAGCCTTCTCAGTCTATCCTTCAAACTCATTCATATTTTTCACTTTTCTTTAAGTATATTTTATTGATTATGCTGTTACAGTTGTTTCCATTGCCCCCCCTTTGATCCCTTCCACCCAGCACCCTCCACTCCCTCAGGCAATCCCCCCACCATTGTTCATGTCCAGGGGTCATTCCTATAAGTTCCTTGGCTACTCCATTTCCCATACTGTACTTTACAGTCCCATGGCTATTCTGTAACTACCCATTTGTACTTCTTATTGCTCTCACCTCTTCACCCATTCCCCCACACCCCCTCCCATTTGGCAACCATCAAAATGCTCTCTGTATCCACGGTCCTGTCTCTACTCTTCTTGTTTGCTTTTTGTTTCTTAGATTCAATTATTGGTAGATATGTATTTATTGCCATTTTATTGTTCACAGTTTTGATCTTCTTTTTCTTAAATAAGTCCCTTTAACATTTCATTTCATAATGGTTTGGTGATGAAGAACTCCTTTATTTTTTCGTGCTTGGGAAGCTCTTCACCTGCCCTTCAATTCTAAATGATAGCTTCGCTGGGTACAGCAATCTGGACTGTAGGTCCTTGCTTTTCATGACTTTGACTATTTCTCACCAATCCCTTTTAGCCTGCAAAGTTTCTTTTGAGAAATCAGCTGATAGTCTTTGGGAACTCCCCTGTAGGTAACTAACTTTTCCCTTGCTGCTTTTAAGATTCTCTCTTTATCTTTAACCTTTGGCATTTTAATTATGATTGTATTGGAGTGGGCTTCTTTGCATCCATTTTGTTTGGGACTCTCTGTGATTTCTGGATTTGCATGTTTATTTCCTTCATCAAATTAGGGAAGTTTTCTATCACTATTCTTTCAAATAGATTTCCAATTTCTTGCTCTTCCTCTCCTCCTTCTGGCATCCCTATGATGTGAATGTTGGAACCCTTGAAGTTGCCTCAGAGGCTGTATATACTACCCTCATTTTTTTGTATTCTCTTTTTTGTATTCTCTTTTTTATTCTCTTGTTGTTCTGGTTGGTTGTCTTTTTGGTTCCTTACATTCTAAATCATTAAATTCATTCTCAGCTTCACCCACTCTACTGTTGTTTCCCTATAAATTGTTCTTTATTTCAATTAGTGAATCCTTCATTTTGACTGGATCTTTTTCATGCTGCTGAGGTCTTCACTAAGCTCCTTGAGCATCCTTATAACCACTGTTTTGAACTCTGCATATGACAGACTGCTTATCTCCATTTTGTTTATTTCTCTATTTGGAGCTTTGATCTTTCTTTTGGGCCATGTTTTTTTTTTTTTTTTGTCTCCTCATTTTGGTAGCCTTCTTGTATTTGTTTCTATATATTAGGTAGAGCTGCTATGACTCTCTATTTTGGTAGTGTGGCCTAGGTCCACTGGCACAGCCTCTCCTATCACCCAAGCTGAGTACTCAAGGTGTACCCTTCATGTGGGCTGAGTACACCCTCCTCTTGTAATTGAGTTTGATGGCTATTGGCAGATCAATGGGAGGGATTTACCCAGGCCAGTCAGCTGCAGGAATTGGCTGTGACCACTAACCACCAACCTCCACCCTCCATGGAGGATCACTGTGCCGGGGCAGGGTGGTGGTGCTCTGACGTGGTGTGCAGCTGTCCACGGGATGCGCACATTCTGGAGTTTCCCAGGTAGTGCAGTGCAAGGTCAGCCCCCACCTGTGTTCTGCCCAGGGCCATACTGCATGAGCTATAAAGCAATCTGCAGACGGCTGATACTTGTGCCAGGCTTGGAGGTTCCCAGGCAAAGCCAAGCTATTTAGCTAGGCTGGCTGCTGCTAGTACCAGGCCTGGGCCACTCAGCAAGAGGTACAGGGGCTGGGTGCTGAGGGCTCAGTGAGGTTGGCTGTTGCTTGTTTGAAAGGATTTAGGGAGTTGTGAAGTGTGAACCAAGACCAGCCATTCATATGGAAAAGCCACTGTTAACAGCTTGGGTGGGCCCATAATTTGGGTGGGATGGAGTCTCAGGTGATCTCTAGGGCAGGGCAAAAAGTGTTAGCCAGATTGATGGAGTCTTAGATATGGCACCCACCTGCGGGCTCTGTGGCTCTTTCAGGGAAGGGTTCAGAAAAGGGACAATGGTCCCTGCCAACCTTTTTGACTGGAAGAAAACTGTCCTCCAACTGTTGCCTTGATGCCAAACACTTCGTTTCCTCCCTGTACACTGCTAGTGCCCTTCATGCTGCTACCCCAGTCCTGGAGTAAAGGGAGTGAGTCTGAACAAGTCTGCGTGTGGGTTCTTTAAGGGTACTGGTTTTGGACTCCAAAAATCTCTCCTACTGACTCAATCTCCACTGGTTTTTGCAGCCAGAAGTTATGGGGACTTATGTTCCTGGCACTGAAACCCTGAGATGGGGGGCCTGATGTGGGACGGGGACTCCTCACTCCCAAGATATCCATCCCAAATTTTTATCCACCACATGTGGATGTGGGAACAGCCCATTCTGCATCTCCACCCCTCCTACCAGTCTGCATGGATGTGGTTTCTTTAATTTCGTAGTTGTCTGACTTCCATTCAATTCGATTTCTGATGGTTCTGAGTGATGGTTGTTCTGTAGTTTAGTTGTAATTTTGATGCAGTTGTGGAAAAAGGTGAGCCATGTTTATCTACACCTCCATCTTGACCATAAGTCTTGTCTGAGTTACTTCATTGATATTTTTCTTTTTTGTATCTCTCTGTACTATACCCTAGGTGAGTTCCTCAGGTCCCTTTGCCAAAGCACTAACTCTCTTCTCATCTTTATAAATATATTAGATCAAACTTTTTTAGAACCTATCTATTCTTTTCATATTCTCTGTTCTTTCACTGGGGCTTCTCTACCCTCTTCTATCTTTGAAATCATTCCACACACTTATTGCATGGTCTCTGGCAGGTTGTTCTGGAATACAAAGTTTTGTCACAACTGCTGGTTGTCCCTCATGGTAATTTTATTGTGAGTTTATCCTTGCAATCCCAGAACCTGCTCAAACTGGTCCTATCCTGTTCAGTGAGATACTAAGTTGTCTGTCAGAGACAACAGACCAAAACCACATGTCATGCAGCCAAAGCACACACAGAGGAGAAAACTCTGACCTCCAGTTGCACCAGGAACCAAAGTCCCACCAACATCGTGACACCCCCACCACCATCCCTGAACCCAAGTCTCCCCACTACCACCACCCCTGAACCCAAGTCTCCCCACCCCCACCACTACTACCACCCCTGAATCCAGGTCTCCCTACCCCACCCCCACCACCGCCCCTGAACCCAAGAGTCAGGACAGAGCCAGCACTTGAACACCAGAACCCTTTCAGAAGCCAAAAGTCCATTGTCCAGGAAGAGTCAGTGTCAATGCCCCTTTACTATAAATGGCCACATTCCAAGGTCCTCCAATTAAAACATGCCCCACAAGCACTTTGCATACTTGTCCCCCTAACCCCTTAAAAACCATTAACCTAGTCTATCAAGATGGATTTAAGGCACAATTAGGTCTCCCATCTCTGCACCTTCTCACTCAAAAAACCTTTTCTTATTCCAAATTCTGACATTGTAAGTTTTGGCCTTGTAAAAGGCCCACAAATTTGGGTTTTGACAACAATCTCAATGGGGACTCTTTATGGCGAAAAGACCTCATTTGCCCAGGTTAGAGGAGTGTCCCTAATGAGCATTTATGGGTGCTTCTGGTGGGCAATGTATCTCCCACACCCCGTCTTACGTGAATTTTTCCACCTGAGGAGAAATTTAGATCTCTTATTCAAAATGACCAGTGTAATTCAAAGTACATTTACTATGCTTGTCACTCTCTCCCCAAGATTCTGAGTTTAAGGAAAATGAAATACGATATTCTTATCATAAGAATTGTGTGGAAAGTGCCTATCACAGAGTGAAATGTGGGAAATATTTTCCAAATGTTAAACATCTTCCTTCCCCAGGGTAGTAAGTAGCAAATCACGACTTGGCTCTGGGACTCTGGGGGCTCCCTTGGGCCCTCTCTCCAGATTTTTACCGCTTACTAAAGCCACTTTTCACCCTGCGAGAAGGATGCTTAGACATTGTATTCAAAATGAATATTGTTTTAAAATTATTTTTATTCTTATAAGTACATACAAACTGGGGGATTGATTTGAGCAAGCTTTTAATTACTGGTTTTAGTTGCGTACGATTCTTTGCAGATTCTATTCATCTCTCTTTTATAACAGTTGAATAAAACTCAGGCTTCTACAATGACCAACTCCTCAGTGATATTATCAAGCTACTTCTGAAATTCTACTTAGAAAAGGGTTCTAAGACAACGGTTAGCTATTACACACCATCCAAAGCTGCATTTCAAAAGCTAAGCAAACACATCTCTGTCACCTTCCTGGAGGTTTTATAAAGACAAATTGAAGAGCTGCTAATGGCACACTACACTTACAACTGTCACAGAAATATAGACATATGCTATTTAGCTTGTTTATTGGTGTGAAAAGTGGCCTCTCACAGTTAATTTCTAAGATTTCCTTTGAAGGGATAGGCTACTGACTAGCAAAAAAATATATATGGAAACTCTTCTTTCATTATAAATCCTTCAATGTATAAAAGAAAAAAATGGAGAAATTTTTGAAATTTGAATTTTCAGTGAACATATTTACTTTTGGAAGTTCCGTGTTAAATAAAGTTTTAACATTACTTATTTTAAGATAGAAAAATAACCTCTGTCCCCTTAGGTCGCGTAATAAGTACATATTTATGTCTTACCTCTGAACTTCTTGGGAGGGTTGGCAAGGTCCCCCGCCTCCGGGTGCACCACGCACCTGTCATCCACTAACCTGGAAGGAAAAGCGTGATGATGTTGTTAATCTCGTCAGAGCCAAAAAGCGCAGACAGCACGTGGGTAGCATATATTTACTATTCTTCACCAAAAAACTTCATAGTCATCACGGGCTTACAAAAAGGCGTGGTCATGAAGGGATTAATTAAAGCAGCATTCGTGAAACTTGAATTAACAATTCAACGTTGTTAAGCAGTAGGAACCTCATTAGGTAAATCATGACAGAGACACCATGGGACACTGGAGAGCTATGCACAATTCTCCTTGGAAAATGTACTAGCCTGCCAAACATTTATAATATGCTGTGAAAATAAGTGGTAAAAAAATCAGTAAGATCTCATATATGCTTACAAACACACACACACACACGCACACACACCCCTCTTACATACACGTACAAGAGGAATGGAACACGTTAACCTTGGTCAGACTACCTGTAGTTTTTATTTCCCCTTTTTTTCTGAGCGTGTGTTTTGTTTTTCTCACGAGCAAGGTGTAAGCTTATGAGGTGAGGCTTACAGAGTGACCACAGAGTGAATGGGTGATTATAAACACTCATCCCACGTTCAAACCCTGGCTCAGCAACGTCCTAGCGAGGTGCCTCTGTTCCTCCCTCTTAGGCCTGTAAAGTGAGGATAGAGTGCCTACCTCACAGCACTGTCAGAACTATCCTTGGTACTATCCACAAAGTACCAAGTACAGTTTCTGGCATTTTGTAAGCCCTTAAATAAGTGTTTAATAGATAAATAAAATCAAAGATCTTGCCTGCCTTACTCCTTACCATACTGTCTGCTTCTAGAAGAGGGCCTGACACATAGTAGGTACTCAATAAATAATAATCAGCCTTGGCTGGTGTGGATCATTGCGTTGAGCACCATCCTGCAAACCAAAGGGTTGCCAGTTCGATTCCCTGTCAGGGCACATGCCTGGGCTGTGGACCAGGTTCCTAGCTGGGGGCAAGCGAGAGGCAACCGATCAATGTTCCTCTCCCTCTCTCTCTCCCTTCCCCACCCTGTATAAAACAGTAAAAAATAAAATATTTTAAAAAATAATAAATATAAAAATAAATATTAATCAAATGAATAAACTGCCTTTGTGGATACAAAAAACATATTTCATCCCTATTAAAATAGTTACAAAAAGCCAATTTCTAGGACAATTCCGAGAGAATAGCAGAATTTCTGCCCTGGGAACCAAGAAACATGACTCTCCTGTCCAAAGAGGAATATCTAACTACCAAAGACTTACTAACGTTCATTCTTTCCACTGACTGGAGTGGTGAGAATAACTGGGGGGGGTTCCCCATGATATTGTAAAAATGCTTGTGAATTAGTTCTAAGTTTGTGAATTCATTTGAAGGAAGATGACCAAGTTGCAACTTTCTTTTAAAAACAAAAAAAAACATATTAACCAGACTCATTAATACACATCAACTCCAACACAGAGTAAAACCCGATTAGTGATTAAACATTCGCTTGAGCTAGGCTGATCATCCAAATCGAAACTGTGGTTCCTGGCTTATCTGGTTACCAAAAGCAGACATTTCCTAAATGCCAGATTTGTCTATAGGATCCACTTTCCACAAAACAAAATGTTAATTTAGTTAAGCAGTAGGGTTTTTACTTTGATTTTTTTTTTAATATACATCATTCACACTGGTTTACGAAAATGTGGTTTTACAAGAGCTGCCAAGCATGCAAGAAATTCCTTTTAAGAGTTTTTAAAACTGTTTTCTTAGAAACAGGAAGTCACATTGGGTCAAGAAGCAAACCCAAACCTCTGCAATACCCAACTTCGCTCTGTGACATTGAATGCCGAAGGCTCACGAGAATGTCACAACATTTAATTTTTTTAAAAATTCTGTGAGGGAAAGGTCCACTTTTCTAATTAGTTAAGACATGTTAAGAATTCTAAACATAATAAAAATGCATAGTCTTACCCTTCAGAGCATATTAAAATTATACAAAAAGTAGCAATGACATTCTACACATTCTTGGTGCCTACCCATTCCAACAGAACGCAGGTTCCCCCTAGAATGCACCCAGAGAGCCCCCAACCCGCATGGGCTAGCCATTGGAGCACTGGGAAAAACTGAAGCTATAAATCAGATCACAGCATTTAGGTAAACACTTATACCTATCCTCAATTACTAGTAGTTCAGGTAAAAACGTAATTAAGAACGACTTCAGTTCTCAGAATTTGTCCTATTCCTTACACCCAAATGTCTGTAAAAATCACAAAGACCATCATTTTATTGTGCAAACTTAAAGAAGTGGAACTGGGAATGGAAGAAAGGGAAAGATAGAAAGAAGCACGTGTTATAAAGACACATACCAGTGATTTGCAACTGGTATGTCACAAAATTTTTTTAAACCTACAATACCTGACTATTTAGTCAGGGGGGTAATCCCTTACATTGTCAAATTAAAAAATGACAAAAGCCAACACAACAATAGCCATCTAGTGGAATAAATGAAAATGATACCTATTTTTTTTTTTGGTCAAGCCAGCAAAAAATATATTTTTGGTGAATTTTGGTGTGCCACAGAATTTTAGTGATTAGTTTATGTGTGCCATGAGATGAAAAAGGTTGAAAATCACTGACATATATGATCATTTAAGTTAAAAGTTAAACAGGATTTTAATGGGAATCATTGGCACAACTTCTACAATATTCCCAACACCCTCTTCTTACCCACCCTCTTCTTCACCTACCTCCAGGGCCAGAGTATTCATCATTTGCCAACTTTCTGACAGTACTAATATTAGAAATGCGTCTTATGTGGAGGTGAAATACAACCCTGTGCTTCCCACCACAAAACTTAACGCATTTTTTATAACCACTTGCTTCACTGTCTGGATCTTCCAATAAATTACCTCCATTAAGTCAGGAGCTGAATCCACCTTGCTTACCATTATATACTTGGCATCTTCTAGAATTAGGTACAGTGATACTAAGTAAATATGTGTTATATGCAGAAATCAGTCAGTGAAGAAGCGAGCCTTGCTTCCCAAACAACTTTCCTTTTTGCTTCCGTTTCTTTCTTCTGTAACTAGACAGACCACGTGTTCTTGTTTCTGGGATAAACAAGGCTATTTCTCTCTAGTCCTTCCTCACTGGGATATTTACCAAGGAGCTCCACATATTTTCATACACCCAAGTGTCAAAATCCACTTTAAATGGGACCCTAGAAACTATCCACGGGAACCCAGACGTGCCCCAAACAAGTGGGACAGGGGACTCCTCCCACTTCTTTGTGAGGCTAAGGTTACAGTTAGGCACCCTAAGATCCTGGTAGCTCCCTTGGCGGTGAAGCCCACCTCTGATGTTCACTGGGTCTTTACAGCTAAACCACTCCAGGATCTGTGCGTGCGCACTGCTGCTAAGAAAGGCTCCCACAGCCACCTTTGGGACAGTTCTCTTCTATAATCTGAGGACAAGAATTTACAACTGAATGGGGGCAAATACAAAGACCAACCTATAGCCTCTGAGTAGAAAGCATCTGGAAACCATCTACTGCGTCTCTAGATAATTCATTCTGAGACCCTGCCCTAACTGCAGCCCATTTTCGCAAAGTGTTCCCCAAATGTGGCTAATTGGCTGAATCCTATGGGGAGTTAAAATAATGAATAACAATCATAATAAGAGTAACAACAAAACAAAAAGCTTCTTTGGTATAGACCTACAAAATCAAAGTTTTGGGGGATCTGGAGTAAGTATCTGTATTTTTGTAAAAGCTCCCTAACCTTTCTTAAATGGACCAGGAGTCCCTGTTTTGTACTCCTGTGGTAATAGAGCTCACACTCCATACTAATTCCTTATTTATGCGTGTCTCTAACACTGTAAATTATAAGTTCCGAGAGAGCCCATTTTTGTTTTCTTCACCATAACAATGCCCAACTTTAAATATTAGGCCCCAAACATGGGGGGGAGTTAAACAATTTTACTGCAGTAAGTGACTGATTGACTCTTTGAATCACAGAATAAATCAATAGTGTCACTTTTGGTAGATCCTACAAACAGTAAAAATACCTAGAACCAAGAAATAATTGTATAATAGTAGATGGAAGAAAGGGCTGGAAATTTTCCCCATCCAGATGCATCTCAGAAAATTATCAGAAATGTCAAGGGCCAAGATAGCCTGCCCTAAATAACAATTTCTCATACAGCATCCTTCAACTCAACATATTAGTGCCCTTTTAATGGGCTGCATTGAGTTTTGTCATGTCTGAATCAGCGATTCAGCACTAGCTGTTACAGCGCTAGCACTACAATTACAGCACTAGCCTACAATTCTCAGCCTGTCTCTGAAACTCAGCCATCGTAAACCCGGTTATCCTTCGTATCTGTCTTCCCTTCACAACGTCGTAACTGTACATTGTTTGTTCATTTTAATTTATAAGAGAACAATCATTCAACTGTTCGGCCTTCCAAGGTATCTATAAGCAGATTTCAGTGGATACTTTGATTTTATACATAAGTGTGAATCAAAAACATACAGCTTTTACTATGTCCCCTGCCCCAGCCCCCTCTACCTCTTGTAACTACAACACTGTTGTCTTTGACTATGAGTGGTTTTGTTTGTAAATTTCTAAGTAAACAGAGTACCACTGACTTTTTAAAAAATACATATGAGTCAACCGTTAACTGGGTATATAGACATGGCCCCTAGAGAGATGCTTGGAAACGTGAATCTGGAAACACGTACTAGAGAGCTTCAGGCAACACCGCCCCAGGTGGCCAAGTGGGGAAACACAAATGTCCATCAGAAGTAGCATAAATAAATTACGACTAAATGAATAATTCCATACACTGTATAACTGTTTTAAAAGTAAATAAATCTGGCTTCTTCCCTAAACTGTCCCCCTCCCCACAAATTCCCTACCACCCTGAAACATCAACTCCCCCTGCCCCTTCATTCAGAAGTAGCACTAAAATGGAAGACAAAACACTCGAGTTCTAATCCTTGGTCAGCCATTCCATAACCAGCTGTGTTGATGAGAATCACTTAGCCTCCCTGTGCCTCATTTTTAAATGGGTCAGTTGTGATCTCCCAGTTCTTTCTATTTCTGTGGTTACTCATTTCTCTGATCCTGTTTTGTAATTAGAGTTGGCTTGTGGTATCATCCTTCAATAGCAGATTGTATTATTTATAATATTTTATGCACTGTAGTTAGAAAGTTTAACTGTTTATATTGATTTTTTTAAGTGTACACATTATTTCAGCATTCCAAGCAAAGTACTAGTATGTGAGTTTGTTCCACTCACTCGCCATAGTCTTAGAACATAGTATTTTAAAATCTTAAGATCTTGCTATGTAGTAATACACTTTTTTTTAACTTACCAGTACTCAAGTTGCCCAAATTAGGAGCCAACCTCAAGGCCTGTAGATTATTGTTTGTATGCAGATTAATTTGTCTCATAATTCAGAGTAACTTAACAAGAAACACCAGGTTCTACAAATGTCCGATTTTATATCACAAATCCGATAAGGCCCTGTGGAGACACTCTCGCACAAAGCCATAAATCTAGCAAAGAAGGAGGTAACCTCATTGCAAAATTTCTGCCAAAAAGTGCTCTAACTTGTAAGTGCAACATACATGCAACATACCAAATCCTCACTGTTGTACTCATCTTACCCGTCTATGACGACAAGAAGAGTTAAATTTGCTTTTGTCTGCTACTCGACATTTGAGGGTCATAAAAGTTAAACCAATACAATTTAACATTATGTTCTCTTTTTAGATGTCTTATTTTAATAATACTTTGTCACTAACACAAGTATTAAAGCTTAAATATTAAATGAGTGTGTAACTCCTTATGTAAGTTTCTCAATCATACACGTTTGTTGCTGCTAATATTTCTAAAACAGGTTCCTTCCAAAGTTGAAATTGTACTTGTCTATAAGTATTTAAAATGTTTCCAATTATGTTTCCATGAAAGACAAAATCACTATAAACCACTTTTAAATTACACAATAAACACTAAATTTTGAAGTGCTACTACATGGAAGGAAACCCCTGAAAATACTGGATAATCCTTAAATTTAAATTTTGGTCCACCAAGACCAAATGAATTAAAGACCTTTGAAAAAATAGGTATCATGTAGACTGCAGAAGGAATGCTGTTGCTCACATGATAACTTTTTCAAAATCATTGCAAAATGCCATCATTTTGTGAAACAATTCTCTTCAGAGTATGTATACTGAGGCAACTGGTAGGAAAAGAAACAATTTAATTGAGTTACATATCGCCATTCAAAGAGGAGCGTGGATATCAGACCATGATTTCAGAAAGAATTTGAGTATTTGAAAGCTTAAAGCCCTAACCCAACCGAAGAAAGAAATCATGACTTTTTCTTCTCGAATCCAATGATTCTTTTTCTTCCAATCCTCTGTACCCTGCCTCCCTGACATCTTTGAATATGACCACTGCAAGTCAATTTGTGTAGTGTTTTCTCCCAGCCTGTCCATCGCTGTCCTCCTGAAAGTCAAAGTATGTGCAAGGGGTCTTTCTGGGGATAATGAACGGGTCTCTGTAGGAGTTGAAATGAATTGTTTAGTGACGGCTGACTTGACTTAACTACTATCAGTTTTCAATCCTCTGCAAAGAGCTAGAAAAATCATAGGCCCTGGAAATACTAACTCAGTAGGCAGAGTTCAGGTCCTGAGTTTTCACCACCTGGCTGGCACAAATCTGGAGGTGCCCTCACAAAAAGGTCATCAAGTGAGAAATTCACCTAGCGACACTGTCGAGTCCAAGTACAGACCCCTCCCCTGCCCCATATTTCTGCCTGGTTTGGGTCACTCTTTCACACCTTCACAAAGTTGTTTTTTATATTTTGTCCAGAGTTTATAGTTGTTACATTGAAAATTAAATTCAAGAAATATGGTCTCAAATATTTTTTAAATTACTGATAAGGCAACAGGCTGCTATGCATGTGTCAGTAAAAACAACTTCAAATGATATTTTAATTAACAACTACAAATATATCTATTATAAATGTTTACAAGCATGAAAGATAACTTTTTTTTGGCAAACAGCAAAGAATAAGAACTCATTGAAAATGACCAAATGGATTTGATAAGGAATCCTAGAAATGAAAAATAATTGTTAAAATAAGTAGGTGGATTTGAGAGAGTAAATTAGGCACAGCTAATTAATAACCTGGAAGATGGATCTTAAGAAATTAATCAGAGTGAAACAGAAGGACAGAGAAAATATGAAAGAGGGGTTAAGAAATAAATATAAAGGTAGGATAAGGTTACCCTGCTTACATAATTGGCACCCTAGGAGAGAATAAACAGAATAGAAGAGAGACAAATTTTTAAGCAGAAACTTCTTTGTTGTGATAGCCATAAAAAATAAGTCATTTCTTATTTTCCCGTGTAGACGAGTTTTCTCCTTTACACGTCACTCCTGGCGAAAGGGGACTACTGACATTTACTGTGGGCTGTGTCCATGCAAACACAGGTGATGAGTGCCTTGTACAGAGACTCCTGCGACCCGCTGTGCTGCATCACAGGATTAGTGATCTGCAGAAGGCATATCCAAGACCAGATTCAGGTCCAGGTGGTTATCCTGGGGCTATCAGAAGGCTCCACTTGCAAGCCCTGGTACAAGGCTTTTACGTCTGGATCTCTTGTCTTCTTCGCTTCCCAGAAGTACCAGAGTTCTATGAATCCTCTGATGCTCTGTCTCTGGAATGTCTTTGTGTCTATGTCTTGGCAAATCTCAATACTAGACACTTTGAAGTATTCTTTGAATCCCTCCATCTACGTTAACATTGACGTAAGATTCCTTAGTCCACCAGCATAGCTGCGCATCATTGCAGCCTTGGGCACATTTTTATGACTCTTTCCAAGGCAGGAACATTCAGCAATTATGAACGTTTCATTATTGCTACTCAGTTTGTTATACATAAGATGTTTTATGATTCTAGTTAGGGAAAGATATCGATACAGAACAAGAATAATGAAGGCATTTTATCATGATAGATCCTTCCAATTTCGAGAATCAGTGCTTCCGTATCTCATTGATCACCACAGAAAATGTGGGAAACAGAGCCTGGAAGAGGCCTCCAAGAGACTGGAGACATGAAGTGGGCGTTGAAAGGACTGCACAGACCTTCTGGGCTGGCCCCACAGTTTGACCAACACAGTAAGTGGTGTCAGGTTTTGAGAAGAGAGGCAGTATTTGAAGAGACAAAGGCTGAGAGGTTCCAGAGCTGATGAGATATGGGTCCACTGATCCAGAACACACAGTGTACTAGGCTGTCAGCCTCTCAGGATCTCCAACACAGGCCAGAGACTGGGGAATCATTTGTCTAAATGATGAGAGAAAATTTGGCTATCAAGTTAAAATTGTGTACTTGGCAAAATTAACTTTTAAAATGGGGGCAGATATCAAAATATTTTTAGATAAGTAAAAACTAAGAACTTACCACTAACAGACTTTCAGTATACTTCAGGTATTGATAAAAGGAAAATTATCTTAGTAGAAAAATATGAGTTCCGAGAAGAAATATGGAGAAAAAAAATTGTTGAAACATGTATAATAAACTAAACACTGTCTCAGTACAAAAGAATAACAATGACTAACATGTGAGTTGAAAAAGCAGACTAAAATACCAGACATCTGCACGGAAGTAGAAAGTAAGTGACCTGAGTTAAGTAGCTCCATGGTTCGAAACTGCACAGGAACAGGATAAAACATCAACGGACTTTATACTTTGAACAAGTATATTGTAATTTTATTTTTTTAAGATTTTATTTATTTATTTTTAGAGAGAGGGGAAGGGAGAGAGAAAGAGAGGGAGAGAAACATCAATGTGTGGTTGCCTCTCACATGCCCCAAACCAGGGACTTGGCCCACAACCCAGGCATGTGCCCTGACTGGGAATCGAACCAGTGACCCTTCAGTTTGCAGGCCGGCGCTCAATCCACTGAGACACACCAGTCAGGGCATGTATAATTTTAAAAGAAACTACTGAAATAACAAAAAGAGAGTATATAAATACAAAACCAGTAAAGAGGGAGAAATAAAATAAGAAGAAAAATAAGTGCAAATTCAGTTGATCCCAAAGAATTTTTTAAAAAAGAAGAAATCAGTGAAAAATTATGATTAATATAAGGCAAGAAGTGAGAGGGTAGAAATAAGGTGATATTCATCATAATAAGTGTAATTTTTAACTTACTTAAAAGACAGATTTTCAAAACACAGGTTTTCACATTGGATGGAAAACATCCAGCCATGTGCTATTCGCATGAGCCTTACTGAGAACGTAAGCAGAGTGGCACTAACCAAAAGAAGCTATGGCAGCAGGGACAGTACCAGAAAGCAGACTTCAAGTGAAGAAAGCAATATTCATGATAAGTAGGGCCATTAATGAGAAGTGTTTCTGTTCTCTAAGGAAACATAACAATTCTAAACTTACGTGTAATATCCACACATTATATCAAACAAAATTTAGAGAACTACAGGTAGAAATTAACAGAGGCATTATCATGGTGGGAGGTTGCAACATACTTTTCATTACTGATAGGGCAAACAGACAAAATTTAGTAAGGATGCATGCTTTGAAACCCATAATTAATAATCTTTATGTACATTTAAAGGATGTACATGAAACATATAACTTCTCATGGAGATACACGAGATGCAACAACTGGAGAAATTTTCTACTTGAGCACATTAACATACCAGGTCTCTTAAAATTATCGGGTTTTCATATCCCTACTGTATTTCTAAACTATAGCCTAAATTTACAGGCTTTTAAAAAATATTATGCTCTTGGCTCATAGTGAACTTATGTTTAGCTTAAAAACCCCATACTCATCCATTACCCAGGGGTTTAGGGTCTCCTACGATCTCACCAGATCTGATAAGCAGCCTTTCTTTCAAGTTGTTATTTATCATATTATACACCCAGCTACATGTCTCCAATAAACAGTGAGCTCCTTGGGGACTGCAACAGTATGTTTTTAATCTTTATATCCTCAATACCTCACACAGTGATCGGCTTGTAGTCAGTGTACAAAAAGTAATTGCTGAAAGAATGAATTGATACTTTTAATGGTCCACAAAGCTAAAGAAAACAAATTGCGAAAAACAAAATGAGGTCGATGATGATTTAGCAGGAAGATCACAGGAAGGAAAGATGAAGTATGTAATAATGATACAACTGTTCATCCTTGGGCCATCCCCTCAGAAACCATAAAGGGACATTTAAGTATATATTCTAAAAATGAACAGCTAAAAGAGACCTCAAGGAAATAATCCAGTCAGTAAGAACCCCTAGGTGGAACAGAAATTTATCAAAAACATTTCTTTGCCTTGAAATCTGAGTACAATGACGTCGGTGATTAGTTTTACAGCTGGAAGGATCTGCCTCTTCCCTGTTCCTTTACCATGCTACCCTTTTCAAAAAGTGAGGGCTATGAGAACAAACTACCACTTCCTGGCTAATTATACATAAAAGAGAAACATACCTAGGAGGAAATAGTTGGCAAGAGAAGGACCCTGGCAAGAAAAATTCCTGGCAACTATAGACCAATTTTCACAATCATTACAGCATAGAAATGAGACTTTTTTCCAGAAAGTCGCAGGTTATAAAAGTTATCTTGTTAAAGCTACGGGCAGATGACTCTTGTTTCTGCATCAACCAGTAACTGGAACATTTCTAAGAACTGCCAAAAAAAAAAAAAGAGTTAAAAACTCTTCTAAAAAAACAAAACAAAGCCTTCCCATGCTCACATAATTCCTTCAGAAATACAGCTTCGGACATTTAATTAACAGTGGCTAAATGTGAATAAATATGGGTTTTAAAAACACCACAGAGGTCATTCCACAGACACACCTACAATTAGTATGGATGGAATCAATAGGTATAAGATCCACTTTTAAGCCATTTCTGCGCACAAAGAACTTGTTTGTGTTACTGGCAAGGACGTGATTATGGCTGCAATGACAGATATACCCTCTTTTGGAGTGTTCTAATTAAAGAGCAGAGACCCCTCTTTCCGGGACAGAGTGAATGAATCCTTACCAGAAACTAATGAGGCGACCCACGGGCCCTCTGTGGAGCAGAGCCAACTGAGGGTGAAACCAAAGGTAAAGAAAAACAAGCAGGAAAGTCTGGTGACTAAAAAGAGCTACACACGTGTGTGTTAAGTTAAATTATTTCCCTTGCCTCCAGGCTGGACAAAATTTTTTCCAACCCCTAGGGGCGGAAATAGTAATGCTCTTAAAGTAGAATTTGTTACTAGTCTTAAGTAATGAATTTATCTCTAAATGTAAGGACACTCCTAGCTCTAATCCCTAACCCTTCAAGCAGTAATCATCATAACCACACGTAAAAGTTCCCAAAGAATGATATTATTGGCTTCTGCCAGAATAGGACAAAATGGGATAATATACATTTAACAATATGTTATTTCCTTTCAGAATTCTAATATCATAATTGTACTATTCTATAAGTGTGTGATGTTGGGAAGTTATTTCTCTGGACTAACTATAAAGTTGAGATTACACTAGTAATAAGTTCAGAGGGCTGGTTTGAAAATTAACTGATCTGATAATGCAAAATTCCCAGTAATAAGTTTAACATTCTACAAATGTTAGCCGTCATCACCATCAACATTATTTATTATAAATGTCCAGCACAAACTATATACTCAATAATTATTAGCTATCATCATTTTCATCATTATTTATTCTTAGCACTTAATTGTTGAAAGAAGTTTACCAGTAAGGTAATCACTACAGAAAAAAAATGAATCTAAATCTTTTCATCAGGGAATTCATTCATTCCACAGATATTTACTGAGCAGCTACAATGTGCCAAGCATTGTTCTAAGAGCAAACAAAACCAAGACCCTTATAGGAAAGACTGGAGAGGAGACAACAAACAATAAACATAATAAATCCATAAATCAGATAGCATGCTAAGGGATAAATGATATAGAGGAAAGAGAAACATAAAGCATGGTAAGAAACTTAAAGGAGTGAGGGAGTATGTAGAACTGTATTCCAAGCAAAGGGAACAACCAGGGCAAAGACCTTACAGTGGGAACACGTTTGCCATTTTTTGAGAACCTGCAAGGAAGCCAAGATGGCTGGTGGAAATGAGTGAGGTGATAGACTGGGAAGGAGGTCAGAAGGATCAGGGAATGAGGGGGGCCAGATCCTAAAGGGCCTCCCACGTCATAGTAAAGATGCTGACTGAGAACAAGATAGGTGCCACTGGAGGTTTGCAGCAGAGAACGGTCACTGTGGTTGGCTTCTATGTAAAAAGATCCCTGTGGTTGCCGAGTGGAGCACAAACTGGGGGGAGTGCGGGAGACAGAAGCAGAGCCCGCTCTGGAGTCCAGCACAGTGTCCCAGTGAGAGATGTGAGGGTCCATAGACGTGTTCCATAGAAGCTATCAGTATCCTAACTAAAGAGAATGGCAGAAAATTCAGGAGAAATATAAATAGCTATTGTCTCTTTAAGGGCTATTATTATACTGATCTGGGGGTGAAATTATACATATTATTCATATTTATTTACCACACAGTATTATGGCAATTAGTATTCATAGCAACATAGTAGTTATCATAAATAAGGTGAAGTTCGGTACTTCAAAGTCAAAAAACTAGACAGTGTGTGGCACTGAGTAAACACTTAATAATCACTTAACTTAGTAAATCAATTTATTCAACCTCTTGGTGAAATGTTATTCAAACATGATTTTTAATAAAAGAAAAATGACTTAGGCCTACTGCTCATGACGTACACAGTTAAACATTCATTTACAGTCATGTGCTGCTTAACAATGGGGATAACTTCTGAGAAACTCATCATTAGGTGGTTTTGTCATCGTGCGAACATCACCGAGTGCACTCACACAAGCCTGGATGGTCCAGCCCACTACACTCCTGGGCTGTGTGGTCCAGCCCAGGGCTCCCAGGCTGCAAGTCTGCCCAGCATGGTACTGTACTGAATACTGCAGGCAATTGTAACACAGCAGTAAGTATCTGCACATGTAAACATAGGAAAAGTACAGGAATAATGCGGTGCAAAAGAGCCCTGGCCAGGCGGCTCAGTTGGCGGGAGCATCATTCTGGAGACTAAAGGTTTGCCGGTTTGACCCCAGTCAGGGTGCATGTGGGAGGCAACCGATCAGTGTTTCTCTTTCGCATCGAAGTTTCTCTCTCTCTCTCTCTCTGTAAATTCAATAATAAAAAATTTCTTTCTTTAATACTAAATTAACCTTAGCTTACCGTAACATTTTTACTTTCTAGAGTTTGATTTTTTTAACTTTTTGACCTTTTTGAGCACAGCTTAAAATACAAACAAGTGGGGAGTTGTACAAAAATATTTTCCTTATATCCTTATTCTACAAGCTTTTCTCTATTTTTAATTTTATCTTTTTTTTACTTTTTTAATTTTTTTGGTAAAAACTAAGACACAAACGCACACAGTAGCCTAGGCCTACCCAGGGTCAGGACCTTCAGTGTCACTGTCTTCTCCCTCTACATCCCGTCCCTCGGAGGCAATGACATGCAGGGAGCTGGCATCTCAGATAACAACAAGGCCTTCTTCTGCAATATGTCCTGAAGGAGCACCTGAGGCTCTTCTTAAAGAGCTGCCACACTTTTCAGAAATATGCCCGTGATGGTCTGCCCAGTCTGTCCCTTTATTTCACCACAGATCTGCTTGTAAGCAGATAATGCACCAGGAACTTTCTTTGCTATTAATGTAAACCTTTCGGTGTCAGGCGATCCATGTTTTCAAGCATTTAATGACCTTGTAAAGGTCTGCAAAATCTTCTGCTATACCCTCCACTGTGAGTTTTCTTGGGGTTCTTCCTTTTCTTCCACAGTTTCATTTTCTCTTCCCCTTCTTTGGCTATGTATCCCCATTCCAGTCCCAGCAACTCCTCATTGGTCAGCTGTTCAGGAACCACCTGTAGGGGCTCCTCAATGTCACCTTCATCCACACCCAGGTTAAACTGGACTGTCATCTCAACCACAGCCTTGTTGGTTCTTCAACCTTTTAGCTACAACCTCGTAACACCTACGATGTCACTCCCTAGGCGACGGGAATTTTTCAGCTCCTTTATAATATTATGGGAGCACCATCATATACGCGATCTGTCATTGGCTGAAATATTACGTAGTGCATGACTATGTATGAAAGATGCCTTGGGCCTGTCTTACTGTTTATTCTGCCCTTGTCCTTTTAGAAACTTCTTTCCCATGTAAGACTCTTAGTATGGCACAGTTAAGAAACAATGGAACCCCTCTACCACTGAAGGAGGGTGTAAGACCTAGGCTGGCCCCTCTCTCCCATCACCCCTGACACAGTGCTTGTCCAGAGAAGAGTACTAACCCAAGCAGGGCCAAAGCGCTTTTATAGAAGCAGATAGAACAATAAAAGAAAAAGGAGGAGGTTCTATCTCCTTCTAAGATCAGGCATTATCAGGGTAAATGTAGACCTACTACTGCCAAAAACCATTTTTCCCCACCGTGGGCGGAAAAAGTTTACCAGAAGCAAACAAGTGAGGAAAGAGACAAAATTTGGGTCCTCATCATCTGAAGCCTTGATTCGAGCTGCACCTGACCCAGAACCTACTCTTGGACTCCCAGTAATGCAACCAAAACCTTTTAGTTCATGTAAACTGATCGGGTGTCTGTTCCTTGCAAAAGAAGTGAGTGAAACCCTGGCCGGGCGCCTCAGTTGGTTAGAGTGATACGCCAAGGTTGTGGGTTTGACCTCCCATCAGGGCACATACAAGAGTCAACCAATGAATGCATGAACAAGTAGAACAGCAGATATCTCTCTCTCTCTCTCTCTCTCTCTCTCTCTCTCTCTCTCTCTCTTTTAAATCAATAAATAGAAAAAAAACTTTTAAAAAAAGTAAATAAGTAAATGAAGGTCACATAGCTAGTAAAGAGCTGATAAAGCATAAGCAACCAGAAAACCCGACTAGCCACATTCCAAAAAGTAAAATATGTTCACTTTGTTATTGATTCATTCACTCAGCAAATATTCATCGCATGCTGACTATGAGCCAGGCACTGCCCTAGGCGCTGAGGAGACAGCAAGAGAGACCAAATCCAGAGCTTACATTTCAGAGTAAGCACCATGATTGAATGTTAGCATGAGTACTCCTAAGCTTGGGTCCCGGGGGGGGCTTCAGGAAGTCTTATACATGCTCAAATATGTGTATATTCATAGGAAGTTGCAACATAAATTTTCTTTTAGTCTCATAGGGACATATGAACCCCAACAAGATTAAGAAAAATTCTTAGAGCATAACCATACCTTAGGATCAAGATCTTTTCTTTTTAAATGTTATTCACTGATTTTAGAGGGAGGGGGAAGAGAGAGAAACATCAATTTGTTGTTCCACCACTCATGCATTCACTGGATGCTTCTTGTGTGTGTCCTGACCAGAGATCAAACCCACAGGTTTGGTGTATGAGAATGGCACCCTAACCAATGAGATACCCAGCCAGGGCTCTCAAAGTTCTACGGAAATTCTCATATCTTAACCTTAGCAGAGTTTTCTTCAAAGAAGACACACTCTATTCAACAGGCATTTCATGGACATCATTCTCCTTTAAAATGTATTAGGAAGCTAACTCCTTTAATAATTCTTTTCTCAAAGAAAACAAAACAAACAGCAAATAATTGGGTGTTTTAACCCCAAATAATCATCTCAAATAACAGCACCATAATTAAGAGCTATATGAAGAAGAGGAGAAAACAGATGCTCTCCTCTAGATCACAGACGCATCTTCCAAGGACGCTGTCCATGGCCACATATAACTGGATAACTTGTCTTTATGGGAAAGCAAAGAAATTGCACAAATCTCTTCCAAAGGAGGACCCCCTCTCAATTAAGTTTTAAAGGGCCCCATTTACAAATATTGCTATCATCAATGGCCAATTTTATTATTTTCCTTCCCCTGCATTACTTAATTTAAATTTGGCAGTCTCTATGTTATAACTTAATACAACAAAAGAGCAATCAAGTACCAGCAAGCAAAATGTCAATAACTCTAGAAAGTCATAGGAAAATTAACATTAGAGAAGCCCTCCTTGAATTTATATGCTTCATTTTTAGAATTTTAAATGAGAGGAAAGTAATTTTACAAAGACAAGCTCAAGAAAGGTATCATCTTCCACATTCTGCCCATCATTTGAATGGATGGAAATATCTCAGTCCCAATCTTCTGATTCCTTTCGAAGCACAGATACAGCCTGTTTCACACTTGTACTTCCTGGACCCAACAGGAAAGGTACCTCCTTTCATCTGCGAAAAAGTTCTCTTCGAAACTGATACTGGTTAGATTCCTATCTGGTACAAATGAAAAACAGGAACCAGGGTCACTGCTTTCCCTTATTCACATAAAGATCTTCCAGAGAGATTTAAACAGCAGGTGATTCATGACCATTATTTTCTCACCAAAACTTCCTCTACAAATGTGACTTGGTGCTTTCATTTCGGCTGCTCCTACTACTGGGCTACAAAAAGCAGATTCCTTTACAACGCAAAAAAAACATTGCTCAACATCCAGCCATCCTAAGGAATAAAACTGAAGACCAGCTAATCAAATATACACAATGAATTTTTTATCCCACCCACCGATTCATATTCATCAGGTACCCACTACCTTTACTCTTCTCTAAAAGATATCTCCCAAGGGATAGGCAATCTCGTCTGACACTTTGGTAAGATTTTCCCAGTTTCCTCCAAGATGGCACAACTCTTGCTTCCGGACAGGTGGGACAAAAACAATGTCACCCGCAGCCATGAATAAAGCCAGCTTTCTTCCAGCAGGACACACATATGGCCTCCTTATTTCTCTGTCTATATCTGCCTCTCTCATTCTTTTCCTTTTATAATGCCAAGCTTTAAACAGACTTTGAGTGATACTTCTCTGAAGTACTCTTAAAACTGTCTTTTTTAGCAATTGTTTCTAGGGTCTAGTCCTCTTGTCAAGCTGATAATTTCCAACCAAATTTCCAATCAAGAAACAGAAAACAAACCTCCACAGTTACCCCGTCTTAGGGGAGAAGATATAGGGACCAAATGTCGATTTAGTAATATAGGCACTCTTTTCCACAAACCAACATAACTTTGAGGTTTTTTTAAAAGCCCTTTTAGCTCTGCACATGGAAGTTATAATGCCACTCGTAATAACAAAATACGTGGGAAAAAGTACATCTACTGGGAGACAGACAATTCTTCAACTGTGTGTTGTTTCTGGATTGTACACTAAGGGCTTTGTCACTAAAGGGCCACATCCATGCAGGATGATGGCATCAGCTGCCAGGATAAGTAGAAAGTATACTAAAAAAAAAATTGAAAACATGCACGATCCCACTTGGCCCTTGCTTTTGTCCCTTCTGAGGCAGGTCTGTGAGAGGCACATGACTCACAAGGCCGAGAGTCAGAGTGACCGTCAGAATCACCTGTTCTTCTTTCAGTTTCCTCTCTCAAAGTGATTTCATGGACAGTCCCTACAGCTCAGTCCCCTAAAATCCTTGTAGTTCTTTTTTCCCCGTAGTGTCCTATATTTCAATGTTAAATTCATGAAACGGTATCTCTTTCGTTACCTGCTCTGTTCAACACTAAACCACTAAATGCTCTCTGAATGTCGGTAGAAACTTCCCTGTATCAACCCCTCCCCCCCAAACAGCACCACAGGGGTGTGCGGTCCTCTCTGACTTTCACACACCAATCAAAGTGTCTTCTCTGGCTGTCGAAAATCTAAATTTCAAGAACTTGGCTGTACAGGGGCTGTTACCAGGCCAGACTCACAAGCATTCCACATGCGGCCTCAAGAATGGCTAAGTAGCTAAAATTTTCTTTAAGTAGTTTGGAATTTAAAAATGGCAGTGCGGGGAAGATGTAACAGGAAATGTTTTGTTTTCTCTCACTTAATGTTACATTGCCTTTCGTTTGTGGATATCTTGATTCAGACACACAACTGTGCTTAGTATTTCACCCTCTAAACTTCCAAACACTGGAGTTCAAAAAAACAGCTTGAGCAGATTTTTTCGTAACAATCAACAAGTCTTTTTTTTTTTAAGAAATTAAGAAATGTTTCTTTCCTTCCCAGTCATTTTTACCCTCACCCAAGGATATATTTCTTGATTTTAGACAGAGGAGAAGGGAGGGAGAAAGAGAGAGAGAAACATCGATGTGGGAGAGAAATATCGAATGGTTGCCTTTCGTATGCAGCCCAACCTAGACAGGATCCACGACCTAGGCCTGTGCCCTGACCAGGAATAGAACCCTTGACCTTCCAGTTTGCAGGATGACGCCCAACCAACTGAGCCGCATCAACCAGGGCAACAATCAAAAGTCTTAAGTCCATGTTTCATCCTCTCGTGTTTCAAGGTAAAAAAAAGTACTAAGATAGGCTACCTAATGACACTCCAGAAATCATGCTCACCTGTTGAGCTCTAGTCCTGATAGCTGGAGTGTAGTTCTAAAACCACCACCTAAAACAAGGTATTTAATTATGGGCATAATTAAATTATTTCTCTTTTCCAAGTATGTATATTCATCAACGAACACAAAACAAAATCAAGAAAATACTGGGGTAAGTAAATAATTCAACATTTTCTTTTTATTGGTATCACTGCTACTAGGGAAACATTCTTGCTTCTCAAGTTACAGCAAATATGGATGTGATATAATTCAAGTCTTGCTAATAAATAGGTTTAGGTGACCTCCTTATGACTTTATTACAAAAGGGAAAAACCCTCATACTAATTTTAAAATATCAAGCACACACCAGTTTAGCTTTCCAAATATTCACATAAGTATAATGTCATTTCCTACTCCCAAAGAACCACTACAAACAGAAGACAAATATTATTAGTCCTCCCCATTCAAAGATGGGGAACTGAATGCAGAGATTAAATATTTGCCTAAGTTCTCAGGACCTCTTTAGGGTAGAATACTATTCAAACCTCAGCAATTAAAAACTGCTTTCCAAAATCTACATTGCCTTTAGAAACACATTATCAAACATCTATTTATTCAATGATTTGACTTCAACCTTGAACTTAAGTGATTTCTAGGTAGTCATATCTTAACCTACCACTAGTTCAAGATGGACTCACGTTTTCAATATTTAAGATAGGAGAAAAAAGAGTTGAAGACACTGACTCTTGAGAGTTAGAAAAATCTATTGTGCCTTTTCTAAACGGTTACACAGAGGTCTCATTTCAAATACATATTAATTAGGAATTATAGCTCATATCTAGGTCTAACACAAAATATATTTGTTTTACTGGGAGAATTTTGAATTACAAACATTTAAGCAACAAAAATTTTCTAATTTTTAACATCTAAATTAATGATTTTTAATTTAAAAATTTATATTTTAAATCTTGCTTATAGTGTACCCTGCTCTGTACACAACTCCAACATAATAATTAATTCTTAGACATTACGTACACATAAGTTACCACAATTATTCCATAGAGTAGATAAGCCACCTGTTTCTAAACAAAAGCTATCTAAAAGCAAATACATTTACAATCAAATTTACTGTGATAAATAGATTCAAATGAATATACTTTCAAGGATGAGATTCACTTATCAAAGCAAATTTATTCAGATGCTTATGAATACTGTATTCATTTTTTATCAAGTTGTTTCATAAACTCCCCTCCCTTTTTTATTTATTTTTTTAGGATGTGTTTATTGATTCTAGGGAGAGAGGAAGAAAGAGAGAGAGAAAGAAACATCAATGTGAGAGAGAAACAACAATTGGTTGCCTCAGGACACTCCCTGATTGGGGATCAAACCTGCCACCTAGGTATGTGCCCCGACTGGGGATCAAACCTGCTATCTTTTGGTGTACGGGACAACACTTCAATCAACTGAGCACCGTGGCCAGGGCCCCTTGTTTTATTTTGTATCAACATTACCGAGGTATCATTTAGGTACAGTAAACGGATGCCTTCCCTTTTTGACCCTTTACTTTGACCCCAACCCTTGATTTCTTCTGAATCCTTTCCTGCAGCAGCTGATGCCAAACAAAAGTTCAGACCAGGCCAGACTACTGAGGTTTCAGGATGGCACGTTAAAGTCCTCAGGTAATTCTCCTTTTCATCAGAAAATACTCCACTAAAACAGTGCTAGTATAAAGCTCAAAAGCAGTAAACTGGAAAGAGAACAGTTTTACATAAGTACCAAAAAAGGAACAGCTTCACATTTTAAAACATGACTGTAAGGACCTAGGAAATGTGGCTTAGTGAAGGCCAAGGCCTGGACCTGTCTGGCTGCCGCGCACACGTGTTGTCTTGGCCTTTCCACCACCCACTGCCTTCCTTCCTTCTGGCAAAAGAGCCCTGACAAGGATGGACAAGCGCTTGATGACGTCACCTCTGTAATCAGAACATCTCATACCCTGGCCATGGTGTTTGGCTAAGGATGAGACTCTCCTAGTCCTAGCGACAGCAATGACTGCGGAAGTACTTCTAGAGTTTGAGGAAATTAGCCACTCTCTTCTCAGCTCTCGGTGTAAGGAAATAGGGTACAGTAATGCCAAAGCTGAGAGCAGCCACACCGCCACCAGCAGTTGGGAGCCTGCGGTTGGGACTAGCACTGATCATAAAACAGAATCAAGGATAAAGAGAGAGGGTCTCTCTCAATGTCTCATCTAGCCTTTCCGTTACCTTGAAAGCAAAGCTCTTTTTTGTTCCAATTGGGTTTTCTGTTTCTTGCAACCACAAAACATCCTGATTAAGAAACAGTCTTCAGCTTCCCTCGTTCTCTGTCGTAACAAGGAATGGGGCACTTTTCAAACTTTCATTCATTACCAGTTACTCCAATATGACTAGAAATAGCAAGCTGACATAAACTGCACCATAAGGAATTCATGTTAGCTGAAAGGAAATGTCACAGAGAAATTTTCAAGCAAGCATTTGCAAATTGCTTTTTTAAAAGTGTTTTTAATGCTTAAATTTTCAACAGTTCATATAACTCATATATCTGTACACACACATAACATACAGATTCCAGTAAATATTATAGTAAAATACCCTCTATGGCATAACTAAAAGAAGGTTTGGGCCTGAATAAGTTTTGTTCATTAGGCACACCTAAGAGACAGGAGCAAGATACATTCTCTCCCGGGCAGATCCCTATGGTTTTGTCTAGAAATCATTAGCATTCCCAAGAGAAGTAGCCATCATAATTAGATTAGTCACTGTTTAAAATATGACAAGACCGGCCTAGACAAATTTATCCGTAAACTGATTAATTATCCAAATTAAACAAATGTTTTTACTAATCCCTCTAACAGTCACAGATGTCCAACCGGAATTCTTGGCCAGCAGGAAACTTCGGAGGGAGGACAGTAACACCAGCTGCCCAGTGGAAACTTGTGAAAGAAACCTCTATTCTAATGGCTCCAAAGGAAACATTTGTTTTGTCTTAATAAATAAAACAAAATTGTTTTCTATTACCTCTATGTTCTAGTCAGAATGAAATGTTAGCAACTAAAATAACATGTTGTCTTTAAAATGAAACAAGACTTGAAAATTCTAGTCAAGGATGATATGGTATATACATGCCAAGCAATTCTGGGCTTATTACTAATGTTGACACAGTTCAGGCATTTGCATTACATCAAAGGACAACATGCATCAAATCACTAAAAAAAATAAGTATAAGTGGTTGCAATTTAGTCATCTGCATTATCAGAGTAAGGAAGGAAAAAAAAGGTCTAAAACCAAAATAAATAACAGATAAGGCCCTGTGCCTTTGAACAGACTACTAAACAAATATCAGCTTAAAAACTGACTTACCGCAAAATTTTATAAACATCACATAGCAGAACTCTTAACGTCAATGCAGTACGAACTCAGCCAATCTTCCCAAAATATTCATGCTGATTTTTTTTAAAGATTTGATTTATTTATTTTTAGAGAGAGGGGAAGGGAAGGAGACAGGTAGAGAAACATCGATGTGAGAGAGAAACACTAATTGGCCACCTCTTGCACATGCCCAGAAGGGGGGACTGAACCCACAACCCAGGCAAGTGCCCTGGCCAGGAATCAAACTAGCAACCTTTAGCTTGCAGGATGATGCCCAACCAGCTGAGCCACACCCATCAGGGCCATGCTGACTTTTTTTTAGATATAATGATAGTAATAGTAGTAGTAATAATAATAATAATGGTTTCCACCTATTTAACACTTAGGTACCTGATGCTTACTAAGCGTTTTGCATATGTTAATTGCCATTAATCATCCTGGCAATACATAAACAAGGGAATAATCCCACTTTACACATAAGGAAATTGAGGTCTTAGTATTAACTTCCAAAGAGCCTACCACGCAAAAGAGTGGAGCTGTAATTTGAAACAAGGTTTGTCTGAATCAAAAACCCATCTTCTTAAACCATGGTACTAAAATGGTGTTCATCTGTTCAATATATTTCCTGAGTGCCTACTTTGTGATATCAGCAATGCATTGGGGACATATTTGTGAACTACACAGTCGCTAAGCTTACAGAGTTTAAAGTCCTTTGGGAGAAACATACAATCTAATAATCATAGAGATAGAAGCAAAATTAAAACAACAACTGTAGTAAAGTTTCTGAAAGAAGAAGATGGTGCTGTACCAGCACACAGAAGGCAAAAGGAGCCACACAGTCTGAGATCAGAAAAGGTCACTGTGGCCGAGTCATGGAGCTGGAATCTGAGTGACACGCAGGTACTGTCCCAGGGAAAGGCATGGAGATGGGGAGGGAAACCCACCAGGCAGAGGAAAACACATGTGAAAAGGCCCTATGGTAAGAGGGAGCTCAGAACTACTGTGCAACTGAGAAAAGGGGAAAAAATAATAACAGACATTTGTGCATGAAGCAGAGAGCCAGAGGAAGGGAGCATGGTGTGAGATGCAGCTGGCAGCTCGGACCCCTGGAAAGCAGGAAATCGCTCTGCGCTTAAAGACATTTTATCTGAATGTAAGCAAATAAAACAGAAACTTCTTTCAAGTCCATATATTCCATTTTTAAAAGTAATGAAGCCTCAAAAGTAACAATGAATATTTTAATTCTTAAATCTTTCCAGGGCTAAGGTGAAACACTAAATGAAGATATTGGCTCTGTGCTGATTCTGATGACAAGCTACTTTTCAGGCCCTCTAAGGCTGCTTGACTCAGGCAGCCTTCCAGTAATCACCCCGATTCCTCCCGTGCCTACCATTTGCTGCCTTCTCCTACATTCTTTCTTGTTACCACTGTCTGATCTTCCTAGAGCAAAACCTGATTATTTTATTCTCCTGCTTAAAAATCCTTCAATGAGTTCACATTGCTTAACGGGAAATACATGATTTGGCCCTGTCAGCCCTCTAGTTTCACCTTCTGTAGAATATAGTAGAGCCGGGATGGGAGGAAGTCCAGGCAGTCGGTTCATTTCTTGATACTCTGTTATTCCTAACAGACTGGCCTCATCAGCATGGTTCAGGATGGCTTTTTCCCTGCCTAGATCAGAAACAGTTGAATTAAGTGGGGCAGGGGAGGGGAGCAGGGCAGTATAAAGCCTCCTTTAAGTAAGGCCTGACCACAAAGTCTAGTCCATTGCCACACCTGGCTGCAAGGGAGGCCAGGAAATGTGGTTTTGAGTCTGCATATCTATAAACTCAAGTACTTCTGTCAGTACGAAAGAAGGGAAAAAATGAATTTGAAGGAATAAACATAGATCTATAAATTGAAATTAATATGCATTTTTCTAATTTAGGACTCAAACTAAATTATGCAGTTGATATTAATTCTATAATGTTTATTGTATTCATTGTAACTTCCATTTTGGAAAAAATGTGCAATGTGAATGCTGATCTACTCTTTAGAAAGTGTTTATAGTGTAACTTTAGGGATAGCTATTGCCAAACTAATCACTGCCTCTTGAAACATCTACATGATAATTTGCTTAAACAATGTTTTATGCAGATGTTCCAATAATTAACACAGTGTTTTAATGCTTGCAATTTTATAATATTTTTAGAGACTGTGAGTGATTCTCTAGCAGCTAAGACTTGAGAAACGAGCTCATGGTTTCACCCTAACAGATAACAACGACCTTATTTGTACTGATTAGGAAAGGAGGCTCACTTTTCACGTGGGTTTAGAATTGGAACTCCTCTATGAAATCATGTCCTGCCAGGTAAATAGGGAAGTAAGGTAAATAAAGGCCCTTTTCTCATTTGCTATCAATCCTAGAGATGGATTAACTTCGTAAAGTTTTAAATAACACTTTCATTGACAATGAGTCTTGATTTGACTTAAAATGTCACAATATTTACCATTCCTAGTCTCAAGTATATAGCCCTGAATACAACAAAATTCCTTTCTCTACCTTCCCTGATTTTCTTTAAACAAACCAGGGCTGAAATTACACTCTCTGAAAACATGGTTGAAGCCAAACATCTACTTGAAATGCAAATGTTTAAGTAGTTATGTCCCTGATATTAGCAGTGACCTTGAACACTTTAGCCAAACACAAGTTACTTAGTCTTTAAATCATTAACTTACTTTGAATTACTAATGTAACAGTATTTGTTGATTTGGGTAACAGATTTTCTAAGTCACTGTCTTTAATTGGTATAACATACTTCAACTGGATTAACTTGGATGTTACAGAAATGAAGCAAAACTCTGATAGTATTTTGTATCTTTCATCTCAAAATTCCTTTTCTGAAGATATTACACTTTTAAACATCTACCATAGAGGATCATAACATGTTAGAACTAGAGGGACTAGGATGACACTGTTTCACCTTTAAAAATTATTTTATGATCTATACATACCTGTATCTTTCATCTTATTTCTCTGTACTTTGTTTAAGTGCACTCTCAAAAAAGTTCTCATTTGCACACTGCTACCTGTAAGGAATCCAAGAATAAGAGCGGATAGCAACACCGAATTGCAAGTTCTTAAAGAGAATGGCCAAATCAGTATCTTTGGGAATAAGCCTGAGGCAAAGCACATTATAAAAGACTTAATGAATATATAGAATATACATTAATGAGCAACAAATCTACTAACCACTTGGTCTCCTCAACCTGTATTTATATGCCTATTCTTTTCCAGACACATTCCCGAATTTGTGTCTGGAAAAATAAAATTAAAATTACAAGTTCTCCTGTGTCCCCTTGTATTTTTCTAAAGTTCTATAAATTCCTCAACTACTCTCTGGTTTCATATTAGCAAATTATCTCCAACTAAACCTTTCTGCCAACAGTAGTCAAACTACTGCGTGCATTATTTACAGTATTATCTATCAAGAGAAAGCCAATCGAAGGTAAGAAACGATCTCACAAAATGCTTACAAATTTACTCTTTGCACATATGAAAACAAAGCTAAACTTTCAGAAATAACAACTTTTCTTTACTGTGGCTGTAACATGCAAACCGTTATATAAAGCTATGTAATTACTTTTTCCAAACTCTAAGTTTTATCAGATGTTGGGATAGGCAAGTACAAATCTACAACCCAAGAGATTATTAAAGTTTCTATTTTATATAGCAAGACTTAATGGCACCATAAATCCAATGACAACTTTCATCCGTCTTAAAAGAATCACCTGCATGGATTCTCAAACTATTTAATAAGTGAGAACAATTACACTGGCTTTTTTTTTCCAGAGAGGAACTGATGGTAAAGTTACTTAGAGATTTGAGGATATGTATATTCTAATTCAACAAATATTCATTCACTAAATATTTATGGAGCCAAACCCTTGAGACACTCAGTGACAAAAGATCCCTGTCTTCAAGGGCTTAAATTCTACCAGGAGTAGACAGCTGATAGACACTGGATACCATAAATAGTAAAATATATTCTACCGAATAAGATAACGTGAAAAAAATATAAAGCAGGAAAATCAGAATAGGAAAGGCTGAGGCAAAATGTAGGCAATTCCATTGTTAGGTATGCCCAAAAGAATTATCAACATATGTTCACACAGAGACTTGTACATAAATATCCATAACAGCATCATTCATAATAGTCAAAAAGTAGAAACCACCCAAATGTCCATCAACTGATGGATGGACAAACAGGTGACATGTCCTTACAATGAAACATTATTCAGCAATAAAAAAGAATGGAGTACTGAAACATGCCACCACATGGATAAGTCTTGAAAACATTAGGCTACGTAAATTAAGCCAGATACAACAATATGTCAAATACTGTGTGATTCCACTTATATAAGGCACCTAGGATAGATACAATCACAGACAGAAAATAGACCAGGGATTATAAAGGGGGTAGGGGCAGGGGAGAGAAAATGAGGCGTTATTGTCAAAAGGGTAGAGACCTTCTATTTGGGATGCTGAAAAAGTTCTGGAAGTGGACAGTGGTGATGGTTGCCCAATATTGTGGATGCATTTACTTAATGTCACTGAGTTTTACACTTCAAAATGGTTAAGATGATAAATTTTATGGTATGTATATTTTACCACAATTTCTTTTAAAAGGCACTATGAAGTTACTGCTAATTTACCTATTAAGCAATGACATCTAAGCTCATGTCCTGGTCCTTTTTGTTCTCTGTCCCTCACATCACATTTCCTCAAAAATCAAACCCTGCTCACACTGATTTCCCAGGTAACCGGATCTGGCACTGTGACTTGCCTTCATGGACATAAGGGAATAATCCAAGGGGAGGCAAATTCTATCACTCTGAAATGGAAATTTAAGTATAGAGACGCACAGTTCAGGAATTGCTGTATCTGAGTCATGTAAATTTATGGCAAGACACAGAGAGACGGACTGCTATTTAGATTCCCACAGAAGCCCTGGGTGTCTGCCTTTCTTAATACTCAGTCATTGAGCTCATCATTCAATTTCTTGGAGCTCCTCCAACATCCTTCTAATAAATTGCCTTCTTTGCTTAAGCTAGCCAGAGATGGATTCTGCTCCTTACACACAAAAGAACCTTACTTCTAATATAAAATAATCTTTCAAATGTTCAGCTTTATCCATGTGGGCAAAGTGATACATAATTATCCTTTGCCTTCCAAACCCTTTGGGCTTTGAGATCAGGTAATAAGAATTATGATAGCAAGGAATATCTATAGACTGTTTTTCAAGGGTTCCAAGACAATTCAATACAAAGATTGCAAATAATTTAACTACATGTGGATTGAAACATGAGTTGGAAAGCATATTTTTCTCTGAAATTTTTACCAATTATATGCTTTGATTTGCCAGTAGAAAAGTTAGTCATCACCTTTTTAATTCAGTTTTGTTTTTTGTTTTTCATTGGTTTTTGTTTGTTTGTTTGGGCTCTTATATTTAGCTCTAATGATTCATATAATTCCTTACATAATCTGAAGCATCCTCTTTTTAATAGGAGATAGTATGTTGAGAGCAATAGTGTCTGCTCTTAGTGATCATTTCATAATTAGTCATTACCACAAGGTCTTGGAGAGCTAGATATCTAGGAATTACTTAATTAAAAACCTCTTTTCTCTAGGACCGTGTTGAGAAATTGGATAACTAATGTAATAGTAAAGTCCAGCCTTTTGTAATTTTCACAGATTTTTATCATGATGTTTCAACAGAGGATAAAACACTTCAGTAGTAGAACCTCAATAACCATGTTTGAATTCTAAGAATTTAGATATAGATTATGCTTTGTTCACTTCCTTAGTCTTTTTGTTCACTTCCTAGGTCTTTCTCTGCATTCATGCTGCTCTTATCTACAGCTTTTACCACTTGTTCAAACACCAAAAGGAAAACGGGGTATACTGGACTCCACACATACCACCTCTACCAAGGGGGAGTTTGTGTGTGTACAACATGTGTGTGTCTGCAATAAACAGTCATAGGTACTATGATGGGAGGAAAATCATTTAGAACTATTTTAGATAAAAAGTTGTCCTGCCCTAGCTGGTGTGGCTCAGTGTATTGAGTGCCAGCCTGTGAACCAAAGGGTCACCAGTTCGGTTCCCAGTCAGGGCACACACCTGGGTTGCAGGCCAGGTCCCCAGTAGGGGGCGTTCGAGAAGCAACTACACATTGATATTTCTCTCCCTTTCTCTCTCCCTTCCCCTCTCTCTAAAAAGAAATTTTAAAAACTTTTTACAAAAGTTGTCCTTATTACCAAAGTTTCCAAGGATCCATAAGACTTTAAGTTCCTGATTTACAAAGGAAAACTCTGAAACATTGGGAATGGAGAGAAATAAGAAAGAAAGGAGTAAAAAGAAAACATCCAAGGGAGTTGGACACAGTACATAAATTCTCCCAACTAATTGCCAAGCTTCTTCTTTACTGGGCTTTATAGTCCTGTCCTCGTTATCGCAGGTAAACTCAGCGTACGTGACAAGGAATGGAGGCAATCTCAATAAACTCAGAGGGTCTGAACCAAACTCAAAGTTCTCACATTTGGTAAATGAGCATAAAATATGTTCATAGATTATATATTCTAGCTTTGCATATCACAATGATATCAAATTGGTAGCTTCCTTTTTGTAGCTATTAGAATGGACAGTAAAACTTCACCATTT
Source organism: Desmodus rotundus (assembly GCF_022682495.2). Lineage (NCBI taxonomy): Eukaryota > Metazoa > Chordata > Mammalia > Chiroptera > Phyllostomidae > Desmodus > Desmodus rotundus. The sequence continues at coordinate 167,002,596 of NC_071389.1, read as the reverse complement.
TTTTTCAATGAAAGAAAAAATTATGAAGAATATATTATGAAATTATGGGCATAGATTTGAGACACATAGCCATCCTAATTGTCCTTCAAAGTTCAACTCAAATACCACCTCCTCCTCGAAGCCTTCCCCAGGTCACACCAGGCAGAGACAAAAACTCCTCTTCTGACTCCCTGTGATGCTGTTTGCAAAATCATTGTGGCATTGAGAAGAAAATTGCTTTATGTTGTGGTTATTCAATACTAGCATTATCTCCATTACCATATAACTACTATATTGATTTTACAATTGTTTATTAAACACCTACTATGGAATTATTACACACACCAGGGATTATGTTAGGTACTAAGCATACAAGGGTTAAAAAGTCAGTTCCTTCTCTTATGGCATTTAAAATACTGTAAGCGAAAAAGGTTTCAAATGCCTTTATGTCTTCCATAAATCCTAGCCAAATGTCAAGCTACAAATTCTCAAAGGAAGTTTGAGTCTTTTGGGATAATAATTAAATATAGCTCAATATCTGGCATCTCTTCATACTGTATCCTCAGCACAAAGAACTCATTAAGTATTTGTTGAGTGAATTAATGATTCAATCTGCAGCAAGCTCCCGCATAAACTGTATCACCGGGAAAGTTGCACGGGCTTCACTCATGATGTGGACACATCGTTAATTGTAGGATTAAAACTGAATAACTTGATCATTTATTTTTCTGTTATGTTTTTGGAGAAGTTTCAAAGCTAATACAGAGAGTTCCCATGTACCCTTCACCCCTTCCCCCAGTTTCCTCTAATGTTAGCATATTTTATCACCATAGTACATCAAAACCAAGAAATGAACGTGCACACATTACTACAACCGAAACTCCAGATTTTATTTGAATTTCAACAGTTTTCCCATTAACATCCTTTTTCTGTCCCAGGACCCAATTCAGTGTACCACACTGCATCTAGTTACCATGACTCCTGAGCCTACAATGTGACAATTTCTCAGTCTTTTCCTTTCTTGTCTTTTAAATCACTTTGACAGTTTTGAAGAATACCAGTCAGGTATATTTTTACAACATCCCTCAATTTGGATTTTCTTCTTCTAATTATACTGGGGTGAGGTGTTTTGGGGAAAAACATTGCAAAGGTGAAGGGCTGCTCTCATCACAGGACATCAGCTGGTGACCATAACCTTGCTTGCTTGATTAAAGCAGCTTGTCAAATGTGTCCACTGTAAAGAACTTAACTTATTCTTAATTAAGAGTTGGAGATCTGTGAATGTGTATTACTATAAACTATAAGACTGCTGTTGTTAACCAATCATTGATGTGAATTTTGAGAGACCTAATCTATCCATTTCAAAGATAGTCAATAAAAACATTTAATCAACTGATTCCAATCACACACACACAATTTCTCACAAACTAATGCCTACAGAAACTGACTCAGGCAGTAGAAGTTTCGTAGTGAGCATGATGATTACTGAAATGACCGAGGCGGCCATGCCAAAGTGTATACTGCCTACGTGTGTACGCAGACGTCTTCCAAAATTGAACCGTACCCGTACTGCGTAAGGCAAATCAAGCATTTGTAATTACTCAGCATCACTGGCCAAATATTTTTCCATAATACACTTTAAAATACCAGTACTAACAATGAGCAAAAATATTTTATGGCAAACATATGACCATCTATTTCAGCAACACGCAATTTCCCAGTTTGTGGTTTTCCTGCACTGAGCATGACTAGGAAAATGCTTTATGTTTTTTAAAATAAATATTGTCCATTAGCAGTAATAAGAAACTGAAGAATCCTTAAAACATTATTTTCATTTTAGTGAACTTACCTGACTATAAAATAGGCATGTAATTAATGAAACATAGAGAATCTAGGAAATATGTAAGATACAGAATTTAAAATCGCCCATCCATTTACCATGCCGTGTCAACACTATTCCATTTTCTTTTCTATTTTCCATGTATCTTATTTTATATATTTTTAATCAGAATAATAATTTTCTAAAGGGGTATATTAAACTTCCCCGACTAAATCTGCATGGGAGTGGAAAGATGGTCACAAAAGGCATCAATACATTGCAAAGGCTCGGTGTTACACACTGAATGAATGAATGAATGAGTGAGTGAATCATCACTGAAGTTCCACTACTTTGATTACAATCCAGTGCTTCCGTAGCCAAATTGTGACATTAAAAAAAGGAGTAAAATTCATTGTTATTATGCTCTAAATTTGTCATAAAAGTCCACTGTTATTTCTTCTTTTGTATTTATACATGAAGCCACATCCTGTGCCCTGAATTTAAGTTTTAAAGTTTGAGTCTATGGTATTCTGTCTATATTCTGTAAGTTATCTACATAGTACCTGTAGAAGAACTGTTCCTAAAGGAAAATGTGGTTATCCAAAGTGCTACCTATGCAAAAAAAAAAAAGACGAAGACAAAGAAGAAGAAGAAGAAGAAAGAAAGAAAAGCAAAGCCTTTGTTAAACCTAGAATGAGGCCAAGCAGTTGCCTCTGAATTCCATCCTACCAAAGCCAAGTAGCGGGGCACCAGAAGCGGGGTGACTGTTTACCTGACTGAACTCTCCAAGACAGGGTCTAAAAACTGCAGTGTTATTTATGGAATGACGTCTAAGTTTAAGAACAGTCAACTGTTCAGCTTGTGATGGATTTTATGTGCACCGCTTCAGAAACTCTTTGTACTCAAGCTGACATGACACCACCAATCCTTTCCACCAAGACTTTCCAAAACAAATTCAAGATTGTTTTCTTCCTCCCCACTAAGCACACATGCAAATGTCTAATGAATTTTTAAATATTTTTATCACACTAACATATGCCTTAGTCAAAACAGCGCTAGGTTTACACACCTAGTTTTAGCAGGAAATAATGGCTGTTACTTGGAAAGTTTCTATTTGGAAAATACTAAAGATTAAGTCACAAATTGTGCAAAATAAAAGTTGACTATAACCACTCCTTCATTCCTCTATGACTCTACGCTAATCGAACAGTCCTATTAAGAAAAGACTTTTAAACTGTAATAACAGTAGCGTAATTGAGTAAAAGAAGAAAAGATAATAAATCCAATCTGTAAGCATTAAATATAAAAAAGTTTAAGCTGGACAAATGATCAGGCAGGGAAATTTACGGAACTATAACTGAGAACAATAAAATGTAATCATTTACAGTTTTGTTCATCTGAGGAATTATGTTAGAATTATAAGCTGTGTGACCCACCATCACCCTACCTGATGTCCACCTTTGAACATGAAAACAAAGGAATCAATAAGTTCACTGAATTGGCCAAAATCAAGCACCAAGTAAAAATGAGGGCCCCAAACTCTCTGGCTAAGGGACTAGAGAGATGTGCCTGTTAACAACAGGGACACTTTCTGAGCAATGTGACCTCAGGTGACTTCCTCATGTGAACATCATACTGCGTGTACACACACCTAGATGCTCTAGCCTATGCTGTAACTTCATATGCTGTATTTTCTACAACTTACTGTGCAGTAGTTTCATTTACACCAGCATCACCACAAACATGAGTAATGTGTTGTGTTCAGGCATTACTGTGATTAAGAAGTCACTAGGTGGTAGAAATCTTTCAGCTCCATTATAATCTTATGGGACTACTCTTGGATATGCAGTTGACCACAGCTTTCTGCTGGCTTGTGAGACCCCTATGATGCTTGGCGGTCACTGCCGCAATGTGTGGTCACCTAACAGTTTTCTGAGACCTGAATTAGTGGATGTTGACTCTTGGTAGATCCTGAGAAAACATTTCAAGCCAAAGGCAGCAGTCACTTAAACATATGAATATAGACACACACACACATACACACACACACACATCCCAACACATATATGCACACTTGTCATTTACTAACCTGTCAAACTTGCAGAGAACAGACAATGAAGGAATTATATACCTTTCACTGCTTCCATTCTCCCACTCCTCCTGGGAATCCTGCTATGTTCATTGCCACTGTGTGGGGCCTGATCATTGGTCAACTGATGTACCCAGAAATGTGAAGTGTCGGATGTGGCAACAACCAGGGACGTAAATCTCAGTATGAAGATAATGGAGAAAGGGGAAAAGGACAATTGATACTGCACTGGAAACTGTGCAGCACATTCCAAACCTTCCTCCTTCCCTTTTAAAAGAAAAATAAAAACTATAGCCCTAAAATGTACCAGTAGCAAAAAAATTCATTTATTTAAAATATATTCACCATCTTCACTCAGTAAGATGTAAAGCAGTTTTCCTTAAGTCAGTGTAAGTGTTCCAAAATAGATCCTTAGATGAAAAATTAAGCTAGAAAACACACAGCAGGTCCCTCTGGCACCTACACAAACAACAAGAATAAGACTTCAGTTTGCAACAATTCGAGATTCAGAAACATCAGGTAAATACTGGTTAAAGAATAACTAGAGGAAAAAGGGAAAATGCAAATCTTTGCAACTAGAGCATTCTAATTTCACACAGACTGAGAAACCACACTTATAAGCTATATCACAGAGCCTAAGAAAATCCCTCCACTTTTCAAGTTGGAAGGGCCTCTAAGGAGGGCCTGCTAAACTCTAACATAATAAAACTCAGTGATTTTTTTCAGCTGAAAAAAATGTGTTACCTTATTGCAAAAATTTCCCAGGCTAAATAATAACAATGTATAGCCTCCCAAATTTATTTACACCTTCAATGTTAAAAATCAGGTGACATTTATTTACAGACAAATATTAATTACCTTTAAATGTGTAAACTCTGTTCTTATTAATTACCCTCCTAAATTGAATTTTTAAAAAAAAAAACCATCCTGCCCTGGGAGGTGTGGCTCAGTTGGACAGGTCGTAGGTTCAATTCCCAGTCGGGTTCCTCCTAGTAGGGGCGTGTGGGATAGGAGACTGATGTGTGTTTCTCTCTCACATCCATGTATCTCTCCTTCTTTCTCTCTCCCTCCCTTACCGTCTCTCTAAGATCAAGAAGCATGTCCTCAGGTAAGGATAAAAATTAAATATAATAAAAACCATCCTGCTGTCAAAATGTCAAATAAAGATCTAAAACAAAAATCAGAAACCGTAAGCGTCATTTTTAGCTCTTTCATTGCGTTTTTAATATTAAGTGGAACACTTTTAGCTAGCTACATGCCAATGTCTCCGATCCAGCTCCTGATTCACTTTTACAAATCACACACCTTTTGAAGAAATTTAAGGGCCACAAAAATATAAGCATAATGTGGATTTTCCTAGTAACTTTAAAAAAATTGGACTCTTTCATTTCTGTCTCTTTCATTCAATGTTATAATACCCCTAGGGGATGGACACAGCATATACTGTCCTTAGTCTCCAAAGACAAGGTGATACAAAAAGAGAATAAATGACATGAACAAGGTCACCCAGCTATGTAGCAGCAGACCTAGACCAAGATCTTCAACTAACAGAGGAGCAAGGAAATCCAAGTAGGAGTATGCACTCTGTCTTTGTTTGCTACAGAAAGTATATACATACTGACCCTACAACAATATAATGAAAAACCGTAACTACCATGCTGCTTTGATTTCAAAGCCCTAAAACCAACTTGCAAAATTGGTGAAATCTCTACCAATTGCATTGTAAGCGAATACAGCAGGTGTTGCTACTCTGCCTAGATAACATTGCATGTGGCATGGCACGAGCTCCTGCGGGCTTTTTAACTCCTAAAAATCTGAGGGCGATGAGGTTCCACAGGTTAAAGACAAATAATATCAAATCAAAACACCAAGCTTCACCAATACGGCATTTCTAAAGATCCTTCCTCATTTTAGAATTAGCTGCACAAAGGTCTTATCATACTAACCTCAACAAGACTCAGTTTGTTAACAGAAAAATACTGCACAAACACATTCTAAGGAAACTCCGTTTTCAAAACACCAGCAAGAACTACTGAATACAAATAAGAAATATTTATACAAACATATATGCTACAAGAAAGGTCAAGCTTATTTTTTACTCGAGGCTTAAAGATTATGATGTGCAACCACAGAGACTAGCACTTAAGTGAGAATCTGGAGACAGGGTTAGAGTTCCGGCTTTGGCATTAATGTTCTCTGCTTCTGGGGTAGGTCTCTTCATTGCTCTTCCCCTAGGTTTCTCTCTCTCTAAAACCAGTGGGGCAAACCCCACAACTGCTAGAGTTGTAGCTTCCTGACTTGCCATCCAAAGCCCTACATGCACGTGTGTGTATACATATGTGTTTGTGCATATGTGCATTACATATATATACATATATATGTGCATATGGGTATAGTTAGCCGTACACTATAAAAACATGACCTTTTGTTTGTTTGTTTTACACTTTATTCCTAATTCTTTTTTACTATTTTGTCCACAACTGTTAACTATTGCTCAGTTACAACAGTTAAAACTTTATACAAGTGCTTATTAATTAACAGGTACCATGCTAACACTTTACATATATTAACTTCCTCACCACAACCCTCTGAGACAGAAACCATTATTGTTCCCAGTTATTTTATTTTATTTTCTAACGCGAGGAAACAGATACAGAGCGCTTATGTAACTTGCCTGGGTCATAAGGTTCACAAGCGGAGAAGCCAGGATTTGACCCCAAGCACTCTGACCCTGGCGCACCCCCTGCTTAACTGCCACAGGCAGAGTTTATGGAGAAGTGTGAAATGCAGCAGAGGTCATCTGCAAAATGTTGGCAGGGCCCCAAAAACTGAACTTACCCTAGGAATTCTTTCAGAAGACTTACAAACTCGGCATAAGCACTGGCCATGCTGGTTTTTCCCCCTACATTTCAGTTTCACAAGTAAATGACACTGATCTTAAAGAGTTTAACTTAAATCTTCCTTCTGTTACCCACTGGGGGTGGGAGGGTGCTCAAATAACAGAAACTGGGAATTCTGGTGAGTTCCACGTCCCCTGTCAGGTCGGCACCACTCCTGGTAACATGGCTGGAAGACACAGACTAGGGACACTGCAGGTTAAGTCACGTACCCTAAAACCTACCAGCAGAAAACAGAGACCAGCCACCGCCAGGTCCGCAGCCTGAATTCTCTAAGACTCAGCACTCTACGTGCAGAGTGAGGTAACAAAAGAAACATATGTGCATCAATTTGTGTTGCAGTGTGCATTTAAACTGTGAACTGGTATTCTCGATCAAAACAGAGAGAAAATACTAGTAATCAAAGAAATCCCATTTAACCATCTAGCACACTGTTATATATATATGTATCCCATTCACAAATCAACTGCAAAGTCAACAGCACTGCACTTAGTGGAGTTCCCGAAGAGGTTCATCATTTCGGTGGGCCAAGGCCCGGGGAAGTGGAGAAAGCCGGTCTGAGTTCTAGCACTCAGGAGCCCGACATTACGTGTTAGGGTCCCACAGCCCCGGAGGGCCCTCGGCTGCCCCCGACAGTGGGGCGAGTCCCGTTTGGCAAGGCCAAAAGGAAATTACTTAAGGGAAGAGGGCACGGGCTGCTGCTCCCTCAGGGCAAAGCCACACTTTGGCTCACTACTTCGCTTGAGCTTCAGGTCCAAGGCCACGGACTTTTATCGCGGGCTCTTACAAACTTGGCCCTGAGACACAGGGGTCGAGAGAGGCAGCGAGAAGAGATGGGGAGAGGAGGTGCGTTGTTTCACCTTTGGGGAAAACAAACACCGTAATCAAACAACCCGTAGAGAAGCCAGCGAAGACTTCTTCGCTGGGCCTGTCTCAGGGCTTCTGAATCACTTCCTCCTTTTCGGATGTGTCTCTGAGTTGAAGCTGATGAAGTTTCATGAGAAAATCATGCCTCTCCGGGCAGCTTCCTGCGCGCCGGCGAGCCGAGCCGAGCGCAGCGCGCCGGCCGCCGGCGCAGAGCCTGCCCCGCCGCCAGGCCACGCGCAGCAGCAGCAGCGGGAGCACGCAGCGGCGCGCGGGGGGGTACCGGATGAGCCCCCCGAGCCCCCGACGCTGCCCGGCCGGCCCTCGGCTTACCCCAGGGTGCTGATGAAGCCGTTGACGGAGCCCTCCGCGTACAGGGACACAATGTCCCCTATGTAGAGGAAGCTGGACATTTTATCAGACATAGTGCTTCATGCTCCAAAGTAGACGTCCTTCCTCTTCTCTGCGCCCTCGCCGCCCTCTCAAGGGAGCCACGGCCCCAGAGGCAGAACGGAGCGCACGACTGCTGCACCGAGAGCCGCTGCAGAGGGCACGGCCCAAGCGACCTGACTGTCGGCTGAGCCCGGCCCCGCTCCGCGGGAGCGGGCAGGAGAGTTGCAGCCGCGAACACCCAGCGATGAGCGCAGCCCTGGCGCCCCAGATCCGCAGTGGCCGCCTCCCCAGCAGGTTTCCTGTTCCTTTCAGAAGTTTTCTCTCCGACACCTTTGCTCCTCCTCCTCCCTCCCCCGAGCCCCCTCCCTTCTCTGCACTCCCCCACTGCAGTCGACACCACCGGGAAAGAGCTGGTGGTTGCAAAGCCTTTCGTTGCCCTCGGGGGAATTTTTGGACCAGGTGGTGGTGCCCATTGGGCGAAGGGGAGGAGAGGAGCTCGGGGAGGAGGGTGTGGGAGGCCAATCAGAGAGCGGTGGCCTGGGGCGGAGCTGGGCCTGGGCGGTGCAACTCCGGGGAGGCCGGCCACCCGGGAAGCCTCTGGTCTGCCAGCGTGCCGATGGACCGAGGGGAGGCGCTGGAGGGGCGGCAGGGGCCCAGAGCTGGGGAGGTCGCTTGGTCTAGCCATCCCGGAGAGGGCAGACCTGGAGTACGGCAGTCCCAGCCTAGGACTGTGAAGGATGGCGGAGCCGAAATGCTTTCCCGAAGCTTGAAGGGGGCAGTGAGGATGAGAATTGGCGAAAGGGAGGGTACGAAGGATGGGAGCGGTGGGGTGAACCAGCGATTCGCCCGGAGAAGAAAAGGAGGAGCAGGAGCGGCAGGAGTGGGATGGGTGGGGTGGGCATTGAAGTAAACAAAAACAATAGAAATAAAAAATAAATACATAATAACGAAAGAGAAATAAGAGGGCGAGAAGAGAGAGAGGAAGAAAGGGAGGGAGGGAGGAAGAAAGGGTCTCCATTTGGAGTATGTAGTTTTGGTTGTTGTCTCAAGTACATGGCGTTAGTGAAACTTGACCTGTCAGCAGATGTCCAGGCGGAGGTGAGCTCCCTAGGAGGGAAATAGCACTTGGCCAGCCAACTATTTTTGTAGCCAACGCTTGGCGGTGAACTTTCTTTGAAGTCTCCAAAGCTACACCTTCCGCGGTTGACTCCAAGCCCAGGTTGAGCCTTCCACCTTCTGGAGCTTGCAGTCACGGTCTCAGTGACGGTCTTCGTTTGTTTACTTTTAAAGCCGCTGATTTTTGAGAACGACAAATGCCATATGATTTCATTTATATGTAGACTCTAAAGAACAAAATAAACAATCAAACAAAACTGAATCATGCTCACGGATCCAGAGAACGGACTGATGGTCGCCAGGGAGGAGGGGGCTTATGGGAGGGGGGTGAAATAGGTGAAGGGGTTAAGTACAAATTGGTAGTTACAGAATGATTAGAGAGAGGTGAAGTAGAGCATAGGGAATGTAGTCAATCATGTTGTGATGACTATGTATGGCACCAGGTGGGAACTGGAAATGTGGGGAACACTGTAAAGCATAGGATTGTCTAACCACTATGCTGTAGGCCTGAAACTACTACAAAATAATACTGAATGTTAACTGTAATTGAAAAAATTTTTTTTTAAAAAGCTGCTCTTAAAGCTCAACACCTTCTCTGTTCCTTTTGTAGCCCCGGTCTTCTGTATCACCATTTTAGAAGCCTTTTGCCCTGTCTTTCTGGACCACCAGGAAAGGGTAAAGTCTTTGGGCATTGGCTATGACATTCCCCACCCAGAGAATTGTGACCCAGGTAATCCCCACAGAGCAAGGTTTGCAAAAAAGCAGAGGAACTCGGGGCATGCAGAGGGGTGTATGCCAAATTGTGCAACTGGCCAAAATTTTGATTTGCATTTAAAGAGTATCTTACAGTTCAAAGATGGTTTGGGTTGAGCCTTATAAACACATAATGGAATATGAAACAAAAATAAGCTTAATATTCAAATGTTTGTGTTTACAAAGCCTGGAGAATAGAGAATGGAGTGTTAGACCCAGAATCCAGGAAATGCCGGAGCAAAGCCTGTAAGTATTAAGATAAACTAGACAGTCATTGTCCTACTGTGGAGCTGACAGATCTATCTTTACTTCTGTGTTCTTTGAAAAAGGTTGATTAGCAACTTAGATATGCCTGTTATATGCTAAAAGCCCTTGTCTGTCTACACACACAACATTACTGTTGGGCGCCTCCAAAGCATTGGTCATATGAGCTATTCAAAAACTTAAGTCGGAACAAGATGATGACTTTGGAAATGGAGGTATCTGTTTATCAAAGAGACGCGTGGATTACATTCTATTATTCCTCATATTGCACTCTCCTGTGCCATATATCCAGTGGATGTTCTACCATTATTTCTCAACTGAGGACAGTTTCATTTGCTTTTCTAGATAGAGGAAGGGAGAGAGAGAAACATCAGTGCAAGGGAAGCATCAATTGGTTGCCTCTGTATGCACCCAGACCAGGGATGAACCCACAACGTAGGCATGTGCCCTGACCAGAAATCCAATCTGCAGCCTTTCTGTTACAGGACGATACTCCAACCACTGAGCCACACCGGCCAGGGCAATGTGCAACAATTTTTGATCAAAGTCATTCATGTTTTTTATTGTTTCCTCTAGGCACAGCCTATCTGTGGATAACATATTAGAAAACAAGTGGGTATTTATGCTAATGGCTAATGAACAGATACAAACTTACCCAAACCTAATGTCTTTCTTCCTTCTGACCTCAGCCCCTCCACCCACTGCCCACTGGAGTGTCCAACAGGGTCTCAGGATTGGACTGAGTCGCACTTCTGTGTTGGGTGGCAAAGGTGGTCAAGCAACCTTTGGGTGCTTTGGGTGTTGGGTGACCAAAGGTGGTCAAAGGCTCCTTCTGCAACAGCAAAGCCTCCTTAACGTGGTCTTCCCAGCCTTGGCTATTACGGCAACTCTGTCCCTACATTTGCTCAGCTCAGAAACCTTGAAATCATTTTTTTAATTTAAATTGTATTTTTCAGTTATAGTTTATATTCAGCATTATTTTGTATTAATTTCAGGCGCACAGCATAGTGGTTAGACGATCATACACTAGTTCCCCCTGATATGTTCAATGTTCACCCAGCACCATAGTTATTACAATATTACTGACTATGTCCTTGGAGTCATTTTTAACTCTTTCCCCTCATACCCACATTCAGTCCATCAGCAATTCTTCCAGCTCTTCCTTCAAAGTGAACAAAATGTTCCATTTTTCCAATAAAAGTCATCTTTTTCATCAAATGGCATCACCAACCTCTTACGAATCTAGGCACGATGTCTTGCAGTCAGTTTTCATTCCCTTCTCTACCTGTTTCTTTCTCGCTATTATCTCCAAAACGTCTTCTTTACCTTCCCTGCTATCCTTTCTCTTTTCTATACTGTTGCCGGCTCACTGATGTCCACCCTTCCGGTCTCCCGGACTTGCATCCTCATGGCAAGCCAGAGCACTTGCCTTACAGAGTGGACATGTTCAGAACCACTCAGACTTTCAATGACGCCCCACTGTCTGCAGAAGGAGCCTCAAAGGCTTTCATTCACTGGCATGAATGTCAGATGTTGTGAACATCAATCCATCCAAATGGATTCCCCTGTGCTCAGAATATGTGACGCTTCAAGGTGACCTGGCCTTCCACACTGCCCGCGATCTGGCCTCCTTCTCCTCTTATAACCTACTTTCTACTCTTCCACATCGGGGTTCCTCATGAAAAGCCAGACCCCCCACATAGGAGCTGACACTTTTCGTCTCCATGCCTTTGAGTGTGATTGTCCCTGTTCCTAAAATTCCTCTCCCTCCTTCCCTTCTCCCACCTCCTCAGGCCTGAGCCCCACTCCCCCAGGGGAGCTTCCCAGATACTGCCAAGGCAAAGTTCCCCTTTCTCCTGAATCCCCACAGCCAGGCCGCTCTGCCTCTAACACTGGTGGGTCTCCAGGACAAGAGTAATTGGAGGCCTCATAAATATCATAAATATTAAAAGTTGCTAATTAATCTAAGAAATTATTAAAAGTACTTCAGGGAGAGTTGGCCCTCATTTACAAATTCTTCCTGCCCACCATCACTGCAAACAGCCATCCTCGGGCCACACCGCAGACGACGCCTGTGCGTACCAGCTGTGCAGTGCACCCTTGGGAAGATGAGTAGGGGCTCATGGGATTCTGGAATCCCAGACACCCAGGTATAGTCTAGAAGTGGGAGAAGAGAAAGCTAAGACTCCTTGAGAACATGTCCCCTTTGTCCAGAACTCAGAGTCCAGAACAGGAGCCCATTGGCCTGATCTAAGAGCACAGCCTTTTCAAGGTACCTCTCAACCTTTTCCACCCTGCCTGCTTGTTACTTCTGTATATCTTGAGTCTTACCAAAATAGAAGCACCCTGAGAATGAGGTCAGTGTCCAAATTACTCATTTAGGACTTCAATAAACATTTGGCAAATAAATTAAATAATAACTCATGCAGAAATTTTGAATTCTTAAATGTTTTTATTACCTCTAATGGTGACAACAGTAATTGTCATGAACATCAGTTCAACCAAATGGCATTCAAAGAGTCTCCTGTGCAAAAGCCCTAGTCGTCATTGCCCTAAAAAATTTATAGGGAGAAGTAATTAAAAAAAAAAAGCAGAGTGTAATATTTGAAATGTTTACTCCCGGAGGACTGACTATATTAACAATGAGGTTCCAGTAGAGAGTTCTTCCATCATAGATGTATTCAGGGTGACTTAGATTCCGTGTTCGCTTGGATATGCTCAGATCAGTACTAGAAGGGAAAGGTTTGCAATCTGTTGTCTGTCAACTGAGTCCGTCGTGAATAGCTATCCTCACTCCCCTGCCTCATAATAAATGTAATTTTTAATATATGAGTGGTTTTAATGAGCCATCTGCTTCATGAGGTACAAATAAAATATGGATTTTTAAGTCACTCCCTTGCAACAATGAAATCTCCATGTTCTGTTCCTTAATGATATTTCAAGGACAGCCCTTGGATTTAGTTATTTTCCATCATTGAACACACACAGGTGCACACACACACACTTCCCGGTTCAGTCCAATTTCAAATGTTGGTCTCATCTCTTCTAGACTGTGTCAGGTCAATGGCACAGCCATGAGGAAGGCGTGCAGTCCGGTCTGTCACTCCCACCCACACAGTTTCACATTTGTGCTCCTTGGGTGTTGGGATAGTGAAGTCAGATCAGAATGAAATGGGCAAATGCATCATTCTGAACTGGGTGTGTGATTTCAGTGCTCTCTTAGCAACTGCTGCCTGTCTGGCCAACATGGGTTGCAGATTTGCCCTTCTGTTGACCGTGGGAAATTCAGGCAGGGTCTGCTTCATGGTCATGCCACCTGAGCAGTAGCCCAGGGCCGCATGTACAGAAGGGCCTGTGCCTGGTTTGATATTTTGCTGGTGCCATCTTGAAATTCTTGATCACTTTGAACAAATGGCCTGCGTTTTCCCTTTGCACTGAGCCCTGCAAATTATGTAACCTTACCACACCAGAGTGGGTATATAAGCTGCTCCACTGTCTCCTTCATTCCTTCGATCTTTCTCTTCCCAATTCTCCTTTTCCCACTCAGATCAACAAGTCGGACATACCAGGTCTGACAACCAAGCTGCCTTACATTAGGACATTCAGGGCCAGGTGCCTCCCTCATGGGCACTGCCACTCTTTACAAAATACCCTCTGGAGACGAGGGAAGAGCCCTACCACCCCTTATTCCTTCACTAGGCCAGAAATGGACAACTCTGTCAATTCATCATAATCAATCTCTATACACTATGGAGAATTCTGTGGATTTATTCTCTAATGTACATACGCTAATCATTTGTACTTCCTGCTGTGAAATTTTGGGTGAAAAAAATGTGTGTACTTGAGGCCTCCAGGTACAAGGTGGAAGGAGAAGTGTGGATGGTACGGGGCGTATGTAGAGGGGGAATCCCGTACCCATCCTCAGCCATTGTTGTGAGGTAGGTTCTGTGGCTGCCTCCCTGACATCTGTCCACCTTTCCTCCTGTCTAACACAACAGCCTGAATGGGGTTACCACCACCCCCAGCTCCAAGCGTAGGTCCAGACTAGTCTAAACCAGTGCTGCTCAAACATAAGTATGTATAAGAACAACCTGGAGAGCTGGCAAAAACACAGCTCCCTGGGCCCCATCCTGTGAGATTCTCCTTGAGCAGGTCTGGGGTGGGTGGGGCTTATTAGCATTTCTAAAGGGGGTGGTCATGTGTGTGGGGGGGGCATGAGGCCAAAATATACCTTGACTAGTGAGAAAGCCTTGATGACAAAATGACTTGTTTTTTATTTTGAAATGATCTAAAAGTTGCCAACAAAATATATAACTCTGACCCAAATTCAGCAACTTTTGTAATTGGCCACCGTTGTGTTATGTTGTTTTTCTATACACACACACACACACACACGTATGCACACGATTTATTTTCAGAATCATCTGAGCGCTGGCTGCATACAACATGCCCATTACCTCCTAATACTTATTGTGTTCCTAAGAACAAAAACATTCTCTCACATATCCACAGCACAGCCACCATCAAGTCCAGAAAATACACCAGTGATCTCAAACTTTAATCCGATGTCCACATTTCAATGTATCATTGTCCAAATCGCGTTCTTTACAGCATTTTTTCCTCCAGGACACATACAGCATGTAGTTGTCATAGCTCCTCAGTCTCTTTTGATCTGTACCAATTCCTCGGCCATCCTTTGTCTTTAATGACATTGACATTTAAAACGAATGCAGGCTATTTATTTACAGGTTATTCCTCAATTTGGGTTTGTCTTGCACTTCTTCATAATTAGATGAGACTAAACATTTCCAGCCAAATAACTACAATGAGTGATGATGTGTTCTTCCCCAGGTACCTTGGTCCCAAGTACATGATGCCCATCAGCCCCCTTGTCCATGACGTTAGTTTTGATCCCCGTCAAACTTGTTGGCTGATAGATAAGAGTTTAGGAATGATTCCAAACCAGCTCTCCTTTCAAGGTCTGGTCCACAAGAACAAATGCTTTATCCTTGGAAAATGACAGAAACGCATACCAACATAGAAGCAGCAACAAATCTGATTTTTCTGCCAAGACTGCTGTGCAGCCCACCTCCTGACCTTTAACGTCTCTGTTTCCAAATGTGGAGTCTGACATCAGCCTGCTTTGTTTCCCTACCTGATGGGGACAAACACCAACTCCCCAAGTGGCAAATTTGAAGTTCTTCTCACTAGATAAGTTAGTAAAGTCAATCACCACATTTCGCCCCACCTCCCACCCCCTCAACACGGGGGCCCTCTCCCTTGCTGTGGGGGCAGAATGGGCCTCAGAGCACAGCATCTGCTCACTCCACAAATCACCACAAAATTCTCTTATCCCCGATAGCCCAATCGGTTTATATCTTTGATCTGGGAGAAGGGTTTTAAAGCATTATAGCCCTGATTTTTTAAATGTTTCCTTACAAAATTTGCATCTTGGTCTTATTTATTGTATTTTATGCCTCCTTTGAAACTCCCAATTTAACATCCTATTAAATATTCTTTCGGAACTTCTGATAAGATGGTGGCGTAGGCAGACATGGCTCGCCTTTTCGCACAACCACAACAAAATTACAACTAAAATATGGAACAACCGTTGCTCAGAACTATCAGAAATCTAGTTGAATGGAAGTCTGACAACTACAAAATTAAAGAAACCACATTCTTCCGGACTGGTTGGAGGGATGCAGACATGGAATGGCCTGGTCCCATATACACATGTGGTGGATAAAAACTTGGGAGTGAGGAGTTCCAGCCCCACAGCAGCAACCCCCAGCCCAAGGTTCCAGTGCCAGGAAGGTCAGTCCCCACCACTTCTGTCTGCAGAACCCAGTGGAGATTGAGTCAGTGGAAGAAACTGCAAGAGCCCTAAGCAGTTCCTCTTAAAGAACCCACACATGGACTCACCTACTCAAACTCACTCCCTCTGAGCTCCAGCACTAGGGTAGTAGCTTAAAAGGCACCACTGGCCTACAGGGAGAAATTGAAGTGTCTGCCATCAAAAGAGCAGACACCATTGTCCCTTTTCTGGGCCCTCACCCCACAGAGCGCTGCCAAGCTGCTTTTCCATATGAATGGCTGGTCTTTGATGATGATTCACAACTTCCTAAATCCTCTCAAACAAGCAGCAGCTGGCCTCAGTGAGCCCCAGGCCCAGAACTAGCAATCTAGATTCACAGTTTGGCTTTGCTGGGAAATATCAAAGCCCACCACAAGTAGCAGCCGCCTCAGATTGCTTTACAATGCAAGCAATGGCCCAGGACGAAACACAGGTTGAGGCAGATCTTGGCCTGCACCATCCAGGAAACCCCAGGGCCCATGCACCCAGTGGATAGATGCAGACCTCGTCAGAGCACCCCCACCCTGCCCCTGCACAGGTGGTCCTCCCTGGTGAATGGAGGTTTGTGGTCAGTGGTCACAGCCAGTCCTTGCAGCTGACAGGCCTGGGTAAATCTCTCCCATTGATCTGCCAACAGCAACCAAGGCTCAACTACAAGAGGAGAGTGTACTCAGCCCACACTAAGGGTGCACCTGAGTACACAGCTTGGGTGATAGGAGAGGTTGTGCCACTGGACCTTACAAGACACCTAGTACATTAGGCCAGGCTACCAAGACAAGGAGTCAGAGTAGCTCTATCTAATACGTAGAAACAAACACAGGGAGGCTGCCAAAATAAGGAGACAGAGAACATGGCCCAAATGAAAGAACAGATCAAAACTCCAGAAAAAAGAACTAAAAAAAAAAATGGAGATAAGCAATCTCTCGAATGCAGAGTTGGAAACACTAGTGATAAGGATGCTGAAGGAACTTAGTGAAGACCTCAGCAGCATAAAAAAGACCGAGTCAAAGATGAAGGATACACTAATTGAAATAAAGAACAATTTACAAGGAAACAATAGTAGAGTGGATAAAGCTGAGAATCAGATCAATGAGTTGGAACATAAGGAAGCAAAAACAACAAGAAGAAAAAAAGAATCCAAAACAAACAAGGATAGTGTGAGCAAACTGTGGGACAGCTTTAAGCAATCCAACTTTCACTTTATAGGGGTGCCAGAAGGAGAAGAGAAAGAGTAAGAAATTGGAAATCTATTTGAAAATATAATGAAAGAAAACGTCCCTAATTTAGTGAAGGAAATAGACATGCAAGTCCAGGAAGCACAGAGAGTCCCAAACAAGATGGGACGCAAAAAGGCCCACCCCAAGACACATTCTAATTAAAATGCCAAAGGTTAAAGATAAAGAGATGGAAGGGAGTATGAGGGGATTAAGAAGCTCAAATAGGTAGTTACAGAATAGCCATGGGGATGTAAAGTACAATATAGAAAATGGAGTAGCTAAAGAACTTACAGGCATGACCTGTGGACGTGAACAAGGGTGGGGGATTGCCTGAGGGAGTGGGTGCTAGGTGGAGGGGGGCAAAGAGAGGAGAATAAGGACAACTCTAATAGCATAATCAATAAAATATAATTTGAAAAAATTCTTTTGAGCTATTTGATAGGGTCACAGGCTCTTAGAGGTATTTACATTGCCTGCTATTGAATAGCTCATGGCCAAGTCATGATAACAGAGAAGAATGGGAATTTCTTTTTTAATGTTTTAGAGGGGAAGGGAGGGAGTGAGGGGGGGAGAGAAACATCGATGTGTGGTTGCCTCTTGCATGCTCCCTACTGGGGACCTGGAGCAGAGCCCAGGCTTTGCCCTGACTGGGAATCTAGCCAGCGACCCCTTGCTTCACAGGCCGGCCCTCAATCCACTGAGCTACCCCAGCCAGGGCAAGAATAGGAATTTTAAAGAAAAATATGTTACTATTTCAAATCTTGCCTACTTCAATTTGCAACAATTCTTTCCAAAATACAATTTTATGTTTCCAGCTAAATCATAGGACAGCATTTTCAATCACTCAAAAAGATCCTATAACTGTATACCAGAATATTTCGGAATATAAGCATCGCATAGAACTGGTTTAAGTTACTAACACACTAATTTACCCTCTGCCAGTAAGTACTGAAATACTTAACTCCTGAAGCCTCATTTTCCTTATATGTAAAATGAGGACAATAATGGTGTCTACTTCCCATGGTCCTTGTGAGGTTTAAATTAGAAAATACATTTAAAGGGCTTGGTATGTCATCTAGCACAAAGTCGGTCCTGAATAAATGTTAGCCATTTTTATGAATATCATTATCTGAGAGAAAATTAATGAAAGAAAACCACACATGAAAGACAGAATAACCCGTGTAAGAAGGCGCACGAGTGATGAAGCCAGCACCAGACCCGTCTCTGTGACTCCGCGTCAACAGCTCTTCCATTTACAGACATCAGTCCCTTCAGTAAACAGTCGTTCATGGTGCATAATTATTGCCATTTCGATCTCTGTCAAAGGTATATGAATTTTTTTTAATGTCTATAAGAGAACAAAATGTAATCTTTAACAAGGAAATGTCAGACATAATTGAAACAAATTTTGAGACAGGAAAACAAAGTGACTAAATGTCCAGCCTGGTGTTGCAAAACCACCCAGAATGTCACATAGGAACTCTTGTTCCACAAGCCGACAGCTTTTATCTCTTCCTAGAAGAGAGGCGATAAAACCCACAGAAAAAACTGCCATCTAACAGCAAAGAACACTGTCATGCCTGTGGTCCCCTGGATGGCAGTGGGAAGACGTAATGCAGGACTTCGACCAGCCGCCTCTTACAGACTTCCGGCGACCAGAAGCAGGGCAGCTTGGACCGTCCAGTTCCTAAAATTCAAATTAAGAGAGATCTCTCAAAATCTCCAAGACGAGAGATCTCTCAAAATCTACCATCTCCCAAGATGCCTCGGTATTCTGGACCGCTCTGAAAGGTTTACTTCTTTTAATGAATGGAAACAGACTGCTAAGGCCAAAGTCAATAAGTGGTAAATGCCAAAGAGAAAGACATGAGAATAATTATTTTTTTAATTAAATGTATTGGAGTGACATTGGTTAATAAACTTAAATGGGTTACAAGTGTACAAATTTATGATCTATCACCTGTATATTGCACATCTGTGTGTGTGCCCACCACCCTAAGTCAAATCATCTTCCATCACCATATACTTAACCCCCTTTACTCCTCACTATGCCCCAACCCCCTTCCCTCTAAGTAACCAGCATATTGTTGTCTGTGTCTATGAGTTTTTGTTTGTTTTTCTTGTTTATTCATTGGTTGCTTTCAGTTTTATAACCTACATATGAGTGAAATCATGTGGTTAGTGGATTCTTCTAACTTATTTTCTTGGTAGAGGGAAAAGAGATGGACAGTGATGAAGGAAACTGACAAACATTAATAAGTTTCATGTTTGAGTCTCTGTTGCTGAGTACTCTTCATACATTATCTGATAACCCCCATGAGATCCCCGCGATTGTTAGCCTCATTTTGTAGCGAAAGAAACTGAGACTTAGAGAAGTTAAGGAACATACCAAAAGTCACCCAATAAGGTACATGGGGAGAAAAGAGAAAATAGCACTATTACTCAGAAATGCTGCACCCAAGGAGAACTTCCTGAAGTCTTTTTTATCACCCCCAACCCGTTCTCCAAGCTTGCCTTGGTTTCCTTTCTTTAGCATACGTGGTATAAGCTGCCGCACTGTGGGCTTGCTTGTGTGGGGTATTCCGGACATATATACCCTGACCCTGATTACCCAACCAAAACATGGTTTTGTTCAAGGCAAGGACTCTGTCCTGTACTTCTCTTGCATCTCCCCTCACACCCACACCCAGTGCTGAAGTCATTCAGGAAATGCTCTTGAATCCTATTCATACTGCCTTTTCACGCTCTGCTTGGGGCAAATGCTCTGGAGATGGGCTTGCTTCCCCTGGGCTTTTCTATCTTCCCAAGTCATTTGGTGCTATGCAGACCAAGTAAATATCTAAAGGACTGACAGGAGCAAGGTGCTTGTGTTTACTTAAATGCTAGGTACATTTGGAAAGCACCAAGGGTATGAACCTCACAGAGGTCAGAAACTTGGGTCTCCTTAGGGAGGCTCCTGGAAATGTGTGACCTGTACTTGTAGTGTCAGAGCAAGGCATCTTGGGGGATCGTGGGCCGGGCTGAACCATCTATTTGTACGGGTAGGTACGAAGCCACAGTCTTCAGGCCTGATTATTTGTAAGACTCGATATATGATAAAGGAAGCATCAAAAAGATTATTATTTACTTATATGGAGAATACCAGGTGAGCACAGTTTTAGGATATCACATGATATCTTAAGATAAAAACAAAGCCAGGTGAATATATTATTATTCAATATTAAAAATGACATTTAATATTTAATACTTTGCGAATAAGGGGTTTCTTAGCCTAGAAATACATATTCATTATTATGAAAGCAAAGCAAAATAGCAAGTAAATTTAATTCAAACAATTTAAAATTTTAACATCAAAATTCTAATAAATATAATTAAAAAGGAAACAAAAATAAGAAAACTATTTGCAATAAATATTATAAGCCAAAGTTTTATTATAGGCAAGAAATTAAAGTAATATAATAGCAAGATATCTTTTCTCACGTGTCAGATTAGCAAAACTATCTTTTCGTATAACCAGTGCAGATAGTGAAAAAACTAATCTTGGATCTTGTAGAACCACTTTAAATGACGATATGGAACTACGCAATACATCTGAAGGAAATCATTCTATACATAAAAAGCCTTTATTCACAATTATATTTATATTTGTACAATTATGTTTATTACAGTATTAATAAAAGTAAACATTGGAAACAAACTAAATCTAGAACAATAATGTATTACTGATATCAACGGTAGTAGCTGACATGGTATGTAGCCTATGAGTTTTATTAAGAATAGGTAATAATACAACAAACAACCAGTGTTGGTGAGGGCACAGAGGAAAGGGAACCCTCATGCACTGTTGGTGGGAATGCAGACTGGTGCGGCCACTGTGGAGAACGGCATGGAGATACCTCAAAAAATTAAAAATGGACCTGCTTTATGACTCAGTGATTCCACTTCTGGGTTTAAATCCAAAGAAACCCAAAACACTAATTTCAAAGAATATATGCACCTGTATGTTCATTGCAGCATCATCCACAATAGCCAAGCTATGGCAATACCCCAAGTGCCCATCAATAGACAAGTGGGTAAAAAGGCTGTGGTACATGAAATGGAATATTATTCAGTCATAGAAAGAATGTAATCTTGCCATTTGCCAGAGCATGGATTGACCTAGAGGATATTATGCCAAGTGAAATAAGGTAGTCAGAAGAAGACAAATGCCATGTGATTTCACTTAAATGTGGAATCTAAAGAAAAAATAAACAAACAAACAAAATTGAAACAGACTCATGGATACAGAGAATAGACTGACGGTTGCCAGAGTGGAGGGGGGTTTGGGGACCGAGTGAAAAAGGTAAGGGGATTTAGAAGTACAAGTTGGTAGTCACAAAACGGCAATGGGGATGCACAGCACAGCACAGGGAATACAGTCAGTAACGCTGCAATCACTGTGTGGGGCCGGGTGGTACTGAAATATCGGGGAGCAGCAAAGTATAAAATATGACCACCCACTACACTGTACACCTGAAACTCATGCAGAATAATCCTGAATGTAAACTGTAATTAAAAGTAACATTTTTAAAAAGAATATTTCATAACATATAAAATGATTTATATCATAACTTAAAAAGCAAGATAAAAGTTCTACTGAGTGCAGTCACTAAAATGTAGGAAAAAACATACTGGAAATAAAAATTTGCAAGATAAAACTAGGAATAATCTTTTCTACTTTCCTAACCTTTTGAAGAGTGTGTATTATTTTTAAGATGAAAACACACCGCAATAAATGACATCTGTTTTTAAGTGGGAAAATTTCAAAAGAAATTAGGAGAAAGATTTTCTTTAAACAAACTCTAAGTTGACACAGTGGCATGAAGACAGAGAGCAGTGGAAACAGGAGTCACTAGACTCAGTTGTGCAGAAGACATGCTAGGAAACTTTTGATTTTGGTGTTTTCATTGATCTTTTTCTACTAATGCATATTTTAAAGAAAATATTGGTCATGTTCTTTGTGTTGAAATCATAAGCAGAGCACATACAGCTTTATGGCACTTTAGTTAGGTTTTGCTGGGTCGGTGTCTCCTGGGATCTCTCAGAACATCACAGCAGATAAAGGGGCTAGGTGAAAATTCAAGAAGCCTGTAGAATTCAAATCCATCCTTCCCGGCAGAAACAGATTTAAGATTGGAATGTAGTTCTCCATGACAACCTTATCAGTGTTTGGAGTCTGCAGATTTCTAGGCACCTATGTTCCAGGAAAGTGTTGCAACTAAACTTATTATCATTTTTACCTTAGCCATGGGCCTTAGGCTAAGCAAGGATATGGGCTTGTTCCCCATTACAATCTCTGCTTATCAAACTGGCGTGGCCATGCTATTAAATAAACTTTGCAATAAATGACGCAGAAATACTGATAGATAAAATGCTAAACTCATTTCAATCTGAGTTTTATACAGATGTTCAAATACATGGACCTCAAGTCAGCTCCCCTGAATTCTCCCAAATCAGATCACATCTACTCTCCAGAATGCCTTAAGACTATTGCATAAATTTTTCGTATTTTTCCTATTGAAGTAGGATTGCACTAGAGAGAACTCAGTTTACCTTCAAATATTGCGCTCGTCACAGCTGTCTCACACAGACTTTCATTTCCCTGAGAGGATGGACACCTGCCTCCCACACCACTTCCTACCCAAGTCTGTATGTAAAATAAGATAATACAATGCCAAGTTTGAATGTGTGCTCACTTCCTTGTAGGCTGTTTAAGAGTCTCTATTTGCATTATAGAATCTCTAAAAGAATGTGCAGATGACTGTGGGTGGAACCAGAGGGTGAACAGGGAGTAGTCCAGCAAGTTTAAGAAAATAAGCTAGCAATGTCTATTCTGTTTGCTTCTGAGACTTTTACTCGCAGGTCACAATCCCTCCATTCCCACATCTCCCCTAGAGCTGTTCCATAATTGTCCATATCTCTGATTCTAAGCTTTCTTAATACATACCATGTCTGTAATTCACACATATACACACACCCATGAAAATGTATACCACATTGGTTCTTCAGCAGCTATACTAAAAATCTACATTAGCCATACTTTGCATTCTTAGAGTTTGAATCATCTGGTTTCTAGCCATTTGTATATTCTTCCAACTTAGTATTTATCTACCTTGTTTCCTTCGCAGATTTTCTTACTGTCAGCCCTATTCTTGGACCAAAAACAGATGGAGAGGACAGAAAGAGCTCATTCTTTCCACTCTCACCCCTTGCTAAACACAGCCCACCAATCCAGGGGGCATCAGCCACCAGGCACCACTCATGTTTATTTCTGATGTAGCTTGTGTTCTTTCCCAAGAGCCCTGTTCAGGTTCATATTGCATTGGGTGCTTTCATGTTGCTCCACTTCTCATTTCTTTGACCTAATAGATGAAAGCATCAGTCTTCCTTTTCTCCCGGTGTCTTCCCATCCACGACTAGGCCGCCTCACACCCAATAAGACGCAGGATTTGGACACACAAAACTACCTGTGTTGTCCGCCACCTGACACTGTTCTTACAAAGCAAGTAGTTGTAAACATTGTAAATGCTTTAAAAATAACAGTTCATTAGAAGTTAATGTGACATCCTGGCCGTCACTGAATTCATTCAGCAAATGTACGCAGAGCTGCTCCTATGTGCCAAGAACCATGATAAGTGGTAAATGTTTAAGAGTGACAAAAAAACAGTTTCTGCCCTCAAGAATTCTGACCTAAACGTCCTTTAGAAAATGCAGGCATAATTTGGTAAATGGTATAAAATTGAGTAGGTATTAAGGAAAAAGTTAAATATTTTATGAATTCTGTAGTCCAGTTGCATCATACTTGAAGGTAGATTTCTAAAATTAGAGTTAAGGTGAAATTAAATGACCCTTTAAGCATTAGAATCTCATCAAGAATTGTCACACACTCCTACTCTTAAAGGTGTGACGCTGCCGAAACAGAGAAGAGCAGGCGAACAACCGCCCTGTGGTCTCTCACCTGGAGCTACACCCCCTGATAGGCAGGCAAAATCTCCATCACCTGGTGTTTTCTTCTTTACTTTCTGAACAACTTAACTGTATTTCAACTTCACAATAAAAGTCAAGCTCCCAGCTTTCTTGAACTGCCCTTTCTCTCTGATAGGGCTGTGTTGTCAGGTATATTACTAAGAAAGCATCTGGTAGGGGGATGAGAGTTTAGGAAATCTGTGTTTTGAGGGAAAAAAATCAAACCATATACTGTCACCCATGAACAGAAAGTATAATAGCACATCCCTCCAACACATACATAAAAAAAAACTTACATCTTTAAGATAATTATTGATTATAGAGATTCTCAAGGGTAGAACAGATTTCAGTAGTTTGTATGACAAGTAAGGGATATGAAATATTTTCACACACTGTATATTAAAGTATTAGCTCACCAAAATAGCTAATAAAATTGAGCATCAGTAGAAACAGTATTTTCTACTTATAAAAGCCAAACATGTTTTATTATTTGTTTCCATAATTTATTCTCAACTGAAATAAATGCATGATGTTTTCAGTCTGTGTGTGTGAATTTCTTACAATCCAGTATTATTTGGTAGTGTATCTTGACACTTGCAAATGGGTTTTATTGATTCTAAAGAAGGAAAGGATAGGATTTTTTTAAGTTACACACACTTAAAATGTATAGAAAGAGAAAAAAAAAAAGAAGCAAAAGGAATGGAAGGCAAAGGAGGGGAAAGAGTAGAAGGCCGGACAGGGGAGGGAAATGAAGAGGCCCATGAAGAACACTGCGCCTGGGAAGCAGCGCAGAACGAGACAGGCAGGCGGGATGGGAAGGGTCCACTCTCCAGGATCAGCTAACTCATTGGCATGCATCTGCTTCTTTATTTGGGTGTTAGAACGTCAGTGCTACAGATGCTTTCAGTGACTGACTTGCAAGGAATAAAAAGATACATTTTGGTTGAAAATAATCGTCTCCCGTGTATAATAAACAACTGAACACAGATTTTCTGATTTTGTTTTCTCAAGCTTTTGATTGCTTCTAGGATACAGCTCATTCCCAAACAACTAATAAAAATACTTGCACATCAATTTTGCTCAAATATACAGTGTATTTTGGATTTACGTTACATTTGAAAAAGTTGCAGTTGAGGATACACTAATTGGTCGTGTGCTGTTGTTTAGTGTGTATTACTGTGAATGATAAAGACATGTTTGCAAAGCCGAAGCAAAGCAGGAAACTGTGGTGACTATCAAATCAAGCAACATCCCATATCATCAATTACCTATTGCTCATTGGCAATTTTCAACTAACCTGGACTAACACCTCACTGAAGGCCAGGAAGGAAAAATCCTCCATATCGCAGTCACTCCTAACAACGTGGTCTGCTGTAGGATAAAGACTTAAGGGTCTGAATATTAACAGTTGATATGACTTATCATAACAAAATTCTCTTGGCCTAACCATTTATATATATATATATATATATATATATATATATATATATATATATATATATATATATATATATATATATATAAGGACTGCTCAGAACAACTTTATCACTTATGACATAGTTTAACACTTTTTAAAATTTTCAGAATTACTTTAATGTCCAGTTGAGCTACACACACTTAAATAGGTACATTGAAAAAAGGGAGAAAATGTAAAAAAAAATCATAGGTCTGAAAATATGGAACATATCAGTAAATGCAAACAAAACTACTACGTATGTTATTAGATTATCAGAATTTGTTTCTTTGGTACCATTTTGGGAAAATAAAAAAAATTGCCTTTTCTCATTTTTTGATCAATCCTCTAATTTGTAATAAAAAGTACCCAATATAAAGGACACACGGACAAAGCCAAAGGGGGAAGGATCAAGGGTAGGAAGTGGAGATGGCTGGGGAGGGGGGAGAGGTAGGGGGGAAATGGAGATAACTGGACTTGAACAACAATAAAAAGAATGTGAAAAAATAAATAAAGTTCAAAAAATACAAAAAATTAAAAATACAAAAAATAAATAAATAAAAAAGTACCCAATAGCTTCCAGCTAATGCTTAGTTTGCCCACCTTCAGATTTTTCACCATTATTCTGTTAGAGGAATTTCTCAAATCAGATTTTATTAGCTGAAAATGCATCTATTCTCTACTTGGTAAACATTCCAAAGGCTATATTAAATTTTGTGGGATCTGAAGAAAATTCCCACATAAACTTGTGACAATTGTGTAAGGGTGAAATCTCATTCTTGGCCAGTTTCTACAAAGCACTATGGCCCTTAAAGTGAAAGTGCTTTGATCTTACTGGAACACTTGCCCGTTCTAGATAAACAGGAAACTCCTTATTCATCAGTTTGTCCGACGTAATTGACAACATGTCATTCCAGCTGTATTATGGGAGCGGAGGGAGTGCCTCGGAGAAGAGAAGGAATCAAGGATCACGAGCTCCTATTACTCACTCTCATTACGAGAAACCGCTGAGTCAGGAGTATTGATTACTTTAATGTCCCAAAGGTGGCACTAGTAAGGTGACAATTTCTACATATAATTTTCAGCTCATCTTTTAAAATTCCTTCAGATTTTGTAGGTGAAGAAGTTTACATATTTAATTTTGTTGGTGTTTCTGATGGTGTTTACTAACAATGTCAAAGGGGGGCAGAACTGAAACAGTTCTCTGGGGGGCTCGTGCTCTCAGGGAAGAGCCACACACTTGACTTTAAGCTTAGGTATCTCTTTCTGGCCTATTTTCTTGTTTTGTTTTGAATTCAATTTTCCTATTGATCTTGCAGAAAGAATAGACTTGATAACATCTTCATAGCTAAATGAAGAGCATTTTTTCCTATTTTACAAGTGAACAAAAACTAAGGACCAAATAAATTAGGTGACTTATCCATAAATCAGGAATTAAATTATAACCATCTCATTCTCAGAGTATTGTGTCATATACAAATCTATCTTTTCTTATTAATCCTAATAACACTAAAAAAACTTTGCCTAATTTTTAAAAGTAATATGCAAATAAATCATGCTTATAGTAGAAAAGTAGAAAATAAGATTGACAGTAGGAAAAGAACCACCCAATATCCTTCCAGAGAAAAGCGTTCTAATCATCTTGATATATCCTGATAGCATTTGTTATTCACGTATACTTATATAAATAATGTTTTCAAAAAATAAGGTAATCCTATCTAAATCATTTGGAAACCAGCTTTTCTTCCTAAACAGTGAATAATTAACATATTTCCATTATGAATAAATTTTTATGTGCTCTGTTTCTCAAATGCTTACTTAAATCATAAAGAATTGAATTTAAAAATGGTGAGGCCCAGACCCAATGGTGTGGTTCAGTGGGTTGGGCATCTTCCCAGCAAACCAAAAGGCTGCTGGTTCGATTCCCAGTCAGGGCACATGCCTGTGTTGTGGGCCAGGTCCCCAGTTGGAGGGGGGGCGGGGGGGGGGGCGGTGAGAGGCAGCCAATCATTGATTCTCTCAAGCATCAATGTTCCCCTTCCTCTCTTTCTCCCTCCCTTCCCCTTTCTCTAAAAATAAATAAATAAAATCTTTAAAGGTGGTTTAATCTATATCACTTTCCAATCAACTTTAGAAAATTAATTATCATTATTAACAATTAAAATTTATTAAAAACTACTCTATGCATGAAATTGACACCATCACTATTAGCAAATACATTTATAAAAGTATTTTTGTTATGATATTTTAAGAGTATAACAGATAATCACATTTTGCCACTATTCAACAGATGCATTTTACTCCCCATCCTACCCCCAACCCCAGTATCAGATTACAGTGCCGCATCCACTTCAGAGACCAAGCATTGGAGGCTTAGTGCACTAGGGAGGGAAGGGCCTGGCTGGGCTAGAAACAGTAAGCTAGAAACCCAGGCAGGTGGAAAATGAATTTACTAAATGCTTGATCTCCCATTCAAGAAAAAACATCTGCCCCAGGGTAGGGGGATGCCTTTGGTGGCATTAATGCACTCAGCTGTGAGGATCAAGTGGAAGGCGGGAGAATGCGCTGCGGGAGAAATGAGGAGATGAGGTATTCTGTGGAACCTCCACTGCGACAGCTTTGGCTGTAAGATGTTCCGTTACACCACCAAGAAAGAAATATTCTCCTAGTTAAACTAGGACATGACATGAATTCTAAGACCCAATTTCAAAGATGTTAAAATACAAAGAGGAGTGGAGAGAGCATCCCCGAAAGTAACAAATGCTGTAAAAGGACGAGGAAGAAGGCAAGGGGGGGAGGGTGGGATATCCTGATTGCCTCAGTCTGGGGCCGTAGAGACGGAAGGAAGGAGGGCTCCTAGATTAGTCTGAGGATGATGCTGAGGGCAGGGACGGCATCTCATCCTGCTTCCAGTTAGGGTCCCAAGTTAGGGTCCCTGAGAAGGCTGCCTCTCAGGCAGTCCCCACACCTACAAGGTAGACAGGATGCCATGCCAGAGGGGAAAAAAGGCGACCCAGCAGAACTGGGCAGAGAGAGAAGTTTGAAACCAGGCCCCCAGAGTTTGCTTCTACTCCTAAGTGATATAGATGAGACCCACGAATGCTGGTCCCCAGGGTAAGAATGTGAAGGCACATGAACTGAGACCCAACAGAATTTGCTGCAGGGCCAGTGTAGCAAATCCTTCCCACTCTGGTGAAGGGTGAGATGATTCATAACCCACTAGGCCTATGGCCATATAGAGATGAGGGGAGAAACTCAAAAGGGACCGTAGTGTGCAAGGTAACACCAAGCCATTTAAGGAGAACCACTGGGCTCGGATGAAGCTACATGACACGACCATGAGTTACACCGCACAGACCTCAGCCACAAATGCCAGCAGAGCAAGCGGCAATGTGGCAGATGAGACAGAGCCACAGAGAAGAGAGAAGCCAGAGCACAGAACGAGGAACTATCCCCCCAAAGCCACAGGGTCAGAAAACCACATCCCTCCACATGAAATCTAAAAAAAAAACATTGTATCTAAAAGAGCTTACATAATTACCTAAAGAGATTGTTTAAATTTATGTAACTGAATCAAATTTTACACAGAGTGAAGTTAGCTTTTTCCTGGACATCCAGCAGGTGGGGCTTTGATGAGATGAGATTGGTTTTAGACAGTAAAGTTTTATTTCCCTTTCGAGCTTTATTGAGATATAATTGACATATAACATTGTATAAGTTTAAGGTATACAATGTGTTGGTTTCATACAATAAAGGTTTAGACAAGTGGAAGAACTACATTATCTTTGTACCTCTGATTTGCAGAGTAAGTAATTGTGTGACCCAAAAAGTATTACTTCTCTTCTTATTAGTCAACATATGGTATTTGATTATGTCAAACTCTGTTGCTTCAAGGAATATGCAGAGAAATAAAGAATATTCTCCATGAGCCTTTCTTGATCTCTGGAGCCAGAAGCAACCCCCTCCATTCTGAATTTTATAGCACGTCGGTTCTCAAAAGGTGGCCCCTGATCCGTCAGCATTAGGCCACCTGGGAACTTGTTAGAAGCGAAACTTACTGGGCCCCATCCCACACTTACTGTGTCAGAAACTCTGAGGCCCGGCAACCTGGATTTTAACAAATCATTTAACAACTATTCTGATCCTTGCTAAAATTTGAGAACCATTGTTATAGCACTTAGTGCCGCCTTTTATGAGATCTATTACATTCCAGCATTATGGTTTTAGCGTTACTGTCCTGCTGTGCCCAGGTTTGAGTATTCTGTCCTCACACTATAAATACACCTCCATGGTCCTTGTCACAGTCACCTGTAGACTCCTGAGTTGTCCTTCTCAGCTCCTTGCAGATTTACCTCCTGCCTCATGATTACCCTTGTCATCAATCCTCTGTTCATGACTTATATTACTTTCAATATCTACATAAATGATCTTTCTCACATCCCGGCCTCCAACTTAATTAACCCCATTGCCTCCTTTCTGCTTCAGCAGCTCGCTCTATGAGCACGCCATTGATCTTATCATTACCAATAATTACAACCTATAGTATCAGTCTCAAGCAGCTTACTTCCTTACTACCATCTGCTTCTTATCTTTTTAATACCCTAACTCCAACAGCTCCTAATCCCCATCACCCTGCTGATCCACCACTATTATGTAGTAACCTGCCTCTTGTATGTCCTATTTTTCTTCCTCAGTTGGATTACAGTCCATACAACAACTCCCATACACTATTCTCAACTCTCTTCCTCTTCTTTCTCCTTGTGTTATTCACCCAGTAAACTCAACACTGCTTACAGCCAATGCTCCACTTGCTCTACCCCTGCACTGCTGACTAATTAATATTAATAGAGAAAATGCAAAATCACACTGACCAGTCTCATTCTAAATTCATTACTACCTGACCTCTAGGGAGTGTGACGATCATACTACATTCTCTTAATCCATCCCCTCTTCCCCTCTTCTAGATAACGAATTCATACTTTCTCCTTCCTCCTCAAATGCTAACAGTTCCTCCCAACCCTTACTCCCATCCTGCTGATAGCCTCACTTCCCGTTTCACTGAGAAAGTAGAAGCATTGTGACAGAACTTCCACCAGCACCTGCGGACGCACCTACGACACTTCTTGTTGTTATGACCTCACCCCCACAGCAGCTAATCCCCTTACAGAACATCTCCTGAACAGAGTCGTGCACATTTGCTATCTCCAATTTTTGTTGTTTATTTTCTTTGGAATCTTTTGGCTTTGCCCCCATTAACCACTAAAACTACTGTAGGCAAGGCACCTGTGATTCAATCCGCAGTCCTCTGTCTTCATTTTGCCGGCCCCATCAGCAGGCTTTCACGCCGTGCGTGACTCCCTCCTCTCTAGTTTCTCTGCTTGACTTCCTGCACACTGCACTCTCCTGTTTGCCTGGTCCTTCACTAACTACTTACTTCTCAGTCTTCCTTGCTGGATCCTCCCCATATCCCCAACGTCCAAACAGTGGAGTACTCCAGACCTCAGACATGGGATCTCTTCATTCACAAGTTTTTGACTCCAACTTGAACTCCGATTCTTATGTTCAACTACCTAGACACCTATACTTGTCTGTCTAAGAGACAACTTTCCGTTCCACTGGTCAGCAGAATCTGACACCAGATTAGCTGCTGTGTGGAGAAAGGGTTTAAGAACAAGAAATGATGTAAGGGCACTGGTAAGAAGGCTAGAGCAGTACTGATACTGTTGGCTTGGCCGGGGGGAGCCGAGAGGTGCCGCACCCCCCGCCCCCTCCCCGCCCACAGGGGCAGCTCAGGTTGCCTGGGTAACCAAGCGGGGTGGGGGAGGGGCGTGACAACAGGTTACCTGTGGCAGGAGGAAGTTGTTGCATGGAAGCTGAGCATGGGCACGGCTGGCAAGAGTGATTGACTATGGGGAAAGCCCTCCTGCCCCCTTGATTGAAGCTGAGACTCCTGGCGGACACAGCCGCACGCGTATTGTAAAGGACAACAGGGCAGCAGGAGGAGCTGATGCGTCCGTGTAGCCTGGGGAAAGAACGGGATTGACTCGGGAAGCTGGACCCTCCCACAGTGCGTGGAAGTTTTGGGCTGGGAGATTTAAATTGAGGGAAGGGAGAAATGCACTCTTCCTTTGGGACCCACTGGGGCAGGTGTGGGGGCAAAGCCTTTGCGGGATCGGCTAGATCCTGGAAGCTGGATGGCAGTGGTGGCGATGGTGGCGATGGTGGCGATGGTGGCGCCTGCCTGCACACAGATCCCAGGAAGAAATCTGAAGCAAGAGATCGGTCCACTTAGCAGCCTCGGACTCCAAAGGACAGATGAGGATGTACTGGGATTTCTGGGCATTGATTTGGTTTTTAGTCTTTTGGGGGACGGATGGGCTTTGTCTGGGTTTTCCAGAAGAGATGAGCCTGGAGCCGGTAGTTCCCCATCCTCCCAAATTGTGGAACTTTTTAATAAAGAGCCTTTTCCTTCCTCACCACCCTTTGTCTTTGGATTCGGCCTGTGGATATCGTTTGGCAGCTGTTTTGTTTAGTAAGAGTAGTCCAGGTAAAAAACAATATTGGTGTGAACTCTAGTGGTGATTTAGACATGAAGTGTAGTGGACTCATCGAACATCATCTTAAAGGTGGAATCAAAAGATTTGACGATGGATGGGAGAGCAATAAAGAGAAAGAAAAGACGTTGTAAAATACACCATCTCCCAATGTTCAGATCATCACAAACTCTCAGAAAATTGTACCAACATGTTCGTTCTGTTAGAAGCTGTGTCCTAAGGGTAATAGAATGACATTAACCTTCTAAGGCCAGTTATGTCTTAACAATCTCTTAAACGGTGTGATGAAGTTTTATTCTCCATGCAATGCCCAGTAATTGCTTCTTTGGCCAGAAGCACAGGCAAAACTTCCTGTCAGGTGAAAAGTTTACCATACAAATATGAGAAAATCTATAGTGGGAGGAATTCTGGAGAGACTCAGGAAATAGGTAAGCTCATGCCTGTGGTGAAGGCAGAATCGAGATGTGCTCACTATACCCGAATTTCAATACATGCTCCTCCAACATAAAACTGCATATGAGCTAAAAGGGCAGTAAATGCTCATGAACTGATGGTCTCAATGTTACAAGCTCAATGCAACCAAATTGCAGATGGCACAGTAGGAATTCTGAAATCATTTTGTTTTTCTCTTCTTATGGGAGCCAATCATGCTGGCTCATACCTACTGCTCATGTGTGCCCTGTCCCTCTCAATTGTGCTATCTCCCAACTATCCTAATCAAAAGCTTTTTGCAAATTAAAAAAAGAATGAGGCACAGTTCTTTCATTGAAACAGAAGGAAGGAGGAAGGTGATGGGTGCAGAAATGGGTATGTTCATAGAATTGTTCTTGGGAAGATGAGAGAGACCCAGCTGATTCCTGTTTTCCTCAATGAACTGGAATGAAGAGAAAAGGGGGCCTTAGGGACAGGTTCAGGGGTTTAGCCTGAGACAAGCTGCCAGATGCCCATTGCCTAGAGTTTGGGAGACACGTGCACGTAAAGGAAGAATTGCGGGAAGAAGAAGGGAGCCGTGTGGGCTGCTCCCCAGAGGGAGAGCACACACCAGTCTTTTGTCTTGAGGTTTGTCTCTTCTCAAGGGAGGGTTTCAGAGAATAGAAATCAGCCTTCCAGGTGTGCCCTTTCAGGGTCATGGTCTCCACTGATTGCGCAGGGGGTTATTAGTCATTGTGGCTGGCCCTGGGGTCACCCACCTGGTTTTGCTGCTTTTCTGGGCCCGGAGCTGAGATACAGCTGAGGTTCGGATGTTACCTCCAGGGAAAGAAGGCCAAGGCAGAAGAGGTTGCCCTGGGGGAGAGTTCTGTCCTGGTGACAATCTGCTCCTGGCTGTAGATTACTTGTCAGTGTGTTCAGCCGTCTTTCTCAGCTTCCCTATTCCTATTCCACGTGACAAGGAATTTTCGTGTCTTCCTATCCTGTCTTGAAAGTGGGAAATTTGAAAGAGAAAAGAAACATGAAATAATCAGAGAGAGAGAAAGAGAGGAACTTAGGAAAGCTCTTATTTGTAGCATTAAAAATGAATAGATTGATAGAAAGTCAACACTTTCTGTGAGAGTGTTAGGATGCTGCTGTGTACAAATACAGTTCATATCTCTGTGTTCTGAATAAAAGAATCAATGTAATGTTTAGACATTAAAGAAATAATATGCTGTGTAAATTTAAACTTATTTTGAAATTATAATATTTTTGCTTTTTAAATCTGAAACAAATAGTACCTATTTTTCTGTGCTGAAAACAATAAGGAAAAAATTAATCAGCAGGAATTCTGTTAATTGTCACTTAAGCAAAACCATTTCCTTTCTCTGAAACCCAGCTGGAAATATCCACAGGGCAAGGAGTTTGCTGCAAACCCAAGGTACAAACACTCACTGCAGGACAAACAAAGGAAATTATTCCATCATAAATCTGTCCGTCATCAAAACAGCCCATTCGGACCATTACAAAGGCCTGGCTCTCCTGCTCTAGCTATTTCTCTTCCCTTTCCTCAAGAAGGGACAGATATTTGGTCGCTGGAATCACACAAATTGAAATGTGGGAGGGGCACTGACATTCAGTCCGGCTCAGTACTCTCCATATGTCTGCATTTCTTTAATATAAATCACAAGCTGCCTATGCATGGGAGTCTTCAGTGCAAGGGAACTCAATAGCTCTCAAGGGAATGCGTTCCAGCTGGGATAGCAATTCCACCCATTGGGCTGACATCATTTCCCTGATGTTCCCATCTCTTTTCTGAGTTTGTCCCGTGGAAGCTTTTCACAACTCTAATGCTTATTCCATATGCTCTCCTTTCAAAGTGGGAAAATAGCTCTCAGACTCTCCGCCGACTTTCTCTCTTCAATTGACATCTCCAACTTGTTATTCTATTTTCTCCTTCTTACGTCCTTTCACACTCTTTCTTGGATTGTGCCCCTGTTTGATTATACTTTAAAGTGTGGTATCCAAAACTGAACACAATTTTCTAGGTTTTCTCTGATAAGGAAGAGTACAGTGAAGGCACAACCTCTTTCATATAAAGCATTATAGTATATGTTATTTTTGTTTGCTATATGATTGGTATACTTATTATATACTATCAAAATAATATTTCATCCCTAAGTTGATTAGGTCTTGTTCAGAAATATTGTAACAATTTACATGGCTGATTTTCTGCATGTAAAAGCAAAACCTTAAATATTATATACATCAATTTTATTTTGTTTGCCTCATCTCATCCCTTTAGCTATCAAGAATTTATTAAAACCTGGTTTTGATATCTAAGTGTGTACATAATCCTTCCATCTTCACAGAATCTACTGATATTTTTATTAACATTTCTTTCTGTAGCAATTAAATTACTGAGAAGATGTTTAATAAGGAAAGACAAAGGGAAAAACCAAGAAAGATGTACCTCCCTCCAAATTTGAGGGATTATCATTTATCAATCATCTTGTTGTATTTCATTCAACCTATATTTTTCAACTGCATACAAAAGAATATCACAAGACTTTCACAAAGACCTTGACATGGGCCACACTTGCCTGACAGCAACCCTATTAATGAAGGAGAGAAAGCCGATCCAGTGAACTTGTTTCTCACGAACCTGTGCTGGTTTCTGGCAGCCATAGTTTTCTCTCTAGGACTCATACATCACTACTCCAGTGAGGTCATCTAGAGTCTTGCCCAGGACCAACAATGGGTTCATAAGCATTAGTTTAATGAGTATAAATATTAAGTTCTTTTCTTTTGTGTTCCCAGAGAATAAAAGGAAACCAAGCAAGCAAATTCTACAATAATAAAGGTTCTTAAGATTCTCTGTTTTGATTTGTTCTAGAGTATAAGATTTACAGACAGAGACTTCATTAGATTAGAGCAAAATTCAATATTCAAAAAATTCAGTTTATATTAATAGTTTGGGATAATGAAGTAAGTTGGGATAATCAACAGTAATAGATCAAAATTATTGGTGTTTACTGTACATAGGCACTAGAGATTCACTCAATCTTTACAAAAACTATAAGAGATAGATACTATTATTATCCCTCTTAACAGATTAGGAAACTGAGGCCCCATGTGGTTTGGTATATCGCTCGAGGTCAGACAATTTAGCTGTAGAGCTAGAACTCAAAACTAAAAATCTGAAATCATTAAAACAGAAAAATAAATAAATAAATAAATAAATAATAAATATCTGAAATCAGAGGCCGATTCTTCAGCCAATGTTCTGTGATGCACTTACATCTTGGTAGGCAGTTCTATAAATTTCAATATATGTATAGATTTATATAGCCACCACCACAATTGGGTTACAGAACAGTTTTATCACCCCCCGAAAATTCACTCCTGATATCACATATACTCACATCCTCCCTCCACCTGCAACTTTTGGCATTTACGAATTTGTCCTTCATTACTATAAAGCTGTCTTTCCAAGAATGTCATCTAAATGCAATCATATGATAGGTAGCCTGTTAAGACTGGCATCTTGGACACAGCAGAGTTCCTTTTAGATTCATCCAAGTTGTTGTATGAGAGGTATTCCAATACATGAATGCAGTACAGTTTGTTTATTCCATTTACCCATTGAAAGCAATTTGTACTGTTTCCAAATTTTGGCAATTATGGGTAAAGCTGACATAAACATTCATACAGGTTTTGTGTGAATGATAGCTTTTATTTCTTTACGGTATGTGCCCCTTAGTAGTATTGCTGTGTCGTACATTAAGTGTATGTTTAACTTTATGAGAGAGTGCCAAATGGTTTTCTGGAATGATGATATTATGTTGCAACCTCACCAGCAATGTTTGAGAGTTCTGGTTGCTCTACATCTTTGTCAACATTTGCTATTATCATAGTCTTTTATTTTAGCCATTCTAATAGGTGTTTAGTGGTGTCTCACTGTGGTTTTAATTAGCATCTTCCTAATGTCTAAAGATGTTGAACATTTTTCATGTGTTTATTTGCTTTCCATATACCTTCCTAGGTGAAGGGTCTGTTCAAGTCTTTTGTCCATTTAGGGGGCAGGGATCTATTTGTTTTCTCATTATCAGTTTTGAAAGTTCTTTATAATTTTCTAGATGCAAGCCCTTTGTTGAATATAGGACTCACAAGAATTTTACCTGTCCTTTGTCTTTTCAGTCTTCTAATAACGTCTTTCACAGATCAAAGGTTTTACATTTTGATGAAGTCTAATTATCAACCTTTTTTAAAAATAAAGATTATGCTTAGGTTTTACATCTAGGAAATGTTTGTCTAACCACTTTCCTGCTCCTCGTGCCTGCACTAGAGGATTCCAGAACTCTCTTTACCCACCATGATGCCCACTCAGTTTTCAGATAGTTGTGAGTTCAGGCTCGGCAATATTAGAGTTTCAAAACAACTCTAGGTGAATTCACTACCAATTTTCACGTTACTTTGAATTCTGGTCTTCTTCCCCAATCTACCTGTTCCTATTACATTTTCAGCATTCTCACATAGCTGTCCCTGGCTTTTCAGGTTTTATAACTGCGCACCGTGGGGAAGAGAGGGAGGAGCGTGCTTACCCCACCTATCCCAGAACCACAACCATGCTTTTTTAACGTCTGACTCTCAGTGGGTCAGTCGAAGTTCCCCTCCTCTTTCTTACCCACCCCCAGCAACAGGAGTTTTCATTGCAGAGGGGACTGGAGAAGCGGTGGTGCTGCCGCTGCCGCTGCCACGGGCTGATGGCTTTGCCTCTCCACATGCCCATCCCATAAATTTCAGTGTAAACATCTAGAAAGGTGTTTCTCCGTATAACCACAATACCATTGTCACACCTAATATAATTCCCTAAGACTTAGACTACATTCAAATTTTTCCAATCATCCCCAAATGCAACTGACCAAATCTTAATATTTTAAAGGATTATAATAATTTTGTAGAGGCAATCTTAGCTGGCATGCATTCAGGAAAGGCCACACAATCTCCTTTGTGTACAATCAAACACCATCTCAACCCCCATGTGTCTAATTTTAACGTATTTCTCACATGATGTGCCCTGCCCCACAATGGCATCCTGATCTCCAGCAAAGATATGGAACAGAGAAGGACACAATTTTCAAAAATTTTCATGGATAATCAAGGAATTAATCATTGTGGGGTCTAAGTCTATTAGAGTGAAAATTCATTATATATTGAGTTAAAAATAAATCTTTCTTGTGGTGTTTCAATCAGCCAGTCATGACCTACTAGTAAAACCAATTTACTAAAACTGGACCAGCATCTTCTAAAAATATATATACAATAGAACAGAAACTTCCAGAGCACATCCCATGTAGTAAAGTGTTGTTTTAAGACATTCTGTTTTGGTGTTCTGTGTGCAAGTGTGTGCTGTGAAATGCAGCAGAAATATATTTCTTGTGGCAAACTGTGGTCAAGAATTTGAAAGGCACATTCTCATAGGCACCCCAGAAGGCCCTGTCTTACAGGGCTGGCCCCTCTTCCAATATCTTCAGACAGCGCTTGGATCCAGGACTGTGGTTGACATGAGATTTGCTACGGATCAAATATCTGGACAGTGGGGATGATCAGCAGTGCGCTCACAGACTAGCTGAGCTTCCCCTCCTGTCGTGCTCAGAACACTGTGGAAGGCAACAGTGTGGCCACAGGGAGAGAGAGCATAAGGGGCAGGAATCAGAACACAGAGTGGGAACGTGAAGTGGACATGTGTATGGACGCTTAGGCCACCAGTCAGCAGGCATAAGAGCAAAGACGAGAAGTGTCCAACCGTTCCTGCAGGTACACCACTGAAAATTATGCAAAGCCACTTCAGACTGAGTGCTTTGCTCTGGAGACAGGCCCTCTGAAATCTAATCCCTGTTCTCTTTTTTGCTAACTCTGTGCCCTTGAAGAGTTAACCTCTCTGACTCTTGTTTTTATCATCTACAAACCGGGAGGAAAAGTTATTATCTCAGCCCTGAAGTGTGGAGCAGTTGGTCAGGTGTCATCCCGGAAAGCAAAAGGTTACTGCCAGTTGATTCCTGGTCAGGGCACATGCCTAGGTTACGGGTTCTGTCCCCAGTTGGGGTGCATACGAGAAGCAACCAATTAATGTTACTCTCCTCTGTTTCTCCCTCCCTTCCCCTCTCAAATAAATAAATAAATAAAAGTTTTTAAGTTATTTCATAGGGTTGTGGTAAGGATTAAATGAGCCAATACATCTAAAAAACTTATATAGCTTCTGGCATATAATAAAGATTCAACATAAGTAATTGGGGTTTTTTGTTTGCTTGTTTGTTTTGTTTTGGTTTGGTTTTGAGATGTTTACAGAGATGAGAGGGAGAGTCGGGAGTAATAAGAAGATGACCAGATAAGCAAAATGCAATGACTTTCACAATATAATTACAATATTTTCATTAGGTGGATAGGGTTCAAGTTCAAGACCGTCCTGAAACTGCCCACATTTCATTCTCTGTTAAATGGCAGTTCCGCTCACACTGACTTAGTCGAACTTAACTTCATTGAAACCATGATGCACAGCAACAAGTGAAAAATTAACGTTGAAATGAGAAATGCAGGTGCTGATTTTCTAATATTAGTGTCTTATCTAATCTAAAACCACCACTACTTCAAAACTTCCTACTTAGGTGTGTCTCTCACACTTGGAAACACTAGCCCTGGTGCTGGGTGTCATCTGCCCAGACACAGCGGTTATCGAGGGCAGGGAGGGCCCAGGCAGGTAGAGCGAGGAGAACACAGGGAGGCATGCGGTCTGCCGGGGTGGGAAGGCAGCTGGCTCTTGAGGGTGGGTTGATGCCGGGAGACAAGTGTTTCTTCCAGGCCGGTCCCAGATTCCAGCTAAGGGCGTCTGGGGGAATGGAAAGGGTGTCTGTGCCTTAGGAGACGGTGCCAAGCAGCTGACATACGAGTCTGACAGGGGAACGCTGTTGTAAAATCACAGCCTGTATGTGAGCAGCTAGCTCCCCATTAAGGATAACTTTGCCTTTCCACCCAACTCAAGGGCAGTTAGCAGGTAGGCGGTGAGGATGCATTGCCATGGGCCAAACACATTTTCCTTCTCCTGCCTCCCCAAACACACAGGGTAGACACAAAGCACACTTTTCATGTATTGTTTTATATCTTCTCTGCCCTAGTAGCCAAATCACTATGAAAGTCTGACTAGAAAACAATGTTGATCACGCTTTATTTTTACTTGATTACAGACCATAATCATGGCCACTTCCTATATGTATTAATTATAAACAAATGTCCTTTAAATAGTAATATATTAAATATTACTATTTCTAGGATTCTTAAGGACATTATCCAACTCTATCTTTTATTTCATTCACTGGATGATGGTATTTATATTCCATTTTTAATTTTTGCTTTTAAATGCAGGTAGAAGATCCCAGCCCTTGAAAGGCTGAATGTATATCCATTAGTCTGTTTATCTTTTTGACTCTCCTTTTCTGAGGTCATTGCTCAAACGGAGCCCCCTCTGACAGCCTTTTATGGCCCCTACACTGCCATGGCCAGTCCCTCAGCACCTTAAGAAATCTGGGGTCAGCAGAAAGAAAGATGGGGGTGCATTTTTCATGAATGACTGTTTACATAATACCCTGTAGTATTTAGTGCTTGAAGCACACCAGCTGTAATTTGAAACCCTACTATATGATACACATTATTCATACCCAACTCTTCGATATAGCTAACTTCTGGAAAGAATAACAACTTAGGCAATAATATTCCATCTTTATGATAAATGATGAAGATTGGGGCCCTAAAGCCAATTCTCACATTTCAGATTATTTAAAAAGATAGAACTTTAACAGGACAACTTTTGAACAAATATCAGGAGAGAAAAATGTGTAGTAGAAAAGAGTGTTCTCTAGATAACATTGGGTTTGATTATTAGCTGAGGACTTTTTACTTACTCTGTACAGGGCTCCATTACAGGGTGGCTGGGTCCGTGAGGCCACGTCCCTTTCTCCGATTACAGGCATAATTCCAAGCCATGGGACCCTATTACACGCTATGTATTTTGTTGCTAAATTATCTAAGAAATGTTGATATTTTTCTTACATTCTTGTGCCCTTACTGCACCATCTTGGGCTTCTCTCTTCCACACTCACCATTTTTCTTGGTGGAAGCCTCAGGCTTCATAAAAAGTATACTTTAATCAGCTTGTTGCCTAATTTTGTGAAGAAGAGAAGAAACTTTCTAAACTTAATTAGAAATAAAATAACGAAGTATAAAAGGCTATCATTGGAGCTTTACTTCTTTAATATAAAAAACATATTTATTCTTACCATTCATTTCTCTTGAATTTTCTCTCTCTTTCACACATGGGTGTTTTCTGTACCTCCTCTGCTCATGTCACCGGAAATGTCTCCACACAGTGATCGTATTTTCTTTTGGTTGGTCTTCCTCCAATGGGGTCAACTCAGGTGAGTGGACTTTTTTTTCCTTTTGCATAAGTTGTTCAAACTGAGTACTGACTTCTCTCACACAGAAACCACAGGTCTCAGTTTCTCCTAAGTTGAGGCCAAATAATTTTCTCCATCTTATCAGCAGTTTACCGACAAATTTGCTGTTTCCTAATCTTTCTTTTTCATTAGCTTGACCATGTTATTTATCATTAATACCCAGAGCTGGCCGAGGCCAGCGGTGCCCCGTGTCTGTCGTGCGGCTGTTTCTGCAAGGGGTCTGCCGTGTACAGGGGCGTTTTATGCAGAGGGATGGAGCCCTTTTACCTGTAACAGGGGCTTCTCTCTGCCATCAGTGGGAACCATTTTAAGACACATATGGGTCTCTGTCATTGGACTAGATCAGATTCACCCCAAAGGTGCCATCCGTTAGTGGTCACCAGATGCCTTGTCCTAGAATCTGTCCCAGATCAAGGGGAATAATATGACTGGGGAAGCTCCTCCACAATGCAGCCCTTAGGAGCCTTCCAAAACCTCTCTGGAGAAGGCATTTTTGGAAACTCTCAGTCACTGTGTAACTGAGAGAGAAGTCCTCGACACCAGAGATGTGACAGCCTCAGGCCGGGTCCTAGCGCTGCCACTTCCAAACTGTGTGGCTTTGGGGGTGTTGCTTCCCTTCTCTGTGCCCTGGTTTCTTCACGGACTGGTTATTCTCTGTTGGTCCTGATGCCTCGTTTTGAGCCTCTTGGTGACTAACAATTCAAGCCTGTCTCACCCTGTACTCCCTGACTTCAGTTATCTCATGGTTTCAGCCAACGGGAAATTAGAAAAAAGGAGAGGAGTGATAAACTATTTCCTCCCCTTACACCTTACTGCTCACTTCACCTGCAGTCTCCACCCTGACACCACTGGGGCTCTGGCCACATGCCTCCATGGGTGTCCCTCCAAGGGACATCTGATTGAGTCCCTTCAATCTGCTACACGTCTGCAAAGAGTCCCTCCTTTAAAGTCTCTTCAGAATTCCATCTGTGTGTGCCTCCTAAATCTTGCTGTTCCTTTCCTATTAGTCCTGGGAGACACACCACTGAGGTTGCCAAAATAGATAGGGTTCCTAGCTCTACAAAGCCTCGGGTGCCTGGAGTGCTTCCACCAGCCTCTACCCGTGAGTATATTCGCCCAGGCTTGGCTGGGGAAGCTAGCAGGAAACTGACTCAGACACAGATGGGCAAGTCCATGGGCTGGGGCGGGGAGGAGCATCAGGGGGTCTCAACAAGTACACAGGCGTAGGCTGAAAGACTCAGTCTCCCTGGCAAGTTTTGGACTCCAGGAATTGCAAGGTAGAGGAGTCTTTGGTTGATGCGATACTCTGAGCATACAGTAGAATGTGGAGGAGGAAAAATGCCCAAGACAAACTTCATCTACCTCACAGCATGGCCAGGGACCAGCCGGCAGTTTTCCAAGTTTCCGGAGACCAGGTGGACTTCAGTGTTTGGGACTAACAGGAGCTTACCTAAAAGAGTGCCAGCTGGCAGAGTTCACGCTCGCATATCTACGCTGGTGAGATCTAGTTTAGGCAGGAACCAACACCCTTCTGTATTAACAGGACTGAGGACATAAACAGGGGATCAGAGGTTGTCTACAGCAGGGGGTGGAACGGGCTGTCAGGACAGCCGGACAAGGCACTGGGCAAGTCAGTCAGGCAGTCTCTCTCAGCCTCAAAGTTTCAGTCTGTAAAAACGTTAATAACAAAGCTCCACCTGAAAGTGGTTACGAGAACTACGTAAGGAAAGCAAGTGCTCAGAGTGTTTGCTCTCACGATGTCCTCATTGTTACGAGCCCCGTATGGTCCTCACGGCCAACATGTACACATCGTGCAGGCACAGGGGAAGGGAAGGGTGAGATGGCATTAGATCAACTAACGTCTTCTTTCTCCTTTTGTCACAATAGCAGATGCGCGGAATTCCAGACCCAGGAAAGCTGCAATCGCTAGATAAACCTCAGGGTGTGCCTGCTCTTTAGCATGGTGATGTAAAAGTCAAATTCTAGAATCAGATCAGTCTGAATTCAAAACCCAGCTCTGCCACTTGAGAGCTGTTTGACCTTTGGGTGACGTACTTTAGTCTCTTTAAGCTTCGTTATTCTCACCTGTAAAATGGAATAAGGAATTTGCTGACCTCTCAGCAAATGCTGGCTCTCACTTCCAACAGAAGAAAGTGGCGAGAGTTCAAAAGTTAAATAAAATAGAAGACATCCCTAAAAACATTTGGTAGTTTTCACAATAAAAAAATTCCACCATCATGGGAGAAGACTGAGTAGAGATAAGCGTGTGTAGCTTTTGGATGGATGGGGGTAATAAAAACGTTCAATTCTTGTTCGGGGTGGGTAAGTAGGTGTACAGAACTGCCAAAACTCATTGAATTGAACACTCAAGATCTGTTCATTTTATTGTATGAAAATTATACTTCAATTAAAAGAAAAAGAATAGTTATGTATTCTGCTCTGGATCAAAGATTTTAGCCCATTCAACTCTCTACCTCAGGCCTGGAAAATATCACTGATAACATTCATTTAGAGAAGAAGGTAGGAGTGCTGGTGCTGTTGTCTGAATTGTGCACAACCAAAGGCTCTCTGTCATTAAAGGTCTTGTTTCTGCTCAAAACCTCACTCACCAGAAACCAGCGAGGGCCCTGGGGAGGCCCCAGCCACGAGCCCATCAGATCCACGGGAGTAGTGAATGGAGGGTTCATCTCCACTGATCTCACTTAGGCCTTAACTCTGTAATATGGCCAGGGCAGTCACACCCAGACAACCGGTTTGTACGGATTGCAAAAGGTTTATTAACAGTGGCTACAGTGTTGCTATAAAGGAGTA
The DNA here is from genome assembly GCF_022682495.2 of Desmodus rotundus. Lineage (NCBI taxonomy): Eukaryota > Metazoa > Chordata > Mammalia > Chiroptera > Phyllostomidae > Desmodus > Desmodus rotundus. The sequence goes on along the minus strand of NC_071389.1, from coordinate 166,958,607 downwards.
AGGAGTGAATGCTTGATGGAAGAAGGGATGAACACATGAGCGGATGGATGAGTAATGAACAAACAAGCCTTCACCGAATGGTTATTGTGCATCGCTGTGATCACTTAATGCAATTTAATTACTTCAAAAAGCTTGTGAAGTATATGTTATCAACCCCACTTTAAGTGAGAAAATCTGTGCCTAGAAGGTGGCATGATTAGCTCAGGGTTTTATAGCCAGATCATCGCAGAACTGGACTCCAGGTAATCTGATTACATCCTAAATGTAATTATCCTAAATAATTTTCCCTTGTTACAAGTAATACTTTTTCTTAAAAGGCTCCTATTCATTTTATTAGAGCTTGTATGCATTATTTAGCATGCTTTAAAAAGTTTAGTCTTTGTTTCAGATGTCATTCCAGCTACCTCTGCTAGGGAATTCATCAATAGCAAAATATGAGATAGGATATACTTTTGAAGTATTAAGCAATGTTTTTCTCTAATATTTTCCCTTCCTCATTCTTACCATCTTTCAAATAGCACGTAGGTTATTCTGAACTCTATTACTCCAAGACAGAACAGGTTAATAGAAAGCAAAGGGAAAAAATGAGCTTTTATTTTTTATTTTTTATTTTTTGGCATTTGAGTCTCCAAAATCCAGGCTCCAACAGGAATGGGAAATATGCAGGCCATAAAGAAGATTTAGATTTCTACTTAGTAATTTAGAGAAAGAGCTCCCACCCAAGATTACACAAAGATTTCTCAGTTGTGGGGAAGCAGACATGTTAGAAAAGAAGTCAGAATGTAGATGCTAACATAGCCCCTGAAAAAGGCCCTGCCCCCTCCCCTTCTCTTTCAACCATTCAAATGTCAGGTGGAAAGAAGGGATTACTGCAGCTCCAGCAAGATCTGTGGACTCCCAGATCAAGAGATGTAGAAGAGAAGAGAAATGGCTGTGGGTTGTAGATGGATACTGAGTGTGTGGTCCCGGTGGGAGCTGGGGTGACAAAGGGTTCTTACATTCCTGGTGTCAGTCATCACAGTGGATGGCAGTGTGGACAAACGGTGACCGGAGGCCAGGCACAGACCTTATACCCCATGCCCCAGAAATCAGATGCAACTTTGGGAAGGGTAGGAGGAAATCCCCAAGGGGACAGAGACTAATTTCTGTTGAATTGGAAGAATGGGAGCTCAAAACAGAAATTAGGTTTCAGAAAAATAAACATACATTTCTTACACAGTAAGTTTGACGACTGGCATTCATTTTGCTACAGTTTTATGTGTTGTACATAGTCCTACTTCAGATAGATTTAAGATAGAATAAAGAATGGAATAGCGTTTGAAGCTTACACCCAGAAATCTGGCAGAAAAAAAAGAAACTCCTTAAAGACAAAAATCCCTTTGAACTTGGTCCTTGCATTTAATGTTATTATACTCATTGAGGTCATCCTATTTGTTTTGCTCCATGTTTATCTCTGCTTGAAAATTCCTGGACCTTATTCATCTTGAGTTATGTGACCTTTAGCTTGTACCCTTTGGAGTCTGCGGTCATGTTAAACTTTTGTCCTGAGACTTGTTTATCTTGAAGCAAGAGATTTTAAGGTGAGTCATGAAGTGGTGGAATCCTTTGCAAATACCCTCCTGGCCAACATGAACTAGAGTCTCCCTTTCATGGCTCTCCTCTGCATGTTTCACCCTTCACAGCAGCTCCTCCTTCTTACTAATGTCATCTCCAGTTTCCTGTGCCCCACCTGTCAGGGGGTGACGTCCACATAGGCAGCCAGATATGGCAAAGACAAACTGGAGAAGGGGAGGCGACCACCAAGCACATTTCTTTGAAAACATTTAGACATTTTGGACCTTTGGAGATTTGGTCGCCCAAACTGGGCCACTGAGTGGGTGGGAAGGGAAGGTAAAAGCAAAGAAACAAGCTACAAGGCTATTCCAGGAAATAAATAATGGTGTTCTGGACTAAGATAGCAATGTTGAGACATGCTTGATTTAGGAATATATTGTATTTTCTTTATAAAAGTATGCGTTTTAAATCAGTTAAGCAGTTTAGGTGAATATAAATATTTCCAGTTCATTAAAATGGATAAAAAGTGATAGTAACATAAATCCATGAACTCAGAAATGCTAGCGTGAAACCCTGTCACAAGCCTTTCTATTTCGAAAGTAGAACCAACAGGATTTGCATACAGGGTATGGAGTAAAGAAACGGGTAAGGTTTGATTCCTGTGCGAGCCACAGTTATGTGAAATTTCGCATGAATAGATAAAAGTCCCTAACGGTGCATTTAAAAACTCCAGTTGGCTAACTAGAAACCAAGCAATAAGAAGTCTTAATTTTTTAAACTTGAACCTGTCATGGAATCAAGAATGACATCCAAAACCTCAGTTTGATGAAATTATTTAACCTACCAATAAAAATCCACATAAAACACAAAGTGGCATCTGATTTAAAAGCAACGTGCAAAACAGAAGTTCCCAAATTAACTGAAAGCCAGTAGGTTTTTCCTCTTCCAAATGCAATCACCTGACTACGGTCAGCTAGGTCCCCCTGCTGGTGATTAGAAAAATTACCTCTGGGTGGCTGATGGCGACGGTGCAGAATGTACTAATTCTGCCCTTAGGAAAATGTATGAAGTAGGCCAAGTTATCCTCTTTCACGTATCATCCCTCCTTTCTTTTGAGGCCTAATTCACTTCCACCAATACTGACTGGTACCCAGGGCTCCCACACAGCATCTGGCCTACAGTCTACATTCCAAGAAATGGCATTTCGTTTTTCTGGGATTCATGAAAACATTCTTTTATGTTCCCCTTGCTAAGCCAGCTTCCTTCTCTTTGTAACCTGAAAATATGTGGCAAATGATCAGATACTTGAAACTTAGCTCTGTAAATGACGTAATGTTTTTAGCTCACATTTTTTCTCAGTAAGAGAGAATGAGGGAACTTTTCAGACAGGACTAATGAGGAGAAGGGCACACCGAGCAGACGAGTGCTGTCGATGATATGAAAAAGATGAAGATTTCTGATCGTGCCAGGCTGCCCCGGTAAGCGTTGTGTCCACAGTCTTCCCTGCTTAAAACTAGGTTTTCCCACTCGCACACCCCTCTTCACCTGCGCCCCCTCAGGGAGGATGGTGGCTGCCTGACCTCCTGATCTAGGCAGAGCAGGGCTAGATGGCCAGGACACAAGGGAAATGGGGCAGCCTTGGCTTCTGCGGGCTGGGTGCAGAAGAAAGCTCCCAGGCCTGGAGTCCGGCTTCTATAAGCGATAGCAGAAGGGGCAAAGATTATTTCCTGTCAAATCACCATGGAGACAGCCGCTAAGAACTGAACTATCAAGCTCTGCCTTTGTGCCCAGTCTCAAGCAGAGAGGACACAGAGGCGGCCAGGTGCAGACAAGCAGCCTGCGGTGCGGACAGAGGGGACACGGGTGTAGTGAGCCAGCACTCAGGCGTGGCAGCTGAGGGGTGAATAGAATGGTCTGAATGCTACGGGGAGAGGTTAGGCTATATCTAACTATTATTCCTGAGAAAACCAACACGTGTTGGTGCTAGAGCCATTCCTGGGTATTGATGGGCTCTTCAGCCTGTAACATCTGATTTACTTACTTGGGGGTGGGGTATGCCCAGAGCTCACACCCAAAATGTAAAATTGGCCTACTCTCTCTCTCTTTTTTAATCAAAACTTTATTTTTGTAGGGAAGTTTTAGGTTCACAGAAAAGTTGAGTAGAATTTACAGAGGTTTCCCCTACACTCCCTGCCCTGTGCAGGCGGAGCCTCCCCGCTTATGAACATCTGCCACCAGAGTGGCACATTTGGTACAATTGTTGAACCTAAAGTGACCCATTCTTATTACCCCAGTCCATGGTTGCATGAAGGGTCACTCTCAGTGCCATGCCTTCTATGTGTTTGGACAAAGAATATATTGTGACATGTGTCCGTCATTGTCATAGCAGAGTATTTTCACGGCCCTAAAAATGTTCTTTATATAAGGACTTAATTTTAAAAATAAGATTGTTTTTATAAACAAGAAAAGTACTAAAGTTCGATTTCTTAGTGCCAAACAAAAATTTTCTTCACCTCCTTTCCCACTCTTCTCGGAGAGTTACATATGCCAAGGGGATGTACCAATGCTCACTTATTGAACAGCCTTTCTGATATATTTAAAACCCTTCTAAAAGGTCAAAAAGGGTCAAATAAGTATAATACATTCATCATCATTCCTTGCCCTTTTCCCCACCCCGCCCTCCTCTACCCTCATATCTCTTCTATGCAGCGAGAGCATTACCAGCGTACAGTTTTGCATGTTTTGTGGTTATAGGTATTGCAATATTACAGTGTTGACTAAAAGCTCAATGTGGAACCAGTAAAGTGGACAGAGGCTTCTATCCACTGGGTCACAGCTTCTCTCATTCCTCACCCAGGACCTCACTAAACTCTGTTACAGAACAACACCGTTACCTGGCGATAATTCAGGTTCCGTTCCAGACCCCCTCAACAGAGTGAGTATCACAATCAAGTGAGTCATAATCTTTCTGCTGGTGGAGAGATCTTGTCTTCAGTTTGTCAAAAAAATGCAACACTTGTGAAAGGCAATACAGCTGAGGGCAATGAAAGGAGGACGGCCTGTAGTGGAATCATCTGTGCTTGTCTGTCCTCCACGGAGGTCTGTGCACTCCAGGGATGGGACTGTTTTGCCCACTATTATATCCCAAGCACTTAGAACAATGCCAGGCCACAGTGGGCACTCAAAATATTTTCTTTAATTATCAGATAAGCTGTTGTTTGCGAGATCATTTATTGAGACATTCCAAACTATGTAACCGTCTCTTTCTGACCAGCATTCTAGGTTGCCGGCTTGAACGGCACTTAGGAGCAAGGGGGTGGTCTCATTGTTGCCCATGAGTTGCTGTCCCTATAGAATGAGGAACCGCACTCAGCTACCGCTTTCCCAGGGATAAGGGAAGTTTCTATCAGCAGCCTGAATGAAGTAAATCAAAGAAATGGAAGCAGCGTTAAGCTGGAAGACATCTGGAGTCTGTGTGGGCTACAAAAAGCAGCGAGCAGCTGAGAGGAGTCACCCTCTTTTTCAAGCTGGTGTGGTTGACCAGTCTGTTGCAGCCGGTTTGGTTGGGTCCCACAGAGGGAGATGCAGGGAGACAGTCTTTTTGCCTTTTCTAGGAACACAGCGTTGACCGTCTCCCTCTTCGTACTGAGTAATTTGTTCACAGGAATTTCCAAAGCAAACTATTTTTCAGAAATGTTCTTAGGAAACACTACCTGTTTCTGGCCCCAGGGCAACCGAGCAAGTCACAAGAAAAAAGGGAAGGCAAGGAGGAATGTCCTCTCTGGGGGACAGCAGGCACAGCTGGCTGTCTCCTCAGCAGGCCAGCACACCTTCCCATCAAGTGTCAAGTGTGAAACAGCCCCAGAATGGTCCCTCTTCAATCAGTACAACCTGTTTGTTAACGTTACCTTACTAGGAGGGATGTCATCCAAGTCTCTTTTAAAACTCAAGTTTCACATTTCAAAGTCAAGATGCAGATCTTAATGTAAGTAGAGTAAATCCAGAAAGCTGGCCAGTGGCAGAAAGAGGGAGAGAAACATCGATCGGCTGGCTCGCATGGCCCCAAGTGGGAACCTTGCCGGCAACTCAGGCATGTGCCCCTGACCAGGAATCAAACCGGGGAGCCTTCAGTTCAGCGGAGTTCGCAGCCCACTGAACCACACGAGCAGCGCAATGGCTCACTCTTTCTGCTGAGCTCAATCCAGATTATGTGGCGCTGCACTCTGGGTCAAAAACAAATTGCATTCAGCTTGGAACTGGGTAGGACTACTTCACTCCCTGCAGCTTGGCCACTAAGACGCCCTACGTGATCCTCCCAATGGAAACAAATACAATGTGGGATAAAAATGGCAAAAATGTAAAAAAAAAAAATTCAGATCTTCAGACCAAGTAAAAGCATTCTCGGACAGAAATTTATAGCATGCCTCTTAGCAGGGACGTGCAGCCCGCATCACACCGCCACTGTGATCCACAAAACTTAGGCTGCACATTTTTCTCAAAGTGGTGATATTGCCTCCTAAATGTTTGGCAGAAGAAAACCAGACCTCAGAAATTCCCAAAAAGATCCGAGGAAAAGGAGTAACACAACTGAGCATCACAAAGCAGACGAGGAAACGAAGCACCAGGAATAAGAGGTAGAAGTGACAAAGCAGAGAGATCCCAAAGGGCTTCTGAGTTGGGATTATCAGAAATAGAATATGAAACTATATTTAATATGTTTAAAGAAATGAAAGTGAAAACTCAAATATGAGTACAGAACAAGAGACTCTAAAGATGAATAAGCAGATTTGAAAGAGAACCAAATATAATTTCTCTAAGTCAAAAATCGAATTAATAGCAGGTTAGCTACACTTGATGACAGAACCTGAGAACTGGAAGATACAAAAAATTTCAGAATATATCCTAGGGAGAGATAAAAACATGAAACAGAAGTTAAAGGCATGGAGTGTAGAGTGAAGTCTAATTATCATTCCAGAATGACCTAACAGAATAGGGAAAAAATAGTATTTGTCAAGATAATGGCTGAGGATTTTTCAGCAGTGTTAAAAGACACAGATCCAGGGAAACCGAACAAAACAAAACAAGCGAAGTGAAAACACACACACACACCCCCATACCTAGTCACAACGGCAAAATGCCAAAGGACAAAAAGATTTCAACAGCGTGTAGAGAGAAGACATATTACCCATAACACACAAAATTAGACAGAGAATTGACTTTATAACAGCAATAATGGAAGCCAGAAGGTAGTGAAATAATGTCTTCAATAGGATGAGATAAAATGACTATCAATCTATTAGTCTATACTTTAAGAAGTAATAAATGATAATTTAAATTAATAAATTAAATAATTTTCAGACAAACAAAAATGGAGAGACTTTACTACCAAAAGAGACCACTGAAGGAATTTTAAAAGGAAGGACTTGGTTGCAAAAGAAATGTTACACCAGACATTGATAGTATGTGGGTAAAATAAAACAACACTGATTGTTCATAAGAATGGATTATTTTGATTGCAATGTAATAAAAATCAGTGGTAATAATTAGCCTAAAACATGGTTATAGTAGCTTATACATAGTGAAGGGTAGCCAGAATTAAAACATACTAAGACCTTTGCATTTTTTGGAAAATAAAAATGTTGAGTAACAGTAAACTGACAAGAATTCCCATTAAAATAATCTGAATAACCACCAAAATAAAAGGCACAACACATATTACTTCCAAGTTAGTGCATGTGAAAATGTCAAATAAGAAGAGAAAGGGAAAACTCAATAAATTTGAAAGACAGTAAAAATGAAGAGGGGAAGCAGAAAAGGTAGCACAAGCAGAAAAGACACAATAAGATTTATTTCTACAGTCCTAATATTTCAATAACAACAATAAATGGAAATGTATTAAATTATCCCATAAAAAGCAAATGTCAGACTGGATTTTTTAAAAAATCCAGCTGTTTAATGCTGGTTCTCCTAAAACATAAGAAGACAGAAAGATGGAAAATCAACAACAACCAATCTGGTATTCAAAAATAAATTATTCAGTGTCTGTGTTTTCCCTGGTTTTTCTAGTTTGGGAATTCGGCCAAGAGAAGTGGCCCCTACAGCCGCTGTGAACAAGCAGGCACTAGGCAACCACTGCATGCGATGCGTCCGTCTCTGTGCTGTGGGGGTTCTCAGGGAATAAAAGAAGCAATCTCTAATCCTTATACGCTCACAACTCGACTAAATTTTCTGGTCATAGATTGTTTTTTTTCGGCATGGCTTTTAGATCTTATATATGAGCTGTTTTTTCTTTTGGACAAGTGCCCTAAAATCAAGATTTTGAAACCATGGGATCATCCTTTATTGTTTACTTCTACTATCACACTGTTCATCAAAAGAAACACGGAATCTAATACTCTGGCAAAGCCTGCCTTAATTAAATTCTAATTGCTATCATTTGCTGCAGGTAATAGGGGAAAAAAAAACCACGTAAGTTCCTACATATTTAAATGGACAGTAGCTTTCTAACAGACTGAATCACATATTCCCAAGCTATCCAGTAAATGTTCTAGGATTTCTTCAACAGTGTGCACTATGAAATGGAACTTGACAGGTTCAGTCTCTTCAACGCTTGGAGTCACTGAAGTGCTTCTCTCTTGAGAGCCAAGTAACAAGGGCAGTTACTTCTGTTAACTGTCTTCATTGCCACGAGGGAGAATGCTTCACGTTAGCAATCGTCCTGACACCTGTAACTAAAAAATCATAAGATGCAGGACCGAAAGGACCACAGGGAGCTTCTAGACTGACCCTCTCTGATTTAACAACTGCACAGGCTGAGACCCAGAGAAAGGAAGCTATTTTCCCAATGTGTCCCGGGCAGTTAATTGCAAAAATGTACAAGAAGCCAGGTCTCTTAACTCCCTCCATTTAAAGGGATCTTCTTACTCATTCTACCACTTTCCCTTTACTATTCTGTTAAAGCCTTAAATGCCTAATAAGAGTACAAACTGGCGGCTGGAGGGTGCTTCCTATTTCAGAACTCATCAGAATGACAGATTCTAACTTTCTTGGGTCATCAACTCCAAGATGCTGCAGCAAAAGAAATGGCAATTTGTCCAGATCCACACTCTGGTTCACAGACACACATGCATTCCTTCCTGGCACCGTCATTCTGTTCACAGGGAGTTCAAAGACTGAACCTCTGTCCATGCGGGACACCTTCAGGGTGGCACTCCTTCTGATACAAAAATACCAGTTTCCCAAAGGCAGCTTCAAACATGTTGCCAGTGCTTTGTTACATTTCTCCAATTATCATTTTAGTGAAATGGTCTTTTTATGTTTAGACAAGATGAAATCCTTTCTTAGTGTCTTAGTGTTTCACACTCCTCTCATGTGAAACAATGTTGCAAAAATTAAAAAGGATCTAGATAAGCAACTAAAAAGTCTAAAGTAGGGAAGTGGTTTCTGTATTGGAGCCTAATGAGGTGGGGATGTTGACCTAACGCACAGACAGCCAACTGCTGGTTTAAGAGCAGAAAAAATACATTAAGAGATATTCTAAGGAAGGATTGACTCATTGAAAAGCAAAACACTAATCTTTAACATAGGTTCAAATTTTGTGCCAGTTACAGAATAGTCACAGGAATATAAAGTACAGCATAGCGAACACAGTCAATAACACTGCAATAAGTATGTAGGGTGTCAGGTGGTACTAGATTCATCGAGATGACCGTTTAGTAAGTTATAAATATCTAATCACTGCATTGCACACCTGACACTAATATAACATTTTATGTCAACTGTATTTGAAACATTAAAAATTATTAAAGTAGCTTCAAAGTTTGGGTCCTGTAATATCATATCACCACTAAAAATAATAATAAACTATGCATTTCATAAATTCTATAAATATGCAATTAGCTTTGTAAGAAACTGTCAATGTGTTTTTCGAAGTGGCTGTGCCCCTTCGCAGCTGCAGTAGCAATGCAGGGGAGTCCCCCTTTCCCCTGGCGTTGTCAGCCCTTGGTATTGTCAACAAGTAAAATGAACCATTGTTGTAATTATGTGCTTTTTCTATCTAAGAATCCTTTGCCTAATCCAAGGTCATAAATGTTTTCCCCAAGTTTTATTCTAGAAGTTTTGTAGCTTTAACTCATATTTAGGTATAACTTTGATTTTTCTATCTGAAATTAAGTGTGAAGTATAAGACTAAGGAATCCTTTGGGGGGAAAAAAAGGAAAGCATTGGACAATAGTTGAATATATATATACACATATATATAAACACTCTGTATGTTACATACACGACCAGAAGTTGTAGGCCTGGAAGACTCTCAAGAAGTTAGGCCCACTGACTTCTTTCTAATACATTCCCATTTATTTAAAGAGGTGAGACATGAGAGCTAAAGAATAGAAAATATTTTAAAAGCAGCATTTAATTAAGAAGCACAAAGTATAGACCACAGATCAGATACGCAACAGGGAAGGAGCCATACCCTTCTCAGGAGAAATCAGAATCACTGGGGAGATTTTCAAATGTTCCATATCCTCACACCTACATGTTGAGATTCTGGTAAAAACTTGCCCATTACTCATTGAAAATAGATGCATATTGAGCCACTATCACCAAAGGGCATATCTGATCTCTCAGATAAGTTGCTAGGGGAAAATGTGAACCACTGCTATAAGAAGTGCTTCGGGACTTGTCTCCTGAGGATTCATGGAAGGGTTTAGAGTTTAGATAGAGAGGATGTAGATCATTTCAGGTATGATAATTGGTGGAGAGCCAGGAAAACAACAATGAGATGTTCATTTTCCCCCAGAGCACAAATTAATGCAGGGAGATAAGTCTGGAAGGATAGATTAGGGTTAACTGTGCAATACCAACTCCATACAAGCAAAGATTTTGCCTATGTTATTCACTTCTATATGCCCAGCACATAGAAGCCTCGCATATTATAGGCCCTCCTGTATATTGGATTAATGAAGGCTTGACTGTCAAATGAAAAATTTAGGGCATTATCTTCCAGCATCTGGACGGTGAAGAACAACTGAAGATAGCAATGGAGGTGTGAGCCCAGAGTCCCAACAGAATTCAGTACAAAGTGCAAGATGTGGGAAGCTAAGGTACAGAGAGAAGGCAGAGTCAAGACCCAACCTCCTGGAAACGCTCAGAGAGAGGAAGAGGCTAAAAAAGTCCAGCAAAGATATAAAGAAGTATTGTTAGATGGTAAATACAACCAACATAAAATATCACTTTACAATGTACAAACTCTTTCATATATGCATGAAAAAAAGGTAAAATTGTGATTGCTTCTCCCATTTTACTTACACTTCAGAGATGGAATAATAAAAATATTAACAAAACAGAGGTAAGAAAAGAGCCAAACCAATCACAGGAACTGAAAGTGACGTTAAGAAGAAAGGGTGCAGTCAGAAAATAGAAAACATACAGTAATTTGAACAGAGGAGGTTGTACAAGAAATATTAAACTAGAGTAGGACGGTAACAAAAACAAAACCAAAGATGTAAAGAGAACCCTACAGGATGCCCAGGGCTGTTGGAGAATGTCCGAGGAAGGGAGAACTGGGAGGTGGGCCCACTCCCCAAAGGTGGGGTTCAGACCTCATTAGAGGGTATGTTGCCACCTCCACTACGGCAGGGAAGGTGGCTGGGCTGCCTGAGCCAGAGCTGGTCCACATCTCCAGGCAGAGGAAACAGCCCTCCGGGGCACAGACAAGCCCCGGCAGGTGGATGGGTGCACACGGGGAGGCCAGGAGCCACTGCTGACGTCAGGTGGGAAACACATGCCAGTGTCCACGTCAGGAGGGTCACGGGACACTGGGCAACTGGGCCTGGACCAGGCTGCGAGGTCACCAAGGGACAGCGTGCAGTTGGTGTGAAGTGCCACTGGATGTCCCTCTCTACATACAATATTGGTGAGCCTTATAGTACCAGCTGGCAAGAGTAAATCACCACTCACTGAAAACAGGAGAAGCCTTCCTCCTGCTGTCTCTCTCCTGGGCCTCGTCCGGCTTCATGCTCACCGTAATCGAGAAAAGCTATGAAGACCAACCCACTGGCGCAGGGCAGATACAGGAGCTGAAAGGGAACGGACCCATAACACTATGGGCGGGTCATTCCACACGTTCAAGAGTGCTTGTGTATGACACTGTTCCCTAACAAGTCCCAGAAACCAGGAGAAGGTGAACTGGATGTGCTGGGAGAGGACTGCGGTGGAGCGGGGCGCAGAAGGGGTGGTGACAGGCAGCGGCAGGTTAACATAGCACGCCGAGAGGCAAGTCAGAGACTTTATGTCCCAGCATTTCCATGTAAAAATCCCAGAAAACAGAGAAACTGATAAGCTGAGCCTGGGTCTCCTACCCAAACCCGGTCTTCCCTGTAGCAAGCAGCACTGAGGATAACGAGTGACCAGGCCTGAGTCATTTGCTCACCCCTTTGGCCAGAGAGATAGGTGACTGTGATTGGCAGATTGTCATGAATTAAGAGAGGGACATTTCCCCAAAGGGAGATTGCTACAACCAAAAGAGGAACACGGATGCTGAGCAGGTGGGAACCTTGAGGTCTAACACAGGGACGTGGTGACAATGGGAATAAGGCTGTCTCTGAGGAAGGCTTTTCGTTGTTGTGTCTGTTTTCACTGCATTACTTCATTCTTTTCGGAGTCCCCTATGAATCTCTAGGTGAAGCTGGATGGAGATAGAAGCGATGCAAGGCAGACACTGTCAGAATGTTATCAGTAGATTCCTCTCTTACTCAATTCATTGTTGCTATAGAACAGTGATGTTTTGAGATACACAGTTAATGGAGAGTTAAAATAAAAATAGGAATTTTTATTTTAACTCTCCATTATTTAATAGGAATAATATATGAAAAAAAGGATTCTAAACCTTACACTTTGCTCTCAAGATAGATAAAATCTATCTTCCCCTTCCCAACAAGTATTAATGGGTTGAGCTCACATGTTGTTGCTTTCATTTTACGCTGTTTGCAGTTCAGTAAAGTGATACCCAGGTCCCTGAGTGGCATTAAGTGTATACTGAGGCAATGGAAACCAGTGAGAAATGCAGGGAGCAGGCATCCCCAGCAGCCATCGCTGCTGATTTGGATCAGAAGAGTTTCAGCCGTATCTCTGCTGGCGCTCACATCTGTCTCCATGGATATGCTGGCTGTGACTACTCACTATTCATGTTGCTTTTATTGTAAAATCTTATCCAATTTCTCCATATGCCTTCCAAGGAAAATAAGTCAGTTTCAGGTAAGCCCCTAAGTATCTCTAACCTATCTGTTCAGTATTGTGTTCTTACAGATGCTAAAAATAAATAGGGCTCACTTTTCCCAAGTTGTTCCCTGTAATAACGCAAATGTAGGTGTTTCAGAGCACCAACAAAGGCTCAAAAATAACAATCTACCAGGAGGAATGCAGTCTCAGAAGGAAAACAATATTTGAATTTAATCAAATATAAGCTAGGGTGTCAGTCATGTTAAGTAGTTGCTAGGTTTGGGTAAACATTTTTTTTTTTTTTTTTTTAGTGAACTACTTAGCCAAGTATTTTAATGGCTTTAATGATTACTTTGTGATGTCTACTCAAAGTTGTATTTTCCCCAAGGACTTTATAAGCCTGAGATGAGAGAATGTGTTTTTAGGTTTTAAAAAAACTGGTTTATGATTAAAATTAATAGAGACCTTTAACTCTTGGTCCCATGCTCTGCCACAGGGGCAGAGTAAACAAATCGAAAATGTCTTCCTAAAGGCAAGTTCAGACTTTGTCTCACGTGTAACTGAACAGGTTACACCGGTTCATAAGGTCAAATTGCCAAGATGCCTGGAAGATAATCGTCCTAGGAAGACTTTGCAGGACTGCCCTTAGCAGATGAGGGAAGAGGTCACGATCTCAGTGCTGGCATCGGGGATCTTGGTTTCCCGCAAACCCAAACAGCCTCCATTCTCTTCACCCTTCAGGTGCTGGCTAGGAATGAAGTGAGGGGAGCAGCCTGGTTCCTGCTGCAAGTGGTCCAGTGGCCTCATTCAAAGGGGCCCAGGCAGCTGTGTGTGGAGCAAGGGCAGGACCTGGAGAACAAAACTTTGTATTAGAGACCGAGTGAGGAATAGAAGACCAAATCGGAGGGGAGAAGTGGATACGTTTCACGATGCTGCTAATCAACAGGATCTTAAAACAGAGCTTAGTATGAAGTTCCTCAACTTTGAAAACAACCTCCCAAAATAAATTAAATCTCGGGAACTAAGTTTTTACCTCTTGTACCATTTTATTTTACCATGCACTAATTGAAAACGGCCCTTTTCTCTTTCAAAACACCGCATCCTCATACATATATGCCTTATAAGCATAGAATGCATCTGGATATTGTGGTAACTACAAGGGAGAGACACGGGGAGACTGGCAACCAGGGTGAGGGAGTGAAACATGAACTCTGTATTTTATAGTGTGTTCCTTTTGTACCTTATGAACTTTATATTGTATTCATGCATTATCTATTAAAAATAAAGTTAGTTCTACACAGTCTAACAATTCACATTTTGAGTATTTATTTTCCCCAAATAATTTTCCATGATGGACATAACCATGTTGTTTACTATGCCTCTTAAGCTAAAATTTTTAAGTTTTTCCTCTAGAAAGTTACTTTTAACTTTCAAAAAATTATGAAAGCTATAGTAAGGTCAATAATAACTAACTCCTACACAGTGGTTCATAATTTATAAAATATTTTCACATATATTATTGCATCTTTTTTCATTCTTTCATTCATTTATTCACTCATTCACTCAATAAGGATTTGGTGAGAGCCTGCTGTTTTCCAGATTCCTGAGCTAGAAGTAGGAAATAATATGAATAAACTGCCAAGGAACTCAGTCTAGAGTGGTATGCAAAATGTAAAAAATAAAAAAAATGATATAGTGAAATAACCCTGGCCTGTTTGACTCAGTTGGTTGGAGCATCGTCCAGTAAACTGAAGGGTAGAGGGTTCAATCCCTGGTCAGGGTGCATGTGAGAGGCAACAGGTCAGTTTCTCTGTCACATCGATGTTTCTCTCCCTTTCCCTCCCTCTAAAAATCCATAAATATGTCTTGTGGGGGGTTAAAAATTATAATATAGTGAAATAAATGCAATAACCAACCCATACATAAGATATAGGGGCAAATCAGTAACTTAATTTGGGGACGATGTTGGCAAAAACTTTTTGAATGAGGTCATGTCATACTGGATTTTTAAAGCTGAAGAAGTTAGCCAGCCAGAAAAGGAGAAGAGCACCAGAGGATTAAAGAAGGACCTGTTTAATGGTACAAAAACATTAAACAGCACGGTGTGTTGGGGAAGCCACATGAAATGTAGTATTGCTGCAACACAGTGCAAGCTGGGGAGTAGCAGGAAATGAGGCTGCAGAGGTTAGCAGAGCCTGGATCCTGAAAAGCCTTGTCGACTCCATGGCAGTTCCTACGCTGGGAAGTCCTGGGGGTGAAGGGAAAAAATGGAAGCCTTATGAATGCTTTAAAAAACAGAATCTACTTCACCCTAAAAATAAATCTCATTTTCCTTTTCTTGAAAGAACTAGAACTTTTTTTATACGTAATTGTTGGGTATAGCATGCCTGCTCATTTCAATAGTGAACTAGGGCTGCCCCACCCTCAGAGTCTTTCTGGATCTGTGAGGGCTATTACTGGAGTGTCCATTCAGTAGCTCTTCTAGACACTGGCCACGTGTCTCTAATTCTGAAGCCCGACTACGGGCTGTTACTTAAACGAGTGCATTTAGTAACTCCAGGGACCACTAACCAGGAGATCCACCGTTGGCCTAGTTGCAAAAGATGTGAAATAGAGAAGTATAACAAAGCAGAACAGAGAGAAGGATGAAAGAAAAGGGTAAGACAAAGAGAAGGACACATGGAAGGAGTCAGGAAAGGGAAGGATAAGAAAGGTCACAGGGAAGAAAAAAGAAATAGGAAGGGTGCACCAGTAGAGTGAACAATTTATGTGTGTGCCAGGTAACCCCCAAAGTGCCTTATATCAATTACTATTCAAAATCTCTGTGCGGGGTGTTATTCGCTTTTCTATTTTAGGAAACTGAGGCTCAGATCAGCTAAATAACTCAAAATCGTGTAACTAGTCTAAGTGACAAACTGGATTTAAACTTTCTAACTTCAAAACCCACAATTTTTCCACTGAAACCTCTACCTTCCAGTTTGAAGTCAGGACACGTGGATTTGGATCAGACACACTGTGCCTCTGTGCATTATACTTAGCCACTCTGAATCTGTTTTGGCAACTATCAATTAGTGACTAGAATACTTGCTCTCCTTTCCCTCCTAGTTATTGGAGGTGGCAGTGAGATGATGTGTGTGAGAGTACTATATACACTCGAAAGGACTACATAAAAATATGGGATTGCTAATAAAGCAACAATCCATGCTGTGTCATTCTTTTAAATCTTCATTTTTAGCACCCAAGGAGGCTCAAAAGAGCTTTCCACCATTATAGTTAAAATTACTTTTTTAAAATTGAATTTATTGGGGTGACATTGGTTAATATAAAAATATATAGGTTTCAGGTATACAATTCTATAATACATCATCTATATATTGTATTATGTGTTCACCACCCCAAGTCAAGTTTCCTTCCTGTAATTACTCTTAAAGCAGCTGCTAAAGCTCTTGGTTTTAAAAGCGTCTCTTTTTGCTATAGATATGGGCATGCTGTTCTTACCTGGATCTTTCTTCAGTGACTATGAGCCCATTCAGAAGCAAGATAAACAAGCAACTGTAG
This sequence comes from Desmodus rotundus, assembly GCF_022682495.2. NCBI lineage: Eukaryota > Metazoa > Chordata > Mammalia > Chiroptera > Phyllostomidae > Desmodus > Desmodus rotundus. The sequence continues at coordinate 166,942,275 of NC_071389.1, read as the reverse complement.
AATCTTCCAGTGACAGCCCAAGATCTTAGGTATGCCATTGCTTTACAAGGTCACGGTGGAATTCCACTGGCCTATGGAATAGGAGGTTTCTATATTATTGCCAGAGCTAATTCAAGTTTTTCAACAGCATGCTTCATCTAAGTATCTTGCTCAAATTTTAGGATATCAGATTGTAGATTGTAGATTACTTTAAAAATCTCAAAGAAGACTCAGATAGTTAAGGGCTAATTCCAGTCACAACAATGGAGCCAAATGAAATAACAACAAAACTAAGCAAGCCATTCTGCTTCATTGCCCATCTTAGCGACTTGCTGGATCCCTAAGGATGAGGCATCATCAATCTCCAACTTATTCGCCACCTTATGACAGATCACCTCCATTCCTGATCCTGACTTTATTCCAAATACACCAAGGTGCATGAGATTACAAGGCCACTGCATACAGCAGTATCACAGAATTCACTAAAGCAAATGCCCTTGACAACACACCTTGAATATTCCTTTGCTTTCCCCAAGGTCATTCCTTCTATACGCACTAACAACTACTTCATTGACAGATTTTGACTGACAACTTCTAGTGTATTAATATTAGTAGAAAAATAGGACTCTACAGAGTGGGAGATAAAGAGGCACACCCTAATCCACAGAACAAACATAGAAAAGCTTCCTGTTATACGGACCTTACCTTAGAATCAATTAGTCAGTTTTGGTATTCACAAGCCCTCCGTCCCTTACCCAAGTACTCTCCTTTTCTTGGGTCCTCAATCCCTGAGGAAGTCATACAGGATACAGCCACACCTTCAGAAGGACTATCTCCAATGACAACATTTCTCAGCAAATGGGGTGGCTCTGTCCCAGTCTATCTGGAAAGATCTGTACAGTCATCTATAGTTTCTAGATACCTCCCGCATCAGCAGTGGAGGCACTGGCAGCCTCCCGTTTCCCTTTGAGTTCAGCCAACTGTCCCTGTCAAGCCAACTAAAGCAAAGGCATCTTCATGAGCATAATCATATGTCTGCAACTCTTATTAAATTTTCTCAACAGATTCACTCATTCCCCATTCTTACAGAATTTTCTCTCTTGGCATGAGCATAAGAACCAACTTCGTATGGGGTAGTACATCCAACTCGACTCTTCTGCCCTGGAAAACTGCAATGACCTCTTAGGGGAAGACTCATCCTGTGGTAACTATAAAAACTCAATCTTATTCTAAGGGGATCTCATCATTTACTCAGTCACATGATTTATCCGATTTGTCTCTTTCTGAGCTGCCCAAATTTGCAAATACATTTGGGTTACCTGAAAGTATGGGCTCAAAGACTGTAACACATTTTCTTAGTGACCGGTACTCAGGCATAGAACATTTAGCTTTCAGCAAATTCTCAAGAACTAGCAAAACTTTGCCAAGCAACACAACGTTTAGCCTGGATTCTACCGAAATGGTGATAAGTCACGCACATACCTCCAAAACTGATTGACAAGACATGGGACTATTTCTGACATTAACAATATACAAGGTAAGATTGTGATGGTTGCTTAGTTTTCTTTGTGCTGTATTTTCAATGACTCTTTAGTCTAATAAACAGTAACTGATTAATGTTGGTTAAAATATTAAGATTAAAATAGAGTGTTGAGATTAAAATGTTAAGATTAAAACAGAGTGCCTAATGTTAACTGTGGTAAAATTATGAGTGTTAGATTTTCTTCTCTGTATGTCTTCCAGTCAAGGAAAATAGAGATTTTTCAGGAGGAAAAAATTTTAAGACTATATTATGTAAGAAAAGTCAACAGCAAAATACAGTGCCCATCTTACACCCCACATACAATAAATATAACATTCAGATTTGTCAGACACTCTCAAACCCTCAAGGAACTTCAAGCCACTTAGACCATGCTCTGTCTAGTTATTATATTCCTAAATTATATTAATTCCAGAAAGGAACTCATCATCTGTGGCAACTTCATGGTCCACTGGAATTAGAAAAATGGCTTGGTAACAAGCTCAATCTCTATTGGTAGACTTAAGACCATCTCCTTCCCTTTAGCTTCTTTCTCACAATATATTACAAACACAGGCAGTATCGTAATTAAAACTCAGTATCCAGTCAGACAGGGGTTCAAAATCTAGCTCTATAATACACTATTTGCAAGTCCTTCGGTAGCTACTTAATTTTATCACTTCATTTTTATCATTTGTAAGTTGAGGATAAGAGTTATCCCAATATATTTGCTGTGAAGATAAAATGAAATTATGCACTTAGCACAGTGTTGGTGTATGGTGTTCATTAAATGCCATGTTATTATCTCTGCTCATCTTCTCTTCTCCGAACTTGATAACCTGTATTAGTGATTCTCTTAGAACTTGTTTCATATTGAAGCATACTTGCATGGTAACTTCCATGGAAATTTTCGTAAGTAATGTTAATTCTGGGGGACTTCCTATGTTCGAATTAGACATCTAAGTTAAACAGATGCTCACTATCTTATCTGGATTCATGACAGTTTCCAGAATCATTATTGAGACAACATATAACCAAGGTGTCTTTCACTAAATATGAATTGCTTCAAGCAACCAAGATTCTGACAACCTGGGCTTTTCATTCTGAATCTCAGAAACCTGAGGACATGTCACACTCTGGTAAGCAGTTCTGTCACTAAGGAATGGTAAAGCTGACGAAACTTGAGCTTGTTTGAAAATTATCTCCCTAGTAGGTAGAACACATAGTGTTTAACCAATCCCATGAAATATGGAACACGGCTCAGATCTCACTTTAAAAACAGTCTTTCTGTTCCTCAGTGACTGCCCCATTCTGTCTCCTAGATTCAGTTTTTCACAGTAGCGTGACTCCTCTTTTTTCCGACTTAGAGCTATAAGTCGGAAAATATCTACAATACCTAAAGCCACTGCCTTTGTTACATTGCAGCATATCCCCGCTTTTGTGGTAGTCAACTCACCTTCCTTCTCAAACTCCAACCATATCCACGCAGAGCTCGACTTGTTTTCTAGCTTCTTTGAGATTTAAATGTGTTGATTAAAATTAGAGCACTAGTGCACTCCATGTCTCCATTCAGATATACAACTTTAAAGTCCTGAATTTTAAAAAATTCCCCAATAAGCTTTTAAAACACAATCAGTTTAGGAATCTGGGCTCACTGCCAAAACACGGTTTTTCTAAAGCCCCCTAATGCAGACTTGGTTACTCGATCCTATTGTACTACAGTGCTAATTTCAGGATCTTCTTCCATCTTACAATTTAAGACTGAAAGGATTAGGATGTTTGGATACTAGCAAACGCCATGGGTATGTGGAAGCAGCATCAAGGCTACAATGCTAAATCTATGAGTTGATGACAAGAGGGAAGATGAAGAAGGAAGGAGGAGTGAGAAAGGGAAGTGGGAGAAAAAACAGAAAAGGAAGAGCAGACAGGGCTTGAGATGGACGAACCCGACCCTTGAGTAGAGGGAGGTGGTGTCCCCAAATCAAAGGCTAAAAACAGAAATGAAAGAAGTCTGCCCCTTTCACTCTTCTCTGGAGCTGCCTATGTGGCACGCAAATACAGGATGGCCAGCTACGTGGATCTACTGAGTATCAGTAGATGCTTTCCCACGTTGCTATGTAAATCAAAAAGTGCAGATGGGGAAAGTAAGGCAACCATCAAGGTAGCTTTAAACACTCAGAGTGGTATTCGCTGAAACTTGTTTCTTGTTTGCTCCTTCTAGGTCAATGCAACACATTTCCAACAGCTGTTAATCCAATCCAATTGATAATAGCAACTATTGGGCCCAGACTTCATTTCCCAATTCCTCCCGACACATTTCATAATCAGGAAGATGGCAACTCACCTCACTGGATGCTTGCAATAAAATCAGGAAACGAATGTCCTTCAGGCCCGGAAAGCTGGCTGAATGTAATGCAACTCATCAAATACTTTATGGATAACCCCTAGAACTGGATTTCCAATATTCCCCTCAGGAATTTATTCTTTGTGCCACTGCTTCTGGGGGCCTGGCTACACAGATGCTTTTGACCACTGAACTAAAGCTGCCCAGAAGTGCCCCGTGCCACACTTACACCCTGCACACAAAGCAGTTTCCACACACTCACAGAGGCGAGAGAGAGGACTGGATTTTTTGCTAAACTCACTGACTATATATAAACTTCACTAGCCCTAAACAAATTGAATTAACGACCCTGAGACCAGGGTCTACTTTTATACCCTGCTATACCAGGGCTCTGCGTTTTGTCAACGGCACTTCTCTGAAATGGTGTCCCAACAGAAAAACTCAGGAAGTGATTTTAACCTAAGGAGACCTGATGGGAAAGTGCATCCAAACTCTGCATATGCTCTGTTACCAGAATACAAAATTGGCACAATCGAGAACATCACACATAGAGGAATATGCCTTATTCTGGAGCCAGACAATAGCTCTTTAATTGCAAACAGCGTTCTTACTTCATCCAGCATAGAAAATAGCCCCTGGACTAGAAGTTGCTGGCTGTGTTGGTAAGTAGATGACTACTGACTCTGGTGACAGCAGCAAGGGCCGCTTACCATTTCTGTGAGAACGCCAGGGCTTTTCCTAGTCCTCAGTGCCTGCTGTTTCCAGGAAGAACCTGAATAAGTAATACTAGCCAAGAAATGTACATGCTAAGTCCCCAAAAGCCACGTATCCTGGAATGCGAAGTTCCACTCTCATCTGTTACGGAGAAGCGTACCTCCACTGTGTTCTCAACATCAACCTTGGTCCCTGCCACAGAACAAGAGCCGCCATTCTCCCAACCTCCAGAACATCACCCCCCACTCCATCATGAAATGGATTTCGTTAGCCTGGTGAGCTCATTAGCCATCATTTTACCTTAGCCAGAGGAGAGTAATGCTGCCAGAAATCCAAATGCATCAACATCAGCACGAGAAACAGGGCAAACTGATACAGAAATGAGGTAAAATAAATCGTTGTTGAATCAAATTGTCAAAAGATCAATAAATAATCCATCCTCTATGTTAACTGTATTAACTCAAGGCCAATGAATTCTAATCCCTTATTTCCCCCTGGAAGCCCAGGGGGAAATGGTCCATTACAAATTTATGTCGCCCAGGTCACCACTACCACACACGCCTCACGCAGTGGTTACTCCATTACGAAGAGTAACTGCTGCATTGCGAAGAGCACACACAAATGTGAGAAATGCTGTAACAGCCAGTTTAAGTTCACTCACTACAACCTTTAGTATAAAGACCCAAACAACAAACAAAAATAATAAAATTCTGCAATAGCTTCAAGTTCTACTTACTATGCATGAGTAAAGAACGATCGAATCATTACCTCTCTCCATTGTATTTTTAACCTGTATTATAAATAAACTTAGCTATCTGATTTTAAGACTACAAAAAAAATAACAACAAACCTTGTCTCGTTTCTGTTGTACCATACCTGGCAAGGACACTTTTTTTTTTAACCATATTTCTGAAACAGCTGATTACACTCAGATCCTCTAATCTACCTTCATTCAACGAACATTTTAACTGCTACGCTTTAGTTTTCACTCCCGACATGTCACAGAAATGGGTTTTTGCTCGTAATTACCAGCATCTCAGCTGGCATGTCCTTGGGATGGCCTCAGTCTTCAGTCCTCTGCATGGCTCTGAGTCCTGTGACACTTCTTCATTCCTCCCTGCCTCTGTGGCCTTTAATTGCCTTCTCTTCTGCCTCTTTAAACAGGATCCTTGTGAGTTAACTTGGTAAGTACATAAATATGATGGGATGTTTGTTTTTAAATAGGCCAACATGTTATCTCTTTTAATATTTTAATCTAAATAGTTTATTACCACATTCCTTACTATGAAAGATATTAAAGGGGCATTTTTAATTTAATACCATGCTTCTCTTTTGGAATTTTTCATTTTTAACTGATTCAAAGCAACCATGGAATTAATTTAAAATGTTACAGACAGGGACACTTCTAATCAGACACTGTATTACATTTGCACCTTTCACCAGGAGCAATTTGTTTCAATACACACAACCTGCTAAATTTACACTTTACATTGAATATTCAGACAGGATATAAAAATTATATATAGACTGAACCCTATGAAATTGCGAATACTCCATTTTTATTCTTTTTGCAAATAAAAATGGCAATTTCACATGTTTCAATCAAATATATTCATTTTGATCATGGAAATAGAGATCTCAATGAAATCAAATTTGAAAACTATATATGCAGTTCCTGGGGTTTCCTAAATTAAGTCTCATGCTTCACACCTTTACAAGAGTACGGAAATTTCTAGATTTGGGCACATTAGCAGCACCTCCATGACAAAATTAGCATTTGGACACTTTAGTTTTCTACATATGTACAACTTCGCGGTGACTTTCATTAAAATGTGTCAGAAATGATAAGCCAAATAACTCAGTGCTTCATTAAATAATCTCGAACAAAGTACTGTAGACTGTTTTGCCCTCAACTAAGGGCACCTAAGTGTACTGTAAAGTCAGGAATTCAAGTACAGCATTTAAGAGTTCGGGTTGATTCTAACACTTTCATGAAGCATTAATGCCGATCAATCCATATATTAAGTCTATACATAAGTTGTAATACTTGCATGTGCCCGCCCATACAGTGATTTTAAACAGTATTCAAATAAGCAAACTTTTTGGATTAAAATCTCTGAGTATTTATGGCTCTAATTTTTTGCCAAACATATCATGTGATAAGAGCATTGTGAAAATTGTCTTGTACTATGATTACAAAAGTAAAGATTCTAGCCAGCAGAATCTTTTCCCCTAACTTCACTGAAATATAATTGACATATAACATGGTATAATCTTAAGGTGCACTTCTATATTGCAAACCGATTACCACCATAGCATTAACTATCACCTCCATCACTTCACATAATCACTTCTTTTTTGTGAACAAAGTATTTAAAATCTCCTCTTACGAACTTTCAAAATTATAACAGTATTAGCAACTATCATCGCAATGCTCTGCATTAGGTCCCCAGGACTTTTTCGGCTCATGGCTAGAAGCGTGTATCCTTCGACCAACATCTGCCCATCTTCCTTACCCCTCCCCCTCCCTGTCACTGCTGCCCACTTTCTAGGTCAGCTCTGGTTAGCATGCGGCTTACATAAAACATCTTACAGCTATATTAGTCCATTTTATGCCGATGACAAATTAGCCACATAAAGAACTCTAGGCCTTTATTGCCCCATTATGGTTTTCATGTCACAAATCACCTCTTTATTGTGTTAAAAAAAATTATTGTAAGATGGCGGAGTAGGCAGAGATGGCTTGCCTCTTCACACAACCACAACAAAATTACAGCTAAAATATAGAACAATCATCACTTGGAACCATAAGAAATCAAGTTGAATGGAAGGCTGACAACTACAGAACTGAAGAAACCACTCCAACCAGACTGGTAGGAGGGGTGCAGACGAGGGACAGGCTGGTCCCTCACCCATATGTTGTAAATAAAAATTTGGGAGGGATATCTCGGGAGTAAGAATCCCATCCCCACACCAGGCCCTCCAGCTCATGGTTCCAGTGCCAGAAAGATAAGTCCCCACAAATTCTGGCTGCAGAAACCAGTGGGGATTGAGTTGGTGGAAGAAACATCAGGAGTCCCAAGCAGTTCTGCTTAAAGAACCCACACATGGAATACCTTCTCAGATTCACTCCCTCTGAGCTCCAGCACCTGGGTGGCAACTTGAAAGGCACCAGTGGCATTCTGGGAGAAACTGGGGTGTCTCACGCCAAGGTAAGCAGAGGCCATTGCCCCTTGTCTGAGCCCTCCCCCTGCAGAGCCACTTAGCTAGCAAGCTGGTGCCATATTTGAAACTCCATCAACCTGGCTAACACTGTTTGACCCACCTTGGAGATCCCCAGAGGCTCCGTCCCAGCCAACTTACAGGCCCACCCAAGCTGCTTTTCCATTTGAATGGCTGGTCTTGGTTCATGCTTCACAGCTTCCTAAATCCTCTCAAACAAGCAACAGCTGGCCTCAGTGAGCCCCAGGCCCAGTACTAGCAGCAGCCAGCCTAGATTCACAGCTTGGCTAGGAATCTCCAAACTCACCACAAGTAGCAACCACCTCAGATTGCTTTGTAAGTCAGGTAGAGTGGACCTGGGCAAAATATAGGTGGGGGCTGACTTTGGCCTGCTCCAACCAGGAAACCCCAGGGCCTGTGCACCCAGTGGACAGCTACAGACCACATCGGAGCACCATCACCCTGCCCTGCACAGCTGATTCTCTGTGGAGGGTGGAGGGTGGTGGTAAGTAGTCACAGCCAGTCCTTGCAACTGATTGGCTTGGGTAAATCCCTCCCATTGATCTGCCAATAGCAAGCAAAGCTCAGCTGCAAAAGCAGGGTGTATTCAGCCCACAAAAGGGTGCACCTTGAGTACCTAGCTTGAGTGATAGGGAAGGCTGTGCCACTGGACCCTACAGGACACCTACTACAGTAGACCACACTACCAAGACAGGGAGTCATAGCAGCTCTATCTAACACAGAAACAAACACAGGGAGGCTGCCAAAATGAGGAGACAAAGAAACATGGCCCAAATGAAAGAATAGATGAAAACTCCAGAAAAAGAGCTAAATGAAATAGAGATAAGCAATCTATCAGATGCAGAGTTCAAAACAGTGGTTATAAGGATGCTCAAGGATCTTAGTGAGGACCTCAACAGCATAAAAAAGATCCAGTCAGAATGAAAGATACACTAAGTGAAATAAAGAACAATTTATAGGGAAACAACATTGATTTGATTCTTGGATGAAACCAAGAATCAAATCAATGATTTGGAACATAAGGAACCAAAAAACAACCAATCAGAACAACAAGAAGAAAAAAGAATCCAAAAAAACAAGTAGAGTGTAAGCAACCTCTGGGATAACTTTGAGCATTCCAGCATTCGCATCATAGGGGTGCCAAAGGAGAAGAGAAGGGGCAAAAAACTGGAAATCTATTTGAAAGAATAATGAAAGAAAACTTCCCTACTTTGGTGAAGGAAATAGACATGCAAGTCCAGGAAGCAGAGTTCAAAGCAAGATGGATGCAAAGAGGCCTTCCCCAAGACACATCATAATTAAATGCTAAGGTTTAAAGATTACAAGAGAATCTTAAAAGCAGCAAGAGAAAATAAGTTATTACCTACAGGGGAGTTCCCATAAGACTGTCAGCTGATTTCTCTAAAGAAGCTTTGCAGGCTAGAAGGGATTTGGCAAGAAATTTTCAGTCATGAAAAGCAAGGACCTACAGCCAAGATTGTTCTACCCAGCAAAGCTATCATTTAGAATTGAAGGGCAGAAATAGAGCGTCCCAGAGAAGAAAAAACTAAAGGAGTTCATCATTGCCAAACCATTATTATATGAAGTGTTAAAGGGAATTATTTAAGAAAAAGACGAAACAATGAACAAAATGGCAAAAATATATATGTACCAACAGTTGAATCTAAAAACAAAGTAAGCAAACAAGAAGAGATAGAATCAAAGATACAGACCACCTTTTGATGGTTGGGGAGGGGGTTGTGGGGGAATGGGTGATGAGGTGAGGCAATTAAGAAGTACAATAGGTAGTTACAGAACAGCCATGGGATGTAAAGAACATTATAGGAAATGGAGTAGCCAAAGAACTTATATGCATGACCCATGGACATGAACAATAGCAGGGGGACTGCCTGAGGGAGTGGGGGGTGCTGGGTGGAGGGGGGCATAGGGAGAAAAATCAGGACAATTGTAAGAGCATAATCAATAAAATTAAAAATTAATGTAGCTATAGTGTTAACACCCTTGTCCTTGAACCTTTATACTAAAGTGCTTACCACTACCATATTGTAGTATGAGAGAATTCTGAAGTTGACTACTTACCTTTACCAGGGGTGGTATACTGCCACGTTTTCATGTTTCTAATTATTGTCCTTCCACTTCAACTTGAAGAACCCCTTTTTGCATTTTTCGTAAGGCAGGTCTAGGGGTGATGCATTCCCTCAGCTTTTGTTTGTCTCCTTTATTTCTGAAGGACTGCTTTGCCACGTAAAGTATTCGTGTTTGGCAGTTTTATTCTTTTAGCACTTTTAATATATCCCACTCTCTCCTGGCCTGTAAGGTTTCTGCTGAGAGATCTGTTAATAGCATTACAGGGGGTAGCTTGTAAGTTCCAAGCTTCCGCCCCCCCTTGCTCTTTTTAAGATTCTCTGTCTTTGATTTTTGTCAGTTTTATTATAATGTATCTTGGAGAGGATCTTTTTAATTTTATTTGGTGGCCTATGAGCTTCATGGACTTGGACATCCAAATCTCTTCATAAACTTGGAAATCCAAATCTCTCCCATGGGAAGTTCTCAGCCATTAGCGTTTTTTAAAGATTTTATTTATTTATTTTTCGAGAGGGGGATGCGGGGGGGGGGGGGGAGGGGAAGAGAGGAAGAGAAACATCAGTATGTGGCTGCCTCTTGAGCGACCCCTACTGGGGACCTGTTCCACAATCCAGGCATGTGAACTAACCTCCCAGGCATGGAAATCCAACAGGCGACCCTTTGATTTGCAGGCTGGCACTCAACCCACGCAGCCACACCAGCCAGGACTCAGGCATTAGTTCTCTAAATAAACTTTCTGCCCTGGCTGGTGTATCTCAGTGGATTGAGTGCGGGCCTGTGAACCAAAGGGTCGCTGGTTCAATTGCCAGTCAGGGCACATGCCTGGGTTGTGGGCCTGGTCCCCAGTAAGGGACATGTGAGAGGCAACCACACATTGATGGTTCTCTCTCTCTCTCTTCTCGTCTCTAAAAATAAAATCTTAAAAAAAAAAAACTTTGTCACCTTCTCCCTCTCTTCTCCTTCTGGAATAGTAGTAATTTGCAAATTGGTTAGTTTGGTGGTATCCCATACAACACATAAGTTTTCTTCACTCTATTTTTCTTTGTTCTCCTCTAATTTCAAAGTCCCTGTCTTCCACATCAGATCCTTTCTTCTGATTGATCTGTTGTTAATACTCTCTACTGCATTGCATCTCATTCACTGTATTCTTCATCTCCAGAACTTCCACTTGGTTCTATTTTTATGATTTATATCTGTTAAACTTCTGATTCTGTTCATGTATTGTGTTCCTGGTTCTGTTGAATTGTTTTCCTGTCATCTTCTGGCTCATGGAGTTTCCTAAAAACTGCTATTTTGAATTCTTTACTGGGTAAATCGTTGATTTCCATATCTTTGGGACCAGTTACCGAAAGACTAGTGTGGTCCTTTGGTGGTGTCTTGTTACGTTGATTTTTCACGTGCCTTGAAGTTTTGCCTTGCTCCCTTTGCATTTGAAGTAGCAGCACCTCCTGCAGTCTTTACTAGCTGCCTTTGGGGAGTGCTAACTCCCATCAGTCGTGCTAGAGATGCTAAGGTTGTCTCAGACCTTCCACAGGTACATTACACAACTCTCCACAACTTTTCATTACCTCTTGGAGCAAAACTTTTAAGGTTGTACGCCTTCTCTGTTCCTGCAATGGATCAAGCAGAGTGATGAAAGCCTCTTGTTTTTCCAAAGGTGGCACTAATGCAAGTTTGTGGTCTTTCCCTGACCTACAAATTTGAGCCAGCCTTCTGCATGTGCTCACGAGCTCTCTGTGAAAGCTCACTCCCCCCACTGCCATGGGGAGTATACACTGCAAGCCGGCCACAGGTGGGGGTGTGGGAGAGAGGAACCTAGAGAGCTAGAGGTGGCCCATGAGGCAGCTAGGGGCCAGGACCCATGGGTGAGGCGTTCCTAGCAGCTTTTGGATGGGCTTCTTCATTGACTCTGTGACGCAGTTAGTAGAATCAAGTTCCTTTAACACCCTTCATGAGATCTGATGCTGTCCCAACTTCTCTCCCCTGTCCCCATCAGGTAGCTCACAGTTCAGTACTGTGGGTGGGGAAGAAAGAAATGAGACCCCCTTGGCAGTGCTCTGAACAGCTGGGGAAGCCAGACGCTCAATCACATGCTTCCTCTTTCCTCTGCAGAACTCACAGGCTGAGGGGTGATATAGGTAAAATCAAGCTGTTCTTCTTACCCACTTCAATGAGTCCAGACTTGTTTTTTTTGCTCCAGCCATGTGCTGAAACTTCTCCTCTAGAACCTGGACCTCCACAAAGGCTCTCCTGTCCATGGGTGATTGTCTAAGACAGTGTTTTCCAGAAGCTCCTGGACCACGAGAGGGGTTGGATCCAGTCCACAAGCTACAGCAGGGTCCATAGCTGGGACTGAGATCTGTCAGACTTGTCTACTTATTACCTAACACCCAGGTGGGCGAGACTCCTCCCAGGTCACTTGGCATATGATGCTGGATACCACAGCTCCCTCAATGGAATTTTTGTGGATGCCAAATTTTTGGAGTGGGAGAAAAACAAGGGGTGTCTTTTGTGCTACAATGATGCTGATTAGAGTCTTTTAATGTAATTGAAAGTACAGCTGTTCTCTCTACTGAAGTAACTTTGATTCTCACAATCATTAAGTCTGGACCTAAGCTTAAATTCCACTATTGGATGGGTGATAAATTTTTTAAATTAAATTTTGTCCATTTTCTTGACTAGTAGATCCTCAATATGAATACTGTTTTAAAAAAACCAACAGTCACTCTTCTATTGTTGTCCTAAAATGGTCACTTGCACCAAAAACCTGGAATATGCACTTCAAGATAAGGCCAAGCATCATGGGAAGGTGGTGAGGGGGTGGGGGGAAAGGTTATGGCAGTGAGAGATGCTTAAAAGACATCTAGTTAAGCAGATAGCATAAGGCACCTGAATCATCTTGACAGCAAACAACATAAAATGATATAGGAAGGTAGTGGCACAATAGTTCAAAATGCAGCATACAAATATTCTCCCAGTTGAAAGAGCACAGTAACTGCAGTTCATAAATAGTATCTAAAAATGGAGACCAAAATGTAGGTAAGACTGTGTCAGCAAGTAGCATGGCCTTAGGGTATTAGAAAGGGAGAAACAAATCGAGACCACAGAAGGATCCCAGTGTTTGAAGATGGGTTGTGAAAGAAAGATTTTTGGATCAAGAAATACCAGTAAACGAGGGGTTGCCCTAACCAGTGTGGCTCAATTGGTTGGGCATCATCCCAGAAAGGTCTCTGGTTCGATTCCTGGTCAGGGCACATGCCTGGGTTGAGGATTTGGCTCCTGGTCGGAGCAAGTTCAAGAGGCAACCGACTGATTTTTCTCTCTCATAGTGATGTTTCTCTCCCCTTGTCCCTCTCCCCCCAACTCTCTAAAATAAATAAAAATCTGAAGAAAAAATTTTAAATAAAACAAAGAAATAAACCAGGGAAGCACCCTTCTACTTGCTAGGTGGGATACAGCCCAATTCATAGTGTTTAATAAAGCCAATTAAGTCTTCAAAAAATAAATAAATAAATGAGTAAATAAATAAATGAATAAAAATAAACAAGAGACCCCAACTGGGCACAAGTTAAAAAATGGGTGTAAGAGTAAGACACAAAAAGGTGAAGATACTAAGAAGTACAAATTGCCAGTGATAAAAGTTGTCATGGGGATGTAAAATACAGAGAGGGAATATAGTCATTAATAATGTAATAATAACCCTGGCTGGTGTGGCTCAGTGGATTGAGTGCCGGCCTGAGAAACAAAGGGTTGCCGTTGGATTTCCACTCACGGCACATGCCTGGGTTACGGGACAGGTCCCCAGTAGGGGGCGCTTGAGAGGCAACCACACATTGATGTTTCTCTCCCTCTTTTTCTTCCTCCTTCCCCCCTCTCTAAAAATAAATAAAAATCAAATCTTAAAGAAAATACTGTAATAACTGTGCATGGTATCAGATGGGTACTAGACAAAAGTTTTATGTCTAATCACTATGTTGTACACCTGAAACTAATATAATGTTTTATGTCAACTATAATTGAAAATAAAGAAAAATATACAGAAAAGATCAGAACCCAAACAGAAGTAAATATGATGCAAATTTCAGTATTGGGCTATAGGTCTTAAATCTTGCAAAGTCTAAAGTGCTAATTAGGCCTGGTCATGCTTGTACATGATTTGTATAGGTTTATATATAAACACAGTGGTAAAGATAAAAATGGCTCTAGCTTAGGGAGAGGAAGAATCCAAAGGCTGACGAGAGAGTACGTAAAAAACTAGAGTAATGTTAAGTTTCCCCGGATTGAAGAAAAGCCTGCTGAACTCCTATTTAAACGTCAGTTGTTGAAGACATCCAAGATGGTAGTGGAGTAGGTGGAAGGTACACTCGCTCCTCCGCGGACCAAACTGGAATTACAATTGACCTGAATAACCAACTGAAGACTAGCTGATCAAGTCTTACAACCAATGATTTACAGAAGCCACAATGAGACTTCTAGGAAGGGTGGAGATTTGAAAAGGGCTGGTCCCCCTCCCACAGGCAGCAGCTGAGATTCTAGAGGGATGCCTCACCTGCAAAGGCTTCCTCTGAAGAGCATGGAGTCTCAACCTCAAGCCAGAGCATCAGAGCCAGGAAGAGGCATTCATACAACATCTGGCTGTGAAAAGCAGTGGCGATTCTGTTCACCAGGTGCCCTCTAAGAGGGCCAACACAGAATCTCTCATTGGCAGCCACTCACCCTGGGATCCGGCAGAGGGAGGGAGGAGCAGGCTAAAGTCATATAAGGAGAGATTGTGGTTGTGGCTCTGGGAGAGAGCTGAAAGGACAGCTGCCAAGGTCTCAGTGCTGAGTTTCTCTCCCACACCAAAGACGCCATCTTTCGTGGGTGGAGCTCTCCCCTCCATAGGCATCAACCTGGAGGAATGCAGTAGATACCCCCTCTGGATGCCCTGTCACCCTACTGAGCAGTCAGCTGCCTGAGCCAGGGTAAATAGAGTCTATTCAATAAATGGTGGGAAATGGACATGCAAAAAATGAAAATAGACCACCTTCTCACACCGTACACATGAATGAACTTAAAATGGATTAAACTCCTAAAGTTAAGACCTGAAACCATAAAAATCCTAGAAGAAAGCATAGGCAGTAAAATCTCAGACATATTTTGTATCAATATTTTTTTCTGATATATCTCCTTGCGCAAGAGAAACAAAAGAAAAAACAAGTAGGACTACATCAAACTAAGTTTTTGCACAGCAAAGGAAACCATCAACAAAATAAGAAAACCCACCTACTTGATGGGAGAACATATTCACAGATGATACATCTAATAAAGGATTATATTCAAAATTTATAAAGAACTCACACAACTCAAAACCAAAAACACATACAATTCAACTAACCAATGGGCAAAGAATCTGAATAGACACTTCTCCAAAGAGGACATACAGATGGCCAATAGAGATGAAAAGATCCTCAATGTTACTAATCATCAGAGAAATGCAAATTCAAACCACAAAGAGGTACCACCTCACACCTGACAGAATGGCTGTTGTCAATAAATCAACAAACAATAAGTGTTAGCAAAAATGTAGAGAAAAGGGAACCCTTGTCCACTGTTGGTTGGAACGCAGATTGATGCAGCCAGTGTTGAAAACAATATGGAGTTTGCTCAAAAAATTAAAAATGGAACTGACCTATGACGCAATGATTCCACTTCTGGGAATATATCCCAAGAAACCTGAAACGCTAATTCAAAAGAATAAACACACCCTTATGTTCACTGCAGTGTTATTTACAATCGCCAAGATTTGGAAGTGCCCATCAGTAAATGAGTGGATAGAAAAGCTGCAGTACATTTACACAATGGGATACTACTTGACCATACAAAGAACTCTTACCTTCTGTGGCAGCATGAATAGACATGGAGAGTATTATACTAAGTGAAATAAGCCAGTCAGAGAAAGACAAATACCATATGATTTCACTTATATGTGGAATCTAATAAACAAAATAAAATAACAAACAAAATAGAAATGGACTCATAGATACAGACAACAGAATGACAGAGTCAGAGAGGAGGGAGATTGGGAGGCTGTGAGACAAAGTAAGGGGATTAAGAAAAAAAAAAAAAAAAATCAGGTACAGGACACCAGTACTGTGATTACCAGAGGGAAATGGGGTGGGGGAGGGAGAAGAGGGTAAAGGGAGGATAAGTGGTGACGGAAGGAGACTTGACTTGGGGTGGTGAAAACACAATACAACATACAGATGAAGTACTATAGAAATGTACACTTCAAACCTATATAATTTTATTAGCCAATGTCACTCCCCATAGATTTTTTAAAAATTAAAAAAATAAACAGCAGAGGAGGGAAATGGGTGGAGGCAGAAGAGGGTATAATGGGGATAAATGGTAATAAAAATACAATAAAAATAAACTATTAAAAAAATCCCACAGAGATGGGTAACTAAAAAAAATAAACACCAGGGTTTTTTTTTAATATAAAATATTGGTGAAAGAAAGAACTTTTCCCTTTCTCTACTAAATACTTAAGGAAAAATGACAAGCCTAGAATTAGCATTCAAGATTTAAGTAACATGTTTCTTGTAACATGTTATGAGCTTCCAGATGAAGCAGCACAGTAAGACGAGTCTCCAAGGTATACCAGATAACCATGACATTTCTGAACGATGAGGAGACCAAGATTCTATTCAAGGATGAAAATAAATAACCTAGCGACTTTCCTTTCTTCTAAGTCTGTAAGGTAATCTCCTGTATTCCTCTCTTTCAATATGAAAAGTCAATGGACAATAAATTTTTAGCAGAAAATAAAAAGTAACATTATCCAATATGGGTAAATATAAATTTACACCAATTACCTAAAAATTCTGCTTTTAAATGTGCAGCACATAAACAAACAAAATAAAAACAAATACAAAATAAACAAACAGAAACAACATTTTTTGGGAAAAGTACTACATATTCTGCAGACTAACCTCGAAGATTTTATATTAAATACTGCACATCTCTCCTAATTCTGATAAAAGATTTTTAAATTCCTAAAAGTTGTCAGTCATTAAATAAATATATTTTCCTAAAGGAATACTCCAATATTTTGCATTTCAAATATTTCAATAGTTTTATTTGGCAAAGAGAAGCCTAAGAATTCTTTAAAAAACATTTCCAGGGGGAAAACTTTTTACCATAAAATAAATTTGTGTGATTTGGGAGGACAAATCTCAAATGTATTTTTTGACATATGTGCCAATCTTACAATTAATACAAAAAAGATAGTTGAAGTATTTTAAAAATGTAAAAACCAGTCCAGGCAGCATAACTATACAATCTTGCTGTAAAAGTACTTATATCAAATTCCACCCAAAATATTTATGCAATATAGTAGATTTAGTTCATCAAGTCACCGGCTGGCTTTTCCATTTTCTGTTGTCTCCATTCTGAAAAATAGGAGGAAAAAAAAATGAGTAGGTAAAATAAAGCATTAAATATCCATATTTTTCGCCTTATATAGCTTTCATATGAAATTAAACTCTAAAATATTCAACAAGCCGAAGAATATTAGCACTTTAGAAAACAACCAAGGTTAGCATTCCTCTGGTCAGTTTAACTTCCTCATTTTGCAGATGAGTAAAAACTGAGGCCCAGAGAGATTAAGTGACTTTCCCAGAGTTTCCTTTCAAAGGCCACTTTTTTCAATATACTTCTGCAAGTGAAACTACGGAAAAAAACTTCTGCTGTTTACTCAAAGATTTATTTCCTTTTCCACTAAAGAAGTTCCTTTACCAACACATTATCAAAAGGTCTTCTAAAAAATAGACTAAAATAATCAAACCTGAGATTTATTCAATTAAAATAAACATTCCTAACATTGTATTACTTAATCAGAAAATACTTTCCCCACATTATTTTATAGATTCAGTGTTATATACTAAGTTTTCTCTATGATTTTTCCCTCCATAATGTTTACTGAACAAAGTAAAAATGCTCTAAGAAATAAATACTTTCAGGGTTACAATCAATAAATAGAATCATGCCTTTTTCAAGTCCTAAGAATCAAAAAAGTTAATTTTATTTCTCTTTACAGGTAACATGTATCAATTAATAATATTAGTAATAAATGCTGAACATAAAGGAGTATTCATTATATTTTAACTTATAATATCAATTTCTACAATAAATACAAACCCATTTTCTTCTTTAAGATGTTGATATAACTCAGCTCTGTTATTTACAGAGTTCAAACGTCCAGCAAACTCCTGATGTTTTCTGGAATTGGCAGTATTGATTCTATTACTCCACAAGGATAATAAGGATACTGGCCCTGGTTTTATATTTGAAAGAATAGAAAAAGGTAGAATAATTCATTACTTCAAAATTTACAAATTTTAAAAACTTATCTTAAATTCTATTGTTTTATACAATTAAAGCAGCACCATCTCCCCCTTATTCAAACATTTAAATGTTTAGGGGTCTCCAAGACCACCTACTAGTTTGGTGATTTGCTGGAAGGACTCAAATGACTAAACATAAAGTTACAGTCACAGCTAAGAGACATTACAGCAACACAGTAAGGATGGATGCAGGGCCAGATCAGTAAGGCAAAAACTGCAGGAATCTCTTTGCAGCCTTTCCACGCTCTCTCCCTCCAGTGAGGGTTCACACAGTCCCTCCTCCTGCTGGCAGCAGAAATGCAGCCATGTGTGTATGATACTTCTGTCGGGAAAGCCCACTGAGACCCAGTCGAAGGTTTTTATTGGCTTCTGGTCACAAGGGCATTCTCTACCAACTACAGCTACCAAAATTCCAGACTCCCAGAAGAAGGCAGGGGTTTAGCTCAGATGAAAGACAAAATAACTTCATTATTTAGGGAATGTTTTAAAAGCCAAGCTCCCAGATGCCAGCCAAGGACCAAATTTACAAGCAGGCTCTTCTAATGATAATAGCCTCAAGCTTCCTATGTTAACTCTTTTTTGCACAATATGAAAAAGCAAAAGGACTAGAATAGCCAAAACTACTTTGAAAAGTAGGAAAAAGTCAGAAGATTCACTATCTGATATAAGACTCTACTGGTAGTTATCATGATAGTATTACAATAAATGTAATATGGCAAACGATAAACAGATAGACCAACAGAACATAAAAGAAAACCCAGAAATGCATTCCCACATATAAAATCAATTGATTTCTGATAAAGGCACAAAGGCAATTCAATGAAGAGGGGAGTCTTCAACAAATGCTGCTGGAATAATTAGGGTGTAAGTGCAAAAATATGAATATTGACGCATATTTTGCAACTTATTTTTATAAAACTCAAAATGGATCCTAGCCTGAATGTAAAATCTAAAATTATAAAACTCCTAAAAGAATACATTAAAAAAATTTTTATGGCAAGATATCAATCCTCTGTCATACCATTTCCCATTTATCCTAAAAGGACTAAATCCAGTTTCCCTTAAGATAACTAAGGCCTTCAGTGATTTCAGGAGCTCCCAAACCCAAATCATATCTTTAATGCCTAGAATTCCTTCAAGAGGAAATTAAGCATATCAGCTTATAAATAAGAGATGAAAGACCTTAGGGGTGGAGGGGTTGAGAAAAAAAGGAAAAAGGACTCTTAGAAATGGACAACAGAGTGGTGATTACTGAAGGGAGGGAGGTACAAGGGGACTAAAAGGTAATGGGGAGAAGAATACAATAAAGATTAAATTGGAACAGGAAAAAAGAGATAAAGGCTTTTTAATAAAAATATTATTTATAGTATCTTTACTGATGCTGATGTACACATTTTAATTTATCAATAGACGGGTGACAGTAGATCTTTTCCTAAATCCAGTAAGGGCTGAAGGAAAAGCATTTGTCTTCAATACCCTACCACTTACTACAGTGTTAGGAACATAACCGGATTCAAGTTTACAAAATTAAAATTTCTTAAAACACAGACTTTTTAGTACAAGTGCTTATTTTCCAAAGTCTTCATTAATGAAGGCATGGCACTACTTTTTCTTTAATACTGACAAATACATGTACTGTCTCTATTTTCCAAGGCTGTAAACAAAGAATCTCCTAAACAACAACAGGAGCAGTTAGTAGCTCTTCCTGAGATACACAACAATGTTAAATAACACTCTACAAAACGGAACTAAGGCGAACAACTTGTTACACTCACAGTTACCACAGTTCTACCTTACCTTTTGATTTTTCTACTGGTGGAGTTTCATCCATCTCAACAAGGGGCTTTTTGTTTGGAGGTTCTGGGGAATCAGGTGAATCTTTTATAATTTCAGCTTCAGCCAACTCTTCTTTTCCACGTTCTAACATGCCTTTTAATCTTTTAGAGGAACAAATAATAAAATTTAAACTTAAAATGTTTAGGAATCTAAATCGTTCAATAATTAAACTGCACGTCAGTCTTCATAAAAGATAGCTGCTCTCACAAAGTAAACCTAGGAACTAATCATAAGCTAAATGTCAATCTAAAATCAGGTAAGAGAACTTAGTGAATTAAATGCAAGTTCTCCCCTTTTCCTTCATTATTATCATGTAATAATTTAGTAATGTAGTTAGCTGTAAACATGAAAAAAATGGAGACAACTTTAAGAAGATAACATTAAAGCTAATGACCTTTGGAAGAAAATTCACAATTTCAATTTTTAAAGATATGGACAAAAATACTATTTCGAATTACAAAAAAAGATTAAGTGACTAATTATCATTTGTTCCCTTGTTTATGTACTATGGGCATCTATTCACATTCCACAAGTTAAAAACTTAACATTCCAAGCTTATTTTGAGTTTTCCAAGGAAACAAAAACACTTGTAAAACATATAGACCAGTACTTGAGTAACAGTGTGCTCTAAATGAGAATACTTTCTGTCCCCTGCTTACAGGTGGCCAACTCTGCTTCAAAAGCTTGGTGGCACTAAGGAAGAAATGAACTCCTAAAGTCAAAGAGAAGTGTTTTACATTCTACTTATTTTGGGGTGAAATGATATGATTTCACAATTGGCTTCCAAATACTCCCATATGGAGGTGGATGATGCTGGTGGTGAGGGGAGTGGATATGAATATATATAAAGTGAAATCTGCCATGAATTGAAACTTGTTCAAAGTAGGTGATGGGTAAATACTTAATCTACAGTAGAATAAATGTTTGAAATTTTCCATCATAAATTCTGAATGGGACTTACTACATCATCATTATAACATTTCCCTGGTTCTTTGCCTGATTTCTGGCAAGAAGGTGGAAGATGAAGACAGCTAATATGTTATGATACTTTTATTTATAAATCATGAACTTAGGAAAAAGATGTACCATCGAGGACAGTTTTCAGAATCAGGACTGTGTTCTTTCTCTGTGCTCCCAAGGACATCTGTGCCTATTTTTATAACAACATCTTCCACATTTTGCTGTCACCAGTGACTTACTTGCCTATTTTTATGACAACACTGTGTGATCTTCCAAGGCAGGAATCTTATGCTAACTGTCTGGCACACCATAGGTATTCAATCAGATTTACCGAACAAAGAAATAAAACTATGTCTTTGACATTAATAAACATAAAGGAAACACTGATACCAAACATCCTGAATTATGATTTTCAGAAGTTAATTAGGGTAAAAATTAAACACTATCATTTGCATTGTAAATCATACCTCTTTAAGTCTAAAATCTTTTAGATATGAGTGAAAATCTAAGTTATAAATAAAATAAATACACCCTAAAAGAACTTCTATTAAATAAGGTTTGAATGTTCTACATGCACAATTGCTATGCCAAAAGGAACGATGATGGTATACTTATATCAACAAGTCACCTCTCTGAATCTTGCCAAGACTTCTCCTGTTCATAATCTTTCACTGCTTTCTCTGACTTGTCCTCTTTGTCCTCCCTCTTTCTTCCTCGTTTCTTTCGTTCTTCTTCTTCTGGTGGTTTGCTCCTACAGGCCATCAGACATTCCAAGACCCTTTGATGTTTCTCTGAGTTACTGATATGAGCTCTGACAAGGGTTTCTAATTCATTCCACATGATACGGTACTGTTCGTCTCTGAAATAAAGATTTAAAATAACCATCTTAGAAATATTCTGTAAAATAATATTCAAGTGTCACTTATGGTAAAGTAAAAGGCAATAATTAAACATGGACTTCTTTCCCTAGATAGCTAATGGTGCAATTCTAAGTTATAATGTACCCAATTCTTTTATTCTGTATCATTTCATTTTGATATATGTATGTATATATACATACCCCCAAATATACTATTTACATACAGAATAAGTTAGGGTAAAAAACAGTATGTATCAAATAAATGTGATAAGTGGGGGGGGAAAAAACCTACCTTTTAGGGCCTTTTCCTCTTGTGCCAACTGTGGAAATTGGTAGAGGGTCATTTTTTCTTTCCATATCAACTAAGTTGTATATTGTTTTTTGACAGTTTAACACATCTTCTTCTGTCAGAGATTCTTTCACAATAACACTGGCTAATGGAACTACCTGTACCATTAAAAAAAGAAAAAGAAAAAAATCTGTCTTGAAACACAAATATCAAAGCACCTAGGCAGAACTTCAATTGATCTTAAACATCATTGTGGCCAGATACTCTGCAACCTTCAGTTCAGTTTTATTATAATTATTTAACTGTAGCAAAATCATATATTTCATTCTTTGATTGAGAAATGGATCTGAAAAGCATATATTACTAATGTAGAAGAAAAGCTGAAACTATTTAACACTTACCGCTTGCATGTTAAAAATGGTGGTTTGTGAAATAATCATAGGCCAGTAACGGGTATGTTTTTCTAACTGATCTTTAGCTCGTTCCAATGGGATCTCAAGAGTTCCATCGATTTTATATCTGGGGTCTAGAAAAGGAGTTAATCTGTTTTCCCTCATAAATTCACCAAAATCCTAATGATAACCAAACAAGATAAAATTAGAAACTATTTTCTAATGTTTCAGTATGGATTACATGTAACAGTCTGTTTCCCTGACGTCTTCTGCCCTGTGATACCCAACAAAGCATTTTCTCTAACAGTTCCCCCTGCCCCACTCCCTAATTTTTTCTTTCTTTTTGAACATGAGACCTATCAGCCTTTATTATTATACAATGGAGATAAAAAAGCCTCAAACATCATTCATTATTGTTTGCACATTTAAAAATAAGGAACACTTATTTTTCTTCAACTTCTATACTTTAACTCTTTTATATCATATACAGAAAAAAGAATTAGTGAATCACATTAGAATACCAATTTGCTTACTAAAAAGCTATCTTGATATAACATCAGGATATCAACAGTAATTATCTTTGAATAATGGAATTATAGGCAATTTAGTTGTTCTTTTTTTACAGATACCTGTATCTAAATTTTCTATAATAAACATTTATTAATTTTCTCCTTATTAAAAATATATAAAAACAATAAAGAAAAGCCTAATCAAAAACAATTACTTACAGTATATAACACTTCGGTTTACAAAGTACACTCATATACATCAAGCACATTTAATTCTCACAACCACCTCAAAAAGGAGCCAGCCATGAAATACCAAATATAAATGAGGGAAGGAGGAGTGAAAAATTAAAATCAGAACAACAGAGTTTCTACCAAAAACAAACACAATTTTCTCTTATGCACCTTTAAATAAAAAATTTAGCATTATTTCAAAGTTGTAGCAATCTAACTATTAAAATGTTTTTGTTTGCCATTTAAGTTACTAGAAATAAAGTTCCACCTAAAATATTAGTTCATATCAATTTCTATTCTTCCCTATGATTCTAGTATGTCAATGTTATTCAGATACTTCTCAGTGTACACTTAATATACAAGGATGACTATGTAATGATAAAAAGCTCTTCTGAGCAAGTATTGAAGGGTGATTCACCTAAACAAAATAAATAATCAACTTCCCAAACCCCTTTCTGTCACAGACCTTCGCATATAATAGGCCCTCAATAACCACTGACTGAATAATGATAGACTCAAATTATAAAAGTTATAGATATTGGCCCTGGCTCACTGAATTGAGTGCTGGCCTGCAAACCGAAAGGTTGCTGATTCAATTCTCAGTCAGGAAACATGCCTGGGTTGCAGGCCAGGTCCCCAGCTGGGGGCCCCCAAGAGGCAACTGATTGGAGTATCTCTTGCACATTGATGTTTCTCCCTCCCTTCCCCTTTCTCAATAAACAAACAAACAAATGAACAAATAAATAACTATCTTTAAAAATGTTTTACAGATATCAGTCTTACTGTGATCCGGTAGTCTGTAACTCTTCCTCCACATCCCTCACTAATTGAAGGCGGGTCTTCTAGAATGGATCGAGAACTGCTAAGGACGTGCAAAAATATCTCTCCTCCATGGCTGCTAAGCATATGACTGATGACTTTCGAACCTGACTTTCGCGGTTGTTCCAATAAAACAGAACGACCTGTCAAAAGTAGTGAAATTCAAATGGGCTCTTATTTTTTTCCCTTAACATTTATGTTGACATTTTTCATTTTATTTACTCTCATATTTTAACCAGCACTGCTAAGTTACTATATCTGCATTTCAAGTCCATAAAGTCTGAATTCTAGCCTTAGTTTTCTCTTGGTCACTCCAAACTTACATAGTTATAGAGATGGCTTTCCAAAATAAATATAGTGATCTCAAGTATAATGTTTGGCTATATTCTTCATTCAACTACAAGTTCATATAAAATTTTTCCATTGGACATCAAGAAAAAAAGTGAAACCACTGTTGGATAACCCTCAACGTTATCAAAGCTTTTATAAAACATTTAGAGGAGAAAGCAAAGTCTCAATTCACTTTCACAATACCTACTTATCAGCACCATTATCATAACTACTTCCTATTTCACATTACCAAATGTTATTTAACGTGGGTTTTACACAGTCTGATAATCAAATTGTGCTTAATATAATGATGAAATTAATCTTATGTTGAAGGCTGGCTAACTCATCATTTAAGTGGTACAAAACCCTAGTTGATGTTAAGAATCACCAGAAAAGCTACTAGAATTTAGATTTAGTAAATGAAATCCAATAATTTGTTTATTTTAATTTTCTTCAAACAAGGAAAACACATATTCAAGGCCACATGTGTAAAAATAGTACAGCATATCATTAAAAATGTTTATGATAAAGATACTGCATTCAAAGAGAAATACGTTCATCTATATTTTGTAATTTAAAATTCAATAGGTCAAGGCCCTGGACAGGTAGCTCAGTTGGTTAGAGCATCTTCCTAATATGCCAAGGTCATGGATTCTCTCTCCTCCGGTCAAGGCACATACAAGAAGCAACCAATGAATGCATAAATAGTGGAACAACAAATCACGGCCCTGGCTGGTGTGGCTCACTGGATTGAGCACCAGACTGCGAAGCAAAGGGTCTTCAGTTTGATTCCCAGTCAGGGCAAATGCCTGGGATGCAGGCCAGGTCCTCAGTAGGGGGCATGCAAGAGCCAACCACACATTGATGTTTCCCTCTTTCTCTCTCCCTTCCCCCTCTCTAAAAAATAAACAAAACCTAAAAAAAAACAAAACAAGAAAAACAAATCAATGTTACCTCTCTCTCTCCAAAATCAGTAAATTTAAAAAAATTCAACTGGCCAAGATAAATGTCTGTATTGTACTGTCCTCAAAAAAAAGAAAAAGTCGACTCTAATGGTCTTTTTAAATAAAATTACTTAAAAATATATTAAATAAAACAAATATAATGGGCCCCAAAACATAAAGTCACCTTAATTTTAAGCATTAATAAAACTAGTAAAGGATATTTACAATTATATAACTTTAAAATAGTTTGCAAAATAAAATGGTTAAGCTATGCTGAAAAAATGGCTTTCCCAGATTTCACATTTTCACATATTCTCACTAATGATTCACTTGTAACAATCTCAGTCAAACAATTAAACGATGAAAGTTACCATTTAGAAGAAAATTAGTAAGGCAGGAGGAAGGTCTACTATTTACATCTACAGGTGAAATTCGGTAAGCGCCAGTGCAATAGTGTAACTCTGAAATAGAAGAGAACACTGATTTGAAAGAATATAAGGAAATATTTCCATAAGAGGAAAAAACTTGTTTTTTGAAGCTGTAAAACAATGTAAAACAAAAATTAAAACACTTTAAAAATCTTTTAAAACACCTACCAATGTTATTTGTCCTCGGAGTGCACCACTTTAATGTTATCGTTTCTTTAAATGAGCCTTCTCTGCTGCTGCCGCCTATGTGGGTATCACCTTTAAAAATAAGTCAGAGAAACAGTAAATTTCGTATCGTTCACTCAAGATTTCTGAGTTTAAATTTTATATTATACCTCTTGGAGAACACCTTTTTTATGAAGTCTCCTAGAAGAATACCAAATAGAGTTTGGATATTAGCTATGATTAAAGTAAGTATTTAATTTCCCTCCAAATTCCTCATTAATTAATTTAATCATCTATGACAGCACTGAAATTCAACAGCAAATTTTTTTTAAATATCTAGAATCTACAATTGCTCCCCTCTGACACCATTAAATAACAATACAACATAGGTAAGTGTTTAAAGAATGCTTCAGGAATCTAAAATGCATAATTATTTATACTGAATCTTAATGAATTTATGAAAAGAAACATAAAATGAGGGATCTGGAAAGTAAATATACAGCATTTACCAGTAAGCATTTTTGGCCTGAATGCAGTCTACAGTAAACAGGCATTAATAAAATAATAATAAATAAATGCAAAACCCCAAAGTTGACAAAGCTCTGGGGGAAATATGTTCAGTGCTATGAGGGTCTTCACAAAGAGATTTGACCTATGCTAATACATCAGGAAAGGCTTCTTAGAGAAGTGAAAACTAGTTTGAGTTCTAAAAGGATGAACAAAATTAACCAAAGGAAGGACAGAAAGAGTACCGGAGCAAGGAAAATGGCAGATGCCAAGATACTGTGGCAGGTGAAAGCATGATGAGTTTCAGGGCCTGGTAAGACACTTAAACAATTCCGTCTTTATCTTTAGGGCAACAGAAAAAGCACTGGAGGGGGTTAAGATAAGGAGAATATGTCATGATTAACACTGTAAAAGTTATTCTAGTTAGCAGGTCAAGAAGGAAGAGACATCCCATTTAGAAGGCTACTGTGGGATATAGTGTAAGAAAGTAATAGGCTGGACTAATAATAGGGAGAGGGTAATAGAAGGGGAGCTGCAGATGTATTTGAGAGATACTTGGTAGATGAAATCAAGAAAATGTGGTGATATGCTAATAAAGAGGACCATGTGAATATAAAAACAGCCACCTACAAGCCAAGGATAGAGGCCTCAAAAGAAATTAACTATCTAGTCACTTTGATCTTGAATTTCTAGCCTTAAGAACAGACAATAAAATTTCTGTTAAGATAAAAAGAAAAGAAAAAAGAAAATGTGATGACAGATTAGACACGCAGAATGACAGACAGGTATCTTAAAGATGACTCTGAGGTCTCCGCCTTCTATAACCGGACAGATAAAACGGACAATCACGCACTGAGACAGGGGACGTTAGAAAACCAGTTCAGAGGGCCAAACTCAGAAGCTGTTTTGTGTATGTTGAGTTTAGGTGCCTAGGAGGTATCTAATAGATATACAGCAGGCCCTCAAATAACACTGTTTGATTCAACATCATTTCATTTTAATGTTGATGAGATGCCATAGGAATTTAACTCTTATTTATATCAATTAACCTAAGGTAAAACTTCTTTCATTTTATGTTATTTCATTTAAAATTGCAGAGCTTATTGACATTAAGTAAGGACTTACTGTAATTAGGCAGTAGAATATACAGACGCTCCTTGGTTTATGATAGGGTTACGTCCTGGTAAACCTATTGTAAGTTGAAAATTCATTTAATTCGCCTAACCTACTGAACATCATAGCTTAGCCTAGCCTACCTTAAATGTGCTCAAACACAACATTCAAAAAACGCTGCCAACACAGTGCACGTAGAGTATCAGTTGTGTACTCTTGTGATCGTGAGGCTGACTGGGAGCTGTGACTCGCTGCTGCTGCCCAGCACCAGGGAGTGTCACAGTGTATACATCTCCAGCCCGGGAACAGATGAAAATTCAAAATCCTAACTGCAGTTTCTACCGAATGCATATCACTTTCTCACCGTCAGAAAGTTAAGAAGTCCTTAGTCAAACCACTGTACGAGTAAGTTGGGGACTGTCTGCATAGACAGGCAGCTTAGAGAAGATATCTGGGCTAACGGATAAGCCTACCCATCAAAATCCAGCTCTAATGCACCTTCTCTGTAAAGCTTGCCCAATTCAGAGGTATAATCACATGCAACCTCTTGTGTTCCCACAGCACTCTCTTCCTATTGCTGCCACAGCATTTTGGACATGGTGTCCATATGTAATAGAAAACTATAGGTCGATCAACAACTATTTTTGAGAAATAAGTTGTATTACAAAGAATATTTTTATCATTTTTTTAAGTTTTAAAAATTGCTATTACCTTGCAGGTTCTTAGTTTCCACACATTGTAATTTCTAAAACAAGTTCTTTACATTCCTCAGTTAAACACTGACACATCCATTTACCTTAATAGTTTTTCTCCTGTTAAAAATTCATGTTACATTCATTTTAAGATTCCTTATACATGTAACAAATGTTATGACTGGCTCATGCTATTTAATTCAGAAAAGATTTATACAACATAATCCAAGTCAACCATTTAATTCTCTGGTAGCATCAATTTATATAGAAAACATTATCGAAGATTTAATAGAATGTCCAATTTTAAAGGCAATTACACTGAATTTGGGGAATGGATGGGATATAGCTCATCTAATCCAGCACCTTTAATTTACAAGCACATAAACAGAGGGTGACAAACACTTGGGACCTGTTAGCTGGTGGCAAAGCTTTAGCTAAAACTCTTACCTCCTAACTCCAGAGTCTTCTCCCCTAAACCATGCTGACACAGTTACAAAAATCAGTTTTTGGAAAAGGACCCCCTGATTCAAATACTTTTTAGAGGAAAAAAACCCCCCACTAAATTTCAAGACAACTGATTTTTATCCAGGTAGGATGTTAAGTCTATCACTCTTTTAAGTCGGCTCCTGTTCTCCTTTTCCCCAGGTGGTCTGCCTACAAAAGGAAAACTCTAACATTACTGGCTCTCTTTTGCAATACTTTAGTCTTTCCCAAAGTAAATTCTACAGAAAGAACACTAGTTCCATTGTCAGATAAGTCTGGAAGGGAATGAACTAAAAGACAAGCAGGTTTGTTTACTAAAGAATATCTCAAAGCTGTTCAAATGCTTTCCTATGTTAGATCTTACACATTAAGGACTCTCCAATGTCTCTCACTCACCACTTTTCATGAAATCCACATGTGCATCTTTGTGATGTAGCAGCTCCACATCATAATTGGCAGATGTATTAGCATGTTGCTCTTCCTTAAAGCAAAATTTAAAATAACTTGGTTTTGTTTTCCAATAAAGAAGTTATTAACTATTAATTTTGCTTTTTGCTTAAGGTGAGATCAGATACACCCAACAAAAATTAGCTATAATAATGGTATAATTTGCTCTGTAATTAATCTATTTAAAGATGCGAAAGTTTTCCACTGAAATACAAACTCCATTAAAAAACTACTGGCTATATATAAGTAATACAGTATTTAATTATTTTTCTTATATTATATCAGAATTAACACATAACTAATCCAGAAATTTTAGAAACTTTTTACTCTGAATGCATTGTCTTGCAAATATACACAAATTGTCTGTAAATAAATATAATGCAATTGAAACAGTTGATATAAATCCAAAGTGAAATAGTTGTTTAAAGGAGGAAATAGCATCTTTAAATACCTACAGTAAATTAACAAACATCAATTATATAAAATAAACAAACACTGACTAATAAACAAGTTTAGTAACTTGTTTTCACTTAATAGTAAATAGGAACTTCTATATTATCTATTTATAAGAAAAAAACAGAGATTGAATAAAGAATCACACCAGCAACACACAAATGTAATCAAATGCTAAGAGCAAGGTACCTGTCATACTCAAGAGTATTTTTCTTATAACTCATAAAATTATATAAAGCACACCTATTATGCTACTTTACTTGTTAATAGCTTCTGCATCCAAACCATTCTATGAGGTAAAGCCCAATTTCTATTTAAAAGCCAGCCAATGGTATAAGGAGGAAATTAATAATGAAAGATATTTCTCATACAATTTAGTGTTCATCACATGGTGGGAGACTTTCTTGTAACTCTCAATTTCATTGTTCTATCTGCATTTTTAGAGATGTTGGTTACTCTATTTGTAGACATAACCAATAAAACTAAAATCAACTCCACTTCATAAAAATTCATTTAAAGCTTACTATGGGCTAGCCATTGTGCTAGTTCTAGACAACTTAATGGTAATATGATGAAAAAGAACAGGTAGTAACAGATTCCTGAGAATATCCATTAATAAAATCGTAAGACTCACACCCTTGGTTTTTCAGGTAGGGTAATAAACTCATTTAAAACTATGAGCTATTTTTCCTTAGGCAGATGTATTAGTTACAAACACCTTTATACTTGGTAGACAAAAACAAAAGGAGAGAAAATAAAAGACCCGCTAGAATACACAACGTAAGTAAAATCTAATAACATAACTGTCAGAAAAAGAATCACAGAAAAAGTAATCATTTAAGATAGAGATAATATTTTCATGAAAATAACGAGAATATAATTAAAAACCAGGAAGTTGATATAGAATGTTCTTATTAGAAAAATACAGCATTTTGTCTGTGATCCTTTCTTGTTGCTTTTCAGTATTTACTGACCTGGTCAAAGACACTGAATGTAGGCTAGCAAAACAGAAAACATGATACGGGGAGAAAAAAGTAAGGTTCAATTAAAATAAATAGTACATGTCAAACAAATGTTTAAAAAGCAAAACAGCACTTTCAAAATAGCAGGATAAAGAACAGCTTACCTTCATTGGAATATTTGTAATGGTAGTTGAAGCCAAGTCAAAATGTTGCTGTACTAAAATATTTAATTTGGTAGCAAGATGCCGTCCTGCACGAACACTATGAACTTCGCTGGTTAAAACAGGGGACAACTACAGAAAAGTATGAAAAAAATACCCCGTAAAACATTAATACACTGTGCTAAATATTTTATTTCAACCCATAAAACTTAAGTGCTTTCACTTTTTAGAATTTGGAAAAATAAAAAGGTCCATAAATTACCCATGATCACTATTTCAGTGATAAATGTTCAGTCATTCAAAACTAGGTACCAAGCAGAACTTACTACATTATATGTCAGAAACTGTGTGAGCTACTGGAGGATGCAGCAGGGAACAGGAAAATTCCCTGTCCTATTGAAACATAGAGTAAAACAGTCTTTGATTTAAATACATATTTTCATTTGTAATTTTACTTCTATTTCTCTATATGCAAAATGGATTTGAAGTGGCCCATAGAAGTACAGTAGAAAAAAAATATTTCATTTTGTGGAGAGAACAAACCCCTAAAGATAAAACTACTTATAAAGAATGTGGCATCACTACAAACATCATATTTTATCACCAATAAAGTGATAAAACAGCCAAAAGTTACTTATAACAAGGTAACACAAACTTTACTCATCCCACAGTAACAATATTTACTGTAAATAAGTTTTTTAGCTATCACAAAGTAAAGCCAACATATTGCCACATTATCAAAAGAGGCAGAAAAAAGTTAATGAAAAGGGGGCTTGCACTGGAAACCACCTAAAAACATAGTGATAAAGCTCATGACCTAACTACAGCACTTCACAGACTAAAGTAATACTTCATGTTTACAATAAATAAGGCTAAATGAAAAACTTGAACATGAGAGCATACACATTTAATATAATTATATAAATACATATATCTATATTTCTAAACAAAGACCACTGATGGAGAATATTATGTGATGCAAATCCTTCTAATAATCAATAGACTTATCTTTTCCTTTAAAAGTGTTCAAATTTATTTAAAAAGTAAAACCAAAGTTGGAAATTAGTTTTTTCCTTCCATCTGAATGGGTAAAATGAATTTCTGTTACTGGAGTGTATTTTTGTTAAAGAGTATATTGCTTTTCTAAAGCAGAAGGAATTTTAGAAACAATACAAACTATATACGATTTTACAACACATTTACTTAAACATCAACAGGCAAGCCAAACAGAAAACACTTTAAATTGTAGAATTACAACAAAGAACCAACTGAGGTATTTTGCTATGCAGGTTGCTCTGAAAACTACATACAGGGTGGAAAAAAGGGGACAATAGTAGGTTTACACTATTCATATGGAAAATAATAAAATAATAAATAATAATACAAGCATAAACTCTGATTTGCACACTCATAGCTGTAAACCTACTTTTGCCCCACCTTGTATTTTGTTGAAAGAAAATGTTGGCGGCTACAATCATTATACTGCTAACCCTTCTTAGCATTTATTATTAACAACTAACAGTGACCTTTCTTTCCATTACTTCTGCATTTACCTCTTTTTTAGGACGATCAGATACAAGGCTGTCTTCACCAACTGGGTAGGTATGGATCAAGACAAGCTCACACTTCTGTATCTGCATGAGACTTAAAGAGAAACTTTCCACTTAGAATATAACAATATATACTATGCAAAGAATACAGGCAGGTAAACTATTGAAAGTTTAATATACCAAAACAGTGTATCTATACAATCAGATGTTACTGTTAACACAAAAGCTAAATATTTAGAGAAACTATATAAATGTTGTACTTGTATGAACATTAAATAATTTTTGTATATTAATCAAATTTTTGTATATTAATTAAATTAATTTTGTGAATTAAATAATTCTGTATATTAATTTTTCATAATCAAATTATGCAAAATAATTTTCTATATGTTTAAAGGATAAAAGGAAAATTCTTATAATCAAGGATAATTTTCAATAGATAACTCCCACAGAGAAAATGAATATATTGTGTATCAGTTTCCTTTTTACCAATGTTTTTAAGGACAAATACCAGTTAATGCTAACCATGACCTATAATTGGTTATTCCAAGAATACAGGTCTTGGAATGTTAAAAAGTTTCCCCCAACTTTTTATTTTAAAATTTCCAAACCTACAGAAAGGTTGAAATAAAAGTACTATTCAATGAATATTGATATATCCTTAAACTAGATTCATTAAGTGATAGCTGTATTTGTTCCCTAGATATACCTAAACAGATATACACTCTTTTTTTTAATTAAGACATTAGAGAGTAAGTTGCAGAGGAATCATACTTCATTCCTAAATATCTCGGCATGCTTCTCCTAAGTGAGAATAATCCTACTCATTAACAATACCAGTAGTCCACTTAAGGAAATTAATAGCTTACTCTAATTTAGATGCCACATTGCCGTTGCCCACAAAACATATCTTTAATAGCTTTTTTCTTTAAAAAAAATTCATGTAATGCAATTCATTGTGTTTTGACTGGTACATAGTGAATAACACCACCAACAATTTACTCATTTTAAAAATCTGAAAAAATATGATAGCAAGCCATCAAAGCAAATATGCATTATAAATTTACATATTACGTTATAGTTCCAATCAAGTAAAAAGTAAAATTTTAAGGTGAAAGCGAAAAAGGGGGGAAAAAGTTTCTGATCCAGTACATCTTTTGACTAATTTGTAGAGTCTGAAGAGAATCCTACCAATTCCTGTTGAAATTGCTGAAATAATTAGAATGAAATGTACAGGACTATAACACGAAACATTTATTTCATTTGTGGATTATACTCACTGATCTGAATTTGCAGCGAGCTTGTTATGCTCATGAATTGTTTCCTGAACACAGTCCTCAAGCATTCGCACATGACTATCACTGGCGGCATAAAAAAGAGGTAAGAAACTTAAAGGGATAAACAGTAAGAGAAAAAAGGAAACACACTTGCTATTCAGCTACAGGCATTTAAAAATTACTTCACTAAGGATCGTCTTCAGCGTGCTCATTCACAACACTGAACGACCAGTCAAAAAACCAGCGACAGAAGTCAAATGAATCTACATGGTGACAATCTAAAGTTTTCACCGAGTCTTTATCTAAAATTGAATAAGCAAGGCTTCAATATTAGAAAGGCCACTTGTGATGTATTTCAGTGCTCACATGTTGCCCCTGATTTTTAAAATGAAAGTTCTAATAAGACACTAAAATTCCCTGTGTGAAGGAATTACAGTGATTAATGTCTCACCTTTTGGCATTAGTAATGCAAATTATTCGCCCTCTATTTCCAACACGCTCTGCATTCTCCATTAGTAGAGTACGGGCCTCATGCTGGTACTCTGTAATTTTACAAAGGGTTTCCACTGCTGCAACGAGGCCATGTAGAATACTGCAGCATTCTGGATCTGCCCGTGGATTGGGGGGCCCCACAGCAGCTAGTGCTGCCATTAGCTAAATAAAAGGAAAACAATTATGTTGACAAGAGTATGCACGAGTCAGGCAAAGACACAAGAAAAGTAAACTATAAACAACCACACCTTATAAATATAGACACAAACATCCTCAACAAATTACTAGCAAACTGAATTGAGCAACACATAAAAAGAATTATACCTCATGATGAAGGGGGACTATCCCAAGAATGCAAAGTTTATTTAAAATTCAAAAATCAACTTATGTGAGTATCCTATCAACGGAAATTTTAAAAACACATGATCTCCAAAAATACATGACGAAATCTAAGACCTTTCATGACAAAAACACTCAACAAACCAGAAACAGAAGGAAACATCCTTAAGCAGATAAATAGTATTGCAATATCTACAAAAAACCTACAGATAACATCATGCAAATGATGCAAATTGGACGTGATCCCTCTAAGGTCAGAAGAAACAGAAGGATGATGTCCAGTCTCACCACAGGGCAATAAGAGGGAAAAAAGAAATAAAAGGAATCCAGATTGCAAAGGAAGAACTAATAAATATCTCTGTTGCAGATGGCATGATCTTGTATGCAGAAAGTCCTAAGAAATCTTCTGAAAGATTACTACAAATAACTTCAGCAAGGTGGCAGGATACATGATTAATACACAAAAACCAGTTGTATGGCCACATACTTGCAATGAACCATCTAAAAATGAAATTAAGAAAACAATTCCATCCCTAATAGCAACAAAAAGAATAAAACAGTTAAGAATACATTTAACAAAAGAAATGCAAACCTTACTCTGAGAACTACAAAACATTGTTGCAAAAAATTAAAAATCTAATAGAGTGCAAAACGTCCCATGATGATGAATTGGAAACTTAATGCTGTTAAAATGGCAATATTACCCAAGCCGAACTACAAATTAAATACAATCCCTGTCAGAGTCCCAGTAGATTTCTTCTTCTTTTCTCTCTCTCCCTCTTTTTAAAAGATTTCATTTATTTTATTTCTAGAGAGAGGAGATGGGAGGGAGAAAGAAAGGGAGAGAAACATCAATGTGTGGTTGCCTCTCACACACCCTCTACTGAGGTCCTGGTCTGCAACCCAGGCATGTGCCCTGACTGGGAATCAAACCAGTGACCCTTTGGTTTGCAGGCAGGGGCTCAATCCACTGAGCCACAACAGGGCTTTTTTTTTTTTTTTCTTAAGAGGGAAGGAGAGGGAGAGGGAGGGAGAGGGAGGGAAAGAAACATCAATGAGAGAAACATCAATCTGTTGCCTCTCCTACTACCCCCGGACTGGGGATCAAACCCATAAGTAACCTAGGCATGTGCCCTGACCAGAAATCAAACTGGCCACCTTTCACTTTGCAGGAAGATGCCCAACTAACTGAGCCACACCAGTCAGAAACCAGTAGACTTCTTTATAGAAACTGATAAGCAGATTCTAAAATTTATATGAACTGCAAGGGACCCAAATAGCCAAAACAATATTGAAAAGAACAAAGTAGGAGGACTTTGCTTTGCACACATAAAGATACTGTCTGGAAAGACCCATAAAAACCTAATAGTAGTGAAGATAAACAGTGATGTTCTGATAAACCAGTTCTCCAAACGTGGGGGAACCCTAATTTGTAGTGTTTGCCAATATCTATGGTTAAATATTCCCACGAAAGCTGATTTTAAGTTTCACTGAATATGAAGTTGGAAGAGGATGTACACAGTCAGCTCTTCCAAGTTGGTATGAGTAGGCTCTAACACACCACTAACTGGGACAGGGGATGAGTGGGAAACTTGTCAAGGTTTACCTTTTATTCACATACACTTACATACATGTGTACATATGTACAAGGTCTGTCTGGGAAAAGTCCAACCATTGTTAATATAAGAACAGTTTGTGTGACATCGATGTAACCTGGTGGCCCAGGAGAGGGGACTGGCATGTGCATGTGTGAACAGTGACGACTTCACTGCACTAGTCAGTGAGGGTGGTAGACCCCACTGAGTCAGCACACGTACTGTGTGGCCGTCACATTCAAAACGACTGAGTACAGCAACAAATCTCCATCAAATTTTGTGTTAACCTTGAACATTCCTCTGCAGAAACTATTCAACTGATTCTGAAGGCCACATCTATGGGCAACTGGTGATTGGCAACTTCATCACAACACACCTGCTCATGCCTCATGTCTCATGCAGAGGTTTTTTGGTGAAACATTAAATCATCCAGGTGACTCAGCCTCCCTAACAGTCCAGATTTGGCACCATGCAACTTCTGGCTTTTCTCAAAACTAAAACCACCTTCGAAGGGGAAGAGATTCCAGACCGTCGATGAGATTCAGGAAAATACGATGGGGCAGCTGATGGCAATTGGGAGAACTGTGTGAGATCTCAAGATGCCCACTTTGAAAAGGGACTGAGGCATCATTGTCCTATGTACATTGTTTCTTGTAGCTTGTAGCTTCTTCAATAAATGTCTCTATTTTTCATATTACTTGGCTAGACACCTTCTGGACAGCCCTCATATACTTTATATGAGCTATATATGTATTACCTATTCATAAAAAGTAATCAAAAGAGAAAGAAAAAATAGTGTATGTAATAACTATATACAGTCCCTGGTATATAAAAGAAACTCAGTAAAAAGTACTATTTTAGGGGAAGGGTGTTACGGTGCTGGGGAACATAGATGAAGGAAGCTTATTTTTTATGCTCAGATACAGGTATATGAAATTCTGGTTCTGCCTTTTAACATATGTGAACCCAGTCAATCTCTCCTAGTCCTTTTCCTAACCTGAAAGTGAAAATAATAATAGAACCTGTCCCATGTAATGTGACACTTTCCAATTTTAGTTTAGACAACAAAAGCAAGACCAAAACTCCTGAAGTCTGACAATTTTTTTGTAATAAAATTTAAGATGTATGGGATAGAATTATGGGCTATAACAGAAAGAGCCCTGGAGCCAGGTATGAAGGTTAAATAAACTCTGGCCCCTGTGGGCCTCAGTTCCTTCACCTGCACAATGAAGGAGTCAACAAAAGATCTTTCCAGACCAAACATTCTTTAATCAATCTTTCACTATGATTACTCACAATAACTAGGGAAGGTGTGACATGGGTAACCAAAGCTGAGAATTAAATGTGTTAACATAGAGATTATTCATAATTTATATGAAATGTCAATTATTTTATATCATCTTTCAAACACGAGAGATTTGCTATATAATATAGTTGCCTTCACAACTGGAGTTTCCCTTTTAGTTCACAATTTAAAAGCAATGAGCATGGGCCCTGGTCGGGTAGTTCGCTTGGTTAGAGCATCGTCCTGAGCCACCAAGGTTGTGGGCTTGATCCCTTGTCAGAGCAAACACAAGAATCAACCACAGAATGCATAAATCAGTAGAACAACAAATCAGTGTTTCTCTCTCTCTCCCCTCCTTCCTCTCTCTCTCTAAAAATCAATACATTAAAAAAAATGTTAAAGCAATGAGTGTGATATAAGGTGCCTTCACCTGCAGGAAATAGAGGGAAGTAGTAATTCTCTTACCATCAGTATACCTGCCATTATCAAAGGCATGCCTTTTATTGCACTACAGAGGTAAACTAAGAAAAATCTATATAAATTTCAATTCATTTTTATTCATACACAACTAGAGAAGCTTCAAGCTTTTCACAATACCTCTTGAAAGAAGTAAAGCAGAATATAAGCCACTGTAAAAAACAGTACAGGGGAATCCTTAATATTTTTTCAAGTAAGGAAAGAATAAAGAACATTCTGGAGTGCTAAGCCAAGCCAATAAAAGACTACCCCTGGAGTAAGTCACCTCAAGAAAGAGAAAGGTTAGATATGTATACATATACAATAAATACTAATCACTACATTTTAAGGCCAAACCTGTGCAAAACACACTTTCTTTAAAAGTGTTCTATCTAAAACACATTTGGACGGGGTTATTGCCACTGAAGTACATCCATTAAGAGAAAAATTTCAACATGAAATAATTCAAACAATGTGTTCAAATACTTCACCACTGCCTGTCTTTCATGTTCATATCCATCAGAGAACCTAGTTAACCTGAAGTCTTCTATCCAACTAAACAATAGCACAGAACATCAGCTATGACAAACTCAACATCTTTAGACAAATAATGTTTAAAAAGCATAAACTTGATAGATTAAGCATGGGTTTAGTTCTGCTCCCTAACACTGCACTACAACTATAGTAATTTAATTTTAAAAAGCATAAACCAAAGGAGGAGGGGCAACAAACTCACAAAGATAATGAAGGAGACAAGCAAATAGATCTCAGTAAGAATATCAAAATGGATGGAAGAATGGGATGGACTTCATAGGACTGAATAATCTGAAATCTAAGTGCCTACAGGGAAAAAAGAGAAGATGATAGGCCCTTCAGAACTCAGGAGAAGTTCAGGAACCCAAGGGTGAGGCAAGATATCTGAAACAATGAATAACTTAAGAGTATAAGGAGCAACTTCACTCCCATGTCACACCCGATCCATGTAAGTGACTACCTCTCCCTCATCCCCTGATCCCCCTAGATACAGAATCAGATTCCTTGGGGGAACTGAACTAGAAAGGTACTGGCATGAATACCACAAATCACAGCAGAGTATAAGGGTAAGATACAAGTATTGCCCAATAGAATTTTCTGCGATGATGGGAATGTTCTACACCTATGACGTTCAACACAGTAGTCACCATCCACATGGCCTACTGAGCAGCTGAAGCATGGGCTGGGCCACAGAAAAACTTAATTTGTATTGTATTTGATTTTAATTAATGTGAATTTAAATAGTAGCTATTAATTAGTGAATAGTAGCAATGTATGGCTAGTAGCGTCTGTATTGGAGAGTATAGTACTAGACCAAAACCAGAGATTGTGTGAAAGTCTGCCTACTGGAGGGAGAATATACCCTCTCCATGGTGCCCAGGAAGCTGACAACCAAGTTTATAGCCTACAGGCAGAACCGTGGAAGATCTCCGGAGACTCTCAACAATCCCAGAGAGAAGATCTGTTGATTCTGACATCTGGTGGTCCACCAGTGAAAACAATGAGATTAACCCCCAGTGACGCCCAGTCAGTAACACCTACTTCACAACACGCACATCTTCTAAGCTGCTGTCTAGTGACTCACCTTTGAAAAGGTGGCACAGCTAAATGGCAGGAGGCATTGAAGAAAAGCCTCAATATGAAAAGAACTCTGAGAACACAGAGATAAGAAAAAAACCACTTTAAATAAACTATTACTAATACCCTCAGATTTAAAAATTATACCCACAAGAAAAGGATATGATAAAAATGGACATAATTAAAGCCTAAGTTCTTCGAAGTTAAAAATACAATCTAATAAAAAGTTTCATGTAAGGGTTAAAAGGAAGTAGGTAAAAGGCTTAGAAAGTAGAACAACAATAAGAGGACCAGTGAGAAAAGGAATAAGGTATTTAATTCAGCAGTTCTAACATCCCACTAACAGGGATTCCAGAAAGACATAGAACACAGAGATAAGAGCATTATCAAAGAAATACAGGGAGCCCTGGCTGATGTGGCTCAGTGGATTGAGTGCTGGCCTGCCAGCCGAGGGGTTGCTGGTTGATTCCCAGTCAGGGCACATGCCTGGGTTGTGGGCCGGGTCCCTGGTGGGGGGTGCATGAGAGGCAACCACACATCAGTATTTCTCTCCCTAGCACATAAATGAGAAAAGACTAACACCAAGGCACAGCACTGAGAAATTTCAGAACATAAAGGTGGAAAGAAAAGATTCTAAAAGATTTCAAAGAGAAATTATGAAGAAAAGCCATACTGGACTTCTCACCAATACTAGAAGCTATACTGGAGTAATGTGCTCAGAATTTTGAACAAAAAGTTATTTCCAAACTGAAATTTCTATACCACGAGTCAAGTCTAAGGAACCATATTTTGCCATGTATAATGCATACTTTTTTTGCCCAAATTTTTGAGGGAAAAATAAAAATGCACATTACACATGGGTAGTACCTGAAATATCTTGTTATCTGTTCTCGTGTTTTGCAATTATGTTACATAAAATTTCTGGTACCATCATATATTCAAAAATAAATGCTCAATTCCTTTATGATACCAAAAAAAAGGATCTAAATATAAATAAATAATTGAATTAAAAACTTAAAAGTTTTTTTTCCTGAAAGATTGGGCCAAAAACATGGGTGTACATTATACCCGGGAGTGCATTACACTTGGCAAAATATGGTAAGTTACATAAATTCTGGAGGTTATACTCTACCAAAACAAGAGATCACCCACAGAAAAAGAAGAAAAAACTGGGATCTGAAAAACAGGGAGAGAGAAGGATGACTGCAGTGTACCAGGCCAAGAAACAGCCAATTCCGACGGGAGCAGAGGACTGCGCTCTGAGAAGCTCTGCAAGGGAAAAAATCAAACCGCTAAATTTCTAACACATTTATGATTTTTTAAAAAATGAAAAGTTTTGTAGAGGAAAAGGAGCAACAGATACACAGAAAACGAAGCAAACTTAGAAAAAAAAGGAAATGATAAATTCTAGGAACAAAAAGTTGTACAAGAAAGGAAATAATACATAAGTCAACTCAGTATGCTGTACACCTTAAACTTATACAATGCTGTGTGACTCAGGGGTGTCCAACCTGAGGCTCAGGATGGCTAACGGATGTGGCCCAATACAAAATCGTACATTTACTTAAAACATCAGGAGATTTTTGTTGTATATGTATCACAATATACTTAATATGTGGCCCAAGACAACTCCCCTTCTTCCAGTGTAGCCCAGAGATGCTGAGAGGCTGGACACCCCTGCGAGTGAGTGTGTGTCATTCTATGTACTGCATGTCAACCACAGCTCAATGAGATCTTAAAAAAGAAATAATCATATATGTTACTTGGGTTAGCAGTTAATAACACTTTATATAATCATTTTAAAGCAAGTACCAATTGTGAATTAACCAAAAATTCTGATATAACAATACTGTGAAAATGAAGAAAGGGAAGGGGGCAGACATACTGGCATGGGTGAGAGGGAATATAAAAGGTAAATCCTCATCAATACTGATAAAAAAAGTTTAACCTCAAGCTATATAAATGGCAGTAAAAAAATGTTATTTAAAAATAGGAAGTACAATGAATACTAAGTAAGTTAGAGTTGAAAGTTTGCTTCTAGAAAGTGGAGAAAAGACTTGAATGGAGATAGCTGTTCTATTAGTTGGTGTTTTAAAACTATGTGCAAATACTATATTGACAAAAAATGTTAAATCATTTTTAATAAAGTATCACCACATTTGGATAATTTTCAAAAAGGCCACAGCTCAAAATGTAACCATACCTCTTGCAAATTTTGGTCTTCTTGAGTCCAAGAATTTAAAACATGTGCTCCAGAGTCACTCACAATGAAATTCACCTGATAGATTTCAAAGAAATAATTAGTATTCAACTCTAATTCCATTTGATCACATCATATTTAAAATGTACAGTTTGCTACTAGTTAACAGTAAAAAGAATTTAAAAAATATGAAGTCTCTAGCACTGATCTGTTGATTGAGTCGTTCACCCATTTTGTAGGTATAGAATACTTAGTACATGTCATGTGCTATCCTCAGTACAGGGTTTATGGGAATATAGTGAAGAATTAAACAGTTCTGTCACAATGTGGGGAAAGCTGGGGATTTGGCAGGTATGGTAAGATAAGAGAGCAGTGCAAGGAACAAACAAACAAACAAACGAGATAATTTCAGAGTGATAAATGTGAAGAAAAAGGTGATTAACTATTTTACGTTTGTTGGACAGAGAAGGGCTCTCCATAGAAGTGGCAACTGGAGGAATCCAAAATGCCCAAAAGAATCAGCCTCAGAAAGAGCTGGGGATAGAGAATTCCAGGTATAGTAAACAGCAAATGCAAAAGTCTCTGAGTACCCTCGAAAGGGTGAAGGTCAGAGCAGACAGAAGGGCAGGAGTTAAGCTCAGAAAAATAAGCAGTAGCCCTATCATAGAGGGCACTGAAATCCAAAATAATGGACTTTATTATTTGGACTTTATTCTAAATTTTAAAGTAAAATGCAACCCAAAAAGTATTATCAAGACAATGACAGTAAGGATATATTAGGAAATATATCAAATGATGACTATGTTCCCTTGTGGGAAAAGGGTAAGATCATTTCTTTCCCTTGAACTATATATATGATCTAATTCATGATCTTTTTCCCTAATATACATGAAATATTAGTTTTGCTTCCCCCATAAGTTTGGTAAGTACCCTTCCCTCCTAAGTCTTATCAGATAGGGATATGTTTTACTAGTCACTTTACTTACATTATCTTCTTGAAATCTTACAATAATTATAAGCAGTAGGTGTTATGTTTATGCGGGAGGAAACAGGTTTGGAAAAATTAAGCAGCATGATCAAGGTCACGCTGCTGGTAGTGAGTAATGACAGAATTTAAGCCAAAGTCTGTGCCCCAAATCACTAAAAGTTATCCTTCTCCTCACGTTCTTCTTTTTCCCCTCTATGTAACGTACAATTTGCAGTGGGATTAAAACTTATATTTTAATTTGGAATATATCTGAATGTATAATATTTAACTCTCTATGTTGGCTAGCTGCTCCAGAATGAGACAGAAAGTAAATTACCCACTTATGGCTGACCAACTGTCTTTCTCAAAATAAAATAGTTGAGATCCTGAACACTAAAGAAAATTTTTATACTTGAAAATGTCTATCAATATGCAATTTCATTTCTTATTGATAAAAACAATTTCTGCTTAGCGTCCTTAAGAGCATTTCTTTCTAATATGGCCAAATCCTGCAATGATTTAGCACACATTCATTAAACCTATATAAGCAGCCAGCCGGCTTAGGTCTGAATTTGGTTCTGCCTGTAACTAGTTATATGACTTAGGATAAGTTTCTTCTCTTCCCCTCAGTTTCTGCACCTCCATCGTGGCAGTAATACACGAGGCTGATATTCAGATGGTACATACCAACACGGTCTGACAAACTGCTCACAGCCAACATCCCTGCTGCTTAGCTGGCATCAATCAATGGTCAGTGCCTGTTCCATTTTGGTTATTACATACTTTGAATATTATTACAGTAATTACCTTCTGTATCCCAGTAATTACAGTAATTACCTTCTTAGACTGCTGTGAGAATTAGAAGACTTAATACATATGAAGCACTTTGGAATATACCCGGCACCCATAAGTGCTCCATAACTGTTAGCTGTTACTACTGGTCCCAATCAAATACACGTGACATTTAATCCCCAAGGGGTGTCCTATATACCACATTTTTAAAGTAGTAAACCATTCTAAATCAAATCTACAGCACATTCATACATAAAAGAATTTAACAGGTAATTAAGTACATCCCCCAAATCATTATTTTGCTGGTACTTCACACTCACCAGCTTTTTGAAAGGAAATATATCATACATTATTCTGCAATATTCCATGGAAGA
The DNA here is from genome assembly GCF_022682495.2 of Desmodus rotundus. Classification (NCBI taxonomy): domain Eukaryota; kingdom Metazoa; phylum Chordata; class Mammalia; order Chiroptera; family Phyllostomidae; genus Desmodus; species Desmodus rotundus. The sequence continues at coordinate 166,898,486 of NC_071389.1, read as the reverse complement.
TTCTACTGAGCAGGTCCACAATGATTTAGATATGGGGGCTAGTGGGATGATTCCTTGGGTCCTATTCTTCACCAGCATATCAAACTCAACATGCTGTCTGCATGATTCCGCCATGTAAGGGCAGTGATCCACAACAAATACTGTTTTATGAGATTCAGAAAAAATCTTCATTTTGATTTAACCTGTTAAGGATAAAATATATTAGTCAAATGTCTTACACTTAATGTTTAATATCTTAAATTATTTCTAAATAATGTGTCTTTTCTTCAAGAAGATTTGGTAGGGAACATGAATAATCAGTATCCAAAGAAATTTATCCAACAAAGCACAAGATTTAACGAGGTTAGACCAGAAAGTAGCTATTAATTCAAGGTATGAGCTACACCATATTAAGCTGCACACTATCAGTCACAGGCAAAATTACACTCTATACGTTTTTGTTTTTTTTTTTTGCTTTTTGAATGAACTTAAAATGGTAAAAAAAAAAAACCTTTACAAATAATAGCATTTGATTTTCTTATGTAATACCAAGCATTAATAAATTACAAATATTTTTCAAAATACTCTTTTGATGATCCTTGCTAATTGACAGCAATCACATCTAAACCCCCAAACGAACCTAAGTCAGCAGTTTTGAGCTTCCCTCCAAAAAGTCTCAAGACTCCTGAAAAGGGGAGGGGAGGGGCAATTAACAGGAAATAAAAGTGACAGCAACAGGAAAGACCAAAACATAACAGACATCTAACATAACTGTATATCTGGTCTTTGCATTAAGAAAGACCCCAAATGCACCCTGTTCCCCTTAGCTTTTGAAACCCCATAGTAATTCATCACGTAGAACAGAAAAATTTAGTTGCTACCATCACTGATGGGGAGGAGAAACTTTTAAAACTTTTTCTTATAAAAACTCCCTTGCTTCGTTAATAAAATCTTATACTGAATAGAGACAAGCGACATTCAAAAAGCACATGGTAAGCAGAAGCAAAAGTGTTCATCAATACGAACTTTTTACAATCCAGCTATTTTCTTCTGCTTTCAAACGCATTTCCCCCTCATGCAAAACTCTTTGAGAAATTTAGACACACTCTGCTGGAGGGTGCGGGTGGAAAGTACAAGGTGAGTGGATAAGGAAGACCTCAGGATTGAGGTTTAGCTTACTTTCGTGCCTGGTCCTGAAGTGAAAACGAACAGAGGCTATGGACCACAGCCTCTCTGGCAAAGGCTGCTGGTTGGGTGGGGAGGGTCAGCGCACAGTCGGGAGTGTCTGGTACAAACGACAGGGGACTATGCTTTCTCCGCTCATCTCTTAGCACACCGGTTCTTCCCAAGCTTCCTAAATGCGGGAGCGCGCGAGCGCGTGCGCGTGCACACAAACACTCACACACCGGGATTCGCGCGTGCGCAAAGCACTCTTCGACACCCCGCCAACCTGCCCTTCCCCCTCGGTGGGCCAGACGCCCAAGTCGCTGAACAGGAAGAGGGCGGAGCCAAAAAAGAAAAAAGTGCCTTCGACCCTCAAGATTTTCTACCCGCTAATTTTCCCAATCACCCATTGGGCAGTTTGTTCCGGGCGGCCTGAGAGCTTCCCCACCAGCGAAGTACCAAGCACAGCACCGGTTAAACCAGACACAGGCCCTTAAGCGCTAGGCCCTCCCACCCGCTCTCCCTTCTCGGTCTCTTCACCTAGGCCGGTTTACCCGGCAAAACTCGCGAGACTTTGTGAGAAACCAAGCAAAACCCTGAGTAGATTAATGGGGAGGGCCTTAGGAGGGACCAGCCCCGTTCTCTCGCGCATGTCAGTGAGAAATTGCAAATAAATCTCTTTGCTCTGCCCCCATGGTGACGCGAAGAAGGAAATCTCGCGAGGCAGAGTCGTTGTGGGAGCTCTAGTTGGACGCGGCTCCGCGGCCAGTGATGGGGCCCATCCCTACTGACCCTTCAGCTACCCCTCGACTACCTGCGCGGTGTTCTGCGTCTGCTCGCTGAAAAAGCTAAGCGAACAGGACGACTCTCTTCCCTGGGGTGCATAGGTCCCCTTTGGCAGAGGCTTTGAGTCGTTACTGCCACAGCTGACGGCGGCGAGGGACTGAGACCAGAGTAAGTGGAATAAATCCAGGGACAAGAACGGGCGCGGGGAGCCGCCAGCTCCCTTTCCCGGGGCCGCTCGGGCGCTTTGCTCCCGCTGAACCACTGGCCGCCCGGCCCTAGTCCTCTCCCCGCGCCGGTTCCCCCTCCTGGGAGCGGTGCTTCCTGCCCCGGCATCAGCTCTGAGCTCCTCTTCCCGGGACTGAAGTGCGGAAAGTTTAGTGAAAAGCTTTGGCCCCGGCCCTCTGGACACGCCGTCCTGATCGGTTTGCGTCCTGCCTAACCCGCCCGGGAGCTCACCCTTGAGGGGAGGGAAGACGGACCCTTTCGGTTCTCAGTTTACCTCTTTGCAGCACAGGACACGGACAGCTATTCCCTTTTCCTTGAAGCTGCCCTCCAGGGAATACCACTTTTTTTCTGGTTTTCCTCCTCCCTTTCTTCTGCACCCATTTGTGATCATCGTTCCGGTATCCATCCTGCTGTCCCAGCTAGAAACTCTGGTCCTTGGTCCCGCAGTTCCCCGCGCACCGCACGGTTCCTTCTCTCGCCCGAGTCGTTGCGCTGACCCTCCCCCAGCCCAGTCCCCCCCGTCGCCCTGCCCAGCGAGTTACCACCCGAAACTCCGATCTGTTTATGTCACTGCTTCAACTTTGCCAATAACCGTACTGCTGACAGAATTACTGCCCAGCGGGTAAGCAGTGTCATCAGGACCTTTTACTCTCTGTCCCAATTGGTTTTACCTTTTTAGTCTCACCTTGCTTCTCCAGATAACTGCCTTACTGTCCAGCCACACCAGACAGCCGCTGTTTCCCCCCCAATGCCATGCACGTTCACAGCCCTGCGCCTTTGTTATGCGCTGCACCATCTGTCTAGAATGCTTTCTCTTCTTTTTTTATTTTTGTTTTTGCCACCTCTCAAAACCCAATTCATAGATCATTGTCACCTCAGATCCCACAGGTGACGTTGATAATACTACTGTGCTCCCAAAGCACTTGAGACAGTTCTGCATGTCTGTAAGTACAAACAGTACTTACACGTTTGTATTATTTGCCCATATATCTGTCTCTTGTGCCAATTGGAGCTTGTGTCTGAAAACTTGGTTTGAATATAAGGAACTGTGGACCCCTAACACAGAAGTGGTTGTACTTTTAGTATTTGTTGATTGAAATGATGCATAATGGCTAAAAACTGCTATGCTTTTAATTTTGATTTTTTTTATTATACGAATCTGTGTCTGTATTTGAGAAATAGTGGGCTATGTGTGCGAGAGAAATACCATGCTTGGTGTATGTACATCCGTGCACCTCTTCAATGACTCCTTGGCCCATTGGTCAGAAATAACTGATTTAGATTAGGTTATTTCCTTTTTGAACTGTCATATCTGTATACACACACATACATATATAAATGCAACTTATATTTAGCCACAATTCTAAGGCAACATGTGATTTTTAAAACTCCTGGAAAAAAAATTCTGTTCCTTCCAACTTTAAACATTCATCTGCTTCATAAAGCTTCAAACGTGTTCATTCCATCATTTTCAAGGACTGAAAATTTTCTGTTTTCAAATACACTGATGTGTCTGTATAAGGTGATTATTTTTACATGTAACTTACATGCATTCTTGATCTTTTTAAATTTTAAGTTTATAAGAGAGCCATACTATGCCTTTTTATTTTTCTATTTCTGTGTCTGTTAATATTATCTTCTAATTGCCACAAGTTCCTGCCTGAGCAACCTAATAAAAGATTTTAACTAAACTAGGTTATTGACATTTGAAGACATTTCAGTGAATATCCTATCAGTAGTCACAATATTTCTGTAGGTCCAGCTATATGGCATACTCGATTTTTGGATAAAAAGAAAGAAGAGTGACTTGAATTTCTTTAAAATTTTGTTAACCAAAATCTAAAACTAAACAGTTGTCAGTTGCTGTCATGGGTGGGTGGTGGTTTCTCTTTTATTAGCAGCAGAATGTTCTGAACTCTCTGCCAAGAGCCTGACTGTGAATGTTTTTGGGTGGAAAAATGGGTGAGAATATGGCTAATGCAGGTGGAAACCTGCTCTAGAAGAATTTCACATGTAATTTGGACTACCTGTAGAAGATAATGTAAGTATTAATTAAGATAAGCAGTATAAAAATAGGCAGATAAATTGAGAGTACTCTTTTTTTTTTTTTACTAGAGTCTATTTTTAAGAGAATTTAGAAACAGTCTTCCTCCCACTTACCAACCAAAAAAGAGGGGAAAAACACAATGTTTTTTTAAAAAGGTGGCAAAGTAAATGCATATTATAAAATATTTTAAACTTTTCTGTGGTTTCACATACAGGAAATGAACATACAGATTCTTAGAAACTCTGTGTCACTGTTTTTCTGAAATGCTAATAAAATTATGCTTTGAATTACCTGGTGTTTAAAATTCACTTCTCTGAATAGCATTATTTTTATAATTACAAAACAAATTTTAAATATAGTTTATTTTTATAGTAGTATTTTTATGCAATCTAGAGAATGTCTTTTAAAGTGAATGTTAATTGTAATTTCAAAAAGCCTATCCATGAACATTTATTGTTGGTCTTATAGTTCACTATAATGCCTAATTAAAATGGGTGCTATTATAAGGAAAAATATTTGAACTTTTGTTATTTTTCATCCTTTCTTCATTTACAGTCCTATTTATTTTCTATTGCTGGCTTGAAATGTTTTTTAAAAATATTTTGGAAGTCCACTTGGTGAAGTAGGGAGAGGGAATTTGCTTTGTTTTTCCAGCCAAGGAGACCGAGATGGTTTTTACAATATACAGGTAAAAGCAGACAGGGCCCTGGGCATCCTTGGCTCCTGAGTAGAGCATAAGACTGGGGGTCAGAAATTCTGGCATAGTACTAGCCTGGCTCCTTCCTTGCTGCCTGGTGCTTCATTCATCTCCGTACATTTGGAATCCCTGAGTCTATTTCCTCATTGATGAAATGGGAATAATACTTGCCCTGTTGACCAAAAGACATTATTAGGTAGTAGTCCTCAGTCAGGTTCAGAAAGTTACCAATAGTGAATTAATTAAAATGATGATCTAGCAGTTTGATTTTATTCAAGATGCTCTAGGGGTCAATTTGGATTGAATTAGGTTGGAAAGAAGCTAAGAATTGGTAAAGCGATTTTGAAGGAGAAAAAGATGGCTTGCTATATCAGATAAGGAGTTTATTTTACAACTGTAATAGTTGGGGCAGCATGGTATTGATACAGAGCTTGATAGATAAATAGACCCAGAAATAGAATAGAGAGCTCAGAAACATACCCATATCATTTATTGAAAAAAAAACAGTATATGACAGGTGTGGCATTAATATTTAATAGGGGTATTCCAACCACACCCACACATAAAACTGGTAATTATGTGACATGATAGAGGTGCTAATTATTGCTATAATAGCAGTCATATTACAATATATAAATGTATCAAATCAACATGTTGTACACCTTAAACTTACATACTGTTATATGTCAAATATATTTCACTTTTTAAAAAATTCAATGGGGAAGAATATACTGTCCAAAAAATGGGACTGGAGCAACTAGTTGCCCCCATAGAAGAAAGGAAATTTAATAGATGCTTGCCTTACACTGTACATGCTGATAAACACCAGATGGATTAAAGACAAGGACAAAATCTTGGGGACAGAGTGTTTTTTTTAATTAAAAAATCAACATAAAAATAGTCCTTTTTTGGATAACAGCTCTGTTCAGTTTAGCATGTGCGCAGGGTTATGTAACCACCACTGCAGTGGGGATGCAGAACTATCCATCACCCCAAAATATCCCTGGTGCCACACCCTTTTCCCACCCCTCACTCCTGACAGCTGCTGATCTTTTTGTCCTCACCATAGTTTTGTCCTTTTGACAATGCCAGGTAACTGGAAACAAGATGCAACCTTCTGAGATTATTTTCTTTCACTCAGCCTAATGCCTTTGAGATTCATCTAAATTTTTGCCTCTATCAGTACTCCATACTTTATTATTACTGAGTAGTAGTTTTTTGTGTGGATTGTATGTACTACAGTTCGTTTATCCACACATTTCTCTACAGTAAATACCCAGAAGTGGCATTGCTGGGTTATATGGTAGCTATATGTTTAACTTTGTAAGAAACGGCCAAACCATTTTCCAAAATAGCCATATTACTTTGCATTCTCACCAGTATTGTGTAACAGTTCCAATTGCTCTACATCCTTGCCCGCGCTTGGTATGTGAGTACTTTTATGTTAGTCATTGTAATAGGGCTGAAGTGGATTTCATCGTAGTTTTCATTGCATTTCTTTAATAGATAATGGTGATAAACATTTTCATATAATTACTTGCCATCCATATATCTTTTCTCTAAAGTTACTTCATCTAAATATTAATATAGCTACTTCAGCTATCCTTTTTTAATACCTTTATTGGGATATAATTTACATATCATACACTTTTATTGAGCTATAATTCACATATCATTTAAATGTGTAAATTCCCATTAAAAGTATACAGATGGTGGGTTATATGTGTTTACAGAGTTTTGCAACCCATCACTACAATGTTAGAATATTTTTATTACTCCAGAAAGAAATACTGTGCCCTTTAACACTCCCCATTCTCCCTACTTCTCCCAATTGCCCCTTCTCCCCCCATGCTAGACACTGCTAATCTATTTTTTGCCTCTATGGATTTGCCTCTTCTAGACCTCATATCAGCGAAATCATAAAACGTGTGGGTTTTTTGTGGCTGGCTTCTTTCGCTTAGCATCATTTTTTCAGTTGTCCATGTTGTAGCATGTACCAGTACATCATTCCTCTTTTTTTTTTGCCAAAGAAATATTCAACTTTACAGATATATACCACACTTTATTCATTCATTTATCAGTTGGTGGATATTTGGGTTCTACTTTTTGGCTGTGAACATTTATGTACAGTTTCTGACATGGACACATTGACATTTTTGGTGTATATCTAGGAGTAGAATTGCTGGATTGTATGTTTAACCCTCTGAGGAACTACCTGGCTGTTTTCCAAAATGCCTCCATTTTCCATCCAGCAATTTATGAAGTTCTAAATTCTCTGTATCCTACCCAAACTTCTTATCTGTCATTTTTACTATAGGCATCCCAGTAGCTGTGAAGCATCTCACTGTTGTTTTGGTTTGCATTTCCTTGATAGCTAATCATGCTGAGCATCTTTGTGTGCTCATTAGCACTTGGGCTCTCTTTTGATAGTGTTTATGTAGTGTATCTTTTTCCATCTTTTTACTTTTAACCTCCCTACATCATATTTGAAGTGAGTTTTGTATAGACAATATATAGTTGGGTCCTGTTTTTAAAGTCATCCTGATAATCTATCTTTTAATTCGTATGTTTAGAACATTTATTTTTAGTGTAATTATTAACATATTTAGATTTAGGTTCACTGTGGTATCGTTTGTTTTCTGTTTGTCCTTTTAATATTTTGTTCCCCCTTTTCATTTTCTTTGGGTTACTGGGTATTTTTCATTCATTTTAACTCATCTGTTGTGATTTTTTACTTTCCCTGGGTGTAGGGAGTTCAGTTGAATAACATGGTGTGTCCTGTACCAATAACCATATTGTCCTTTTCCTCATATGTTGATAAGTAAGGTATCTCTATATAGTTTTTTAGGCCTTTTTCTAGGAATTACTCTGTTTGTATATAGCTTTTACGTCCTACTTATAACTGACATTTTATAATTTCAAGTGAAATGTTGAAACTGTTACTATATAGGTCCACTTAACCTCCTGCCTTTATGTTGTAGTTATATTTACATAAATTGGAAATTTTATCAGACAAAAGTTATAGTTCTTATTTTCAAACATCTGGTGTTTTAAAGGACTTATGAAGAAAATGGTTTACTATATTTGCCTAGATATTTACAATTTTCATTAATGCTCTAAGTTTCTTTCTGATACCACCTTGCTTGTCTCTGAAGAATTTCTTTTAAAACATCTAGGAATGAATGGATTTTTTCTTCATCTGAGAATGATTCTTATTTCACCGTCTTATGTGAAGGCAATTTTTGTTGGATACAGGATTCCAGGTTGACAGTTGTCTTTTCAGCACATTAAATGTTCTACTGTCTACTGGCCTTTCTAAGTTTTTATCTGTCTCCACTTCTCAGAAATTTGGTTATGATATGTCTGAGCTTGCACCTTCTTGGACTTAATCCCTTTTGGGATTTACTGATGTCTGGGAATAATGAAAACAGGAAATTTCCCAAGAAAGAGGCAAAATGTTGCATAATTTAAATTCATAAAAAACTTGTTTCAGCTCTGGCGGTGGCTTAGTTGGTTAGAGCATCATCCTCTACACAAAAAGTTGTGGGTTCAATTTTTAGTCAGGGCACACACCCAGGTTGCAGGTTAGATCCCTAGTCTGGTGCCTAGTCTGGCACCAAAGATCAATATTTCTCTCTCACATCAATGTTTTTCTCTTTCTCCCGTCCTCTCTCTCCAAAATCAATAAACACATCCTCAGATGAGGATTAAAAAATGAAAAGGAGAAAGGAAAAATAATAATTTGTTCTAGTTAAATATATTTTCATATTATTTGATCAGTAATTTAGAATGTCCTTGGTAGGAGACACAAAGTATAATGGTATTTTAACTTTTGTATTATGGCTTTTATTTCTTTTTAAAATTTTTTAAAATTTTCATTTTTTATTGTTCAATTAGTTGTCCCCATTTTATTATGGCTTTTTAACAGAGGACTTTTCAACCCATCCATAACAGAAACATACTAGTATATTACCAGTGTATTTGGGAACATTACATATTCTTAAACCATAGAGAGAGGTTACCCTATTAAATCCAGTGGAAGATATTTAAAAAATCTTTTAAGATGGTTGTAGTCCTTGCTTCAACTTCACAATTTTTTCAGATTAATTTATTCACAAATAATAAGGTATACCCTGGGTCACATCCTTTGCTATCCATCACATTTTCCCATCAGTATTTAATGTTTTGGCTAATTTTTTTCCTGCCGATACGAGAGGTTTCATGGAATTTCTAGTGTCCGTTAGAGGTTTTGTCTGGTGGTATCAGGTAGCCATTCTGATAGTGGCGGCTCTTATCTCATGGACTTCACAACTTGATCACCCGGTGTTTCTTTTTGGAATTTGTCAGGCCAGATTTTGTATGTCTGATGGAATTTTGAACTTGTCCATGGATTTGTTATGATTTTCTTGTGTTTTTTATGAGGCCCTTGCATAAAGACTTTTAGTCAAAGCAATTTTTTATAGAGTATTTTAAAATAACTTCATAGTATCTATAGTATAGTAAAGTATCTTGTATAGTATCTTTTTTATTGTGTGTCTGTACCTTTATTGTTTTAGGTAGCATCCAGCCATCAAGTAATGTATTCGTTGTTTTTAAGGGATATCTGAGGAATGTCTTTTCTTTGGAACATTTCAAAGAAGTGATTTGTTCCCAAAATGATCCAACTATTAGTGCATAAATTTACTCTTAGCAAGTTGCTCTGTCTTAGAAGGCCACAGTTAAGTCATTTGATCAATTTGGCCTCTCATAAGAAATTTAATTTTATCAGAATGACTGAAGTATCTGTTGTCACCTTTTGTGTTTAGTATAAAAGTTATTAACATGCCCTGGCTGGGTAGCTCAGTTGGGTAGAGCATCACCCTGATACACCAAAGTTGCTCCTTTGATCCCTGGCCACGGCACATACAAGAAACAACCAATGATTGCATAGATTAGTGGAACAGCAAATTGAACTAACTCTCTCTCTCTCTCTCTCTCTCTCTCTCTCTCTCTCTCTCATCAGTAAATAAATTTAAAAAATAAATTCACTAACAGACACTAAAGTCATGATTGGGAACTAGAAAATTCAAAATTTGGGCTGGATACTTACTGATCTATGAAAACACAATTATAAGGCTTTCTTTCAGTAGGTAGGGTTGTTGGAGTAACAGTGTTAGTCCAGTGGGTAGTAATATGAAATGGAGAAAGTAACAGTAGTTCATAATTATTCAGCTAGGAGAATTTTAGGGTGGTTTCCTTTAGCAATAAGGGATTTGCTGCATGTGGTAACATTAGGCTTAAAGACCTTGTATAAGCTCTAAGATGATTTAGTGGAGGCCCATTACTCCTTCTTTCGAAGGAGGCTAAGCCTTAGCTACTGAATTAAGGTTTAGGATTTTATAGGCAGTGGGTCTTAGGTGCCATGTTGTTCAGTTAATATCCCCAGAACACAGCATAATCTTTTCATGTTTCAAAAACGAGAAAGGTGTATGATTATCTAGGAAAACTTCATCTCCATTCAGGGCTCAGTTCCAATTAGTCTATGCCTATGGATTCTTTTGCCCAGAGGATTCTGGAAGCATAGGGGTTTTTTGGTTTGTTTTTGTTTTTGTTTTGTAGCTTACTGAATTTTATACACTATAGGTCATATCTAAATCATCTATCATCTGATCATATATAGCAGCCTTAGTGAATTTTATTTGGAAACAGATCCTTTTATTAAACTTGTAGATGTTGTGTTACAAAGCATAAATAAGTATTCTGATAGTGGCCCCAATAATATCAGTCCCAGATTGAGACCTGGGATTGTTAGAGCCTTTTAGTACTTGAGTTGTTGTTCTACTAAACCAAGATAAGCTTTATCTGTGTCAAGTCTTTTACAATTTTCTCTAGCCTTTAAAATTAGTTTTTTAAATCATTTTCTCTCAGCATCTGTTACAACCAGTTATTTTTATTGTAAAACAAATATATTTTATGTTTTTCTTTATTTTTTACTTATTGCATGCCAGTTTGCCCCACCCACTGTCCTTTTTTATTTCATCTTTAGGTAATTCCCCTTTGAAGTTTAGAGAAGAACAGGGCATTGCTGGATGCTGATGTCTCCCTTAGAGCAGCATCTTGGACAGATTTTGGATAGTTGTCCTTTTGTGTTTTAGTCAGTTTGGGACATTGGTTCCTTTAATGCTTCTTTTGCTTATCCTATTTCCAAGTACCCTTATCTAAACCTCTCCAATTTTGGAAAACAGATCCTTTGGTCTCTTCAGTAAGTGGTGTTGGGGAAGCTTGACAGACACATGAAAAAAAATGAAATTGGAACATTTTCTTACACCATATACAAAAATAAACTCAAAATAGATGAAAGACTTAAAGAAAGGCCTGAAACCATAAAACTCCTAGAAGATAACATGGACAGTAAACTCTCTGATACTGCCCTTGGCAATATCTTTTTGGCTATATCTCCTTGGGCAAGGGCAAAAAGAAAATTGAACAAATGGGGCTACAGCAAACTAGAGTTCTTGCACAGCAAAGGAAACTATCAACAAAATGAAAGACAACCTACTGAGTAGAGAAGATAGAAGATATTTGCAGATGATACATCCGATAAGGGGTTAATATCCAAAATACATAAGGAACTTATAAAACTTAACACAAAAAAACAAGCAATCCAATTAAAAAATGGGCAAAGGACCTGAATAGATATTTCTCTGAAGAGGACATACAGATGGCCAATAGACATGAAAAGATGCTTAGCATTACTCATCATCAGGAAAATGCAAATTAAAAACCACACTGAAATATCGCCTTACATCTGTCAGAATGGCTATCAATAAATTGACAAACAGTAAGTGCTGGTGAGGATGTGGAGGAAAAGGAGCCCTCATACACTGCGCTGGGATTGTGAATTAGTGCAGCCACTAGCAAAAACAGTCTGGAGCTTCCTCAGAAAATTAAATAGAGCTGCCACACAATCCAGCAATTCTACCTCTGGGTATTTCTCAAAACAAACAAGCAATAAAACCCCAAAACACTAACTGGGAAAGACACATGCATCCATATGCTCATTGCAGCGTTACTAGTAATAGACAAAACATGGAAGCAACCTAGATGTCCATCAATAGATAATGAATATATATTTATCACTTCTTTATATATAATGGAATATTACTCAATAAAAAAACTAAATCTTGCCATTTGAGGTGACATGGATGGTATTCCATGGGGTATTATTCTAAGTGAGTCAGACAGAGGAAGACAAATATCATATGATTTCACTTATATGTGGAATCTAAAAAACAATCCCCTAAACGAATAAACAACAGAAACAGACCCGTAGATATAGAAAAAGCTGGTGATTGCTGGGTGGATGGGTGGTGGCGTGGAATTAATGCAACTTTATGTAAGAAATAATTCCACCAGAAGGAAGCTGACACCTTGATTTATCATGGCCCATAGGCAGTGTTTCCACTGGTCAGTAGTGTGTGTGTATGAACACGGCCTCAAGTCACCTGGCCAGGCAGAAGCTAGGAAGGATCTTACAGTCAGATTGACTACAGAATACAGACGAACAAAGTGACATTTCTCACAAATGAGAAGACAGGCAGTGCCCTTAGGAGGAGTGCAATTTCTGCATAATATAAAATGTATTCATTCTATGTGTACTTATTTCCCCATTATAAATTCAGGTTATTTTACATATATTCTGATTATGTCTGCAGATTCTTTGTATATTGTCTAATATTTTCAAATATAAATTCATTTTCAAGCTTCTGCCATCCTAACAGAAGCAACACCAAAGGTGTTCTTAAAAGTTTTTCTTAAATGTTTTTCCTCCCCAGAGAATGAACAATCCTGTAACAAAAATGTAGCTCCAGAAGCATATGTGTTAATATGAAACTAAAATAAGATGGCATGCTAGGTTTGAGTCTCAATTTTAATTTTAATTATAGGTATTCCTTGAGAAATGAGTTGCACAATTGAAAAGGCACTTGCTGACGCGAAAGCTCTCGTTGAAAGGCTGAGAGATCACGACGATGCCGCGGAGTCTCTGATTGAGCAGACCACGGCTCTCAACAAGCGAGTAGAAGCGATGAAGCAGGTTTGATTTTTTCTTTCTTGTTGATTCTAGTTTTTAAAAAAGCACTCACTGACATTTATGTATTGCTTGAATCACTAACTTCTACTTTATTAGTATTTATCTTTTTAACATGCCCTGTAAAATTTACAAGTAGTGTGACTTACCTGTGTCAGTTCCACTCTAGGATAGAATGTAATTTTGTCATGTCACATGTATATTATATGTATTGTAAAACCTGTAGACCTGATCCCTTTTTTTCTGACAGACACACATTTGAATTTAGATAATACATGAATTCCAGCTCGTGCAGTTACTGCATTTGTACTTGCTACCTTAGTTTACATTTAATGCTTGCCAGTTGTGAAAAGGGCTTCATTCCTTGTTATCCTTGGTGTTGTATGTAAGAACTTCCCAGTGGGCTGTGGCATTTAGCTAAAATTTAAGCCCTCTTCTGATAAAAAATTTTCAACTCTAAGAAAATTGTAAAATCTCTGATACTATCATGGAAATCAATCAAGGGGGATGTATATTCATACCCCACTCTTATGAAACCATTCATTTTGTCAAAGGAAGCAACCCGGGATAATACTTCTATCAAAGCTACTGAAAATAATGGAACAAGTTTACTTAGTTTGTTTTGCAACTCTGTTGCCCTAAACAGATTACATGCCTCCCTAACTCTGCAGCTGTCTCATGCATGCCAGTGAACATGCGAGGTCTGTCCAGATGCTATCCAGCCATGTAATATGAAAAACAGACATTTTCTGTTTGTATCTGAAGAAGATACAAGATACCAAAAAATAAATAAGTAAATAAAAATTAAAAAGATACAAGAAATAGAAAACTCTACTTGAACAATAAAATTTATTTAAAAAAGAAAAGAAACACTGTACATGGGACAATGATGCCTCTGTCCCCTTCAAAGTAGGCATCTTGGGACATCACACTGTTCTCCCAATCACTATCAGCTGTCCTGTTGTATCTTCCTGAATATTATCGATGGTCTGAAATCTCTTCCCTTTCAAAGGTGATTTTAGTTTTGGGAAAAGCCAGAGATTTCAGGATGCCAAATCTGGGCTGTAGGGGAGCTGAGTCACTGGGATGATTTGATGTTTCACCAAAAAACTGCATGAGACGTGACGCATGAGTGGGCGCATTGTTGTAATGAAGCTGCCGATCACCAATTGCCCATAGCTGTGGCCTTCTGAATAGTTTCTGCGAAGGAATGTTCAAGCTTACTGCAAAATCTGATGCAGATTCATTGCCCTACACCCTTAATCATTTTGAATGCAACGGCCACACAGTACACATGCTCACTCAATGGTGGCTACCACCCCCACTGACTGGTACAGTGAAGTCATAGTACAGTGAACACTCCTTGGATGCCAAGTTACATTGATGTCGTGCAAACCATTCTCATTATATTAACAATGGCTGGACTTTTTTCAGACAGACCTCGTGTATCTAGTATTGAGTTGTAAAAAAAAAAAAAGGAGTTTGACAACTAAATTTAGAACCATGAATGTTATAATGACTGTTACTAAGTGACTCATCAAAATGCCTTAAAATGAAGGAGTACAATTTTAAAGTTAGATTCCCACACGTTAAAAAAAAATAAAAAAGAAATAGCCCTGGCCGGTATGGTTCAGTTGGTCAGTTGTCATCCTGCAAACCAAAACATCACAGGTTCGACTCCCTGTCAGGGCACAAGCCTGGGTTGTGGGTTCAGCCTCCTGTTGGGGCACATACAAAAGGCAACTGATCAATGTTTCTTTCTCACATCAGTGTTTTTCTCCCTCTCTATCTCCCTCTTTTCCCCTCTCTCTAAAATCAATAAGCAGTTCCTTGGGTGAGACTAAAACAAAAAAAATGAAATAATTTTCATTTCTTTTGCATGAGTTATTAAGATATAATTTACATATCAAAATTTACTATGTGAAAGATAGTTTATTGGGTTTTAGAATATTCATAAGGTGTGCAACCATAATCACTAATTTCAGAATATTCTCACCCTAAAACCTCTATCTCACTTTCCCCAGCCCCTGGTAATCACTCATCTTTCTATCTTGATGGATTTGCATATTTTGAACATTTCATGTGAACAGAATCATGCATTATGGGGCTTTCTGTGACTCATTGTGTTTTCAGGGTTGATCCATATTGTAGCAGGAATCGATACCGCATTCCTTTTTATTACTAAATAATACTCCATTATAAGGGTCTGTCACATTGTGTCTGTCATCAGTTGATGGACATTTGGACTGTTTCTATATTTTGACTATTATAAGCAGTGCTGCCGCAAATACTTAGGTACAGATTTCTGTGTGGACATGCTCTCAGTTATCTGGGTATATAACCGAGAGTGGAATGGATGAGTCATACAATAGCTCTGGTTTAGCTTTTTGAGAATCTGCCAGACTGTTTTCCAGAGCAGTTACATTTTACATTCCCATCAACAACATGTGAGGGTTACAATTTCTCCACATTCTCTCCAACATCTGTTATTACTTGTCTTTGTGATTAAACTCATTCTAGAAGTTGTGAAGTAGCATCCTGTATTGAATTGCATTTCCGTAATGACTAAATGACATGAAGCATCTTTTCATGTGCTACGGCCATTTGTATATTTTCTTTAGAGCAATGTCTCTTTAAATCCTTTGCCAGGTTTTTCTCCATCTCTCTTGACATATAATTGACATAAAACATTGTGTACGTTTAAGATATACAATGTGATGATTTACTAATCAGATATTATGAAGTGATTCCATAATAAGGTTAGTTAACATTTCCCTCACCTCACATAATTAATTACCTTCTGCAAGTGTGTGGTGAGGACATTTACCATCTACTCTCTTAGCAACTTTCAGGTACATAATACAATACTGTTAACTCACCATGCTGTACATTGTATCCCTGAACTTATTTGCCCAGGTTTTAATGAGGTGGTTTTTCTTATCATTCAGTTGCGACAGTTCTTTCTCTGTTATGGATACTAGGCCCTTATCAGGTATATGTCTCAGATTTCTATTTCCAAATATTTTCTTCCCACATGTTCTTATGTAATATTTTCATTAGTATCAGGAAGAAATTCAAGAACTTAATGAAGTTGCAAGACATCGGCCACGGTCCACATTAGTTATGGGAATCCAGCAAGAAAACAGACAAATCAGAGAATTGCAACAAGAGAACAAAGGCAAGATATATTATTACTATGTATAGCAAATTAAAAGAGAACTTTAATCTGCAATTGTGCTATCAACTTGAAATCAATATTGTCAAAAATGGGGAAGTAATTGACTAAATTTACTTTATGATGTTAATGTCATCTCTTCTCTAGTTCATGCTGGGTTGGCAAAAAAGTTCATTTACTTATTTTCTGTAAAATAAAAGACACATTTTTCATTTTCTCCAATAACTTTATTGATTTAGATAGTCTGAGTATGTCAGCTATCTCCCACCTGGTATAATGTTGATTGTTCTCAATTAATGTCTCCATTTGATCGCTATCAATTTCAACTGGTCTGTCTGACTGTGGAGCATCGCCCAGTGAGAAATCTCCAGCACAAAACTTTGCAAACCACTTCTGACATGTTCCATCAGTCAGAGAACCTTCTCTATACACTGCACAAATCTTTTTTTTGCATTTCAGTTGCATTTTTACCTTTGTTGTAATAGTAAAGCATAATATGCCAAAAATGTTGTATATTTTCTTCTATCTTCAATATTAAAATGGCTACAAAAAATTCACCAATTTTGATAAGTTTTTTTAAATGCACACTGATATGACAGCTGTCACAATACAATCAATCTAACAAAATTGTTTTGAATGGAGTTAGAGAGAACTAAGTGCTACTTAGAGCCATCTTACAGAAAAAAAACAAAAACTTTTTGGCCAACCCAGTATTTCTAAATCATATTTATTGCCTGTTATCCTGTCCTACATTTGAATATCTCCCTTGCTTGGAGTCATCTTAGATCCTTGCTGTAAATACCCAGTTTGTGCCATTGTTGTTACCTATGAAAAAACTCAGTTTCATTCTCTGCGATCCCACTGCTTTGTTCCCTGGCTTGGGTGTTTGTAGTCTCTTCCTGAACTGTCCTAACTGATCTCCCTGATTCCATTCTCTTTTCCCCTGCAGTCCAGCTTCACCATAGGCATCAGATTGATTTTTCAAAAACACATCTGATCAGCCCTGACTGCTGGGATTCAGTGGGTTGGGCATCACTCTGTGGACCAAAAGGTCGCCAGTTTGATTCCTGGTCAGGGTACATACCTTGGTTTGGGGCTTGCAAGAGGCAGCTGATCGATATTTCTCTCCCTTCCTTTTTCCCTCCCTTCCTCTCTCTCTAAAAAATAAATTAAAAATCTTTTTATAAAAACCTGATCATATTATTATTTTGCTTAAGAACCCTCATTTATACAGCGGGTCCTCAAATAACGTCAGTTTGTTCAATGTTGTTTTGTTATAACACTGATGAGATGCCATAGGAACTTAACTCTTGTTTATATCAATTACACTTTGGTAAAATTGATTTTGTTATACTCGTGCATCATTTTGCTTAAAGTCACAGAACCTGTGACATTCCTTTTCCAGTGGCCTTCAAAGTCAACTCTAGGCCTTTTCTGTCTTCTTCCCATACCTCTCTTCCCTGTGAAACCTTTGCTTTTGCCATCCCAAACTAGTTTCTGAACATACCATTCACTTTCATGCCTACCTACCTAGAATGTCCTTTCCTTTATTTTTCAGTTCGAAGAATGCATGTTCATCTCAAGCTTCTCTGAAGCTTTCCCCAGTTTCTCCTCACATACTTTTGATATATATTTGAGTAGAGCTCCTCTCTGCACTTACCATGTAGTATTATAGTTATTTATATATTTGTTTTCTTCACTACCCTCTGAGCTCCATAGCCTTTTGGTATTCCTAATATAGAGTATCATCTGATACCTAATTGTTGTTCAGTAAATGTTTATTGAAATGTGTCTCAAAAAATGAGTTTTAAGTGGTTATTTAAAAAACTAATAAAGGACTCCATTTGGTATCTTTATTTCTATACAGCTATATAGCTAGATTCCTAGCCATCGTGTTTTCTTTTTAAAATATTCTCTTTTGTAAGTTGCTTTTATAAGTTTTTTTAATAAATGTAATATGAAAGAGAAAAGTTTGAATAAAATATACTGTTCCTCTTGATAGAATTACGTACATCCCTGGAAGAACATCAGTCTGCCTTGGAACTTATAATGAGCAAGTATCGTGAGCAAATGTTTAGATTGCTAATGGCTAGCAAAAAAGATGACCCGGGTATCATAGTGAAGTTAAAAGAGCAGCACTCCAAGGTAATCTGTTCTATGAATATAATTTGAAATGGAAAAGAATGACAATTGGTTAACTTGTGTTCAAAATTTTTTTTAAATCACATGATAAATATCTAACATGATATTGAATACTTCATCTTTTTGACATTTTCTATTTCTCCTTATTTTTTTTCATGTCCTGTTATATATCATTTTGTTAGATTTACTCTTCTAACTCCTTTGCTTCTAGTGGTTTAAATATATATTAAAAAGTAAACTTTATTTGGCAAATAAAGGTAAGTATTCAATTCAGATTTACTTTTATAAAGTTCTCTGCTTTTAAGAAATATTTCTTTAATAGATTTGTGTATTGACATCTGTTGCAAAAACAAAAATTGAATCATGGAAGACTTCTTTCAAAATTTGAACACAGATAAAGGTAGATTTGTTTTTCTTAAAACTGTTTTCTGAATGAGGCTAATTGACTCAAATTATAATCTTGACTAATGGGAAAAACACAGGGTCAGGGAGAAGAAAAGAACCAACATATTAAAGTTTTCTCCCCTCCCCCCAAATCACGTATCAGGAATATCATTTTCAGAAATAGCTGAGCTGGTTAAAAATTAGTGTTTCTCCTCTGTTCATCTTACTTGTTGTCCCTGTGCCTGTTCCCTTTGTGTGTGACCCTGTGTTTGCTGACAACTGCTATGAAGACAAGGAGAATAGTCTTTACCATTTACCTTCCTTCCTTACCTTTTAAACTGGATTTTAATTACTGTATGAAGTAAAATTATTAGACTGGATTGTGACTACTAGGCCATTATCTATAATGGAAAATGATGAGCTAATTATTAGTTGTTACAAGTATTATTTTAAAAATATTGGTTGTTTTAAGGCATATTTTTATCTTTCTCAATTATTGAAACACATTTTGGATTCTTTAAAATGTTTATTCCACCATGGTGCTTATAGATATTTTTAAATTATTTAATTATTAATTCTATTAAAATTAAATGCCTAGTAAGTAGATCTTTGTATGACATCTTTATGTATTAAGGAAGTTAGTAACAGATACCTCTTGTGTCAAGTAGTAAAGTAGTAAATTAAATAAATAAATACGGGTTTAATGTTAACTAATTATGCTATATTCATCTCCTAACCAAAAGGAAAACATTGAATGTTTATGTAGCAGTCTTTTGAATATAAAATGTATCTATGTTAGAGATTATTAAAATATATTTAAATATGTAACTTAAGAAGTTTTTAAAGGTATGAAGATGAATTGACTTTAAATTATTGGTAAAAAATATGTGATCTCAAGAAATTCTAAAAGTCCTTATGTTTAATACCCTGAGAAGTAATTTTTTTAAGATCTAAAGAGAATACTATGACCAAAAAAAGTGCATAAAATAAGATACTGCAGCTTGCTGGTTCCATCTGGTAGTAGTTGTGACAAAAGTGAATGTTTTCTAAAACACATTAGATTTTACCATTCACCAGAGATGTTTTACTAATTAGCAGTGTGAATGAAGCATTTTTGAAGATAGCTGTAAACCATCTTTTTTCATTATATAAATTAAATTAATCATAAGTGCTGATCCTTGCCTTCCATAAAATGGCTATTCAATTACTTGTTATTAATTCTAACTAATACATATTAATGTTTGTGATTTTGATTTTTCCCAAAAAGGAAACACTTTGACTCAATTAAATGAACATCTATTAACACTTGCACTGGCTTAGTCAATAATAAGATGAATGAATGAATAACTTCCATTATTCTATCACAGGAGCTTACAGTATAATGGGAGATACAGATAAAAATATAACTCTGATATAAGGTAGGATGTGATGAATCCTAAAATAATAAAAGGGATTATTACTGGAATATTAGAGGAAGCAAGATTAGTTCTCTTGAGAATTTGGGAAGGTGTAAGGGAAGAAAGAAATCCATCTAAATTCAGTCTTGAATTAATTATTGGGTGTTGGGTGTCAACAAGTGGAAGTAGGTGAGCAGAGAAACTGGTGTGTAAAGGAGCAGAAATAAGAGATTTTAGAACGTGTTTAGGTACTAGTACGCTGATATGCCTAAACACAAAAACAATTTATAACACGTTTACAGGTAACAGAGTTATAAATAGCAGCATGTTTGGAATAAGAGACCCTTTTGAGG
Organism: Desmodus rotundus; assembly: GCF_022682495.2. Classification (NCBI taxonomy): domain Eukaryota; kingdom Metazoa; phylum Chordata; class Mammalia; order Chiroptera; family Phyllostomidae; genus Desmodus; species Desmodus rotundus. The sequence continues at coordinate 166,878,069 of NC_071389.1, read as the reverse complement.
CTACTGTAATACAGAATTTTACCCTTACTCAAAAGTTTTTGAGCACACATTTAAAAGTCAAAATGAGAACTCATTTTCATTCAAATACTCATTTTTTTCATTATTTTTAAACAGATGCCTTTTTGGAAATCTTAAAAAAGCAAACATTTCAAACAGTTGGCTAACACGCATGAACTAACACTCATTCAGGTTTTAAATTACGGATAATGTCCGTATTAACATTATAATGACTCTATACTACAGATTGACATGGTACATCGTAACAACTCCGAAGGATTCTTCCTTGATGCATCTCGACACATCCTTGAAGCACCTCAGCATGGACTGGAGAGGAGGCACTTGGAAGCAAATCAGAATGTACACTAAATAAAACAGTCAACTTTGGGGGTGTGGATGGAAGGGGGGTCCATTTAAAAAGTTCTTTTATGTTGAGTTTTCCTGCCAGAGTAGATCAACAAATAAATGAAATTGCTTTAAAATGCTGTGCTTTTGATAGCCATGCAAAAATGTAGAGAACTTAAGGCCGTCGTTAAGTCTGTGCGTGTTGTGTCACACGCACCCTGTTAGCCAATGGCAGGCTCTAACGGCTGTCCTGGCCAGCTCTTCCCTTTGTTCCTCCTATCAGCTACGGCTGCAAATTGAGTAAACCTGAAACAGTTACTCTCTTTCTGGACATCAAAGACATGTTCTTGGCAGTGATTTTAATCTGATTTCATAAAAATTTTGTTCAGATTATTTTTTTAATTTTTAATTATTGATTTTAGAGAGAGAGGAAGGGGGAGAGAGATAAACATCAATTTGCTATTCCACTTATTCATGGATTCATTGGTTGCTGCTTGTATGTGCCCTCACTGGGCATCAAACCTGTAACCGTGGTGTATTGGGCTGCTGCTCTAACCAGCTGAGCAACCTGGCCAGGGCTGTTCAACTTATTAAATGAATTATTTTAATTCAGATTTTGATAGCCTGTGGTCCTTTTGAGTTTACATAAAATTGAAATGCCTTTGTTTAAGTGTTATTATTAAATGTAGTAATATACTCTCCATTGTGTCTTAACTGTCTTTTTTTTTTTTTTCAAACTTACTTGTGGCTGGCCTTTATTGAGCAAAGTTGAAATAAACCTAAACAAAGGTTACAAGTGGAAAAGGCATGTCAAGACATTTCAAGGATTATTTTGCTGACACTCCTTGCCTTTAAGACAGTTTTGAAAGTATAAGTCTTGACCTTTTATGCCCAGTAAAAGATCTATGATATTTCTCCAAAGAGTTTATTGTAGTAAGTGAAACCATCCATGAACTGGGCCTGTAAAAATACTGTTCTATTTAAAAAATTGAGGTTTTTGCCCCTCATAATGATTATATTAGAATAGACTCTGTCCTGAAAAAAATGGTGGTATCTTGTTTTCTTCCATTTTAAAGGCAAAGAATTATTTACTTCCTGTGTAGTTTTTTATCCTAGGTCAGTCCCATAGGGTACAAAAACTCAGAAACAGAGAGAGCTGTTTGTATTCAAAATGTTTACTCATTATCATTACTCAGTTTGTACTTGTAGTTATCTGTCCTTAACTTACTTTTAAACATTATATGCTCCCTTTATATTGGGAGGGATTTTAATAATTTTGCAGAATATGACAGGTGTTTGTCTTGGTATCATTCCTGCTACCATCATCTAATTCGGGGCCTTGGAGCAGAACCCTCTGAAACAGTGATGTTCTTTATCTGTGCTGTCCAGTGTGGAAGCTCCCACCACCTGTGGCTTTTCAGTGGTTGCAGTGTCACTAGTGCAACTAGGGGGCTGAATCGCTAATTTCTTTACATGTATTTGATTTTAATTAATGTAAATTTAAATAGTGCATATTGGACAGTGTCAATTAGTCCTTTATTTTGCCTTTTCTGTGTACTAGCATTGTACAGGTTTCCCCATTAAAATAGTATAAGGACCTGCATTTTTGTTGTTTAAGGTATTAAATGTATATTTGCAAAAGATATTCCTCTTTGTTCTCCATCTCATTGCTTCCATTGCTTACTAGTTTTATAGGTTTTGGGAGGTCCTGTTCAAACCCTTTCTACAAATAGAAAACACACAACTATTTAAGAGACTTCAGGTTTTGGGGGAGAGCTATTAACTTTTGTATTTAACTTCTGTACTTATTAATATAGTAAAATAACCCTCATTTGACAGTGAATAATGCTTTATAGAAGCTTTTCATTTAAAACATGATTATTCTCAAGCTTATGTTGATTTTAAATGTTTTGTCTGTATCTTGCACTTGACTGTAAGCTCCTTGAAATCAGGGAACGTGGCTTCACAGAATTCACATTTCTGTTGCCCAGCACAGTGCCTGACACACTGTGGGTGTGCAAAAACAGTGCGATTGGAAGACATTTGTTACTTATTGCACCAAAAAAATTGTGGATGTCTATTTTATAATTAAATTATATTTTGAACAGTTTGCAAAGAGGCCATTTATTATTCTTATACTTAAAAGCAGAACTATGTTCATTTTATCGATATTTATTATGCATTATGTACTGAACACTAGTAGGCAAATATAAACAAGATACAGTTTCTGCTGTCAAAGAGGATTAATAGTTTAGAAGGGTTGTAGATTGGATTGAGATAAATTTTTAGGCATGGGTAATACAGAAAACATAAATTATGAAATCTTCAGGGAAAAGAGATTAAATGTCATAAATTTTTATCTTTCCCATTATTTTGATCAGTAGTATAGGTAAGTACAAAAAAAGAAAAAGTGGCTGATCATTTGTAGTGAGAAGAATGTGAAATATGAGTATTCTTCTTAACCAGTGGATTTAGTTAAATTGTTCTGCTTGTGCTTAATTCTAGTGCTGACAGAAATCTGATTTCAGAAGCACAATCGTGGTTAGTCGGCTTTTTGTAAATTCCTGTTTGATATATTAATTCATGTTAAATGGCAACGTAGGAGTGTTACATCCATATTAAGTGGCGATGCAGATTTGATAAAGAAGGAGAGGACCTAAACATAAAAATAATACAGTATCTCACTAATTTGTAACTCCCAACTCTTTATTTCAGGAATTACAAGCACATGTTGACCAGATAACCGAAATGGCTGCAGTAATGAGGAAAGCCATCGAAATTGATGAGCAACAGGGCTGTAAGGAACAGGAAAGGATATTTCAACTTGAAGTAAGTTTTAAATTGTAAATATGGGTGAAAACTCATACAGAAATTTATACCAGAAAATACAGCCCATAAATTATGGTCCTTTACTTTGTGTAGTGAAAGCATAAGTCATTGAATAATCCAGATCAGTAGAATAGGCTTTTATGCTTTAAAAGCTACATTTTGAAATCATATTGGAGAAAATGGTCATAGAGGGCCAAAAATTATTTCTCTCTAAGCATTCAAGGTTTTCTCATTCTTTGTAACGGGAGTGAGCAAAACTTTTTAAGTAAAGGGCCAGAGAGTAAATCTTTTAGGTTTTAGAAACCAGACAGTCTCTGTTATAGACTCAGCTAGGCCATTGTAATGTAAAATTTCATTTACAATAACACACCTTTGTGTTTGAACATCCCTGCCTTATACCATTGAAACTTAGAAAGACAAATCAAAGACAGTGGTAGAGAATAAATTGTTGAAGTTACTTTTTTTTTTTTAATATTTCATTTACTTTTAGAGAGAGGGGAAGGGACGGTAAAAGACGGGGAGAGAAATATCAGTGTGTGGTTGCCTCTCATGTGCTCCCTACTGGGGACCTGGCCCACAACCCAGGCATGTCCTGACTGGGAATCAAACCAGCGACCTTTTGGTTTGCAGGCTGACACTCAATCTACTGAGCCACACTATCTAGGGCAATTTTTAAATGTCTACAAATTTCTTCCAGTAACTAGAAAAAAAAAGGTAAAGTTGTTTACCAGTGCTAGATTTGGTTACTTACTTTCCTTCTTTAAAAACATCACAATTTACTCAGCCAGCCCTGCTGCTGCTGAATCCCAGTAAGGAAAGCAAACCAGATGGCTTGTCTTATATTCCTTGCATCATGGAAAGTAAAAAAGGTACTAAAGTACTAATAGGTTATAGTCCCAGGGTATTATTTATAAACTTTGAGTTTATGAAATATAAATCTAGATGTTATTTTCTTCATCTATACTGTGATTGTAAAATAAGGCAATTTCTGAGGTTCCATCTACAATTACAGCTGCATAAATAAGACTGCATGGATGGAAGACTTCTTGAACACAGCATTCCTACCTCTTTAAAAACGTGTTCTCTGGGTTCAAGTTGTCAACTTCAACTCCATATATCATTTAGTACCTTTCTGTCATTTACAGAACTTGCTTTTTATTTGTCATGTGTGGCTTTTCTTAAGATATGTTGGTACTCTTGTAGCTACCTTGGTGACTGCATCTTTATTTTTGTTTGTCTTATAGCAAGAAAACAAAGGCTTGAGAGAGATCCTTCAAATAACTCGAGAGTCATTTATGAACCTGAGAAAAGACGATGTATCAGAAAGTACGTCTTTGTCAGCATTAGTGACCACTAGTGACCTGAGTCTGAGGAAGAGCTGAAGAGTCTGTGAGCTTCTGACAAGGCTCCACACGACCCCTGGGACTGGCCTGCTAAAGTGAATGAATTATGGAAAAATCGACCTCAAGCTACCCTTTTATTTTCTATAATATGTACAGTGTACAGTGCACTGGCAATGACATTTTTAAGAGATAACAACAAAAAAATGCATAGTTCGTGGACATAGACTTTATTCCAAAATACAATTGAAAAGTGGAAACTAAGATTTTGTTAATTGCTGAACAAATTGAAGATTTTCGCAATAACTGCTGAACATATCTAGAGCTTTCAGTGGTTCTGTTGGCTTTTTGGATGATACTTGGATAAACAGGAATATTCCCAATAAATATTTTGGAATTCATGAAATTATCCCAATTTTAAAATACAAATTTTTTTACAGTTTGGTGAATGGAAGATCATCATACTAAATTTCTTCCTCCCTGTTTGGTGTCAAAGTTAACAAATAGCTTATGAACCATGAGACTTCAGCATTGATTACCTGCCTTCCCATTAATTTAAATTTTTGACAAAGAAAATTCAGTTTGAAAAGCTGTAGGATTGTTTTATATGCACCATAAACAAAAGAGGTAATTTAACTTTAACTAATTTACTATAATTAATACTCAGCAAACAATTGTCCATAGTTGCTAAGCATATGAAATAGCTTTTCAGGAATGAAAGACAAGGAATACTACTTTCTAAGAAAGAAGAACTTAGACATAATTAGTAGGTTAAACTACTCCTTTGAAAGAGTAAGTTTTGGTTCTAAATCAGTAATGAAGATGAGATTTTTCTCTTCTCTGGTTGATCTTTAAGGATATTATAGAGCTCATTTGGCTAACAGTTGAAATGTTTGATAAAGCAAACTAGGTATGGTTATTTCAAAGTATATTGGGAAATCCTCTGCCTCATAAAGCCCTTTTTAAAAAGTAACTATTAAGATAAAGAAAAAGAACATTAAAACTTTTCTGGATCTGTTCTTAAGCACCACCTGGTCCTCAAACCGGTTATAATTTTCTTATAACCTTTCAGTTAAAGAGGGACCAAAAAATCAATGGAGTTAGAAGTATTTGTTTTATTTTTTTATAAAATATATATCCAGTATATGTAAATTTTTTAAAGCCACCAAAAATAGAAGTGTGCTTTAACATCAATTGAAATCTAAATTTTTATTATTTTGTGATTATAGAATAAAAGGATGAGTCAGATATGACCAAATATATTCTCATTTATATTAAGTACCTACTAAAATTAGCACAACAGAAAATTTACTTTTGATTATAAATTTGTTGAATATTTACATGGCAATTTTTATGTATAATTTCATAGATTGGTAAAATTTAAAACTACTTTTCAGAATTTTTGTATCTTAAGTTTGGGGTAAGTGGGGTTGATGGGGCTGATTGAATAGAAAAGGGCTATGGACCCAAACGTTAAATTGATTTTTGTTCTCATTCAGAGGCCTTAATGTTTTATAAATAAATGACAGCTTTTATTTTTTAACTTTTCTATTTGTGTTTGGGAAAGTACCCCGTAATTTGATGGCATATTCATTCATATAGTTTTCTTCCCAAATTAGAATGAAAGAAAATATGCTACACAGTTGAGATTAAGTCTGAGGCAGTTCATTGAGGCAGCTCTATTATTAAATATTACTTGATAAATAATTATTTTTGTAAACAAGTAAGTTGAGTTAATTTATTCTTAGTCTTCCTACTTGGATATAATTTTAAGATCTTGGTGTTTAAAGACATTTACTTTGTTACGTAGAAAGTTTTCCATCCCGTACTTTTTTAAAATTTATGTCTGAAGGTATGTAGTGCATAGGAGCCTATTTTATCAATAAAGATGAGTGATTGAAATTTGTGTGCTCTCCAAATTAACTTGAAAACAGTGTTTACTGACATTTATTTTTAGGACTGTTCTCTCTGCTTACCACAAAGCTGGTACTTAGCCCTAACTTCTATCCCTGTATTTGAGGAATTGGTCAGCAACTTTTTATTGATCCTGAAAGCCTTTTTATTTTCTGTGGGGGGTTTAAGAGCACCCTCCCACCCCCCAAAAGCATATTCAGGTCCTAACCTTCTCTAGTAATGTGACCATATTTGCAAATAAAGTCTTTGCAGAGTTGGAAGGACCTCGGGATTATATCAGTGCAGATTGGGATGGGCCCTAAACCCAGTGACTGGTGTCCTTATAAGAGAGATTTGAAACAGAGGGACACAAGGAGAAAGCCATGAAGAGATGGAGAGTTAGGCACGTCAGGGAACCCTAAGGATTATGAGGTGCCACCAGAAGCTAGGAGAGCGGTGTGGAATGAAGTCTCCCTCAGACACGCCAGAAGGGACTGACCCTGATTGATTTCAGACTTCTGGCCTTGATTTTCAGAACTGAGGGAATACATTTCTGTAAGCTGCCCAGCCAGTGAGAATATATAGCAACCCTAGGAAACATCTATCATGTGTCATCCACTCACTTTAGTTTTCATCTTAACGTAGGGAATGCAGTCTTAAAAAATCAATTACATACAACCTCAAAGATGAAATGCTTTCTGCTCAAATTGATATTCTTTGATATTTATTATTAAGGTGACTTCCCAAATTCTGTATTTCTAAACAGCCTCGATCATGTAGTATCGTAAATCCAGAACTTAATTTTTGGTAACCACTATCTTTTTTGACTGTCAGAGAATAATCATTTCTAATTGAAATTTGAAGGGACATTCTCTTTTTACCTCACTGGCTGCTCCACAAATTCTTTTGTTCCTTTTTTTCTCCAACTTAACATTAGAGAGCCCCAGGGCCCGGTTCTTACTCCTATTATGTATCTCTACTGCCTTGGTGATCTAGAACCCCCCACCTCTATTTGATAAAGAGTGGTCCTCGCAGACACAATGGGCAAACTGTCCAGAGGTCTTGCAGTCAACAATCAGGGTAAAAGGATTTGTGAAGCGCGTTCGTTCGGTAGGGCTGCCGTCACAAAATAACAGATTAGGTGGCTTAAATAGAAACTGATTTTTCTCACCAGAGGTTAGAAGTCCAAGGTCAAGGTTGGTTTCCGCTGAGGCCTCTGCTTGCCTGTGGCCTCCTCGCTGTGTCCTCACACAGACTTGCTCCTGCTGACTGCATGTTCTCATCTCCTTACCAAGACACTAGTCAGACCCCAATGCCCTCATTTTAACTTCACTGCCTCTTTAAAGCCCTGTCTCAGATATGGTCATGTTCTGAGGTACTGGGGGGCTTAGGGTTTCAACATGATTTTGGAGGGCGACACATCAGTCCATAGCAAAAAAGAAAACACATGGGAAAGCTCTTGGGGGAGGCCCAGACCTAAGACGATCAGAGCCCAGAATTCTGGAGTTTTAATGAAATTTAGTAACAAATATCAAATACACCATCAAGGAGTAAACTTTATACCAAAAACTTATATGCAAATGCTGCTGTGGAGATAAGTATGTATGGATATTGAGAGTTTTTAAGTATTACGTTCTTTGAAATGAATGGCCTATGACCTCAGAGAATTAACTTGGAAAAACGTGTCTTCACTGTGTAAAATTGTAACTCCTCCAAAGAAGAGATCATGGCAATACTAACATTAGATGCTTCCCACCAATTTCCTGACAAAAATTGAAAATAATCAATGATTTACATTTTCATTACGATAAAGCATAAAGCACATTTGCAAAGGGAGTTGGGCATCCCGTATTTTGGTCTGGGCACTCTTTCATAACTGTGACTTCATATCATTGGCTCCTTCATCATGAATTTGCTCCGGTACAGCCCTGGCTGGTGTGGGTCAGTGGATTGAGTGCTGGTCTTCAAAATAAAAGGTCGCTGGTTTGACTCCCAGTCAGGGCCCATGCCTGAATTGTGGGCTGGGTCCCCAGTTGAGGGTGTGTGGGAGGCAACCAATCGATCTCTCTTGCACATGGATGTTTCCCTCCCTCTCTTCCTCCCTTCCCATCTCTCTAAAAGTAAATAAAATCTTAAGAAAATATTTCCTCATGCATAAAATAAAGGAGTGAGATATGATTTCTAAAGTCTATTCCTGGTCTAATACTCTAGTGACTTCTTTGTCAGAATCAGTCTACTATCCCATCTTCTGCAGAACTCACCTGGTCTGTAGCACTGGTTAGCTGCTGTGTTTTGGCAACCTGGTAGTTAACCTGTAACAGGTTATCAGAGAAACAAAACATTTAAAGAGCAGTATAATTTTCCAGTAATATTACCTAATTTTCTGCAGTTTGACAGACCTGAAGTTCTAATGACATTACCACAAATGAATCCATTAAAGACAATGGTTTGCCCAGATTTCCTCCATTTCCTATTCTTAAATATTAATTATTTGATTTTTCAAATAATTTTTCTAATTAAATAATTTTGTCTTTGTAGCTAGGAAACTGTCTTATGTCTTGTTACTATGGTACAAATATATCTGGTAAAAATTTTTATAAGAGTTTTATAATAATGAAACTATAGCATTTTTTCAAAATAGGAATTTATTATTAAAAAGTTATACAAACTTGCTTTTCATTACTCACAAATTACCATAAAACTTTCTTAACAATCTGTACCCCCTCCACAAAGGTGTGTTCTGTCTTTACAATCTTCACTGGCAGTGCATTTTGATGGTTTAGAAAATAACTCACAAATATTCCACATAACTTTGTTGGAATGTACAAAGATATGGCAGAAGCCAGAATCCTTCAGTAAATTATAAAAAAGACTTTTTCCTTCAAGTTTAAGTGTTACTGCAATTATATAAACTGTAGATTACAGAATAAACAGTAAATGAAAACCTGTGTATAATTTTTCAAAGCAAAATGATTAGTTTTATATTTTTCATTTTGTTTCAGCCTTCCCAAAACACTTTTAAAAAGAAATGTTGAAAATTTTCCAGTTACCTGAAACTTCAAAAATCTATTGTGCTTTGAAAAAACTCTTAAAAGCAGCATCGTTTCATATAGTGGTTGACATACAAATTGCATATGACCACAGCCACCCTGCCACTCAGGCATGCCAGAGTCACCAGTGTCAAGTCCAAACCAGGGCTGGCAGCAGAGGCTCTGACAGGGAAGAGAAAATAAGCAGCTGTGCGGCCCAGGGCGTCCAGGTACTTTCTCATAGTGGATAAAAAAGGGGTCAAAACTGAGGGGATGCTCCTTAAAATGCCAAAGTCCTAATTCAAAAAACAGCTCTATTAAAACACCTGAATACTTTTGGATCTCCTCATCACTTTAAAACACAGCTGGTACAACAGCTTCATACAGAAGAGAGATTTTTTGAAATTGTATTTTACATCAATACAATAACCAACTTAGAATTACAAAATGCAATTTTGGGGGGGAAGGAGGGGGTTCAACCGGGGTGGGGTGGAGGGATGGGGAGAAAAAACACAACTGTAATTGAATAACAATAAAAAATTAAAATTAAAAAATTGCAAATTTTTAAAAGATTTCTTTACGAATGGGACTACAGATTAAGGTAGGAGTCATTTGTTCCTAAAAACAAAACAATTCATTTGTCATCTAATACAGTTTAAATCAGAGACCAGCTGGCAACACTATTTTAAAGGGCCTTGAAAGAAAAAAAGGCTATTATTTAGAATATAAATAAATCATCCATATATAAATTCTGTTATTTATATAAACTTGACCTATTTTCAAATAACTAAAATAATTTAGCTTTTTAAATTACCATTTTAAGCAATAAAAGACAAAAAGTACTGAACTATATACTAAAAATGATTGATATGGTAAATGTGGTTTTATCATAAAAATAAGCAAAAGAACAGTACTTTTGATAATATATGATACTATGAAAGATGCAACTAAGTAATCAGACTGCTTTTAAGTTAGTTCCCCTTCTTTTGTATTCTGAAGTTTAAAGACCCCACTATTAAATCCCTAAGCCTCTCAACAGTGGCAAAAAATTCAGTCTAACACTTAAATCACCCTCTGTGCCCCTGTCCCCAGGTTTAGACAGACTCAGGTGAGAGAATTGTTCAAGAAGTTATAAGTTGATCGATCATGTAAGCCGAAAGGTAATTTCTTAAGAATTTTGGAATGAGGAAAAGCCTCCCTACCACCAATCTTTTGGTCATCTTCACTCAGAATTACTAGAATCTCCTTGCATAGCCTTACCACACATCACTGAGGACACCACACACAGTACGAACGCCTATTGTCTTACTAGACTTGCACGGGAGACGGCCGAGGCAGGCTGGGCATAAACACCAAAGCCGAGGCGGTGCCTGGGTTGTACTGTAAGGCCCCACTGACCAAGGTCTGTGGCATTCATAGAAGCAGGGGTGTTCTCTCTCCGGCTGGCTGTTCCTTCTGGAAGAGCTCTCTGATCTGGGTTAATCGGCCATACAGCCTGTCTCTCAGTGGAGGGATGTGGTAGCTGGGGTCCAGGATGTTGGTTACTCTGCGTTCCCTCTCTCGTTTCCATAACTTGTATGGGTGGGGAGGGAATCCCGGTCGTGCTCTTTCTCTTCGAATCTGTAACGTAATTCCACTTACAGCCAGCATAACCCATATTGCCAGGATAATGAAGTCTAAAAAACAGTAAAAAACACAGTTCAAACTTTTATGATTTAAAACCCAGCAGATCTAACATGTCACCTTTCATAGACTAAATCTATGCCATCCTTTCTTAGCAATACTACACTTTGTGGTGAGTTTGTCCAAACATATGTTATTTCCTTACTTCCAAACCAAGGAATGAATGGGAAGGGAGGAAGCTGCAGTCTTACATTTGAAAACAGGAATTTTCTATTACAGGTATTTGGAAGTCCAGACAGGCTGTAAAGAAACCAGCTGCCTGGATCGTAGACATTCCAATATGTGATGAGCAGTGCCCAGAGGCACGCTGTTTGTGTTTTTCACAGCGGGGAAGGCAGCAATCCAGGTCCGCCTCACAAAGGCAAGTCAGGGAGCACTGGGCGCCACCTTGCTGTCTTTGTCCCAGTCCTCACCCCACTCATATACAGTGGGTACAGAAACGCATGGAGAGGTTCAGCAAATCGTACTGAGCTTCTAGTAAAAGGCTTGGCAAAATATCATCTTGTACGTAAAACTTACAAGATACGTGGATTTCAAGGTCTCTACTATCAACATCCTTTTTAAAAAATATATTTTATTTATTTATTTTTAGAGAGAGGGGAAGGGAGGGAGGAAAAAGAGCGGGAAAGAAACAACAATGTGCATGATAAACCGATTGGCTACCTCTCACATGCCATCTGGGGACCTGGCCTGAAACCCAGGCAGGTGCCCAAACCAGGAATCGAACAGGTGACATTTCAGTTCACAGGACGACACCCAACCCAATGAGCCACACCCGTCAGGGATGTACCATCAACCTCTTATCCAACGAGGGCAGGCTGAGAATAGTACAGGGAAAGATTTGCCCTTGAATATTCATAATCGTCACGATTGTGCTTGTACATTTTCAATTGTAAGACAAGCTTTTCCATCCTCCACGTTTTAACATTTCTGAAACCAACATGTCTTACAATCTTTATGAACATTTAATTTAGTCGTCTTTTTTCCTTCAAAAAATTAATGGAAAATCTTTAATGGATAGAAGTCTTACAACAAAGGAAATAATACACTTAGTGACTACAAATCACTTTCACTTTCAATTAGCAAATGGCAATGCTTTTTTAAAGGAAGGAAATGCGGAGGAATTTAAAAAACCAGGCTGTCACTCGCATTCCTCACCTCGCCCCAACCCACTAGGTGCCACCCTTAGTCTCATCACTTTTCTCACAACTGGGGACTGACCAGGTAAACCCGATTAGTCCTGATTTAGAAATTTCTTAAGGAAGTGCACTTAGTGGATTTTTAGAAGTTATGAACTTCTAAATTTAAAGTCTTGCTTCTATGATCATAAGTTATTAACAGAGAGCTCTATAGCATTTGTATAGCGTTTGTTTCTTTCTTGTGTCCAGTTAATTTCACTTAATCTAATTACCAAGTGCTTTTGATAGCACCGGTGGGCCAATACCCTAGTTGACTATCACCCTGATTTGCGGACTTAGAGTCTTACCATTAGTTTGAAAAGGCACATTTGTGAAAGCGCTGCGGAAATGAGTGCTGAGTGCTCTCTTGAGTACGTTCAGAGTGATGTAAGAAAGGCTTGTATACATGTAACTGTCAACGGCCAAGACCACCGAATAGGAGCCAATGAATCCACAAGCCAGTATGTTCAGCTGCGGAAGAGTGGGAAAGTTTAGGCTTCACCTCCAGTAGAACAAAAATAGTTCCTAACCCTTATCTCTGGCCTCAATCACAGGGAATCACTTCTGCTCCCACGGGGCACAAGAAAAGGGATGATGTCTTAGAGCTGAATAAAGGTTACCTGGAAGGATAAACTGAAAATAATCTTTGACACCCATAGTGAGTCCTTAAAACACAGTTTACCTTACATAAAAATATCTTCCCTGTGGAAGAACTTCAACGATAAAAGTTTAATTAGATGAAGAACCTTTCTCTTGGAGAGACAGCTAATCATCCATCAGGCTGTTGTATTACAGTGAGTCCTACCTTCTCTGCTCCCACTGTTAAAAGCATATCAACAGTGATAACCTGTTCTAACTGATTACACAAACACTGTATGGTAATCATAATTAGACCTTTCTTGCTTTCATAGTAACAAGGCTATCTAAAATTGGTCACCAAAAGCTCTCCCCAGTGAATAAAACCTGCAAACTGATGCAGTAAGTGAACTGAAGGCCCAGGACAATATAAAAAATAAATCTAACTTTTGATATAACACTCACCATTCTTAGGCAGCCCATGAAAACGACTGGAATGAGAACAGCTATACCAGAGAAGGTCACCCAGAACACATCATCATTAGTAAATATTGTTAGGTTTCCTGAAAAAGCAAAAAGAAAAATTTCATTTTCTCAACATCTGAACATGGACATACGTCGAAGGTTTAATGGAACAACCAGAGTGTGTTCGCAATTAGAAATGAATTCTTTTTTTTTAATTTTAATTTTTTATTGTTATTCAATTATAGTTGTGTGCCTTTTCTCCCCATCCCTCCACCCCATCCCGGCTGAACCCCCCTCCCTCCCCCACCTCCACCCTCCTCCTTGATTTTGTCCATGTGTCCTTTATAGTAGTTCCTGTGAAGAAATGAATTCTGATGTTACTCATTTAACTGTCAGTGCAATGCCCTTTGAAGGGCGTGTCCTAGCAGGTACAAGGGTAGGAGTAAAATCAAGCATGTAAATGCTCTGCATTTATTCCCAGGATAATTTAGAAGAGGCCTGGCTAGTCCAACCTGTTCCATTCCCTAGCTGTGAAGCTGGGCCTCAGTTTCCTAACCCATAAAATGAGATCGAACCACTTCATCTCCAAACTGCAAATCATCTAGTCTAGCTCTAAATTTCTTTGATTCCATGATTTCGTATTGCAAAGTAAACAATACAGGTAAATGGCATTCAGAGTTAAATATATGAACTCCCAACCCATATAAGCAGCAAAACCCATTTAGTAGATTTTTACCATCAATGCATTTCCTGCCCAGACGCTGCATCCTGGAAGATGAGATCTCCTAATGCATCAGGGGATCCTTACTCGGAAAGACAGGAGCTAACCACAAATCTGCTTCTACTAAACTCTCTCCAAAATGTGGCACACTTTGAGTGACCCAGGATGAATATACTAGACTCCTACTTATAAATTAAGTCTAAATAGCAAGAATATAAGCCTGACAATTTTTTAATATGGACACTGGCACCATCATTCAGTCCACCTGGAGGTGGCCCTGTATCTTGAGACCCATGTATCCTGCAGAGTAGGAGCTCTGCAGATGCCACATCTGAGTGAAATCATGTGGGGTTTGTCTTTCTCTGTCTGACTCACTTCACTCAGGCCAATACCCTCCAGGTCCATTCATGCTGTTGCAAATGGTAAGATTTCGTTCTTTTTAATGGCCAAGTAATATTCCATTGTATATATATTATCACAGCTTCTTCTCCACCCATCTATTGCTGGGCACTGGGGCTGCTTCCATATCTTGGCCATTGTAAACAATGCTGCAATGAACATAGTGGTGCGTATATTATTGTGAATCGGTGTTTTGGGTTTCTTCAGATATATACCCAGAAATAGAATTGCTGGGTTATAAGACAGGCCCATTTTTAATTTGAGGGGGGGGAACCTCCACACTATTTTCCATCATGGCTGCACCAATTCGCATTCCCATTCACACAAATTAAAGAATAAAATCTTTTAAAAAGAGCTCCTTGCAGGGTAGGCTGTGGGAATGAACCTGGCTATAGGTTTGCTAAAATTGGAACCAAAGGGCCTCTTATTGGTCAGTAAACACAAAAGCCATCAATTCTCTTTGGTCTTAAAAAAAAAAGCTTTAGAGAGCCAACTGCACTCTGTTACACCCTGTGTTCTCGAGTTGATAGCTCAACAGATGGCTGTACTTATATCTAACATTCCCATCAACTTATCTGATATTGTAATATAAGAACTAACCATGATCACAAAAAGGAAATAGCCTAATAGAATAACTTGGAAGGTGGATACTCTTTTCTATTTTTGACAACAATCAGGAAATTTAAGTTATTGCACAACTACAAAGAAAGCTAACTTACAAGTTAACTTTTTTTCATTGATAGAAATTGAATTACTTAAAAACAAACAAACAACAAACTCTGTGCTCCTGCCCCAGGATGTCTACAGGTGAGTACCTCAGGAACACAGAGTTTGGCGAAGGGTGGGAGTAGAGGTTACAGGTAAAAGAGAAGATTGAGAACAAAGCACCAAGTTCCCCAACTCAGCTGCCATCAAAGCAGCACCAAGCTTATCTGTGGGATATACTGGGCTTCTGCTTAAGAGTCATTTGAATAAAGAGTTCAAGGGTTTAAAAAATGAAACACAAAAACCACTGTTCCGCCATACATTAAGAATGCCCTTTACATCCATTAATTCTGACAGAAACACACATAGACACATGTCTTACCACAGTAAATAGGTACACAGCTACCTCTAGAGGCATTCCATAAGTCATGCAGCACAGGTGCCTTTGAGGAAACAGGGATTCTTATTTGTATTGGCCCCCCCTAAGGTGCCACATCATTAAGTGCAAATTTCCAAATCCCCCTTGAGGCAGTATTTGTACCCAGAGAGCCCAAGTAGGACCTGTCAAACAAGGAACTCAACACGGCATTAGTCACGCATCTCTTACCCAGCGGAGTGAAGAAAGTCACTGACGAGACGAGGAAGCCCAGCACTAGTCCAACACACAGCATGCACAGCATGAGGATTCCAAATCGCCACCAAGCAGCTACCAAGAAAATCCCACCCACGCTTCCAGCGACGGCCGTCAGAATCAGACGAACTGAACACAGAGAGATGAACTGTTTAGCTTCTCTGCGGTGTGCTTTATACATGCTATACCATTACCAGAGCCACCCCTGGCCTTTCTGTTGGTCAAATACCATCAGAAGGTTGGTGGGCTCTTCAGTGGTGCTATGAAACCAAACTGGCACGGGCTCTGTCTAGAGAGGAGGGGCCAGCTGAGACGCGAACACTAGCAGGAGAGCTAAACCTTCCAGATCTAGTGACAGGCATGGCCTGGCACCACCTATAATTTGGGGCAAAGAAGAAGGGGTGACAAACATTCTGTTAAATATGATAAGGAAGGAGGATTTGTCTTTGTTTTAAGGTAAAGAAAATCTTAACATTTTGACTGTTACAAATCTCACACTTCAATACATTGAATACCACCTAGCTGGAACACAGATTTATAATACACATGGCCCTTCATTTCCCTAAGAACTAATTTACCAATTACCAAAAACTTGGAAGAGAAGGTCTGAATGACCAGTTTAGAAAAGTCATTTAGAACATAGGTTTTATTTTATTTTACACTCATAATAGCATCTCACACACAACACTGGCCAAACTGTAGAAGCAAAGCTGGAGTGTAAACATAGCATCTTTCTTTTTGCACACCCAACTAAACTACATTATTTTTACTTACCATCATACTTAACAGGTGTCAGTCTTGTAATCAGTATATAAAAGAAGAATCCCATGAAGATAAAGCCTATGAAGAATAATTCTAGTAGCAAACCACAAGGAAAGGAAAAAAACACATTTATGGTTAGGTATACTTTTTACAATGCAACTTAAATATCTAATGTACAAGTTCATGCTTACACTTCAGGGCATTCAGAGAAAAATTATTACCTAAAAGAGGAAAAATTCATAATTCATTGGTAGTAAATATTACTATTAAATGGGTATAATATTAAAGTGTTAGCCATAGAATATACCTTCTTGTACACAGGTCAATTTCAATTGCTCAGTTGTTAATTTCTGAGCGCATTATAATATATTTATACTTCCTTCTTAAAGCAAGAATATTATTTTTCTCATTGTGTCCGATCTGAAATTGCACACCAAACTTCACCTTGTTAGATGAGCAAAACTAAAATTTAAAAGGTAAAAAAAACCATATATTCCAAAGCAAAATGTAGCCTTTCTATCTTCTTTAAACTCATCTTTTCCTGTTTAGGATGAGCAACCAACTGCTGTCTTCATCCATTAAAATACCTAGTAATATCTTGGGTACCTTGCATACAGTTAGCAATTAAATTCTTTGTTACAGAAGCATTCTACACTTTGAGGAATTGTATATTCTTCACAATAGTCTCCCTCAATCAAGAAAAAAGCTACAGTGATGGAGGGAAAGGAACTGCCATTTTGAACAGTTTAGTCAGGCAAGTTTGAAGAGTTTTATCAAATCAGGACTATGTTCACTCTCCCCGTGACGTGACGCTGCATTTATACTCCCTGTCAGTGAATAAGGATTCTTTTTTTAGTAACTGTAAACATTAGTTACATAAAAGGCAAACCAAAGAACATATTTGATTTGCATTAGTTACATTCAAATCAATCCAGTGAGCATAATTTATACTCTACTCCCTGCACTGGGTGTCACTGAGCAGACGGCGGGGTTCCTGTCTGCTACCTGCACCTCCCAGGACCAAACCGGTATTTCAATCTCACTGTACATGGAGGCCCACAGCCTGACTAATATGAAAGCATGTCAGTCACCATCACCAAAATCCACACATACTTTTTTTTCACACTGACATTCTGATTTCTAACCTTTTATCTTCAGCCAACGAGCCAATCTAGCAATGGAAGAAGTTTGATGCACAAATCAAATGTCATTCCCCTCTAAACAAGAGAAGGTTACACTCACTACTCAGAAAAGAGAAAAGTGCAGAGCAACTCAGAATCTGTACTAAAACAACACAGCCACAAATCTATGAAGACGGTGGAGATAAATTACAGGTCATAAATTCCCCACAGTATTTAAGAAAAAAGGCCACAAGGCATATAAGTAGCAATTATACCAGACATAATACCTGTTTTCCAGAATCTGTGTCCGAAGAAACAAATGAAGAAACCAAGCAGGGCAAAAAGAGTGAAAAACACTTGGGTAGATGCTCTTCCTAAAATTAAGAAAATTTAGTGGATAATATATGTATTTGATACTTTGTATTTAGTTAATAGAACAAAGCTTCATGAAAAACGCAAAGACGCCTGGCAATAATGTATTTCATACATGTACAATTTATTTTAAAAATATCCTTGTCACCCATCAATGAATTATTGTACGTAGGCAATGGTTGCTAGTGTAACAAAAAGAGAAATAAAAAAGTATATGCTTCCTGATAGAACTATGTAACATATTCTTGGCGGAGGAGGTGGGGAGGAAGTAGGGAAGAAGGAGGAGAGAAAGTGTACCTACAACAAATATTTCTGCTTCCCCACAAATAAACTACAGAAAAAAAGGAGGGAGGGAGATGGAAGAACTAGATTAAAACAGATTTAAAAAGCAGATTAGCTAAATCAAATGTTCAGCCCTCATCTGAAACCTGATTCAAACAAACAAAAAACTGTGAAAAGCAACTGAGATGACTGGGAAAATATAAACATAAGCTATTAATTTTAAACCATTAAGGAAATATCTTCACTATTTTTAATTGAAACTTGTGTTAATGATATGGTGGCTATATTTTTTAAACAGAGCACTTATCTACAATATGCATACTGAACTTTTGTGAGCAAAATGATGATTCAGTGATTTGTTCTCAAAGAACCCAGTGATAAAGGAGCTAGCGAGGCAGAGACACAGGTGAGTGTATAGCTAAAACAAGATGATGTCTATGAATCAAAATTGTTTAGGCTGAATAATGGTAAATGGAGGTTAATTTAAGTTTTCCATAACAAAAAACTTCAACCAAAACTCACATTAATATAAAAGAACATGTATTACACTATAATTCACACATGAACAAATTACTACCAATCTTATGAATTATACTTATTGCTTTGGGAAAAAAAATGTAGCACTGAGAAAAGAGAAAAGACAAAAGTGCATCAACAATAAATCACAACATGCTTCATTATGCCAAAGGATACAAGTCCCGCCCTGGCTGGTGTGGCTCTGTGGATTGAGCGCCAGCCTTCGAAGCTAAGGGTCACCGGTTGGATTCCCAGTCAGGGCACATGCCTGGGTTGCAGGCCAGGTCCCAAGTTGGGGGTGCGCATGAGGCAACCACACATTGATGTTCCTCTCTCTCTCTTTCTCCCTCCCTTCCCCCTCTCTAAAAATAAATAAATAAATAAATAAAACCAAAACAAAACACCTATACAAAACTCATGTAAAAAACCCAGCACCAATCAAAACACATAAGCTACTTAATAGCGCTCAGATGGAGACATCATAAAGACCTACGTTTAAATAAGAAATAAAAGATAGAAGACCAGAATTTGTAGGGCATGATACATGCCTACATATCAACTTTTCTGAGAATGACGAACCCAAAAGAAAGATGAAGTGAAAAATAATGCCAGAGTCTGCTTATTTTAAGTCCTGAGGTTGGGAATTGAGGAAGGGAAGGAATTTAGCCTGCCTCTTTTAAAAAAGGAACTGTAATTCATCCCCAGTTGATGAAAGAAAGCTCTTCTTTATAGAAAAATACTATATAGAACTATAAATAGAATAAAAAGCAAACAGCATATGTTAACTAGCATTTGAGGAATCTGGTTGAAGATAATGCAGAAAATTTGTGTAACTATTTTTGCAACTTTTCCATGAAACTATGTATTTCAAAGTAAAATGTTAAGGACACACACAGAGAATGATCTTGTCACACCTCTGCTGACACCATGGTACCTAAACAACCACCGGTATCTCTCATCTGGATTATTACAATGGCCTGCTAATCAACCTATTTTCGCTCTTGCCCCAACTTTTCTCAAAAAAGCAGCCAGAGTGATCCCATTGAAATATGAGTCTACACAGCAGAGAGAAAGGAGCTTACACCCTTTGCGACAGCATGGATGGAACTGGAGAGCATTATGCTAAGTGAAATAAGCCAGGCAGTGAGGGACAAATACCATATGATCTCACCTTTAACTGAGACGTAATCAACAAAAGAAAAAAAACAAACAAAATATAACCAGAGTCAATGAGGTTAAGAACAATCCAACAATAGCCAGAGGGGAAGGGGAGGTACAGTGGGCAGAAGGGTTTTCAGGAACTACTACAAAGGACACATGGACAAAACCAAGGGGGAGAGTGGAAGCAAGGGAGGGAGGTGGGTTTGGATGGGGAGGTGGGGGGCAGAAAATGCAGACAACTGTAATTGAACAACAATAAAGTAATATTTTTTAATTTTTTAATTTTTTTAATCATTCTTTTTATTTTAATTTTGTATTGTTATTCAATTACAGTTGTGTGCCTTTTCTCCCCATCCCTTCACCCCACCCCAGCTGAACCCCCCTCACTCCCCCACCCCACCCTCCCCCTTGATTTTCTCCATGTGTCCTTTATAGTAGTTCCTGTAATCCCCTCTCCTCACTGTCCCCTCCCCACTCCCCCCTGCCCATTGCTAGATTGTTCTTAACTTCAATGTCTCTGGTTATATTTTGTTTCCTTTTTTCTTCTACTTACTTTGTTCCAGTTAAAGGTGAGATCATATAGTATTTGTCCCTCACCATCTGGCTTATTTCACTTAGCATAATGCTCTCCAGTTCCATCCATGCTGTTGCAAAGGGTATAAGCTCCTTCTTTCTCTCTGCTGCGTAGAATTCCATTGTGTAAATGTACCATAGTTTTTGGATCCACTCGTTTGCTGATGGGCACTTAGGTTGCTTCCAGTACTTGACTATTGTAAATTGTGCTGCTATGAACATTGGGGTGCACAGGTTCTTTTGGATTGGTGTTTCAGGGTTCTTGGGGTATAATCCCAGCAGCAGAATTGCTGGGTCAAAGGGCAGTTCCATTTTTAGTTTTCTGAGGAAATTCCATACTGTTTTCCACAGTGGCCTCACCAGTCTGCATTCCCACCAACAGTGCACTAGGGTTCCCTTTTCTCTGCATCCTCTCCAACATTTGTTTGTGGATTTGTTTATGTTGGCCACTCTGACTGGTGTGAGATGGTACCTCATTGTGGTTTTAATTTGCATCTCTCTGATGGCTAGTGATGGTGAGCATCTTTTCATATGTCTCTGGGCCCTCTGTATGTCTTCCTTGGAGAAGTGTCTGTTCAAGTCCTTTGCCCATTTTTTAATTGGGTTGTTTGTCTTCCTGGAGTGGAGTTGTGTGAGTTCTTTATATATTTTGGAGATCAGGCCCTTGTCTGAGGTATCATTGGCAAATATGTTTTCCCATACTGTTGGTTCTCTTTGTAATTTGGTGCTGTTTTCTTTAGCCTTGCAGAAGCTTTTTATTTTGATGAGGTCCCATTTGTTTATTCTTTCCTTTATGTCCCTTGCTTTAGAGGACATGTCTGTGAGGATGTTGCTGCATGGAATGTCTGAGATTTTCCTGCCAATATTTTCCTCTAGGACTTTTATGGTGTTATGACTTATATTTAAGTCTTTTATCCATCTTGAGTTTATTTTTGTGTATGGCATAAGTTGGTGATCGAGTTTCAACAATAAAATAATTAAAAAAAAATATGAGTCCAATCACGGCACTATTTGCTCAAACCCTCCAATGCCTTTTGATTTCACACCAAATAAAAGCTATGCATTATGACACGAACTGCCTGCCTGGGAAACTCTCGGCCTTCTCCAGCCACTGTCCTCGCTGCAGCTCTTCAGCACACCATGAGCTCCCAGCTGAGGGGCTCGGCACCTGCTGTTCCCTCTGCAGCGAGGGAACCTGGTAGGTACCCCCGGACCCGCAGCTCCCTGCCTCACTCTGGGTCTGTACTCAAATACTGCTTTCCCAGCAAGGACTCCCCTGGCCACACTATCTCAAATTCTTCTCTCACAGCCACCTGTTATCCCTTTCCTACTTCACTGGTGCTTCTTGGCAGTCATCACTTTCTTATGTACTGTGTATGTCACAAATTTCTCTTGTCTGTCTCATCTCCCCCACTAAAATATAAGCTCCAGGATGGCAAGTATTTTGCCTGTTTTGTTAATTGCTATATCCCAGTGCTGAGAGCAGAGAGTGGGGTAGTATAAGGGCTTAGAAGGCATTTGTAGAATGAATGAATGAATGAATGAATGAATGAGGGAATGAATACTATACAGAAGTACTGTTTAATATTCTTAAGTTCTCTATTAGCTGACAAAGATCTGCAAAGCCAAAGAAGAACTTGCCAAGTTTAAATCCAATACCAATACTCACCAAGAGAAGAACAATTGCCCTCCATTGCCTCAAAGCTGCAAGCATATGTGTGAGCAGGGACATACGCAGCAGACGTATTGAGAAACGGGTCCCGAACAACGACATTATAAATGACGCCTTGTCCCCGGAGGGAGGAGAAGGAAACACTTGTCTTATCATTAGCTGTCAGAGTAACCACCTGAAGCCAGAATAATGCATGATTAGTGTTTAGATTTTTTAAAAAGTCTGTTCTATTATAATCTACTTACATGTGATAATTAAGTTTTAAAATTAAACTATAATTCTTGTTTAAAATATACACCAACCTATTTAGCATTGTCAAAAAATTGTTCTACACAGTTTGTATGCACTACTATAAACAAGCTCTTACTCAAATGTTTCCAAAGCTTTGTATAGTGTTAAATGTTAGTAATTAAGTAAAATAAGATCTAAACAATGTGTGAAGGCTAGTTAGAACAAAGCAGAAAATAATTTTTTCTCATCTGCTAGATTATGAACAGCAGAAGGGCAGAAACCATATTTATCTCGCCCACTAGCCTTTCCTCAGTACTTAGCACAATGCCCAGCACAGGGTAAGTGCTCAACAAATGTTAGCTATTACTACTAGCTGCACAGCTGACAGAGTCTGTTAACACAGGCGGTGAGGGACAAATACCATATGATCTCACCTTTAACTGGAACATAATCAACAGAAGAAAAAAGCAAACAAAATATAACCAGAGACATTGAAGTTAAGAACAATCTAACAATAGCCAGAGGGGAGGGGGAGGGGACAGTGGGGAGAAGGGTTTTCAGGAACTACTATAAAGGACACATGGACAAAACTGAGGGGGAGGGTGGAAGCAAGGGAGGGACATGGGTTTGGCTGGGGTGGGGGGAATGGTGGGGGGAAAATGCAGACAACTGTAACTGAACAACAATAAAGTAATTTAAGAAATGTACCTCCTATTCACTCAAGTTTTTATTATGCAACTTTCCTTACAGAAATAGTGAAATAATAATACAATGAATAAACTACATACCACTACTTAGATTTAACCACTGTTAATATTTTGCCATATTCGCTTTTCTACCCCTCCCTCCCTCTCCTCCTCCCCTCTATTTTTTCCTGCTGAACCATTTCAAAGTAAGTTACGGATATCATGACCTTCCACTTCTAAATATTATACGTCAGCATGCTTGTCATAAAGCAGTGTTTCTCAAACTTAACGTGCCTATGAATCATGGACAGTTTGTTAAAACTCAGATTCTGAATCTGTTGGTCAGAAGAGGAACCTGACTTTCTGCTTTTCTACGAATTTCTCTGGTGATGCCAACACTATGCCACCAATTCCTCTACCACCACTTGAGTAGCATGGTATGATATACGAAGGATATCCTCCTACATACCCATAATACCTTAGCTCTCCTAAGAAAATTAATAATTTCTTATGTGATACAAGGTCCATATTTAGATTTTTCCAAAAATCTTTATAGCTTTTCTCCCCTTTAACCAAGATCCAGCCAAGTTTCATGCACAGTACTCATCTCCGTAATCCAGAAGTCCCTCCCACTACCCCACTCCCACTCACCCAATGACTTTTGCAGAGGTTAATGGCAGTTGCTTAACAGAACGTCCCCAATCTGCATTTTTCAGATTGTGTGCATGGTGTCCCACTTGGACTTTTACCCCCCGCTGGTTCCTGTAAACAGGAACTCCAAGGACTGAATTCGGGTTAAACACATTTTGTTAGAATATTCCACAGGTGACAGTAATGGTGAAAGGTCAGCCTGCATTCGTGTGAGCACATAATGCAGGTGGACTGACCGTCAGTGAAGCTATGTTGACCACACGGATAAGGAGGAAACAACCAGAACATTCTATTCTAAAGACAGTTTTCCCTCTACAAAGAAAATTAAACTGGGGGTGCTATTTTTTTAAAAGGCTTTATTTACTTATTTTTAGAGAGACGGGAAGGGAGGGAGAAAAAGAGGGAGAGAAGCAGCAATCAGTTGCCTCTTTACACACTCTGGGGACCGAACCCACAACCCGGGCAGGTGCCCTGACCAGGAATGGAACTGACAACCTCTCACTTTGCGGGACAACGCCCAAGCAACTGAGCCACACTGGCCGGGGCGATCTGCAGGTGCCATTTGGCCATTCTGGTAACAACCTGTCCCTCAACAATCCTTCACCTAATGATCCTTGCCTGAATTTTTTCATCGAAGGTCACAAAATATTAATTTTCTATTCCTTCTACACTTACTAGTTGGCATTATTCAGTAAAGAGCTTTCTCTCATAAACTGCGAATGAATTACAGTTTCTCCTTCCCTTTATAAATTTTAAGAATTATTTGGTATAAGAGTCTCTTCCAAGGGTAGCAAGCTTTTTCTTTTTCTTTTTATATCAGTACCAACTTGTTTTTTTTAATTCAAGACTATAATTAATCATTTGCTTTTTGTTCATTGAATGTCCCAAAGTTGGCAAGTGCAAGCCTCTTCAAACAGGTTCCAGAGTCTTTTTGACATGTCCTCACTAATTCTGAGAGCTTCCTTGAATTCTGGCATACAATATTCTCTTAACTAAAAGTAAAAAAGTAACCTAAAAGGGCCCTGTTCTGTGAGTTCTTATATCCTTTGTAAGAATAAATATGGTCTTCAATGAAAATTTCTTTATTTAAAAGGATAAACTATACACTTTTCCCAATTTGTGAATAAGCACAATCAGTTTTCTTGTCCAAGGCTCCCTCTTAGCACGGGGCAAAGACATCCTAAGTGACAAAGCAACAAAATGAGATCTCGCTCTACAACAGACTGACCTCCTAGGCCGACCACATAAGCTCTGTTTCAATTACCTCTTTCTATATAACCTGGTAATCTCTCAGCCTTCTGGGGGGAATCACAGTAGTCTAGAAAAACACTACCCATCAATCATGAGACTAAGGATGACCTTGTATATTAGACTGCTATCAAGCACCTTTTAAGACATAAAATCCTGTTCTGAATCTGAAATTTTAATGTGCATAGGAATCACATGGGAGGGTCTCATAAAATGCAAATTACGATTGTGGAAGTCTGGAGTGAAGGCTAAGGGCCTGCAACTCTAAGAAATGCCCAGGTGATGCCAGTCCTTCTGGTCCATGCCTCACATGTGGAATAGTAAGAACTGAGGTTCAAAAGCTCAGAGAAATTTTTTCTCCAAGTTAGAGACTTGGAGTTTGGGCTTAAACATTAATGGCATACCAACGAGTACATCCTTAAATAGTTTCTCTTTTTTTTTCTCAAAATGCTATAACCTTTATATTTGCCAAAAGTTTTAATCTAATAGGTATAGGAGTACACAGAAAATTACCACCCACTCCCATCCATATATTAAGTTACCAGGTCATATATGTGATTGCAACTAAAATGTAACATAATTTACATGCATCTCCCTAAAAGGCCAACATTACTTTGAGGTATCACTCACAAAGACTCCCAAGATGATAACGAAATAAAAGAGAATAAAGTGAGAATCCCAGAAAGACCAAGTGAAGAGTGAAATAATAAGCTCCTGGTAACTTCTCCTCTACTCAACTCATACAAAGGTGTTGCAGTCTGGCCCCTCAAATCACGAGAACCGGGTTGTTTACCTTAATAGCGTTCGCCGTCACGTGAGGCACTTCAGCCATCCTCTGCAGATGCTTCAGCAACCCCTCTTCAGTGAGGTCATTCTCAGGCAGAAAGTACTGATAGACGTCATACTGCAGCCTCCACCTAGTGTCCTGTCCCGTCCTGATGTCACACGGTGGAGATTCTGCGCCTCTAAAGTCAAGCAACAAAATTGAACATCAATCTGTTGTGGGGGATGACCCATCTATAAAAAGGAACCAAAAGCTCGAATTTCAAACTTCGGAAACAACGGTCCCAGTTTGCCATTCTGAAGAATAACGACATACTGACAGGCAGTGTGGTTAAATAACCAGATGTTAATGTCAGTCAGGTCTATAGCAAGTGCCAGCTTTGCCACTTGTTAACTGTAAGTAAGCAAGTCACTTAATCTTAATGACCCTCAGGGAGCCTCCCTGTAAAATAAGAACAATTGCCACTTCTTAATAAAATGTTTAAAATTAGATGACAACATGGAGCACTCAGCACTGTGGAATGCACAGAGAGCATTCAAATATTACTCAAACATTAGCTATCATTATTACTAAAGGAGAAACTAAAGCAGAGTTTTAATTAAAATATTAAAATCCCTACAAAAAAAAAAGTAGGCTTCACGGCTCCAAAATGCTTTCTATATTTAAAACTCTTTACAGGGCTCCTGGTCAAGATGGAGGCATAGGCAGACAGGCTTTGCCTCCTTGCGCAACCACAAGAGAATTACAGCTAAACCTCAAAACAAATAAACACCCAGAACTATAATAAAATCAAACTGTATGGAAGTTCAACAACCAAGGATTTAAAGAAGCCACATTCATCTCGATGAGGAGGAGGGGCGGGGATGTGGAGTCGGGGCAGAGAGGCAGCAGAAGTGGTGGAATGGGCAGGCCCACATTCACGTGTGGTGGATAAAAATTGGGAGGGGTACCTTGGGAACAAGTGATCCCAGCCCCAGGCCAGACTGTACAGCCCAGGGTTCCAGTGCCTGTAAGATAAAGCCCCATAACTTCTGGCTATAAAAACCAGTGGGGGTGCCCCGGCTGGTGCAGCTCAGGGGTTTGAGCACCAGCCTGTGAACCAAAGGGTCACAGGTTCAGTTCCCAGTCAGGGAACATGCCTGGGTTGCAGGCCAGGTCCCCAGTAGAGGGGACTCCAGAGGCAACCACAAACTGACCTTTCTTTCCTTCTCTTTCTCCCTCCCTTCCTCTCTCTTAAAATAAAGTAAATAAAATATTTAAAACAAAACTAAACAAAACAAAACAAAAACCAGTGGGGGTGATGGAAGAAACTGCCAGTTTTTCAGGAGAGGCCATTTAAAGGGCCCACATGGACTTAAAACATATGCAAACCCTCTCACAGAGGTATTCACCACCAGAGCAACAGCAGAAAGGGCACGAGTCACATACAGGAAGTGGGTGAAGTGACGAAATGGGGCAAGTGCCCAGCAAACCTCCAGAAGCCAGGCAGTGGCACTGTCCTCTCTCCGAGCCCTCCCCCAACACAGAGCCACAAAGGTGGGAAGCTGGTTGTCCCATGCTGGTGAATACCTAAAGCTCTGCCCCATACAATTTAACAGTGTGCTAAGACAAGAAGTCAAAGCAGCTCTACCTAATACATAGAAACAAACACAAAGAGGCTGCCAAATTGAGGAGACAAAGAAATATGGCCCAAAAGAAAGAATAGAACAAAACCCCCAAAAAGAACTAAACGAAGTGGAGATAGCCAACCTATCAGATGCAGAGTTCAAACATTGGTGATTAGGATGCTCAGAGAACACATTGGGCATGGCAAAAGCATAAAAAGGGCCCAGGCAGAAATGAAGGTTATACCAAGTGAAATAAAGAAAAATCTACAGGTAACCAACAGTGAGGGGAAGGAAGCCAGGGTTCAAATCAAACTTTGGAACATAAGGAAGAAATAAGCATTCACCCAGAACAGAAAGAAGAAAAAAGAATTCAAGAGGATGGTATCAGAAGCTTCTGGGGCATCTCCAAACATGCCCACATCCAAATCATAGGGCCACCAGAAGGAGAAGAGGAAGAGCAATAAATTGAAAAATACTTCAAAAAACAGTGAAAGAAAACTTTCCTATTTTGGCAAATCACAAGTCCAGGAAGAACAGAGAGTCCCCAACAAGTTGGACCCAAAGAGGTACACACCAAGACATATCATAATTAAAATGCCAAAGGTTAAAGATAAAGAGAGAATCTTAAAAGCAGTGAGAGAAGAGATATTTCCTACAAAGAAGTTCCCATAAGACTACCAGTTGATTTCTCAAAAGAAACCTTGCAGGCAAGAAGGGACTAGCAAGATGTATTCAAAGTGATGAAAAGCAAGGACCTACAACCTAGATTACTCTAGCCAGTAAAACTATCATTTAGAATGTAAGGGAAGATAAGTGCTTCCCAGACAAGGTAAAGCTAAAAGAGTTCATCATCACCAATCCATTATTACAAGAAATGTTAATGGGACTTATTTAAGAAAAAGAAGATGATCAAAATTATGAACATTAAAATGACAACAAACTCACAAGTGTCAACAAATGAATCCAAAAAAACAAAACAAAACAAAAACAAAAAACCCTAAGCAAACAACCAGGACAGGAACAGAATCATAGATATGGAGAGCACTTAGAAGTTATCAGCTGGGAGTGGGGAGGGGGAGCATGGTGGAAAGGGTGCAGGGATTAAGAAGCATAATTGGTAAGTAAAAAATAGACAAAAGGATGTTAGAATAGTATAAGAAATGGAGAAGCCAAAGAACTTATATGTATGATCCACGGACATGAACTAAGGGGGAGGGAATTGCTGGAGGAAAGGGGGACTACTGTGTAGAGGGGGGGAAAGGGGGAAAAATTGGGACAACTGTAACAGCATAATCAATAAAATATACTTAAAAATAATTAAACTCTTTACAGAAACTAAGATGTACTTGTAAGCTCATAATAGAGACTCAACATCTGGCTCTTCATATGATTGGAGGAGGCAATATTAACCAAAAATGACAGCTCCAGCATTAGTTACTGGATTACTTTCATTCAAAAAATTAAACAATTCAATTTTACTAAATAGAATAATGAATTTTGAGAGAGTTCACTGAATCTATAGAACAGCTGGTCATGAATGTTCTAAAAGAAATTTTAAGAGACAGACATACCGTGCATAGCCTAGGTTTGCTGGGGCAAATTTGATAGTTGTTTCAAAGAAATCATACTCCAAGTAAATGTTGGGATCAATATCTAAATCAAACTCCAAATTACAGCCTCCAGGGATAGGATCTGGATGAAAAATAAGAAAGTCACTCAACACAGAATTTTCATATATTCCAATTATACTGAGAAAACTGAACTCTACTTTTATAAGAATTTTACATATAGAAGTTAATTACAGAGCTTCTAGTTTTGTACTACCTAATGAACTGAGGTTAAGGGCTCTAGAACAGGAGTCAGTAAATCTTTTCTCCCCAAAGGGTCAGATAGTGCCTATTTTAAGCTTCACAGGCCTGATGGGCTCTGTGGCAACTACTCAACCCTACCCTCAAGGCATGAGAATGGCCATTGACCACATATAAGCAAATAGGCATGGTTGTGTTCCAGTAAGAGTTTATGTACAAACGGGCCCTGAGCTGGATTTGGCTCAGTATGTTGTTTGCCAGATTCTGCTCAAGAGTTGAAATGGTCAGAAGGGACAAGATTATTAAGCTGAGATCCGAGACTGGGTTTCAGGGGCTCCATGAATATCCTGAAACTGCACATTGAATGTGTGTATTTCCTAGGGAGAGAGGTTTTTATTAGATTTTGGGGTCTATGACCCCACAAAAAAAGCATAAGAGCCCAGGAGTGGAGAGGAAAAAAAACACCACCAAAGAAAAAGGGACTCCTGAGAAATAGAGAAGGGGGTGTCTGTTTTTTACACGCTGCTTTCAATAGGGAGAAAGACGATGTAATCCTCAGTTCCGGAAGAGTCTTTGTGTGTATATGAAAGAGTAGAAGACCTCAAAAGACCTCCAAGACCATGTATTGATCGGTACGGTATTTGAATGCTTCGTTAAACACAAAATAAACTTTGGGTATTTCATTTTATTAATAATATGACTAAAACAGCTCTTCTTACTAGAAATCCTATTCATGACCTTTAAGCAAGACAAAACTCAAGTCAGTCACTTGAGATGAGCTCAACTCCATACAAAGAACTGTATATAATGGACTCAAGTGGAGAGATCGAGATAAGACGGAACACAAAGTAAACCAAGTTAAAGATTGGTAAGATCTCAACTACATACACTCATCTAATCATTCTCACAGTTAGGTCCTACTTTCCTTAAACCGAGGAATTCTGGTGGTTGATTGTGCAAGATTTGGAATGGAGATATCCCTGCACGTGTTTCAACATGGTATGGGATTTTCCTCAGAATTCTGTGATCTTTCATAATCTCCTTTCACTACATTCACGAGTATTTACCATATGGGAGAAAAGGATATGTATTTTAATTGAAGTTCTATTGTTCATCATTTTTCTTTGTACACTGTCCTTCATGGAAGCTTGAACGTGGCTTTTGATCAGGTAGTTACCCTTTTGTTACAGATAATACTGTCTTTCTTTGATTCCGGTCACTTTTTGGACTCTTCTTCCTTTACTAGCTACAGCTCCCTCTCCTTGTTACCATCAAACTTTGAGGGTAGTCTAAATTTCCTTGCCTCATCTTTACTCTTCAATAACTGTAATCTAGTTTTCATCCCCACTGAGGCACTAAACTGACTCTCCTTAAAGGCCACCACTGACTGCACTTTGAAATGGACACTGTCAGTCACTTCTCTTGACCTCTCTGCAATGTACTATTTAGCACTCCTTACTTTAGGCAAAACCTCCTGGCTCTTGTCATACTTTCCTGACTACTCCTTGGCCTTATTCTTACTCCTTGGCAGTTAGCATCCCCCAGAAACAGTGCCTGGCATGTGGGAGACACTATGAAAGTATCTGCTATTATCTCCCCTCCTAAATCTCTATGTATATGCTTGGACAATCGCACTCACTTCTGTGGCTTTTATGAACAGCTATTTGGTTAAGTGTCTAACCTTATTCCTCCACTCCAGGCTCTTATTTTAAAACTGACTACTATGCATTTCCATCCAGATGTCCTACTAGTGTCTCAAATCATTGTGTCCTGACCTGAAGTCACCATCTACCATCCCAACCCCCTAAAACATCAAGCACCATCACAACCCTAATTCTACACTTATTTTGCATCACAATCTCCCAGCGGCCCAAATGGGAAGTTTATGCTCCCCATTTAATAATCCATAACCATCGTTCACTGTCTTATCGATTCTACCCCAAATATTGCAAATCCTGCCCCACTTCTCTATCTCTACTCTCGTGGCCTCCACGAGATTCTCATTTCTCACTTTGAGGACTTGAAGATGTGCTGAGTCCTCACTCTGCTATGTTCTTTCCAACTCGCTTCCCCACACTGCGTCTCCGATTAACTTTCTGAGATGAAATTCATCACAATATTCTTGTGCTTAAAAACTCTCTGCTTCCTCAGAACCAATCTCTGAATAGAATGCAAACCTCAAATTGTATGCAAGGTGCTCACATTCTGCCTCCAGCCACACCCACTATTTGCCGTTCTCCAAATACTCCATTTTTCTTCAGCACCTTCCTCTGCCTATAATAGGCATCTCAGGTATTAAGGACCACATCTTGTCTTTTTGTTACTGCTTCTCCAAGTGCTCCTTAAATGTTTTTTGAATGAATAAATGTATTCTCCTAGTCCCTACTAGGCTTTCAATCATCATGCTAATTTTCTGGCTCTCTTGCTATAAAAACCTTCCTGATGAAATAAATAAATAAATTAATTAATTAATTAAAATCTTCCTGATGAAATATATTGTGTTTACAATAAACACTTTTAATAAGATTACAGTTTTCCCTAAATTTTCATGAACAAGTCCCATATTCTGGACAGCAATGAGCGTCAAAGACAGAAAGGTTACCTCCTTCTGAGTAGGAGAGTGGAATGGCCACATTTTGGACAGGTTCAGCATCTAAAGTCTCCATATACCAAAAGCACATACTCTGCTCTGGTCTAAGAATGAAAACCAGTCCTTTGTCAGTGCCTGTTGCCGAGGTACTGGGAAGGAAAGTCTGCAATAAGGAAGAAAAGGGTCATTATGAATAGGGAATTGAGCAAAGTATTTAAATTCCAGAGCTGATCTAGTATGCATGTACTATTCCAGTCTTCTCAAAACAAAAAGGAATAAAAACAGACCTTCTTTACATAATTAAATAATTTTTTCACCTCCATGTGTATGAGCCCACACATACATATGAAAAAACCGTTGAAAATACATGTTGTTTCATCAGATGCAATAAAACTTCCAAGCTCTTCAGTTCCCCAAATTAAGACTTACTATGTCAGGTACTAAGACTACTGTTGAATGATGAAAAGACTTTCATAATGAGTCTGATGTCCTTTATTCAGGGCAAAACAATGGGCTGGGGGAGTGCAATGCCTCATAAGCTGTGGAATACTGTTCCTGAGGGATTCAGCGCAAGAGCGAGCTCTACAGAACATTAAAAACAGCAATGCAGAAACAGGGCAATAATGGGCTAGGAGGTCAGGAAGTTCTTAGACACTAGCAGGTCCTATTTTTAGCTAAAACTGAGCTGGAGGAATGTGATGGGCACATGTTAGGTTTCCTCGACAGGTTTTCCTGTAAGTGCAGACTGACTTGCAGATTGAGTTTTCCATAAGTGACAGATGGGTTTCAATTTGACAAGCATAAGGGAGAATGACCCAAATACTAATTGACAAATTATAGAACAAACAGTTTCAACAATCCAACCATGATGACCCAAAA
The DNA here is from genome assembly GCF_022682495.2 of Desmodus rotundus. Classification (NCBI taxonomy): domain Eukaryota; kingdom Metazoa; phylum Chordata; class Mammalia; order Chiroptera; family Phyllostomidae; genus Desmodus; species Desmodus rotundus. The sequence goes on along the minus strand of NC_071389.1, from coordinate 166,845,335 downwards.
AATCCAAAGGGCCACAGCTCATCAGGAAGGGCGCAGGAAACAGAAACAGTTCTCTTCACACAGACCACTCACTGCCAGAGCTACATGCAGTCCTGCTTATCATCTCGGTAGTACAGACACAGTGAGAACTAAAGGAAAGCAGCACGGTGAAGAAACATTATTATAATTAAAGATAACTAAGATTCCTTCTGCATGAAAATTGAGGCCCGAGGTGTTGTTCATCCAAGCCTTTTGTCACGGTAGTTATGTTGACATCTCTTTATCCAAGCTCTGTTTCCTCAGAGGTAAAAACAGGCACTGTAACTATTTTGTTGAGCTGTTGTGAGAATTAAATTAATTATATGACAAATCAGACACCGGGGTTTCTAACTAGAAGCCCCAGAGGCCCAGAGAATTTCCAGAGGTCCCCATGAAATCAATCATACAGATGTAACTACACATTTTGCCGGAGAGAGTCCATAGATTTCAGCGGATTCAAAGTCTATGGCCCCAGAAGCTAAGAACCACCAGCCTAGTACATGTAGGTATGCAATAAATATAAATGCCTTTTTTCTCTACCCTTTCTCTTCCTTCAAATGTCTGTGCTGTCATGTTCTTAAGAAGGAAATTATGTATGCACCATTTTATTATGTCTCCTATGTAAGGGCCTGAATAGGAAGTTTCCTTTTGAATACAGTCCCAGGAAAAAACTTGGCTTCCCCCGAGGAATTGGCATGGTTTTCCTGTAAGAAAGTTAAGAAATTTAACATGTTTTGATTTCTTATGGGTCACAGACACTGTTATCTCTTGCAATTAACAATTCATTCCTTCCTATTTTCCTTGACTGAACACTTCTATTTCTAGTCTATTAAACTACCACACGATGCTCACACTTTCAAACCCTTGTGACAGGAGCAGTACGTCCGAATAAAAAAAACACAAAACACTTGGTTTGGAAGATAATATGACCAATGCCTATAAAATATATATGAATTGGACTAAGAGAGCATTGTTTAGCAAATTCTAGGCACTTATTAGAAGATAGGCTTAGGATGAATAAAAAGAAACACAACTTCATACAGAGTGGAATTTATTTACCTAATGGGTCTTACAGGCCAAATAGAAATAGATTCATAAAAGGTTAAAATAGATGGCAGGTCTTTAATAACTTAGGTTAATCCAAGGCATTGGAGAAACTTCCTAGATCTGAGGTTGAGGTTAGGAGGTTATTGATGACTTCTGTAAGAGTTCTAAATGCTGCCAGAAGCCCACCACAGGACAAGAGGAACTCAGTGTTAGGATTCTTTTGTTTCCATGAGACGCCAAAGAATAAAGTTGATCCTAAAGGGTCTTAGTAAATGTACAAGTGGTAGTAAACTTCAACACTGAATGGCTAAACAAAAGTGAAAACTCATTAAAATGTATTCTCAGATAAAAATCAGTAAGGACCCGGGAAAGTAATAAAAAGAAAAAGTGGGAAATCATGAGAAAAACTCTAACTACATTCAGACAGGAAACATTTGGCACAACTCATCCTCCCTCGAATGCAGCATCACCTCCTCTTTACGCCACATGTGACCACACTCAGGAAAGGCCTGAGATACTCACCTCTTAGCCAGTCTAAATCATTAACTTAAAAGAAACCAAACTTAATTTTTTTTTAAATGTAAGATACACAGTTAAACAGAAAGAGGCATCAAATGCTAATGCTTATACTAAAATGCACGGCCCCCAAACATGGAAAAGTTTGCACAGAAATAATCCTTTGTGCTTACCTTGGAAAAAGAAATCGTTGTATTCTGATACCGTGAATGTATTTGGAAAATAAGAAAAGTCACATTGCTGGAAATATTACGCAAAATAGCTTCCTCTGGAAAGGGCCTGCTGAGCTTGAAGTACCTAAATTTCCCCACAGAAAACTCAGTAATACCTACAACGAGAGAAATGTTTCATTGTAATATATGCACAGCTAATATCAATTTGTAGAAATCATATACATGAACATACACACTACTAATTTAATGATCAGAAAGAAAAACCAGTTGAGATAAATATTATTACTGCCCCCATTTCACTGGTGAGGACAATCTTAAAGAGGTAAAGCAGCCCACCAGGGTGAATCGGGTAGTGAGTGGTAGAACTAAGAACTAAAGTGGTAAAAAGGTATTTCAAAAGATGCAAACAATACTTAAAGTGGCTGAGGAAGTTCAAGGTACCCGGCTCCCAGAGCCGAGAAAAATTCCCCATCTGGTAGCAACTCTAACAATTCTATTCTGAACAGAGTCCCTGAATTTAAGAACTAACAGCCATGAGGAGCCACTACTAACAACTGTGAATGCACTGGAATGAAAGAACAGTATGATCTCATGAATTCTGAAGTTATCCTGGAGACACAGAGTTGGCTTCAGTTTTATCCCACCATTTACTAGCTGTCTGATCTCAGGCAAGTTTCCTAACTCCCTTGAACCTCGATTTCTTCATCTGTCAAACGGGACTGTATTACCTAGCTTGCAAAAGAAGGTGCCATCAACATTGGCAAAAATGTTATTTGAATGCTCATGCCAGACACTTCACTTATATAGAACCATAGGTATTCTGGAAAAAAAGAGCTTTTTGTTAGTTTAAGGATCAAGTTCAGAGTCCACATAAAAGAGAAGTTGTAACAATAGTTTTCCAACACCTCATCTAGGCCCTTCCCATCTGTCTGCTTGCCTCCAATTCTGGTTGTGTTTAACTCACTCACTCTGTCTATGGCTCTCTGTGTGTCTTTGTCCTAGCTGTACATCAGCTCTTTCTTTGTCCAACCTAATTCCCAAGTAATCCACTGAACAGGTAAACCGGGGTGAAGATAAATCACAAGTAAGAACGATTTGGAGAACCAAACTGTTCACTGCTTTAAAAGACAGTAAGGAAAAATAGGACCAGGATATTAAAATACATTATTAAACAACCAGTAACTTAAAATAAGTAGGGGTATTAAATGTAGGTATCCCTGGGAATATATTTTAAGCAATTTCTCTTTTCTTCACAGTTCACTGTTTATAAAATTTCTGTAGTAATAGTGAGGCGTTCTTATCAGAAAGAAACTACACAATTTGAAAAAGCACGCATGCTCTTTTTTTAAACCTTCATGCTTGAAGGCACTCAAAAGGTTCATTTTCCCACATGCATGTGCAGTTGTCATAGAAACCTTTCCTGAAAATACAGTTTCCCTGCTGCCCTACAATTCCGTATTTCACGTAAGTCAAGTAACCTCACGTGAGCGTCTGTGTCTGGACTCCTGTGTTCCACTGGTCTGTCTGTCTAAGCCAACACTAATATCACAATCTCCTTTTCGGCCCCGAGTTTGTTCTTCCTCTTCAAGACTGTCTTGACTATTTTTGGCCCTTTTTCACTTCCATATAAATTTTAGAAAGTACCTTGTCAATTTACACACACACACACACACTCACAGACAAAAAAATCCTGCTGGAACTTAGACTGGGATGGACTAAATGTATTAATTTAGGGAGAAATTATATCTTTATAACAGAATTTTCTAACCTATGAATTTAAGATATCCTTCTATTTACTGTTTCTCAATTTATCTCATGAATGTTGTATAGTTTTCTCTGTAGTGGCCTTCATATATCCTGTTATAATTGGCCCTAAATTTTTAATGTTTCTTGATGCTATTGTAAATTTACCTTTTCTTTTTAATATTTTTTAAATGTTTATTGATTTTATAGAGAGAGGAAGGAAGACAGAAACATTGATGTGAGAGAGGAACAGTGATTGTTTGCCTTCCGTATACGTCCCAACAGGGGATCGAATCTATAACCTAGGTATGTGCCTTGACTAGAAGTCAAAACCTCAACCTTTGGTGTACAGGATGATACTCCAACCAACTGAGCCACACTGCCAGGCAACTTACTTTTTCTTTTAAATCTAAATTTCTAGTTATCTCTTCACCAATATGCCTTTTTAAAAAGTTCTCCAGCCGATTTCTAACATTCAGCCAGGGTTGAAAATGCCTAATTCAATGTTTGATGAGTTAGGAAAGGTTAAGTATTTTTTCTCCTATTCTGTTATCTTTAACCTAACTTCTGCGTGAAAATCCTTTGGCAGTGTTACCTCTGCATAGTCTGAGAGCCATTTCACAACTTTTTTTTTTAAGATTTTATTTATTTATTTTTACAGGGGAAGGGAAGGAGAAAGAGAAGGAGAGAATTCAATGTGCAGTTGCTTGTCATGCTCCCCCACTGGGGACCTGGCCTGCAACCCAGGCATGTGCCCTGACTGGGAGTCGAAGCAGCAACCCCTTGTTTCACAGGCTGGCATTCAATCCACTGAGCCACAACAGCCAGGGCCATTTCTGAATTTTTATAGAAGGCTGTGTATCAACAAAATCAGTTATGGTTTAACTCCTGGCTATTCAGGGCTTTGTCTCATTTGACATTCCAAAACCTAGGACACTACTGGTTGCCTAGCTGGCACATAGTAAATGTTCAGTAAATGATAGTTCAATTCTGTGACCTCAGGGAAGTAATTTCTTTTCCCAGGGCCTGAGGTCCCTCATGGTACAATAAAATTGAGGTACCTGTGCTATATATATCCCTTGGCTGCTGAAAGTATCAAACAAATGGGGAAAAATTTGTAAACTGTCCAATACCACCCAATAAAATAGTATTAACCTCAATTAGCTTTTCAGTGTTTCAGAGGCTCATCGTATGTTTAAAAAAAAAAAAGGCAGGCATTCCATATGGTCCCACAAATAAACTAGTGGGGAGAAGAGGACTAACAGGTGGAAGTGCTAGGCACATCCATCCTAAGCATCAAGTTGAGAAGGAGACTTCCTTAGAGGGACAAGTTAAAAATACTGAAAGCCAAGACAACTTTAACAGTACAGTATAGCAGAATCTGCATTTAATTTCTACTCATAAAAGCACACATGGCAAATAAAGGCATATAACCAAAATATATCCTGTAGAAGTTAAGAGGAACTTAATTCACCTCTAAGCCATCTGGAAAGGGATTCATCAGAAACATTTTATGAGGCATAATTAGATCTTATGACTGTGGGAGTGGGAGGAAAACTACATCAAGTGATATTATAGAGCAAATGGCTAACATGGAAACAAAGCCTTTATATTGTATCTCTAGAAAGCAGTGTCTCTGTTTTTTCTTGCTAAAACTATTTTTTGCCATCTGATCCATAATAGGGGGGACTCTTTTCTATTTTTCATACACTTCCTCATTGCTACCTAGTCAACTTTTCTTTCCAAGAATTTCATTTCACAAAGAACTACCCAATCTCTTTTCTTTCCCCATCAAATCCTAAACTTGCAAACTTAAATTTTTCAACTCTTCCTTTTTACCATTTTGCCAAAATTTACCTCCATTGTTTGCGTTTTCACGCAACAAACAACTTCTAAGAGAGATCTGTGAAAGTTGAGTCTTCATAATTCTCTTCAGAGGAAATATTAAAAATAGAGGCAGTTCATTTAGCTACTGGAACTGGCTGGCATTCAACTGCCCCTCGCAATTGCTCATTTATATCTTATGAAGTTTCATTAGCCCTAAAAGCTGAAAGGAAACACAAAAGTGTACATACCACCTTTCACATACCTTCAAGAGAAAAGGATCGCTAGCAACTAACTATACAAATGGCCTGCTCCCTTACTTACGGCACTATCAACAGCATAAGTATTAGAAGATGCAAATGACATTCTGCACAACTCCAACTGCTATGTAACTTCTTGTGAGTTAATGGATACAAAACAAACAACGAAAGATGTCCAAGGCAGCAGAGAACTGGAACTTCAAGGCAAGGGTAAACTGTTTAAATGTGTGATGCTCCTCTCGTGCCCAGCTGGTCACAGAAAGCATCTTCTTCATTCTAGGAGCTCCATCTGCCCCCTTCAAAGATTCGTTTGGCTTTCAAGCCACTACTCAAGTGGTGTAAGTAAACTTGTCCTGCTAAAGATGGGTAGATCCTCCTAAATTACAGCAGTTGCTTAATTTATTCAGTTTGACTAGTTATCAGAATCCACAAACAGAAATCTAGCCACTTTCCAAGAGAATACAAGCCTTGAACTGAACTAAGTCTTTCTTAATTTCTATACTGATTTTTATCTGACGAATGTGGAGAACATCAGCTTTATTTACATCACTCAGCAGTCAAGTTCCCACATGTCCTTCTGCACAGAGCAACAACACTAATGCAAGGCAAAAAGAGTAACATGGTAGATGAAATATCAGGGCTGAAATCAGAGAAAAGAGGCAAGAAATAGCATCTGAAAAAATATTAATCTCTCAATTGCTCACATTTCTCAACTTTTGTATAAAAATACTAATGCACAGACCTAGAGATGAAAAGTTCTGGGTCACAGCCCTCCTGACTCAGGGTCTAGCCTGGGTCAACTACAACCTCGATCTCCCTAATTCTTCACCTGTTAACATGGAGCATCATCTCTTCTACCTCTGTCATAAGGCTATTTTGAGAAATGAGAACTCACAGAAGAAATAAGTGTAAAGCACCATACTAAGTTAAATATTGGGGGGCAGCTTTGTTAAGCTGCTGGAAGGACCATGAAATTGGCAGCGACACTTATTCGGGTTCAAATGCTGCCTGTGCCCCTGTTAGCTGTTTGCTTGGGTAGTGAGCATCATCACCTTGGGCCTGGCTCCATCCTCTGCCACGTGAGGATTAAATAACAGTTCCGTGAACAGCACCTGACACATTCTGCACTGCAATGAATGTTAGTGCCCTATGATAAAAGAGGCTATTTTTTTTCTGTAAAACTATAACTTCCTTTTTCAGCTTTGACCTTAAGTCCTATGCAAAGATTCCAGAACTCAATCTGCATAAGTGCTTTTCAAAGATAAGTATTTAGGAACAAAATCGCATTACTCAGAAAATATTATGTTTCAGAACTGTAACTAGTCTCTTAAGCTCAAAACAAAACTAAGAATGTGCTTAACCTCAAGGGAAAAGCACATGATGATCAGCCTGGCACAATTAGTGCTTTTCACAATTTATATATTAACAAACCACGCATTACTGCTAAAATCCATTCACCAAGCACATGACCTACAATCTGAAACCCAATCTGAGCTCACTTTTCCTCTCAAACTCTGCCGAGTTTACCAACTAGAAAAGCATCTAGATTTTGGAGTGTAAAAACCTGCTGCAGTCGGGAGGACCATCGATCGTAAAGCCCTCGCTTTCGCACCAAGCATTACAATTCAAAGGCTCACATACGCCCCTTGGGATCAAAGAGGTGCTTTCAAGTGTTAAATTAAACCCACAAACATGGCTGTTCCCTGACGGGAAGAGTTACTTATCTCTTCCCATTTCCACAGCCTAAATTAGGAGGCCTCCTTAGCAAAGGGGATTGCCTTCGGCAGGAAAGGACTCCGATCCGTTCCTGCAGGTTCTGAACTCTGAACCTCTCCCGCCAGGTGGACAGACCTTAAGGTGGATTTCGATCGTGCAAGAAATGCAAAAGCAACTTGGGCTGCAGAAATGAGGCGACCCCGACCTTACCCACGCTGGAGTTCCCGACGGTCTCGGCTCCACCAGCCACTCCGGGTTGCGACGCCAGCGCTGCCAGCGCCATCAGCCGAAGGAGCCCCATCGCTGCCCGGGCCCGGTGGAGCCAACGCCAGGGCCGGACAGCGGCGCGCTCGGGGCCGCGCGGCCTCGCCCTCGCTACCCCGGGGCGCTCGCGCTCCGCGCCATCGCCCGCCACGGATTCGCGCCGCACGCCAGCCAGGTCCGCGGGGCTGGCCAGCAACCTCGGCCGCACTGCCCCGCCGCACCTACAGAGCGCTCGCTCTCCCCACACCACCGTCTGCCGCCCCGCCCCTTTTACGTCACCGCCTCCTGGCCCCGGCGGGGACCGGCGGCGAGGCGTCAGTGCGCGGCGCGCGCCCCCTCGCGGCGCCAGGCGGGCGGCGGCCTGGAGACCCAGGAAGTTCTGTGGTGCAACCTGCACTTCTCCCTTTTTTATCTTTCCCATTTACGAAAGCCGCCGTTAAAGTAAAAATAACTCTGTTGCGGCCTAAATTTCTAGGCCCCTGTTCCCGAGTGTAACGGTCCGTTGCAGAAAGAAACTAGAAAGGAGGCATCTGTGCGCAAAACGCGAGAATAACGGTTTTCCCGGCTGCGATCGCCGTCGGGGCGCAGGCGTGGTGATGTTAGCAGGGGACTGCGGGGCTAACGCTGTTTCCGTGTGGTCACTGCGCTGGTGGCGGGCACCACATTTATTTTTAGTGTTTAGTTTTGAAGGTTTCGTGTTCTCTAAGCAAAATATCCTCGAGGACTCAAGACCGTGCGCTAAACTTCCTCTCTCAGCTCTCGTACCTGGGTGCGGCTGCTGGGTGAAGGGCAGTTGTCCCTGGATGGCTCCGTGAGATGGTTGCAGAATTAGACGAATGTTACGTGGGGGAGATTGCTCTGCTTTCCTTGTCCTGCTCTTTAAAATTTTCATTTATATATTTTAAAGAGGAGCTATCTTGAAAGTTACACACAGTATGCGGTGAATCCACTATTAGGCTAAAAATCTATGGCAAGCACCACGTGTTAACAGGCGCAACTCTTCCCGTCCTCCCGTCTGATCCAAATGTTCACGCCTTTGGTAGCACAGTCTATTCCTATGGTGTTTATTCACTCTCCCACATGCCCCTCATTCCTGCCACTCTCAGTGGAGGAAAGACCAGGAAGATAACAGGGGCAATTACGATAAAGGTAGCATTTGAATCAGTGATGGATTGATTGTTCAATAAAGCTTGTTCTGATATCGGAGAGGGTTAAAATTTTCAAAATGCAATCTGTCAAAATTTTCAAAATGCAATCCCAAAGTAATAAGTAAAAACCATAACTGCTACAAGATGTGTATTTCTTTTATTAAAGAACAAACAACTGATCTCAGAATGTTTTTTTTTAATTTTGAGAATTTGTTAGAACAAGAATCAGCTGGAATCTGGCAGTGCCAAACCGGAAGTGATTAGAACGGCTCATGGGAGGAACTTTGTAAACAAAAAAGCAGAGGAAACCATGAAAGAAAAGATTGGTAGGTCTGGCTATTTAAAATGTTAAATTTCGTCCTGGCCTGTGTAGTTCAGTTGGTTGGAGCATTGTCCTGTAACTACAAGGTTGTGGGTGGGATTCCCAGGAAAGGAACAGACCTAGGTTGCAGGTTTGATCCCTGGTCCAGGTGAATACAGGAGGCAACCAGTCAATGCTTTTCTCTCCAATCCATGATCCTCTTTCTCCCTTCCTCTCTCTCTCTCTGAAAGCAATGAAAAAATGTCCTTGGATGAGGACTAAATAAGTAAATACATTTCATGAAAGTTAAAAACCCTAAACAATATGAAAAGTCAAGCTGATGACAAAAATAAAAATAAAAATTTGCCAAGGGCACAAATAGGGAATTTCACACACAACAAAAAAGGAAACGTAAGCGGCTAATAAAAAACATGAAAAAGTTCAAACTCACTAGTAACAAAAATTCAAGTTAAGAAAATAAGTTGTAAATATTCTAAAAGAATAAGAACATTCAGTGTGGATGAAAGATCTGAGAAGTAGACATTGTAAGATAACACTAACTGGTAATGTAACTTGAAACAGCTTTTTATAGCATAAGTCACATGATGGCTTTGGTATAATTCCACTTTTAGATTTAAGTATGTAATCTGTACAAAAATTAGATGTACAAAATTAGTGTAAAAAACTGTTCAAGGTGTTATTTACAATACAAAAAGAAACTAGAACAACATAAATGCCCAACAATAAGGAATTAAATAACCTGGGATACACGCATATAAAAATATACTGGGTAGCCCTTCAAAAATCACGTTTTTAAGGGAACTGATTGATTCAGAAATGTTTACTAAAAGGCGAATTACAAAGCAATAAATATTTATAGTATAAACTTTGTTTTCTTTTAAATATACATTTATGTTTATATTCATAGAAAGAAAGCTTGAAAAAGTATCAAAATGTTTAAAATCATAAAGGTGATTGGATTAACAATAACTTTCTTTGCACATCTGTGCTTTGTAAAAATTTCCTTTCAACATTGCTTTTGAACAAGAAAATGTAATTTTTGAGAAGATATGTATAGTTTTAAAAACTTTCTCATGCAAACCTTAAAGATAACAGTCCATTTTCCTGAGTATGATACATAGTGCTTTCATGATATAGCTCCTATCCATCTGCCCAGTTTCTTGCTGCAACTAAACTCAAACTCTTCTATGCTGTACACTCAGTTAATTTCAATTCCCTGAACTAACCTCATTCTCTCCCCTCCATACCTTTGCATTGTAGTTCCCCATGTCTGCAGAGGACAGCTGATGACAGATACGTCAATAATAATAAGATGGTCTCATTATCTTGGTTCTGAAATACTGTGACAGCTTGTGAGGATGATTGGCTGAGGTCCCTTGCTCATATAAGAGTTCCAGTGGACACTGGAGCAAATGGGCTCAGCAGCTTTGCAGATGACTTTGTTATTTGTATGAACTGAGAGGAAACACAAAAACTAACATGATTCCCCAATCTTAAGATAGACAGGGTCCTGCAGAAGTAACGCCTGCTTGAGTATGGTTGGTAAGGTAATAATATGCGTGTAATAATTTATAGTTTTAATTTGAACATTTCACCTAAAATGTCTTTATGGTGTGCTTTGGTGTGATATTGTTATGTTATAGAATTACATGGTTATGATTTTGTAATAAAAGATTTTGTAATAAAAAAGAGGTGTTATTTGTGCCAGACCCTGTAGATAACTAGAGCCTTAAAGTCTGCTTAAGGTTTAGAGAAGGAAGGGAGGAAGGAAAGAAGGAAGGAAGGCAGGCTCAAGACATCTTAATGGAGATGTGGGCAGGGATTCAGGGAAAAGGCAGGAAAAGACCTTTGTGAAACTTGCCCATTTAGTTAAAAGACCTTTGAAATTTGCCGTCTCCACTCTCATGTCACCTTTGCTCTGTATTTTTAAACTTGTGTTCTTCTTGTGGACAGCAACATACATTACTTTGTTTTATTATACAGTCAAAGCATTTACTGTTTTTATTAAATTTAATAAATATTTATTTAGTCACTATTATATGGAAGTCATTATGCTAAGAAATTCATTCATTCAGTCCAAAATATGCATTCAGAGGTTTCTGTGTGCCAGGCTAAAAGCTTGGTGCTAGGTATTGGACATATGGAAACAATTAAAATGTTACCTGCTCCTAGGTATCTCATGGTGCTGAGTGAATTTGAGTGATATATTAATAATTACACTTTAGTGTGCTAAGTGCAATAATAGATGTATAAGAAACAGTTGTGGTAAAGATTGGGAGCAGTTAACTAGAGTTTCAGGAAAAGTTTTGTAAAGAAGAAGATATTTAAAATAAAGTTTGAGCCCTGGCTGTTGTGGCTCAGTGGATTGAGTGCCGGCCTGAGAACCAAAAGGTCACCAGTTCCCATTCCCAGACTAGGGCACATGCCTGGGTTGCTGGGTTTCTGGCCAGGTCATCAGTAGGGGGCGTGCAAGAGGCAACCACACATTGATGTTTCTCTCCCTCTGTTATTCCCTCCCTACCCCTCTCTATAAATACATACATACATACATACATACATACATACATACATAAAATAAAGTTTGAAAGCTGAGTAACCGATTAACAAAGGAACAAGATGGAGGTATGGATAGAAGTGTGGGTATTTCATACAAGGAAGAGAGAATTATATGTGTTTTATATAGTGTGCATAGAAGTGGGAAACAGCAGAACATGTTTAGGGAATTGTGAGGAGTCTAAGTAAATAAGCAAACAATAAAAGCAAACACTTATTTTAGTATTTCAGCCAAGATGACAGTGAACCTGGAAAGCCAGGCAGAGATGGCTGGACATCACCCCGAGGTCTGGGTGAGCTACTGAAAATCTGTACAGAAGGTAACGAACGACAAAACAAAGGCTGTGTCATAACGTAACTTGAAGTGGCTCCTTGACCCCAGGTACCCCAGTTCTCTTCAATCAGGTTACAAAACTTAGTATTCTCCTTTAGTCGGTTTCCTCATTCATCCTCCTGTATCCAACCAGTCACCAGTTCATGTCAATTTTCTTTCAAAACAGCCTATCTTCTCTTATCAGGGTCAATGTCTAGTCTAGGCCCGGCTCACTCTTGGATAACTGTAAAACCCTCCTAGTCGGTCTCTGGCTTACTGGTCTTTGCAAACCTAGCACTCATCATACTTCCTGGCACATGGCAGGCATTCAATAAATAAGGTACAATCTCAACTGAGGGCGGGAGAAGAACATCACAGATTACCCCAAATTACAGATAAAACAAATTAGAGTTACCTCTCATTACATGTGCCTCAGCAGAGGTTCTGAATTAGGCCCAGAGGTATGTGTATTATTTGGGAATGGGAGTGGAGGAGAAGCAGAAGTGGAGCTTCCCAGTTAGGGTTGGGGTAAATCCAACAAGCTAAATTCCCCATGGATAGTCTCCCGCACCTTCCTCCTACCCTAGGAGGTAATCAGGGATAATCTGACTGAGAGAGTACGGACTCTTGTTTCAAGTCCACAAACCCATCATTGGCTGTTTCCAGGCAGTTTTCTTTCCCATTATCCTCAGGCTAACTTTTCTTAATACCAAGTTCATACTATCACTCTTCACACTCAAACTCTCAGCAGATCCTAACTCTAAGTCTAAACTGCACAGCTTATCTCTTAAAAAACTGAACCTGCACTTCCTATACATGTCCCTTCTTTTCCAGCAACCTCTCTTCCAGCTACACACTGTAAAACTCCACTCTCCTCTTCGCTAACCCTCACACATTGTTCTCACTGTCACACAAACAACAGACGGTTATTAGCTGCCTACACTCCGAATCTTATCTCTTTACTGCAAATGCTCATCTCACATCTTATCTCTTAACACATCTTATCTGTTAACTCCAAATGCTCTTCTCACCTTTGCCCATCCAGACCTTCCTTCTCTGTCCACTTCCAACACAGGCGATACAGCTCAGTTTAGTACTTGTTTGGGTCAAGTTCCCCAGCACACCCACGCTCACAATTAAAGCACGCACCACACCCCATCTCCATTGGATAAAGCCCTTAGTACCCAAAGCAACAGGAGCATCCTTAACCCAGCCCTTCCTGATTGGTGATTTTTAGTTTGTATTTGTTGAGGTTAAAATCGGTATCTTGACTCCCAAGTATTCTTGAGTTGCTTGCTGTGTATGTTTTGTGGTCCAACTGGAAAGTAAAAGCAATGTAAAATAAATATTTAAATAGATGTGTGAAAATGAATACATGGCCCTGACCCGTATGGCTCAGTTGGTTGAGCATCCTTCAGCGAAGTGAAAGGTTGCGCGTTCCACTTCCAGTCAGGGACCAAGCCTGGGTTACAGGCTTCGTCCCGGGGTGGGGGCAAGAGGCAACCAATGGATGATTCTCTCCCTCTCTTTCCCCCTCCCTACCCCCCTCTAAAATAAATAAAATCTTTTTAAAATGAATACGTAAACGAGTAGCAGACATTAACGTTTAAAAACTGCAGACCTTAATCTCCTGAAGTGTTTAATACCCACAAGCCTGGAAAACAGTATAGTATATTAGTTCCAAAGGCCAGGGGACCTCACAGTCCCAAGTTGTTCCCAATAACCCCAGCAAGGATCTTTCCCAGGTAGAGCTACTCTGCACAGAGCAAGTCTCAGGTAAGTCCTCTCTCTCTGTGGGCGTGTGGTTGTGCTAGACTCCACCCCTTCCCGGAATGCAGCCCGGAGATTGGCCCCAACGCGTTTCAGAGCTGCCCAATCGTGTACGAGCAGCCGCTTTAGGGACCTTTCTCTTACGGGAGGAACATGGCGGACCGGCTCACGCAGCTGCAGGACGCCGTGAACTCGGTGCGCAATTTCACTCCATTAGGCTCTTTCTTTCTCTTCCCTGAGGTAAAGCGAGGGAGGAAAAGGGGCTCGGTAGACGAAACCCGGAAGTGGGGAGCGGACAAAAACAGGGCTTCAGCGAAAAGCGGTCGGGGAGGCGACGGCGTCGCGGCGTCTTGGGTGGTTTGAGGCCGGCGACCGGGCGGTGCGGGGAACTGCGGGCGGGAGCAGCCTCTTTCCGCTGGGAAGGGGAGGCTCCGTCTCCTCGGTCTCCTCGGCTTCACGGACCGGTCCTGTTCTCGGGGAACAGTGTTGTTTCGTCAGTGATGCTTAGACGACCTCTTCTTGTTTGGGAGGAGGGGAGAAGCAGCAGAAGCTTCTTTTCCCCCTTATCAGTGTTAACCCGCGAAGGAGAACCTGTGCTTCTGATGATTATTGGGTATTTGTCACTAAATGTTGGCCGAGGGGATCCTCCGCCTAAACTTCACTGTTGGGGCGGGAGTGGTGGTGGGATGAGAAGTTCTGTTTCATCTTAGCTGGTACTTACAGACCGAGGGTCTCGTCCCATCTCCTGGCCACGCCCCGGCGTGCATCAGTTCGGGGAGCACTGACATCCTAATGGTAATGAGTTCTCCAATCCTCGTCTATTTCCATTTATTTAAGTCTTCTTAAAGGGTTAATGAACCATAGGACTCATGTACTTATTACCATTAAGAGTTAAATAGTTTTCTAGTGGTAGTTCTATTTCTCAGCGTCATTCTATTTATGATCTGATGTCCAGGTAAGATGCATATAGAGAGAATATGTTGACTGAAGATCTAAGTACCCGGCCTCTTGCCAGTTTTTCCGCATTGGATGCTAATAAGTTGACATTCTTGTTACTGTATCAAGTTCTGTAGAGTGTGAGTCTACTTGTGGGAAACTGATCTGCTCATTGTGTGTATAAAATAAGATCGTTTAAGGCTGAGAGGGCCAGTCCCTAAATGTTGATGAATTCACCAAGATAAATTCTACCTTGTGGTGATGTTCCTGGGCTGCCAGCTAACCTCCGTCAGAAGATACTCCGTTGCGGTTTTATAACATCTAATTGTAATGATGCTGCCGGATGGGAATGTTATTTTAGAGAAAGATTGCATATTCATACCTGTCTTGTAGCCAGAAGGAGAGTAAAAACAAAGTGAATATGGCCTTAACTCTGTGGCAGAGTTAACTCAATTCCGATGGTTGGATTTAGAAGATAAGCCTCTATGTTTACTAGTATGAGTGCCCACTGTGTATATAAGCACTATCATGTTTACAGAGAGACACTCCTTAAGGAGTTTACATTCTGATTAGAAAGATGTCATATACTCAAGAGACATTTAAATAATGCAAAAGCAGTGTGTGGTTAGGGAGCTCTAATGAATCAAGTGTTTTCAGCTGTAAGTGCTGAAGTACATTGGAATAGAGTGGATATGAACTCAAATAGAGGGAATCTTCTCAGCATTTATCTGAATTGTAATTATCTGTAAAATTATTAAAATATTATTGTAAATAATGGGCTTTATATAGGTATATATGTCTATCAAAGGTGTTAAGCATATTATTTTTAAAAATGTATTCGTAACCCCACCAAGATAACATTTGTTTCACCCTCTGAGAACTACTGAAGGGCAGACACTGTCTAGTTAACTGTATCTCTGTAATGTTTATACATGTACAGTACATGTCATAAAGTTGATTTTCAATAAATATTTGTTGAATAAATAGTCTTGAGAGCTTTTGAAGGACAAAGCAGATAGCCACTGTGTTGAATATTTTTTGCTGTACTGTGAGAATGTTCCCAATTTAAAAATAAAAATTAGAAAAAAACCTACTCAAGTTACCAGAACCAGAATTAGAATTCACATGTGTACAGCTTCTGAGAACTTACCACTGCTCCATTACATTTGCAAATTGTGAGCAAAAGTATTGTATTTGGGAATTAATTTATCACTAGTTAGATATATGCCAAGGAGCAAGGAGCAGGAAATTGAGTAAATAGGGTTGACTTAGATTATTGAAAGCTTTGAAACAGCCTGAAGAATTGGAGCTGTATTTTGAAGACCATGCTGGGTGAGCTCAAAATTTTTGAGCAGGGTAAAATAACGTAGTGAACTAGAAACAATAAGGAGGCTATTGTAAAAATTCCCGTGTGAGATAATTGGTTGAACTAGCATAGCAGCACTGATGATAGAAGAAAAAGGGGAAGGTTTTGCAGGATTTGAAGATGAAAGAAAAAAAGTCTGAAGTTGTGGCGGTTGACTAGGAGAATCTTAATATAAATTAGATGTTAAGCAAAGAATTGAGCTGACTTTGAGTTCCGTCATGTAAGTGATGGCGGAGAAGTTTAGTGGCAGTGCTTATTCATTGATTAGACATAAGGAATTGATTGAGATGTGAGAGGACAGGACTGTTGACAGAAGTTCATGGGGAGGCTGAGAGTATAAATTTGGAGCTGGTAAGGAATTAGTACTTTTTTAAAAATAAAGATTTTATTTATTTATTTTTAGAGAGAGGGGAAGGGAAGGAAAGAGAGAGAGAGACATCAGTGTGTGGCCGCCTCTCACACGCCCAGTAATGGGGATCTGTCCTGTAACCCAGGCATGTGCCCTGACTGGGAATTGAACTGGTGACCTTTGGTTCACAGGCTGGCACGCAATCCATTGAGCCACAACAACCAGGGCAGGAATTAGTATTTTAAAAAATACATATTTTATTGAAGTTGTCCCAGTTTTTCTCCTTTTTGCCCCCCTCCACCTGGTACCCTCATTCCCTCCAGCAACACTCCCCCCGCTTAGTTCCTGTCCATGGGAAGTGCGTATAAGTTCTTTTTGGGAAGGAACTTTAAATAAGTTCTTAAAGGGAAGGCATTCCATTTATAATTCCTTTAGCAAAGAATGAGAGGAGGGTGGCATTCTGGATGCAGAGTAGAATAATAATCTCCATTTCCTATACTAGTCTCAACATTCCCCTGTCTATTTTGTACTTACCAATTATGCTTTTATTCCCTGTACCTTTTCCCCCAACGTGCCCCTTTCCCCTTCCCACTGATAACCCTCCAAATGATCTACATATCTATGATTCTGTTGTTTGCTTACTTTGTTTTTTAGATTCAGTTGTTGATGTGAATTTGTCGCCATTGGAATTAGTATTCTAAATCTTCAAAACTGCTTAAAGAATACTTTTAGAACACCAGGAGTTTGCAAATTTGGGTCATTTAGAAAAACATTTCTAAATACTTACGGTGCTATCTTTTTCCCACTATTTCTTTAGATTTGTAACTACCCTGGTCTCAAAAAAGGGATCAATACTTTGTATATGAGTCACACAGGTTTTATTTATCATGGAACCTTACTTAGATATTTGCCAGTCAAATTTGCTTTTTCCCACTACTACCTCCAAAAAGTCCTTACTTGTGCCTGCAACCAGTATTGGCCTGTATTTCTATTATCATTCTGTTACCTTCGGAAGAAAAGAAAGATTATTTTGTATTTCTTTTTAACTGTTTCAATTAGATTGCTACCAAACCTTATTTCTTTACATGATTAAAACTTTTAATTATTGTTAGTAACTGGCTAATTTTATACAGATTACTTTTTTGTTTCATTCCCTTGCTCAGAGATCATTATTATAAGAACATATTGTTGTCATTACCAATAAAATCCTTAAACTTGACGAATCCTTTCTAACTTTGGGATGTTTTCTTTGGCCTCAAGCTTGCAGATCAGTTTTGCAATGCCATTGGAGTGTTGCAGCAGTGTGGTCCCCCCGCCTCTTTCAGTAATATTCAGACAACGATTAACAAAGACCAGCCAGCAAATCCTACAGAAGGTAAATAGATTTCCTTGGCTTCTCTTAGTTTGACTCTCATATTACTTGTAATTTTTAAAATTAGATTTAATGAGAAATGCAAGGGCATGAATGGAACTGGAGAGCATTATGCTAAGTGAAATAAGCCAGGCGGTGAGGGACAAATACCATATGATCTCACCTTTAACTGGCACATAATCAACAAAAGAAAAAAGCAAACAAAATATAACCAGAGACATTGAAATTAAGAACATTGTAACAATAGCCAGAGGGGAGTGGGGAGGGGATAGTGGGGAGAGGGGTTTTCAGGAACTACTATAAAGGACACAAGGACAAAATCAAGGGGGAGGGTAGAGGTGGGGGAGGGAGGTGGGACTGGCTGGGGTGGGGTGGGGTGGAGGGATGGGGAGAAAATGCAGACAATTGTAACTGAATAAAAATAAATAAATAAATTTTAAAAAACGGCAGCTTTTTTTTTGCTTTCTAAAAATGTTATTATTGTTTGAGAATATTACTACATAACATGTCATAATTCTGTTTATGTCAAATAATAGATTGTTACTCTTTTAGAGGAAAATTTGTATGAATTTAACTGAATTTTGCTTCTTGGACCTTAAAAGGGAAGGCATTCCATTTACAGATTACTTTATTCAAGTGACCACCATATTGACCTAATAAGTGATACATACTACGGTTAATTCCCAGTTTGAATTAGTATCAAGGGTAATTCTCAAAAGTGTGATAGGATTGACGTGTCAAAATTATACTTTAATCATTAGAAGTCTAGTATAGAAAAAGTTATGTAAAGTTTTCTGGTTTCCTTAACTTAATGTCTCATTTCTGTTTCTGAAAACTTGAGCCCTAATACCCTAAAATAGTAGTCTCTTTCTCTAGAATACGCCCAGCTTTTTGCAGCACTGATTGCACGAACAGCAAAAGACATTGATGTTTTGATAGATTCCTTGCCAAGTGAAGAATCTACAGCCGCTTTACAGGTAAAAATCTCTTTTTGAGTACTTTGCTAGTAGGGAATTTTGGATTAAAGGAGATACATTTAATACCATTTGTTATAATATTTAAAGTTTGATATTAAATTTTAAAATGGGCATTTCATTCATTGTGAATTAGTGTAGTCTGTTAAAGATTGCATTGAACGTGTATATGTAGCTGTCCAATTTTGAGTTAAATGGACACTTTCTATTTTTATCACTTTGGCTCTTTACCTAGCAAAGAATGAGAGGAGGGTGGCATTCTGGATGCAGTGTAGAATAATAGTGTCCAAAAGCAGCGTGGCAGGGAGTCACATATAGACATCCAGCGATCTCTAATTGAAAATTCATCGTTTTGAATAATTCAGACAGGGAAAGCTTTTAGTAGTTCCCTGATTTTAGAATATTTGCCACTGAAAGATCTGTCACAGTGGTTGCATAGTCATCCAGATTTAAAGTAAAAACTTCTGCAGTTTGTTCTCAGCTCTTACTAATCTCCAGGTTTTTCATTTCTCAAAAGATCTTTAAATTTGTGTCTTATAAAGGCTGCCAGCTTGTATAAGCTGGAAGAAGAAAACCACGAAGCTGCTACATGTCTAGAAGATGTTGTTTATCGAGGGGACATGCTCCTGGAAAAGATACAGAGTGCACTTGCTGATATTGCACAGTCACAGCTGAAGACAAGAAGTGGTACCCACAGCCAGTCTCTCCCAGACTCCTAGTACCTATATATACCATGTGGCGGAGAAAAGAACTGTTTCAGTGCCGTTAAGAATTTTGCATCAAATTTAGATGTAAGCCTTATCAAAAGTGAACAGAAACATTAAGTACTATAACACGTTATCTTTTTAGCTATTTTTAATAGTCTTCTATTTTCACTCTTGATAAATTAGCTTCTAAAATTGTGATTGAACCAGTTTTAAATCATTATTATAACATCATTTTTTATTATCTGAATGAAATTGAGGCAGCTATTGCATTAATGGTTATAATATAATTAAACAAATGTACTATAAAATTCTGTTGTTACATAACTCTGGTCTTTATTTTTGTCATATTTCTACAGTCATTTTACAAATAAAAACATCTCTCAAGCCAGAGGAGAGGTGGTGAGTGCAGAGATATGGGACATTTCAACTCAGGTTGGTGTCCTTCTGCCTCTTTAGAGGTCACATTGTAGACATTTGGAGCTTGAGCAAAGTTTCTGAAACCCTATTGCTTTTTAAGAAACAAAGAGAATTAATGTGGTTGGACAGGAGATTAGGTCACTTTTACGGAAACTTTCCTCTTTTTTCCAGAAGTTTATATCCATTTTAGTTCATCTCCATACTTTTTTCTACTAAGAAATCCTCTGTCTATGGAATTTCCATGCTATTGTGAGAATTTTTCTTCATTCCAAACTATTTTTTCCCCAGCTTTTCATTCTTCCCCTTAGTTTCAGTAGTGAAGTACGTTTCCAGAGTCACCTATTCCTTCTCATTCTTTTTATTTATCTGAGGTTCTGTCTTCTAATCTTGTTAACTTCTCAACCTTCGTTGCTGCATTGTAATCTAACCAGAAGGTACCTCCACTATATCAGTTACTTCGGTATGATTTTCTCTATTGCACTTAGTTTGATATTGTGAGCATTTGTGTCAGCATTATCAAGTATGATTACTCTCGGATCTTGGATCTCCTTGAGTCTACTTATTTTCTCCACTAGAAAGCTGGAGTGAAAATGTGTTCCACATTGTAACTGGTTCTGTCTCCAAAGGCTACATTTTTCAGGATATCCTGAGCTACATTTTCTGCAATCTGTTACTTACCCAGAGTTTAAGAAAGAGCAAGAACAACAATCAGAGCTCTATTGCCTGTTATCCCCATCATAATAAAGCTCTTCCACAATTCTTAAAAAATACTGCTTGGAATCAGGGGTGTCCAACCTGCGGCCCGTGGGCCTCATGTGGCCCAGGATGACCATGAATGCAGTCCAACACAAAATCACTAATTTATTTAAAACCTTTTTTTTGCTCATCAGTTTTCGTTAGTGTTTGTGTGTTTAATGTGTGGCCCAAGACAACTCTTCTTCTTCCAGTGTGGCTCAGAGATGCCAAAAGGTTGGACACTACTGGCTTAGAGGCACTTTTTAACTCCTATAATATAACTTAGAGAATCATTAACTTTTAAAGTTATGTTAAATGTTATTGTACTAATGGATATTTAAAATGTTTGGCTTGTTCTCTCTGATATCACTTAAAATGCATTTTATTTTTAAACACTGGCATGAGGTTTCTGAAAGATAACGACCCACAAAAGAAAGCAACTTTCAAAATACTGAACCCTATTCAATACAGTTAGCCCCAAGAGACGGATTGTAACAGTTACAGCCTTAAGCTTGTGGGTTGACTACTGTTAAAATACTACTCCTACCTGAAAGAGATTTTTTATATTTGATACTGCCTTCTCCTTCCCCACCCCTTCAGTTTAAGGTATTGTAGAAAAAAGACAGTATGCACTCTGAAGTATTCATGAAGATTGTACAACAAAATGTATAAAGGTTATATACAACAGCTTCTCTTAGACATCATTTTATGGACATGTCTGTTGGATCGGGGAGTCTCAAAGCTGCAATAGATGTATAGGCAATGACGATCTTGTGCCTAGTAAACAGATTTGGGAGGATAGAAAACAGAATGCTCTTTCCTTTCATGCCCTGATCTATCCCTCCCTTCCCGTTTACCCACATCTAAATTGTTTTAAAAATTAGCATACATTTGGTTCTGTCCAAAGTGACCATGAAGACATTTGGTGCACGCCAAAAGGGCCTTGATATTTTGTCCCATTCAAACATCCATGAGCAAAGACCTTTGGGTGTGGACCAGATGTCTCTGTGAACCTTTTGGACAGAACCAAATGTCCTGCAAGGACTTTAAGGAGAAAAATCCTTAGATGTGGGGCCACTTCCTGTCTTTTCCCAAAGGACCTCAGACCTGTTTGAATTTTGGAGACCTCAGGGAAACCAGGGATGCAAACCTTAATGGTTTTATTGGATATAGATATCTATGTGACTATCATACTTGGTCCAGTGGGGGAAGGGGGCACCTGAATTCAACTCCAGGTCTGAGCAAAGTAACTTGGGAGGGAGGGAGATAGATATAATATGTCTAGGGCCCTTGAGACCAACCTGATGCACTGTGGTCATGGCTTCTACCTGCATATATTACTGGGTAGACATCCTGTACACTCGTAATTCACCCCCCTCACGAATGCCAGAGAGGGTATTCCCACTCAGGACACGCTAAATCTAGAGAGGTGGTGGTGCGACTTAAACTAATCCCCAACCCATCTCCCTGCCCGTTGCCTGTTGGGTGCCTGGCCACTGACAATTTACTTGAACGCTGTGCTCCTGGAAAACAGTAACAGTTAAGAAACCCCTCCAACCTCCTGTGTTCCAGAAAATGGCCTATGGCAAAGAACCGCTTGCCCTACATAACTAAAATAAGATCTGTGTATTACTCCTTTGTTTACAGACCTTGACCCTCCAAATTCCCACTCTGTCTCATAAGTAATTTAACTCTTTGTCCCCCCAGACCAACTGGAAAAATGTCCTGTAATGTGATCAAACTTCAGGCTTCTCCCCCATAAGCCTGTGGACTGGTATATGGAATACTTCCTTCTCAATGACACCTCCCAAAAAATTGACCACAAAAAAAGAAAAAAAAAGACATTCCCTGATTAGTTGTCCCATTATGTCATCCACTCATCTCCTTCACACCCAGGTTTTTCTAGCCTTGTTTACTTCTTCCTGTTAAAAAAAAGTCCCTTTCCACCTCATTTTTGAGATGCTTGCAGATCTTATGATCAGAGCATTCTTTACCGTATTTTAAATTAGAATATTCAGTAGGCAACTGTTTTTTCCTTCCTTCTTAGAGCATAAGAGAATGGTATATATTACAATTGTTGGATTATTGATTTGATTTTTTAAAGTAATGTAGTCTGTCACATTAATAGATTAAAATCAGAATCATGATCATCTAAGTTGATGCAGGAAAAGCATTTGATAAAATTCCACACCTGTTTATGAAGAAACTCTTGGCAAGGAAGAAGCAGAAAAGAATTTTTTAAATGTGGAGGGGCGCCCTGACCAGTGTGAGTCATTTGGTTCGGCGTCATCCTGCAAAGTGGAAGGTGGCCAGTTCTATCCCCATCAGGGCATGTGCCTGGGTTGTGGGTTTGGTCCTGGCCACGGCAGGTATGAGAGGCAACCAACCAATCTTTCTCTGTCACACTGATGTTTCCCTGTTTTCCCCTCTCGAATTAAATAAATAAACCTTTTTTTTTAAAGAAGGTCAAAGTCTGTGGGGTTTCTTTTGGGGGTTGATGAAAACGTTCTGGAATTGGGGGGTAAACAACTCTGAATATACTAAAACACTGAATTATGTATTCTAAAAGGGTGAATTTTATAGTATGTGAATTGTATCTCAGTGATGCCATTGTAAAAAAATCCATGCCAGGTAGCTTAAAAATATATGTGGAGGACAAATATCTAAAATGTTTTTCAAGACATTAGGAAAATAAGACTTCAGGGTAGAACAGGATATTTTTAGAATAGATACAAAAAATTCACATAAAGAAAACTAAAAGTTACAATAAACTGTGTGTGTCAGACACAGTTTCAGATTTGTACGTACACCAATCTAGAAAAAGTTAATAGACTCAGACTCCACGGCATTAAAATTTAGACCTTCTGTTCATCCAAGTACTCCAAAATTCTGAAAATGCAAGCTCAACCTGGGAACAGGTGTTTGCAGTACTTGTAACTGGACAAAGGATTAGCATCTGGAATATGTAGAACCCTCCTATGAATCAATAAGAATAAGAAAAAAGACAATCCATTAGGAAAATCACAAAGTACTTAATCATTCCACAGTAAAGAAATTGCCAATAAAGGTGCAAAAATGCTCAACCTCATTGCTAATCAGAGCTATTTGATTCTGGCTCTCCATATCGTTAGGAAGGTTCACTTTTCAAGGCAGGAGGACAAAACATACTTTTTTCAAAAACATTAACTCTGCTAGCTTGATTTACAAATTTTATACATTTGGCTATGTGGTCCATAGCTTCCATGTGTTCTTGACCAGGACTGCATATGTTCAGGGCAGGCCTACACGTGTACGTTTATATAACTTAAAGGAAAGCAGGGAGATTCCAAAGACAAAATTTAGGGTAGCAGTGACCTCTGATGACATTAGGGAAGGGGACCAAGGGCCTTTAAAGTATTGTAATAACATTCTTTTTCTTGAACTGGTAGGCATGCATTTAATAAAACTCAATATATAAGGCAAACTACATTAAAATCATGGTTTCAACGATAAGCTGTAAGGCAGCACATTTTTAAGCAGCACAATATATTGTTTTATCTGTGTTTGAATTCGGCAGAACAGGCTTGCTATTACCCATTGTAGATAGAACTGCAACAGGCTGTTCAAACTCCTCCACTTAAGTGACCCACAACTCTGTCCCTTGCACTCCTTCTGAAAAGTTAGACAGTAAGTAGAATTTCGAAAGATAAATTGCTTGCTACTGTGTCCCTGCTCCTCATCCTCAACCCTGCCTATTTAGGGTTGCCATTTTTATTTTTATTTTTTTCTGGTTGCCCCAGGAAGGCCTCATAGTGGTGGGAAATCTTCATCAAGAAGTAACCCATGCTTCAGGTTGGAGCTTCTGACACCGAACAGATATCAATGTTTCACCACTAGGGGGCAGTTTGACCCTGAACTTTGTTTCTATTTAGGGAGTTTTGTGCTCAGAGAGGTCCTGGGGATTAGTTAGCTTGGAAGCAGTAGCCACAAGTTGAGATGCCCCTGGAATCTACTTAAAGTTAGTATTATGATTCTGACTTGAACTAATGTCATCCTGGAGCCAATAACTTGAAAGTGACAGCCAAACATTTGATTTGCATCTGAAAACAAAAGCAGTGACACAACTTCATGGTGTAAGACTTAGGTTCCTCATAGAGAAGTTGTTAAGTGCTAATGGGCCACAGAGGAAGTGAGCACTTTCCCTGGGTGGTAAATTATCTTTTATGTGCACATCCATGCATGTGTGTGTGCTGGATAGGTCACACATCGGAAATCTGCGACTTCGTAGCTGAAGGGCAGCCCTGTATGGAAAGGCAATATAATAAATGATTACTACCCTGCCTAAGAACTGCCACTTATTAATTGTATGGACACATATGAGTAAATTGTTTCAAATTTTTGTCCAACACAAATGAAACTGCTATGAACATTCATTCACAAGGGTTTATGTGAACATACACTTTCATTTCTTTTGAGTAAACATCTTAATGCAGTATCAAAGAAGAATATCCACAATTATCTGAAAAGACCATTAAAATGGTCTTTTCTCCTCCCTGTTTAAACTGCATATCCAAATTTTCTTCACATACTTCAACCAAAACAATATATAAAGATTACATGCAGAAGTAGATACAACAATCAGCATTTGTAAAAATCTTTCTGTTCTCAATGATTTTTGTTTTGAAAAATATAATTTTTATAAAATCTATTATTTATATTCATATGTAATGGTTTTATTATTTCTATTTTAAATTAATACTTAAACAACTTCTTAATTTTTAAAAATATTTTATTTACTTTTAGAGAGGGGAAGGGAAGGAAAGAAACATCAATGTGTGAGAGAGAGATACATTGATCTTGCCCCCAATCGGGGAACTCGGCCTGGACCCAGGCATGTGTCCTGACTGGGAATCTAACCTGCAACCTTACAGTTCACAGGCTGGTGCTCAATCCACCGAGCCACATCAGCCAGGGCCAATTTCTTAATTTTAATTGATATAGTACACATGAGCAGAAGTTCTTTGGTTTCCTTGATAACTTTTA
This sequence comes from Desmodus rotundus, assembly GCF_022682495.2. Classification (NCBI taxonomy): domain Eukaryota; kingdom Metazoa; phylum Chordata; class Mammalia; order Chiroptera; family Phyllostomidae; genus Desmodus; species Desmodus rotundus. Next base: position 166,819,790 of record NC_071389.1, on the reverse strand, counting down.
AGAGTATAAAGGGTCTTGACTCAAAAGATTTGAGAACTGCTATTTCAAAAGAAAGATAAGACAGCATGATCCCTTTCCCTACTAAGATTGTTTAAGGGTTAAGAGTTATTGCTCTTGTGGTTAAGGTCTGTCATGGTTTCGTATTTTATCTTAATTGTTTTGTTACGACAAGCATTCTGACAATATAAATGCCCCTCTCAAGTCCCACAACCCTGCTAGAGTTAAAGTGAAGCATTTCCTAGTCAGTTATCCAGACTGTTTACAATGATCATGTTTATTTTTTCTGACCCAGGATTGCCTAAAATTGGAAGATTTTTCTTAAATTACAAATAATTTCCTGCCAGAGCTAAAAACTTAAGAAGATCCTTAGACACTATGGTCATATCTATGATCTTGAAATTATTGTTCTTAACCCACAGTAAAGAAATCACTTACTAAAAACAAGTCTTTTCCAAAGGGAAAAAAATCCAATACAGATTGAATACGCACTTTAATTTTAGAAGAGTTAAGTTCCATCCTGACATACTATGTTCTATCAGATGCTGGCTAATTCTAAATGCTTCAGCAAATAGTGCAAAATAGTACAGTACATTCCTACCCTTCCTAAGCGCAGAAAGGTGCTGGAAGAGATTCCTCCCTAACCCTGGCTGAGGCTCTCTTTATTTATTAGAGGGATTAAACTTAATTCCCTCAATTTGTACTTATTCTTTCTAACAATGGTTGATACGTAGGAATTCAGAAAGGCTTTTTTAGATTTGAGATGCAAACTCAATGTCAGCCCTTTTTTCAGTTTGGCTAAATGAAAACAAAGGAATAGTTGCCAACTAAAGCACACTATGCAGACTCCAGGATTTACATGGTGACTCAGCATTGAATTTTACTCGCATGACTTTGCTGGAAATGAGATGCAGCCACTGAGAACACCAGATGCACTGGCTTTAGGCTCAGTAGGCATAAACTGAGCTTAGGAAAGGTAGGATCCTAATATGCAATTCCTGATTATTGCTGCAGAAATAACTATGCAGTCTCCTGAGTATTGCTGTGAGGAGTTCTTGGTTGAAAGGTTATTGATGCATCCGTCACCTTTGAACTCTTTACTATTTGGAAGACATGACGTAATGGTTTAGAGCACAGGCTCTGGGTTTGAACCTTGGCTATGCCCCTTAGAAGCCATGTAAAACCTTGGTTAAGTCACATCACCACTCCATGTCTCAGATACCATATCTGTAAAATGAAAATAATGACCTACCTTGTAGGATTATATGGTTGATATGAATAATATATGTAAAATATTCAGTCTGATAGGAAGTGACCAATAAATGTTACTTATAATTGGTTTTCTTTTATTTCTCAAGCCTCACAACATCCCTGTGGTTATTGTGGGGTAGATATTACTAACCCTGAGAGTAAACTAGGACTCAGAAGTTAATCGTTCATCCATCCAGAGCCTGCCTGTGGAAGGGCCTCTTGTTTCCAAACTCAGGGCTTTTCCCAGTATTCCATCCCAAATCTATACATTTCATTCATTTTGTTATAAGTATAGGAATCAGAATCATAAAAGTATGATCTCTTTCATAGTCTTTGACCTCATTTAATAAATTCAAAGGATTTATAGAGTTTAGATAAGTATATAAACTTGAACTTTGAGTGTTTGTGAAGAAAGCAGACATTATTTAATTACTGGGTTTATTCAATTTTCTGTTGACTATATTTTGCTTTATTTCCCTGACAGGATATTAAAATCTGTTTTTCTTCAGTAGATATGATACTTATGGGCCAAACGTTCTACACTTGGGAACACTGGCTCACACCTGACATGGTAGTTTCTCAAGGTTCCTGAGGGCAGAGGCCAGCTTTCCATTGGAGAGAGTCTAGCTCAGTGGCTTGAACAACTGAGTGTACTACAGGAGTTCATTCATTTATTTATTTGCCCAGCAACTATTTATTACACCCCCACCGTAGGCAGTAATTACCCTGGAATACAGCAATGAAAAAGCCAGACAAGGTCTTTGCTTGTAGAGAGATTACATTTCGGAGGAAGGGATGAGCAATTGACAATTAAACAAATAGATTAAAAAGTGTAATTTAAATAGCGTAAGTAAGAGCTAAGAAGACAATGAAACAAGGTAGAGGGATACAGACTGATGGGGAGAGACAGGGAAGACAGCTGGGAAATCTTAGATAAGTTGTCTGGGGTGACCAATCTGTGGCATTTGAGCTGAGACTTTGATCGTCAGAACCAGCTGAGCCAGGAGCCAGGGCTCAGGCAGTTGAAACAGCAAGTTCTAAAAACTCCCAGGTGGCCTTACCTGGTGTGGCTCAGTTGGAGTGTTGTCCTGTAAACCAAAACTTCACAGGTTCGATCCTTGGTCAGGGCACATGCCCAGGTTGCAGGTTGGATCCCAACTGGGGGGCATGCAGGAGGCAAACAATCAGTGTTTCTCTCTCATATTGATGTTTCTCTCCCTTTCTCCCTCTCTCCACCTCCCTTCTCCTCTCTCTAAAATCAATAAGCATGTCCTCGGGTGAGGATTAAAAAAAAATTCTGAGGTGGGAACAGATTTGTCATGTTATAGGAATAAAAGAGACTCATTATGAATAATGAAACTCAAATCCACATGAGGTCTTTTTTGTCCATTTAAGAAAAATACCAGCTTTGGATCACCAATTGCATTTGTTACCTTTATTTACCTTCTAGAAATAAGGATAGAAGTGGCTGAGGCACACCTCTCCTTTGAAGTACTTTGAAGGGAAAAACTGGTTTCAGCTTGTTGACTCTTATCACAGTGCTAAAATATGTATAATCTTTCTGTAGCAGATATTTGAGAACTAAAACTTTCATACTTAAGAGAATTAGTTTATCTGTGAAATGTTAAGTTTCTCTTAGCAAACCTCACCAAGCACCTATTCAATAGAATTTAGTGTCCCTATTTACAAATCTGATCTTTAAGCACACATGATTGTCCACGCTCAAGAAAATATAAAATCTCACCCTATCTCCACTTTTAGTTTCTTCCCATTTTCTTCTCACGTACGGTTATTCACAACTTGCCCTTTCCCTTCTTGCTCTCTTACACACACACACACACACACACACACTCACACTCAGATAATACCACTCTCATATTCACTGAGTACATTTTTCCAAACATTTATGTGAGTGTCCAGAGGAGGCAAATATATAGAAACAGAAAGTAGATTAGTGGTTGCCCCGGGCTGAAAATATGAGGGATTGGAGGGTGATGGCTAAGAGGTGTGGGGTTTCTTTCTGAGGTAATGAAAATGTTGCAAATTCAATAGTGGTGATAGATGTACATCGCTGTGAATATACTAACAACAATTGAATCATATACTTTCTATGGGTGAATTGCATATCTGTGGATATATCTCAATGAAGCTGTTTAAAAAGCTAATAGAGGAGAAAATGGAATAATATTGTGATACAAAACAAGGCAAAAAAGGAGAAATAAAAAAGTAAAATAGATGGGCAAATAAAAAAGCAATTAGAAAGATGGTATACTCAAACCCATGCATTTCAATAATTACAATACATTGGGCTAAAGCCTCTCTTTGAAAAAAAGATATATGCAAGTAGAAATGCAAAGGGCCAAGAATAAAGAAGGCAATCATGAAGAGAAAGAAACTGGAGACTGACTAAATTATCATATATAAGGACTAACTTGAAAGCTGTAATAATAAGACAGTGTCAGTAATATTAGTGCAAGAATAGACAGAATGCCGAGCTTAGAACAGATCTATGTATTTATAGTCACACAATGTACAGTCAAGAGGCCTCTGCCATTCAGCAGTGGAAAGATGGTCATTTCAATAAATGGCGTCAAGTTCACTGAGTACTGATATGAAAAAAATTAACCCATATCCCTACCTAATAAATTAACTTTATTAGGTAGGGATATGATTAAAGGCCTGAATATGTCTTTGATCAAATAAAGTTACTCAAGAAAATAGAAAAATACTCATTACCTTTAATGGAGTATTGGCAGAGTGGCATAAGGAAACTTTCTTGGATGCTGGAAATATTCTATATCCGGCTGGTGCTTATACAATAGGTGTAATGTATGTATATATAAAATGTATTACATGTATATGAAAAATTCATTAGGCTGTTTACTTAAGATTTGTGCACTTTACTGCATATAAGTTATCTAAAAAATGAACAAAAAGTTTGTTGAGAGTTATGCATATTTCTATATCAGTACACAGAATGATGGTAAACAAATTAACTTCATATTTGATCTTGTAGGTATTGATAAGAACTCAAGTGAATCATGTAAATGGAATATGGAAATTAAGTAATATTTTGGTCAAAACATATAATAAAATGTAAGGAATAAAAGTACTGTAAATAGGCAAAGTACTCATTTACAGAATCAACAACAACTAGAAAATAGAAGGTAGATAGGCTTTGGGCTGTTTTCATTTTACAAGCCCTGTCATGCAGAATACTATAGTCATAAAAGATTTTATGTTTTCTGTGTGTTGGGGGACACCATCTTTGTATCTTCTAGTGTCTAGTCAGAACAATAGAAACAACTCTAGGTATTTCTAATCTCCAGTCTTTAATACAGAGAATTGTTTGCAAAAGCTTTACAAGTCCTGAATGGGCAAAGATGTGAAAGGACACCACCCAGAGACCAGTTACTACAGCTAGCTGCCACCCCCTGAGGCTGGAGGAGCAAGAGGGAGAAGGGTGTTGCCCAGATCTCATGCATGCTGGGCTGCTGAGGCTTCTAGAACAGCACTGTTATCCCTGCTGCTCTTGGAACCAGCACAGCAGCTGCCTTGCAGGGAGCGAGGCATCCCAGTGATGGTTCCAGATTCTGGAAGCCATAGGCCCATTTTTGCTGACAGACTTGCTGCTGTTGGAGCTGGTGATTGTCTTGTGCTGCTGTTACAGCTGTGCCACCATTACAGCGATGGCCTGCAATGGCCTGCACTGCTGCTGCCCCCGCCAGAGCAGAAGGGAAATATGGGCCTTTCTCCTGCTTCCTAACCTTTTGTCAGGGCCTCCAGCACCAGAACCTAATCAGAAACGAGCTGACGAGAGAGTCTGGGAAGTGTGGTTTTCAGCCTTCCAGCCCTGAGATACAAACAAGAGGATAACATGGAGTTGAGGGCCAACAGGCAAACAACAAGAACAAAACTCTGCTAAGGATGGTCAAAGCTGAGTTAGAATGAAATCCCTTTCTTTACTTCAGTATTTCCCAGTATGCTCCTGCGCCTTGACTATTTTCAATTTCAATTTCAATTGTTTGTAGTACTTCTCAATTCTGTGTGACTAAAGACTATTTCCCCCACCCCCTCAATAGAACATATTTTGAACATCTCATAGGATCTCAGACTAGGAAAAACAGGGACAAACAAGAATGCTGTTGTTGTTGGAGTAGAATAAGGATATGAGAAGGTAGATTATATTAGAGATGCTTTCCTGATATAAATGGTCAAAACTGCAGAGGGACAAGTGCTAATATAAGAATCCAAATATACCAACATTCTGAAAACTAATTATGCTAAGAGAGTAATACTGGAAAGTCCTTACATCTTTTGGATATTTTTCTAATGGTTATTTATTATTCTGGTAGCCTGGTGCATGAGCATCTTCTCTTTTGCAGGGACTCACAAGGGAGAAATGAGGAATAGAGGGCCACCATTCCCAACATGGAAGCTGAAAGGGAATGATAGTCTTTCTGGTTAATTAATAGTTAATTCTGGTAACATCAGCATAGTCACTGCATCTACAGACACACCGTAAGTTCAGAGGCACAAGGATAAGTGTTCAGAAGGAGATGCCAGCAGCACAGCTGTGACTCTCCAGAGAGGTCAGTGCCAGTAGAGCATCCTACACAGATGGCTCTTCTCCCTTCTCCCTCTCCCTGGTCCTGCCTTCCTCACTTCCTTACATGTGTATCTCCCAAGAGCGCACTCCAATGACTCACTCTACAAAACTGCTCGCCTCAGAGACTGTTTCCAGGAAATGCAATCTAAGACAAGATTAAAGTCCAGAATTAGCGTAGGTCTGTGAATATCTTAATAAAAATGAAAAGACTTTTAAGCCATGATCTGAACAAGAACAAGTGAAGAAGAGGCCAACTTCCTGGGAAGGATGTTAGATGAAGGCAGAACACATGGGCTAGAATCAGCAGTGTCCAACCTTTTGGTGTCTCTGGGCCACACTGGAAGAACAGTTGTCCCGGGCCATACATTACATACACTAACACCAATGAAAACAAAAAAGTCTCATAATGTTTTAAGTAAATTTACAGTTTTGTGTTGGACCACATTCATAGCCATCCTGGGCTGCATGTGGCCCGTGGGCCACGAGTTGAACACGTCTGGCCGCTAGATGATCACATGTAGAACTTCATTATTATCAGTTTACTCAATTTCTACTGTTTCCACAGATTTTTTTTTTTAGCAAGAAGGATTATCTTCGAACTATGAATGGCAGAACAATCAGCCTAAATAAGGAACTCAGTCCAATTAAGACAGGTAAGATAATGAGAGTACCCAGTTACACATTTAAATGAATCATTAATTAAAAAAGAAAAAGGACATGTGTGCTCACTGGAAGAATGTGCACCAGAGCTGCCAGCAGCTCTGTCATGTGAGAAACAAACCCTGGAGTAGGACAGAATGAAGCCCAGAAACGGGAAATGCTGGAGACAGGAACAGAGTCACGGAAACGCAAATCTATTAGCTCCATCCTTGCCCTTTTAAATTACGTGAACAAGTAAGTCCACCTTTTTTTTCTTAATTGAGTTCCAGTTGGGCATTTTCTTTCTTTTTAGTAAAAAGACCTGAAGAAAAATAATAAGGATTCTGATGCTCACTCACCCAAGTTACAAGCAGTAAGCAGCAGATCCTTCTGAGGTCTCTCTCAGCCACAAACCGATTTCCATTTTTTCCTCTATTGGTCATTAGATTTCCATCCGTGTATTATCTACTGAAAGGTACCAAAAGGTACCAGAGTCCTGTAGGCGAATCCTTCTGTTGAGATTTTATTGTTGCTCCTAATTATTAGCTCCTCTCCCAGTAAGAAGAGCATATGTCCCTGTAGTGCTCCCCTGTGACAGAATCGTATACATTCTGCCTACCATACCCACCATGGCGTATTCTTAGGTTCAACTCAGAATTCAGATGCAGAAGAGTACCACTGACCACTCTGATATCAGATTCACTCAGAAGAACATAAGACACAAACCAAAATTTGTCAGCAGGCAGCATCAAGTGCCCCTCTTCTGTGGGACATCAAATAACACAGCTGTCCAGGGACAGCACAAATGCAGGACGAAATCCACCTGAGGCAGGTGTAGGAACCACTCAGACTTAAAGTCCCATTCCCCACAGGAGCCACTATCCCTTGTAACAACTTCAGCGGTATAGCTTCTGGCATCCCGACACAGACATGCCCAGTTAAAACAGTCATCACAGTCAGGGAAGCTAAAAGCTACACAGCCTTCCTCAGGTATTTAGAGTGCATTTATAGCTCCTTCCAGTCCGGGTGCAATTTCCAATCAGAGATTGTTTTTATTGTAAGCAATATTTCTGAGGAATACTGTTAACATAGCACTCTAGCCTGTTTCCAAGGGAACAGAAGTAGTGAGTTAACTAACTGAAGGTCAAATGCCCATGCAGCAGGGAAAAGATTTTGTTAACCTTTTATCCTAACTTTCCTACTGACAGCTGGTGTGACCATATGACTTGCTTTGACCAATAGAAGGCAAGTAGAGGTTGCCTTTCCTCCAAGCAGAAATCAGGCAGGTGCCGCGGCATGGTTCACTCTCTACCCTCTTCTGCCTGCCAGGAGATACGGCCTAGGTCCCCCAATGAAGATGTGTGAATCAGAGTCAAGGAACCCAGCTGCAGCTGATGGGTGGCTGTCAGAAAACCTGAAGGTGAGCAGAACAAAAGTTCCACTTGATCTTTTCTCCACCAACAGTGTTCCTTTTTATCTGATAGGCAATAGTCACTATCGCTCATCTTCGCATTATACATAGAGGTTTTCTTTTCTTTTTTTTTTTTTTTGGCTGCTTCCATAAATTATCTGATTGAAAAAAAATACCAACATTTTTTTCACCAGTTTGATTCTCTGTCAAGTGAAGTGATCTAGTAAAATCTTCCTGATGATAATATTGGTAAGATGGTACACTTAAATTTTCTCTCTGGCTCTTGGAAGATGTATCCAATTAAGTAGTCATCTATCTTACCTCAAAAATAATGCCTTAATGCTTTTCAGAAATGAAAAAACTTAAAATTACTTTATCACAGAATGTCTACGTCAGGTCTCAAACTTAGTGTTGCATTTTAAAATTTTGGTTATACAAAATAAACCAACATCAAACTAATTATATCCACAACTAATTTAGATAAAAGTGAAAATAAATGATTAAAATATCCAAGCTAATAAATGCAAGATTATTTAAATAACTTTCAGTCCTTTAGGTTATCCAAGGCAATGGAATGAAAAAAATCTCCTTATTAAATTTGAAGTTCAATATTTAATTAGAGGAATTCAATACAGGGGTGAGCAAAAGCAGGCTTACAGTTGTGAGTATGTGAAACAGAGTTTATTCTTGTATTGTTATTTATTTTTATATTATTTATTTGTAGTAAACTATAAACCTACTTTTTCCCACCCCGTATATTTCTCCATTTTCCATAGAGATTCCTATAGAGACAAAATAAATTTTTACAACCATAAAACTATATTTTTATTATTTATTTTTAGCTTCCCTTTATTTATAAGTAATGAATATTTTTGGAGATAATTTAGAAGATCCAGATTTTGGAAAGGAAGAAAATAAAAACCATCCATTATTTTATCACCCTAAAATACTGCTATGAACATTTTGGTGTCTATCTATTCAGACTTCTTTTTGCCTTTTTATATAACGCATTGTTTCAATAAAAAAGAAAATCATAACATTTTTTATGCAACCTGCATTTTTTGCTCAATCACATATTGAAAATATATTTATATTTCATTGAAACATTAAGTTTGGATATCTAGTTTGTTTATAAGCTGTGATAAAGATTCTTATTAGATATGTTATTTATATTAAAAGGCATTAAACTTACTAATAATTTCTTCTACTGAATTTATGGGATAAAAATATTCCTGATTTTGGAGAGGAAAAAGTCAGTCAGGATTAGACTTTGTCAGGTAAAGTTTTATGTAACAATACTCATGCAGTACTTACTACCTTCCAGGCGCTATTCTAAACACTTCACAAAGATGAACTCATTTACTCCTCCTCCTAAGACTAGGAAGTACCTCCACTTCTATCCCCATTGCACAGATGGGAAAATGAGGACCAGAGGGTTTAAGCACCCTGCCCGGTGTTGCATAGGTAGTAAGCAGGAGCGCTAGTCTGGCATTAGGGTCCGTTCCCTTACAAGGCCTCTGTGGTTCACTGAGTCATCTGAGCAATGGGGTTTGAGGTGTTGGGTGGACAGTGTGGTGGTATCCCAGCCAGGGAACTTGGTGGGCACTGGGATGGATCAGGGAATGGGGTAAGTCTTACTCAATCTTTTTGAAATTAAAGAAACAGGGGGGAGGGAAGGGGAGAAAAGGCATACAACTGTAATTGAATAACAATAAAAAAAAAAAAAAGAAACCTAGAAATTCTTAGATCAGGAACAGAATTCCAGGCATCGATTATTCTGTTAGGACCCAAAATGGAAAGCCATATCTGAGGAAATCTGTGTCACCATCTCTTCAAATCTTTTGTGATTTTATAACGAGGCTTTCTAAAACATAACTATTATGCAGGATGTAATTTTTTCTTTTTCACCATTTTGCTGTGAAATAAATCCAGTTAATATAATTTACTTAATAAGATTTTTAAACTGTATTTACAGAGATGTGCTCTTTCAAATGCCCAAAAAGTTTGCTCTCTGGGTTTTGAAATAATTCTAAGAAATTCTATTCTCACAGAGATCTCATAGAGAAGTTACAACATAGTACCACCTGTTTTCCATCAAAGTTAGTGAATGTAAAGATTAATTTAAAAGCAGTCTATCCTACAAACAAAATTGAAACAGACTCATAGAGAATGGACTGATAGTTGCTAGAGGATAAGGGGATTGTGGGATGAGGTGGAAAAGGTGAAGAAATTACGAAGTACAAATTGGTAGTTATGAAACAGTCATGGGGATGTAAAGTACAGCATAGGGAATACAGTCAGTAATATGTAAGAACTAGGTACGGTGCCAGGTGGGTACTGGTAATATTGGGAGGAGCACTTTTTAAAGTATACAATTGTCTAAACCCTAGGCTGTACACCTGAAATTAATACAAAATGATATTGAATGTAAACTGGAAAAAAAGAAAGCAGTCTATCCTAAAAGCAACCTTAAAAGAGGCAGCTAAAATCAGCAAAAGACCTGGCTCCCTGTGACAATGATACCAGTTTTGGAGCAACTTAGGCCCGAGGACAGAACTCTGTAGAAGGCTCCGGGGGCGATGTCAGCATGAAAGATTCGCTGTTCTGATCCACCCTGAGGCTTCCCTTCTAGGAGGAAGTTTGCTGTAGATTTTTTTTTCTGCTACATTTATAGGGCCTAGAGTTCTCAACATTGTTTCAAACTATTAGCACAATATGTAAAATTTAATTCTGTTAATAAACCCAGTCCGTGGTGAACTGGAGTAAGAGAGGAATTTAACCAGGCAATGGAACAGGTGAGGGAGCACAAACAGAATAAATGAGCAACAGGAGTAAGGTGTATCGTATTTTATACCATATCCTATCATGCCATATCCTATATGAGATCATCTTATTTCATATTACATCATTTCATATCATGTCATGTTAAATCATATCACATTACATCACATTTTAGAGCTAGTTCAGACCACTTACACTAAATCAAAGGCAACTACAGGAAAATAAATTTGCTGAACTGAAAACATCACTTTGCTAGATTTCATTGGAAGTCTTGTTCAGGGGAAGACTTGGTTCCCATAAAACCGCATCGCATCCCCTTTTTGTCACTCAGGGGGACTGTTGTGAACTTCACTTTGCTGCTGAGAGAGCCTTGGTGAGGCTGGATTCTCCGTGGTGCAACTGAGAACGGAGAGGAGTCTGGATAGGGCTGGGCGAGGGGTCTTCTACCTCAGAAAATTGCCTCGACAGGCCATTACTCCCTGTGCTAGCAGCTGCCCTCACCAACCATGCTGTTCAGCAAGCTTAATATAGGAAACCAAGTGACAAGCATCAGCTGAAAACCTCTAAATAACCAGACTTAAGCTTGATCAAGGTAACATTAATGAGTAGCTTAGTTTCACTTCCGCTGGCTGAAAGACAGTTTGATCACAGGGCAAAATGACCATGAGTTGAGCTAGGAGAACCTGTGGAGTTGTCATTGCTTCATTTCACTATTTGAGGATTCTCTCTTTAAATTTAAGATAGTTGAAGCAGGATAGTTTGAACACTGACCTAGATTTACTCCACAAATGGCCTCAAAACTGACAGAAAACTCCTTTTGAGAACTGGCAAACTGAAGTCAACACATGGAAGGATACTAAAGAAGGGCTCCAAACAAATATTTTCAAAGATGCTTTTATTGCTATTACTTTGTTAAAAAAAAAAGTAGAACTGTTCTTCCACTCATTCATTCATTCAATCATCAGCAAATATGTTAAGTGGTAGTAGGTACCAGCAACATCCAGAGGTGAGCGAGATCCCAGCCCTGTGGCTGCTGCGGGGGCAGCTTCCGTCAGAGTCACGTCCTTCCGTTTGTGACCAACTCTTCCAAGCTGACCCATCTGTGAACCAAGCTTGGGTTTTTCTTCCTCTTAGCTGGTCATAGGGAAACCACTATGAGGTCATAGGTGTGAACTAAGAAAGAGATGTCAGTCAGTGTAACACCGAGGGGATCCGGGGGTGGGGGGGCTTGAGTCATCTTTCTCGCAGCTCATTTTTGCCTTCTGCATCTGCTCAAGCACACTCTCCAGTGTTCGGGTTCTCTCTTATAGTGGACTGCTGCTGGGCCCGCCTAGCCTGTAACTTGGGGATTTGAGAGCATCCAGCTTCGGATGAGCAGTTCTGGCCACAGGGTCACTTGATGTCCCATGGTGAGGTACTCGGACTGTATCAGGGCCATCCAGGAGCTGCCTTTTTGACAAAGCGCATTTTTCTGCCACAGATGGCACAGTCTTGCTTTGAGAACCCCAGGGGTCTGCACTGCAGTCCTCCCACTGGGACTTGCCAAGAACTCACATGGTGTCTTTTCTTCCACAGGCACCCCTGCTCCCGTGGGATCTGCTGGGTTGTATGACCCCAGCAGCAAGGCTGCTTTTACTAAAAAGGGACGTGCTGCAGAGCCTTCTTGCTCTGGGTTCCTCTCCAAAGCTAGCAGCCTTCCAAGTCACATTATGAATAGATTGAAGCAGAGTGCCTCCATGTAGAATGTTCTGCAAGCAAAATCTAGAGAAGGCTAACTAGTGGTGTGCTTCTTTCTTACCGGTCGGAAGGAAAAGATGAAGTAAGCCCTTTACTTGGAGGGGTTCCTTCAACGTCCTGCACTATTCTGGCAGGCCTCTGGATCTTTGTGGGGTGACATCTCAGCCTCTGCATTACATACCTCTCATCACGGCAACTGGAGTACATGACACATCTTGCTCAACACGTATCTTCAAAATACTGGACCAATATAGTTTACGTGAACTATGCAGATAGTACAGATCCCCACGACAGAAACTGGAGGAATTAACGTAGTCCTGGGGGCAATCCTGTGAATTTACACTGTTGTCATTCCATATGAATTAAAAGAGCTTTTGACTCTACTTGCTGATTGACATGGAAAAGAATATACTCACCAGATCAGTAGGTACATGCTATATCCCTGAGGCTCTGTTAATCTGCTCAAGTAAAGATACCACAGCCAGCCCAGCAGCTGCAACTGGGGCTGCTTCTTTGTTAAATTCAAGTAGTACACAACCACCCACCATCTGGCTTTTGTAGATGCCAGAAAAAAAAAGTAAGTGGGAACCACGACCCCTGCGACCTTGAAATCTTTGCAGTGACTCTCTAATCTCTGCCATGCCCCTCGGAAACGTGGTGTGGTTTTTTGTCTTGCCTGGATTGGGAGGTGGGTAGTTTCAGGAGATTTCATTTGGACTTTTCTTCTACAATAGCTCTTAACTCTAAAAGAAAACTAAAGTAAAAACTTGGATCTCATCACATTCCAATGAACAAGAGGGCTACAACTTGAAGAACAAGGTATTTCAATCTCTAAACTTTATGCAAGCTATGTGTCTATGACACACAGCTCTTGTGCCCGTGCTCACCCTCTCAAGTGGCCTCTATACTTCCTTCACACCCCAGTGCTCTGCCAGCAGCCGCTTTCCGCCCCGAGGCTTCCCTCTTATAGCCAGTGGGGTACCAGCCGCAATCTTCTTAGAGCTTCTGGCAAATGTGAAAACCTGGAAACAGGAGAGACTTAAGTCCCATTCACCAATGGGGAAGGGAGCCTGGATAAATCCTCCAGTCTTATATTCCTCAGGCAGACAGTCATGAGGTCCATTCTACCCCGCTTTTTAGAGTGATTTCTAGAGAGAACACCCCAGTTTCCCGCAGTGGTGATCAGCTTGATAATCCACCCGCCCCTTTGATTTGGCTTTCCTTCCATCCCAGTTCCACTGTTCCACATTCCCACTCCTATCCTCCAGGATTGCTCACCGAAATCCAGTACCTGCATCCAAGTTCTTGTTTCAGGATCTACTACGTGAGCCGGGTGTGGCACTACTGAATATCAAGTTCATACGTGTTGTGATAGAAAGTCAGAAAATACATGTAGGCCCTCAGAAGAAAAACTCATACACGATCTGCTACCTAGACATAAGCTTTCTTGACCAGAGATTTTCAACCAGTGTGCTACAAGAATACTTGAGACATGCAGTACGTGGCTATTTAGTCAGGGGCACTGACCTCTTTTCCCTTAGATTGTCAAATTTAAAAGTGACAACAGCCAACACAACAAGAGCTGTCTGGTTTGAATGAATCAAAATTAGACTTATTGTTTTCATTAGGTTGGCAAAAAATAGAATTTTTTTGGTGTGCTTTTTTTTCGGTGGAATTTTAGTAGTTAGTTTTTGTATGCCATGAGATGAAAAAGGTTGAAAATTGCTGTTCTAGACTATGGTTTATGCATATACTTTAAGAAATGGGACCATTTAAAAAATTGTACTTATTCTGAATATTGAAAGCATCTTTTCATGTGCCTCTTTGTGACTTTAAAACAGTGACTGCATGGGCATGGTATTCTGTCACTGAGTGCTACCATAATTGATTCAACACTTACATTTGGACATTATGGTTGTTCCCCAGCTTTTTTATTCTAAAGCAGGGCCAAGATTTACATCATTAAAGCTATTTAAGAAGTAGTAGTAGGTCTCACTTATATGTGGAATCTGGAAAAATAAGGACAAATTTATAGAAAGAAAATGGTGGTTGCTAGGGGCTGGTGGGGAGGAAAAATAGGGAGATATACGTCAAAGGATACAAACTTTCAGTTATACGCTGAATAAATTCTGAGGGTGCTACGCACAACACAGTATCTATAGTTAATCATATGGTATTGCATACTTGAAAATTGCTGAGAATAGATCTTAAGCGTGCTCACCATAAGGAACGAGTTGACTCTGTGAGGTGACAGATGTGTTAATTATCTTGATCTTAGTAATCACTCCACAATGTATACTATCACATCATCACACTGTACACTTTAAACATATACAATATCTATTATTTCTCAGTAAGGTTGGAAAAAGTATTACTAGAAAAAGACCATACATTCGGAAATTAAGAATTTTATACGTCTAAGAGGAAATAAAGAGGAAAATTTACAAGGAAAAAAGTGGTAACAGTATACATCATGGTTGAAAGCACAGCCTCCGGAGTCAAGCTGTGGACTTAAATCCTGGCTCCTCTGCCTGTTATTTGTATAGTTTTTATCAAGTTGCTGCACTTCTCTAAGCCCCAGTCTCCTTATGTAAAAGTATAATAGTAGTAGATCATACATTATAGGATTGCTATAAGAATTATAAATTACTTTGGGCAAAACACTTAGAATAATACCTGATGCATAATAACTGTTCAATAAAATTTAGCTATTACTATTGATTATCTCATTAGGATTAATTCCTAGGAGTAGAACTATTTTTTCAAAAGGTATACATTTTTAAGGTTTTGATACAAATCATCAAATTTAAGCTTAATATTAATAAATCAATATTCATACTGTTATTAACATCAATGATATTTCCATGGGTGCAACTAGTATATTGTTTTTAATACAATAGGCTAAATGTTAGTTTTCTTACAAATTCCATGTTTTTGGTTTGGAAATAACGCCAGGAGCCATTTGGTTTCCTCTTCCATCAATGAGGTTAGGCTATTTGACGCTGTGGTAACAAACAATCCCATGATCTCGGTAATTTAAAACACAGGTGGTTTCTCACTCGTGCTGCATGTCCCATATGAGTGTAGTGGTGGGAGGGAGGCTGTCTACTCCTCAGAAGTCATGGACGAGGGCTAACAGCAGTTCCATGATGCTTCCAGGATTCATGAGGCAGGAAAAGAGAAAGTGGCAACACACACACTGGCTTTTGAAGCTTCTGCCTGAATGGGACACATATCAGTTCCACTCATATTACATTCTTTAAATAAAACATGTAGCCAAACCTAACTGCAACAGGGAAAGGGAACTGTAATCCTACTCTGTGCTCGGAAGAAGAGATGATTCACACTCTTTGTGAACAGCCTTAGTGACTCCCAACCACACACTTACTTGTTTTTTGGTTTATTTTCATTTTTTTTTTAATTGAAATGTTGTTTATCTTTAAATAGGTAATAGATTTACATGCCTAAAAATTCAAAAGCTACAAAATGTTGTAGAGTGAGAAGTCCATGTCCTGCTCGTGTCCTCCTCTCCTGGAGCCAATGAGTGCTAGCGATTTTACCGCATACTTCATTAGTAGATACGTGTGTGCATGTATGCACATGCGCACACGTGAGTGCTGGCTATTCTCTGCCCTCGGATCCATCCTCCACCACTTACGATCTGCTCTGTGCCCAGGGCGCTGACCCCTGTGCAGACATCACCCAGGTTCCCATACCTTCCGATGGTGTGTTGAATTTGTTCAATGCGAGGCATCCACAGGAGCCTGAAGCACAGCAAAGGAGAAAGATTGGGGCCTTCCCTCCCCACCAGCCATTTCCTCTGTTTCAGAGCTACAGTTAGGGTGTTGGCTGAGTCTCCCTATAACTACAGCTCTTGCTGGGATCCCCTCCTCTGGGTCTCTATGTCTCAAGGGGCCTCGGCAATACTGTTCCCTCTTGTTGTTCCATAAGATGTAGGATGGTGATGGCTTCCTGCCACTGCTTGTCCCTGGGAGCCCCAGTCTCTGTCTTTTAAAAAACAGCTTTATTGTGATATCATTCACATACAATTCACCCACGTCAAGTGTGCCACTCAGCAACTTTTTGTATATTCACAGGTTTGTCAGGAATAATCTGTCAGCACTGTCTCCCTAACCTTGCCCAGACCTTTATAAATAGTCTCTTCACTGAATTTTCGTCAGATTTTCATCTAAGTGTGTTCCATTTCCTAGTGTGACACTGTCTGATTATCTACACAGTGCTGTGCTGGTGCCAGCTCCTACCAACGCATGAGAGCTAATTGTTAAGTTTTCAGGAATTTTGTGGTCGGGCTTAATAACCCGACCACTAATAAAAAGTAAATTAAGCCCTGGCTGGGTGGTTCAGTTGGTTGGAGCACTGTCCTGTACACCAAATCTTGCGGGTCTGACCCCTGGTCTGGGCACATACCTAGGTTGCGGGTTCCATCCCCCATCGGGGTGTGTAGGAGGGGCAACCTGTCAATGTTTCTCTCCTGCTTTCATGTTTCTCTCTCTCTCTCCCCCCTTTCCTCGCTCTCTAAAATCAATAAACACATCCTTGGGTGAGGATTAAAAATAAAAAAGTAAATTAAATATATTATGAAAAAGGTAATAAATACTGAAACTGTATCATTTTCTACTTATTTGACTACATGTTGCTCTTATCTGTGTATCTGGAGATTATTCGTGTCTACTGTATCTGCCTGGTGGGAGCACTATATAACAATGTGCACGTAGGTGAGTGCATCTCCTCCCAGCTCTGCACTCAGTGGTGTCACTTCGGTAGCTCGAAATAAGCCATCGTGGGCATACTTCCACCACAGAAATCAGCAACCGATACAGATCAGGACTTAATTGGTTTTTTTCATTAATTGTCTAGACTTAAGAAAATAATGGTAAAAATGTTAATAATACAAATGAAACCTAAAAGTTTGTTATTGTGAATATAAGAAAAATTGAGGAAATGCCCTTCCGGCATTTGAAATCATTATCCAGTTCAGCAAAGAAGTTCCTCTCATCATTGGTGAACCAGTGAAGTCCCAGAATAGATTTTTAGTGTTTTTTCATATCACCTGTCAATAAACATTCATAGAACAACATTTTGGGGAGTTGATGGTTGAACATTTATCAGCACACCACAGTACACACACACACACACACACACACAGAATTTAGATATCATTCAATAACACCAATAGAGTTCCTCAATCTTTTTTAGGTTTGCATTATATGTATCTCCTTGATGGATATTTAGGCAGCGGTCTTTTGCTGTTACAAAACAATGCTACAGTGAATCACCTATGAATCACCCATAAATGTATTTGTAATTTCAGTAGTTATTGCCAAATTGCTGCCTACAAAAATTCCATCAATGGATACTCCTACCAGTAATGTATAAGAATGTCTGTTTCTCACACCCTCAACAATATAGTGTGCTACAAAATGCTTTATGCTTTGCCATACCATCGTTGTTAATGGTTACTAATGATCCATTAAGATTGGTGAAATGCGATTTTAGCTAACAGAAAGCAGAGTTATCACATTTCATCATAATTACAGTTTGTTTTAAATGATAACCTGTAAGTGACTTTTTTGAGCAACAGTTACAGTTTTTCTTGGAGATGCAATGTAGGAAGCCAGCTTTCTCAGGAGCAGGCTGATCATGCCAGGAACATAAGAACTGGCAACTGGAAAGAAATATTTGCAGATAGCCTATCCTGGAAGTAGGAAGGCACAGCACTGTTTTCAAGATTTCTGCTGAGAATGAAATAGGTTCAGTAAGTAATTAATATTTTGGCTCTTCCACTTCAAAACCAATATGGGAGATTTTCTTCCAGTAGATACTGGAAAAAAGTGAAAGAGAAGTGCTAGTTTACAAAAGATATGTCTATGTAAATTTAGTGATTTGTGGCAGTGCTCGACAATCGTGTACTGGAGTCCCCCAGGAAGGTGGAGGAGAGACCCAGGCGAGGGCAGAGTGGTTTCTGCTAAGGTGCAATCAGACCCACTGTGAAGGACCTAAGGGATTTTGAGCACAGCTTCCACTTATCCACCCCTGGGTATAACCTGATGTTTGCACAGGAAACTGTGTACTCATATAATTTAACTTCCTTGACATCTCTCCTGTCTTTACTCCCTTTCCCACTTCAAAGAGAAACAAAATTTCCTGTACAGATAACTGATAGAGACTCAGTCCTTAAGACTGGGCTGGAAGAAAGCACATACAGATTAGGACCTGACTAGTCATATTTCCTTATCCACACCGCTTATGGGTTGTCATCATTCCTTTTATAAACAGGTGCTAGTAACTGACATCAAAAGTAGCCTACGTGCTCTAAATTCATGGGCATCAGACTTAGGCTTTGAATCCTAGCTCACTGCTCAGTAGCTCTGTGACATTAGGAATTTATTAGACCTTTTGATCTTCAGTTTCCTCACCTATAAAATGGAGAAAATAACAGTTCTAACCTCACAAGGGGATTTTGAGGAAATCACACATTCCATATAAGCCATAGAGCCAGTGCTTGACATATACATGCTATTGCTCGAGATATGTTGTCCATTATTTTTCATAGAAATGCATACTGTAAGTTGTGTGCACCCTTATTGAGCAGTGGCCATTCAGTTATTTACAATAGATCTTTGTTGTCTTTATGAATTCCTGAGCTAAAGAACTCCACTGATCTCCTATTGAGAGAGCGTTGCGAACTAGATTTTGACTGAAAAGAGCAGGTGAAAAGAGAAAAATGGTGCTCTTTCCAGCCACTGTCATGAGCTTTATTCCTGTCTGGGTTGGCTACATGACACACTTGAGTTGATCCAGGCTTAGTTTTAAGTAACCATTTATTCTGCTGAATGAAATTAGAGCCCATGTGCATCTTTTATAACACATAAGCAGGCCCTAAGTAATCACCTATGAGAAGAACTTTACTAAATGCTACCCTGGTGTCCTAGAGGAGCTTCCTCAACTTAATTCAGTAGGCTCTTTATTTGCTTAGAGTAGAATTTGACATTCTGATTCTTCCCAATGATTCTGCATTGGAATCTAGCAGACCTGGGAGTTGGCTGTGCATATAAAGCATGGAACACTTTTCTTTTGCCCACAGTTTAATTATATAGAGAGAGTGGAAAAAAGTTTTGCCACAAAAGCCTAATATGGCCTACAATACATTGAATTCATGACAGAGATTCCTTCTCTCTCTCTCTCTCTCTCTCTCTGTCTCAGCAAAGCAACTGAGCTTGATTATAAGACCACCTTTGAAAAACAGTTCTAGTTTAAATGGATAACTCTTTATTGAGAATGTAATTATCTGTGCGGTGCTGCGTGGCGTGAATATTAAGATAAAGAAGGTACTGTCACTACTCCTAAAAACTCACCATCTAAGGAACAGACAGTAACTGCAGAACAGTTATAAAATGTGGTAGGTGCAAAAATGTAGAAACTCTGAGGAAACCACTAATTCCACCAGGGTGGCAGGAAGGAAGGTGCTAAGAAAAACTTTGCAGAAGTGATTTTTTTTCTCTCAGAAGTGACATTTTAATTGGATCTTAGAGGATCTCCAAGATTTTTGGAGACAGAGAGTAGAGAAATAAAAAACCAACATGAATAGAGGAAGAGAAGCTCAGGGTTGGGAGATGAAGCTCAGAAGATTTGTGAAGTCCAGGTTATGAGGGTGAGGGTTTAACAGTCTTTCCAGAATGAATGGGCTTTATCCTGAAAGCAACAGGATATTTACTTCCATTTTATTTCTTTTATTTCCATATCCTGGAAATGAAAGGTTCTCAGTTGGGGCAGTGACCTGAACAGGTTTGGTTTTGAGAAGGCCATTGCTGAAGCCGTGAGGAGCTAAGAGATAAGCTTGCTAAGGGGGCTTGTGGCCAGAGAAGCAGCTAGAATGATGGCTGTGGAGAACATCTAAGGGTGAGTTGTGGAAGGAAGTGAAGGAGGCTTGTAAGAAGTGATCTTCAGAATTAAAAGTACCACAGGCCCTGACCAGTGTGGCTTGGCTGGTTGCAGCATCATTCCATAGACTGAAAAGTTATGGGTTTAATTCCCGGTCAGGGCACATGCCTAGGTTACAGGGTTGATCCCCGGCTGGGGCACATATGAGAGGCAACCAATCATTGTTTCTCTCTCACATTGATGTTTCTCTCCCTGTCTTTCTCTCTCTCTTCCCCTCTCTCTAAAAATAAAATATTTTTTTTTTAAAAAAGAGTAACACGAGACAAGTATAAAGCAGCAAGGAAAGAGTGGGTAAGGAAGAGGCATTGATCATCAGTGTCAACCACTGTCCATAGTTCCAGTGGGAAGGAAACTAAAAAGAACCTATTGGATTGGGCAACCAGACTATTTTTAGTGACTCTTTTGAGACCATTTTCAATAAAATGAGCAGAATGGAAACCAGATACTGTGTCAGACATGGAAAAATATAATGTACAGGAAATACAAAGATAGGCAGGTGTTGATGTTGCCTCCCTCAAGGAGGGTAGTTTTTAAGAGCAACTGATGGGAATTATGAGAATTAGGAGCCAAAAAGGTATAATGCCAAAAACCAGACAGACGAGAAACATTTGCAGAATGATGTCACCCTGCCTTCTTGGATGATATCACTTTGTTCCCCAGATGTTTCACCCAGACTGCATGAGTCAACATCTATATTTGGGCATAAGGAGAACTACCTTTTGTGCTGTGTGCCAGTTCAGAAGTCTGTCTGTGTTAGTCTGGTTTAGCTCTGCCAAATTATTCTAGGCTTATGACCTCACCAACAGCCCCTGGTAGTTAATCTGTTTAATATCTCACAGCTTGAATTCCAGCACACTCACTTTAAAGCAATGTAATCTTAATTGGGTTTTTCCCCCTTTGCATTTGGAAGACATTAGGTTTATATTTATAAGTACAGTAATAGCTAATACAAAAAAGGCAAAAGTGGAAATGTCAGAAGCAACCATAAATAGATCCAAGAGATTATATAGATTACTGTGCATGACTAGTATAATAGTAATAGCTTCCACGAATTAAGTGCCCAGTGTTTGCCAATTTTCAAAGATTGTTTCTAGTTCTCATGATAGCTCAAAAATGTAGCTATGGTTTCCAGCTGAAAAAAAAGTAAGTAATTTGCCTATGTTCCACTCGGGCAACAAATGGAAGAGTAGGGACCCAAAGCCAGACCTGCTCCCAGAGCCCATGGTCTTTAACTTCACTGTGCTGTCTTCTCCAAAATTTCATGATGTCATAATTGTACAAGAAAAGTCAACCATGTCCTGGCCAGTGTGGCCTACTTAGTTGGTTGGTGCATCATCCCATAAACTGGAAGGTTGTGGGTTCAATTCCCGGTCAGGGCATATACCTAGGTTGTGGATTCAGTCCCTGGTCAGGGCATGTATGGGAGGCAACTGATTGGTGTCTTTCTCTCAAATCAGCATCTCTGTCTCTGTCTGTCTCTTTCTCTCTCCACCCCCCTTCCTTTCTTTCTCTCTGTAATCAATGTGTATATCCTCAGGTGAGGATTAAAAAAAAGAAAAGTAAACCAATAAACCAATTCATCTCAGGTATGCTCACAAGGCATGGCCTAGATGTCTAGTTCATTTCTAGAAGCTCTTATAATTACTCACCTAACTTTTATTTGGAAGTAAACATTACAAATTACATGTGGTTGGCCAAACTTAATAGTAAGTGACTCTATCTTCGGTGGGTGATCAGAGGAAAACATGAGAAAGGAAAGAAGACCAGGGCATTAGACAACAGGAACTATGCCTGAAGGGAAATTCAAAGTCAAAGAAGAGCTGGAGATGGATTCTTATAAGATCTTGCAAAGACATGACTTTTCTGAAATTTTGAACTATAGTGATTCTTTCTTTGGCTAAATTATAATGAGATCACTTATCAGAATTCTTTCTTTTATACTAAATTCATTGCCATGATCAGCAAACAAGTATGGCAATGTTTATTTAGGAAAGAAAAGGAAACTAATTGGTCAGTGCCTGTCCTGGTACCTAGTGCATAGTAGTTGCTCAGTAAATGTGAATGAATGAATGTCTACTTTGTCCCAGACACTGCTATGTGTTTTTGTGTAGTGGTTTAGGATTAAATAGAAGTCAAGGAGAGGGGCATTGAGGTATTGATTTGGGTGTTTCAGGCTGGATTGCTGAGAAATCAAGTGTCTGATTTTTGATACTATTATAGGGCTATTTCCAAATAAAGCACACCAATCAAAGAAATTATTTTGGTAAGGTCACAGGGACATCAGTGTCTTGTAGATTTGTTGTGTCTAAGATTCCATGGAACAGAGAAGGGGAAACTAAAGGAGAGGAAGCAAGGAGAAAGCTGCTTCTGAATGCCTGCACTTTGTACAGTGGCATGTGGGAGGCAACCCACAAACATCTGTTGCACTATCAATCTCTCTATAATCAGTGTAAGTCATGTGTGTTCAACTGAGCTTTCTGGGGTCACATTTTATTTTATATCCAGATAGTAGTTTATATTCTCCTTGATGACAATGAATTTCTCATGAGCAGAGACCCGTCTCCTTTTGCTTAGCATTTTATCTCCAACACTAACAAGGTAGTTGGCATATGACAAGTGTTCAATGAGTGTTGTTTGGGGAGTGAATGAACCCTGCACCATTAAAGATTCTGGCTCCAAGCATTTTGGGGGACACCTAGGTAGTCCTGGCTCTCGTTGTCATCTCACACCCAAACTGCTGATCAGTCTTTGCTGTGTGTGTAGCAATTGCTTCTCTGGGCTGCTGTGATCTCCTCTTTAGTCCCTGGATGACAGCAAGTGGCTGGGGTATATTTCCTCCTACTGATGAGAGTTCCAGTTGACTTGGTCTTTTGTGGGTTGAATAGTGTCACTGCAAAATTCATGTCTACCCAGAACCTGTGAATATGAGATTGTTTGGAGTCAGGATTTTGCAGATGTAATCAGGTTAAGATGAGGTCATATTGGATTAGGGTATGTCCTAAATCCAATGACAGGTATCTTCATAGAAAGAGGGAGATTTGTTCTTAATTTCAATGTCTCTGGTTATATTTTGCTTGCTTGTTTGTTTTGTTAATTAGGTTCCACTTATAGGTGAGATCATACGATAGAACAAACTGACTTTAACCAGGGGGGAGGTGGGAAGGGATATTGGAGGAGTTAGGGGGAAGGGTTGTCAAGGAACCTGTATAAAGGACACATGGACAAAGCCAAAGGTGGGTAGAATCAAGGGTGGGAGGTGGGGATGACTGGGGTGGGGGGGAATGGTAGGGGAGAAATGGCAAAAACATAAAGTATTTGTTATAGAGGAAAAAAAAGAGGGAACTTTGGACATAGAGACACAGAGGAAATACAGGCAAGGAGGCCATATGAAGACTGAAGCAGAGATTTAAGTTTCAAGGAACACCAAGGCCTGCTGGCAACCACCAGAGCTATGAGGAGACACAGAGGGATCCTTCCCTAGCGCAGAGGGAACATGATGCTGCCAACAACTCAAGTTTGGACTTCTAGCCTCTAGAACTGTGAGGGAATAAAGTTCTGTTTCAAGCCACTCAGTTTGTCATAATTTGTTATGGCAGCTGCCTGCTTCCTGATACCCAGGGCTCTCACATCTCCTTGCCTGGCTCCAACCAGAAGAAATGGGAAAAACATAAGTTCACATCCAAAGAGTCTCTCTAAGATTATTTCCCATTCTTACTGCCATTGAAGAAGGCTTGAGCATATCACATATGGAAGTTCTACTTGTTTTTGCAGTCCTTCCTTGTCAGGCCAGGAGAGGAGTGGCATCAATCTAAAGTACCATCCACCCCAGGCACTCTCTAGCACGTTACCGGGTTATATATTCTTCATAGCAATACCTGCAATTATCTTGTTCACTCATTTTTTTAATTGACTGAGTCATTCCTCCTTAAAATTTAAGGTCCATGAGAATAGACCTTTTCTCTTTGGTTCATGGCTAAATCTATAGGTCCCCGAACAATACCTGAAACATAGCAAGTGTTTGAAAAATTTTACTGACTGACTGAATGAGTAGCATTGTCAAAAATGTGTAATAATGTCAATTTCAAATTTAGAAAGGAGATCTTCACTCTAGAGAGAAATTCTACATTTTTCCTTGAAAGGGAATACAGTAATGGTGGGCGGGGGGAGGGGTGGTTTATGTTAATAGGTTATAAAATGAAGACTCACAAAGTTGGCTTACTACCAACACATTGTGAATAATAGAGCTGATTCTAAAGGACATACTTCCTTCTAAAAGTGAAGCGTATAGAGATCTAAATGTATCTTGGATTTAAGGCAAAATGATGCTTAAAGTTTATTGTTTCTAAAATATCAGGCATGTGAAAGTTGTCAACGGATATACTAAATTAAGCAGAAAATTAAAATGAATTATTAGCATTCAGACCTGTTCTGATGATGAATTTACTAACTATTGTCAGGATATGTTCTTCTTATTTTGGCAGGTCAAAATTTTGAAAGCAATTCTGAATAGAGGGATGTTTCTATCCTATGAAGGTCTTACAGCATGGAATATCTTATCAGCTCTCAGGGCTTTGGACGCTGGAGTGCTTCAAAGAGACAGATGGTTGGCACTTCTAGTTGACATGGCTGGATGCATGAGGGAGATTACCTCTTATAAAGAAGTCCATTCATTGACTTAGAAAACACATCCCATCTTCCCCCGACATGAGTAAGACACATTCAGAGACACATGAGCTTTCACATGCCTTCATGTTTCTCTCTAATAAGTTCCTACTTACTGCACCAAAAGCAACCCAGTATGCTTTTTGGACAATTTTTTGAACTATATCTTCTTAATGAAAAATGATTATTGTATTGCTGAAAACTGAGAAACCATATACATCAAATACATGTATTTTTCCACAGCATTTTCTAATACTGAGAAATCATCCTAACTAATCTCTAAAATATACTATCAAAAATTGAACAAGGGAATATAGAAATATAAAGAACTTAAGTGAAAGAAAGCAATATAATTAACAGAGGAGGAAAAGTCACAAAGACTCTGATTTTAATTAACAGAAGAACACCACTTATTTTATCTAATGACATATAACAAACCATCCTAAAACTTTGTAGCTTAAAACAATACAAATTATTTACTTCTTTATGATTTTGCAAGTTGGTCAGGAGTTGGTGGGCATAGCTCAACTTTCTGCTCCATTTGATGTCACCTGGGTGTATCAACTGCTCCTGGAGGGTGGAAAACCCCCAACTGGGGCCTGGCCCACAGTCGAGGCTTGTGCCCTGACTGGGAATTGAACCAGTGACCTTTCAGTTCACAGTCTGGCATTCAATCCACTGAGCCACACCAGGCAGGTTGATATGCATGGTTTTCAATAATCAGAAAAATGTTAATAATAATTTTAAAAAGTGACACTGAATCTGGTATCTTATTTGTAAATTCTGATGACCATGGGCCAAACCCCATTGAAATCTGACTCAATGTCACTCAAACCACTGGTGTTTGCAGCTCTCGACAGACCCCCAGTGCCCTGCCATGCTGTGATGGCGTTCTGTGAGTAGTGCTTTCCTGGAGAGCAGATCAAGCAATCCTAGCAAGCTGCCTTTACAGGGGCCAACTTTAGGAAATTTAGACCATCCTGATTAAAAATGGTAGGGCATTGGTATTTCAATTAGTTATATGTACAATGGTTGATTAAAAACTAAATTATTCTGACATGTTTGCAGTTACCCCAGGACCAGCGATATATCAGGTAAGTGGTAACTTGTTATTGCTAACGTTGACACTTGTTACTTCTGTGGGTGAAGTGCTCATGAGTCTGGAAATCTGTGAGAAATGGCATGATTTTCCTTAGAATCAGAGCCACTCCCTATACCTGATTACTTTCCTTAATCCTTTGAGTTTGGGTATAAAATTTTTTAGGGCTTCGTTTCATTTAGAAATCTAAAGGGAGAAAGCATTTGTCTCAGTTCTGAGATATGTGGGTAGACATGCATGTGTTTTCTGTTTCTGAGCCACACTATCCATAACGAAACACGGACAAAGTTTACTGGAGCCCTGTTATGTACAGGGCATTGCGCCAGGTGCTGAGCCAAGGTGCCATTCCTCAACTGCCAAAGCCTGGGACCCCATCTCACCTGGTGGAGGTGTGCCAGTCCTCAGCCTGGAAAACAGCTGGTCAGACCAACAGAAGTTGCTTTGATGCAGCACACCTCTTGGCATTAGGGAACCGGGTCCCGCCCTTCTAGGAGCTGTGTTAGAAATTAGTCCCCCTCAGCTTGAGGCCACTTCTTGGTGTTTTCTCACAGCCTGTCGTACCCTTGCAGATGCCCAGCAACCTGCACCACCTCACCAGTTGGAGATCTCTCTCAGGTCTTCACCCAGCTGCCATGCCTGCCACACTACCCCGTTCGTAGTAGTTTCCTATTGCTGCTGCAACAAACTGCCACACACTTGACAGTTTAAAAACAACACAGATTTATACTCTTATTGTTCTGGAGGCCAGATGTCCAAAATTTCCTTGGGCTAACTCAAGGTGTGGGCAGGACTGCCTTTTCCTCCAAGTTCTGGGAGAGAATCTGTCCTTGCCTGGGGCTTCTAGAGCTGCATTTCTTGGCTCACGGACCTTTCTTCTATCTTCAAAGCTAGCAGGGTACCATCTTCAAATGTCAGTCTTCCCCTCCATCTTCACATTATTTTGTCTGTTTCAAGAACCCTTGTGATTATGTCCAGTCCACTGGGATAATCCAAGACAATCTTCTGATCTCAAGATCCCCAGTAGAGCCACATCTGCAAAATCTCTTTTACCATCTAGTATTACAGTCACAGGTCCCAGGGATTAGGATGGACATTGTCATGTCCATGGGGAGGGGCACAGGGGCACCATTAGCCTACCACGCCATTTGATGTTGGCCAGCTGCTACTGCCATAGGCGCCCTAAATTCAACATGCCACTGCTCGTCAAGCGTGCTTTGTAATATGATACACATCTGAGGTGGAATTTTGATCCTACAGTAGTAGAGTGTGAGAGCGAGAAGTAGAACGTTTAGCAGGCTCTAGATTCGGTGGCTCAATTTTAATCCTGGTCTCTGTTTCTTCATCACTTACTTACAAACTGTGTGACCTTAGGGAAGTTACTTGACCTTTCTCAATCTCAGTTTCCTTTGTAAAATGACATCTGTCTCCCACAGTTATTGTGACAGTTAAATGAGACAATGCTCATGAAGTGATGAGTACTGGGCCTAACATAGAGAAAATAGTCATTACTCACTGTTATCAGTATTATTGGTCTATCTTCTTTACTGTACAGATAAAAACAAGAGGCTTAGAAGTGTTAAATAAGTTATCTTTGCCTCACACCCTCCACTTCAGAATCTATAGACAGGGAAAAACCAAGTGAGAGTACTTGGATCTTGGAAAGAAACCTCTTTCCCCTACCTGCCCAAATGCTGCCACTGTCACTTCACCAATACGGTCCCCCACGCCAGTCCAGAGGGTCTCTGAGCCTTCCATCCTCTTCCTTAGCAAAGCGGCTCCTGTCTTCTAGCCTCCCACTCTCCCCATGTGGGCCCTCAAACGTGTCTCAGGAAACGATTGCTGCATCACAGTTTTGATTCATGGGCCCACTACGAATGCTCATTGCTACTGCCTAGTGGATTTGGCTATCTAATTTGTATTTCAAAACCAGTATGTCAAGACCAAACTTTTGAATACCCCCAACCCCACTCCCACGGTCCCTTCCTGAATGCTGCCCATCTCAGTGAGTGTGACTGACACCATTCTCCTGAGTTGTTCAAACACTTCAGTCACCCCCCTATCTCTAACGCCTTGTGTTCAACCTGACAATGAGACTTATGTCTTCTCTCTTCAAGTTCAACTTCTTCTCATTAACTCTACTGATGCTACCCAGTCTCAAGTTCTAGTATCTCACATCTCGAGAATTGCCTCCTAGCTCCTCTCCTTGCTTTCTTTCTTACTCTCACAATCCTTCCACAGATGATTCAGATAATGTCACTTTACCAGTCTATCTTCTCCAGTGGCTTACAACTTACCTTGAAATCGTGGCCTGTAAGGCTCTGTGAGATCTGGCCCCTGCCTACTTCTCTGACCTCATTTCCTACCATATTCCCTTACACCTCTTGAGCCACAGTGGCTTTCTTGCTTTCTTGGGAACACCCCAAGCATGACCCTGCCCCAGGACATTCGTATATGCTATTTCCTTCGCCTAGGATACACTTCCCACTAGATAGCCTTAGGATTCATGGCCTCACTCCTTTCAGACCTTTGTCAAGTATCATCTCCTCACAGAGGCCTTTCCTTATCACCCCACGTAAAAAACATTCTCATCACTTTATTGTCTTTGGAGTGTTTATCATTACATGCCAGTGTATGTTATTCTGCATTGTTTATTGCTTTATTATCTGTCGCTCCACTGGGATAGAAGTTCCATGCTCACCATTGTATTTTCAGCACCTACAACAGCATTGGGTTCATAGTTGTCACTTAAGACATGTTTTTTATAATTAAAAAAATTAAAAGCTGCTTATGTGCCAGGTAGTGTTCTACATACTTTATAAGTATTAATTATCTTAATCTTCCTAATAGCCTATGAGATAGGCTCTGTTATTATTTTTCTTAGAGATGCGAGGCAGCTTCCTTCCTAACGTGATCTAGAAGCTTCCATCATTACCCAATCACCTTTGTCAGTAAGTATGCAGAGCACTGTACAGCAGGTCCCTGTGAATAGCTCTGTGGAGCCTCAGCCTGAGTATTCTTCCCTGGGGGAAGAAGGTACTTGAAGGACCGTGGCTCTGTTACCTCTATGCTTGTAAGGTTCCCCCAAATAAATTGTATTTTGCATTTGTACTGTGTAGCCCTTTTAGGGCATGTGTTCATACCTCTTTTGCACAACAATTAGATATTCCTATATTGAATTAGCTTTGTCATTCAAAAAGAAGACATGACCCCAAACCCATAAGGAGTGTCATGAAGGGGATTACTGTACTGATGAAGTTCTTAAAATGAATTTCAACCCACTGGTACTTGGTCTTTCCTGCTCTCTGCCAGAGCCTCTAACTGGCATGCACTTCCTGGAAGAGAACCTGGTAACAGAGCCCTGGGCTTGACTCCAAGACCACCTGTCTCACTGAGCGGACCTTGCTGGAAGTTCTAGCTGCTTCGCTTCCCATTTGGGGATCAGGGAACACTAAGTTTACCAGAAGAAGGTTTTAGAGGAAAAGTCAAAATCCCCTCCTTTCTAAGTGACCAACACACTGAATGAGATACTAGTCTTTGTCCTTTCTATATACGTTAGAGTCTCTTTCTGGAAATTTCTTCTGCTACTTCCAAGTCATTTTGTTTGGTTTTCCTCCACCCTCTTAGGATTTTGCCTGAAAGTCTTTATTTTTATTTGATGTAAAAATACAGGGCAAAGAATCCCATGTCCCAGATATGTTCCCATCATCTGTTTGCTTCACGGGCCAGTGTATTCTTTAATTTTCAGATGCCAAGTCTTTTTAGAGCTGATGATGTCATTCCTTGTTTTTTCTGTAGACAGTTTACACTCTCTGGTATTTCTTGGAGCCATTTCCAATGCCCTGTTGGATGCACTTCTGTCCCATTGGAATTCTATGTGTACTGTTTTTTCCCATTAATTTTAAAATACATGTACACACAGAGAGAGTCTTTCTTTCTCTCATATCACCCACCCTTCTTTTGGGTGTATATTAGCTTTGGCTCCAGAAGCATCCTAGAGTGTAAGGTCTTTCAGCTTGGTTGGGATGCTCAGGCTACAAGGAAAAAGCTCTAAAAGTTGAGCAACTCCAAAAGAACTTTAATGTATGGAGTATGCAAGACAGGAGGTCAGAGCAAGGTGGCTGCTGTGATGGCCCGTGGCAGGCAGGGCCCCCTGCCTCTAGCACCACTCTCCCGAGGTTGTGGTTTGTTACAGCTGCCGCCTGTGGCAGAGTGGAAGTCAGCAGAGGACAGGATGGGGGCAGTAGCTGGGAGGCGGGGCAATTAGCAACCCAAATACAGTCCTGGCACAAGTGGTAATGGGGTGTTTTGCTTCTCTCCTTTTCTTTTCTCTCTTTCCTTTCTCTATTCCTCGCCTTTCCTCTCCTTGAAACTCATGCTGCTTTAGAAGCTTTCTTCTTTAGCATAGAGGAAAATGCTGGCATGAGAATACACTAATCAAAGAGTAAAATGTATACTTGCAACAGAATACCTGGTGCTGCTGAAGGGTAAAAGTGGCAGCGTGGCAGAGCTGCCCTCTTGAGCTTTGCTCTTTAAGGCAGGCCATGGCCCCGCTTTGCCTTTCCTCTCCTCTGTGCCAGTTCTGACCATCACAAGGAAGTAGGAGGTAGAGGAGATGAGAAACACTGCCATGATGCAAGTATGCTTAGTCACAGGGCCTGTCTCCGCTTTCTCAAGCCTCTTCGATGAGGAAGCCCTGGTTCCTTCTTTTCTTCATACTACGTGCCTACTATGTGCCAAGTATTAGTGCTGAGTATATAGTGGTAATCAATATAAAAACAGTCCTTTGCACCAGCAAGGAAAAAAGTTATTTGAGTAATTGCAATTGTGGTGTGTTAACCCAAAAGCATATTAAGAACACTAGGGGAGCACACAATGAGGAAGCCATCTGATTCCCTTTACCTGCAGGCTTAGCCCTGCCTAGGCTACAAGCCCTTGTCTGCCAGTGAGTGAGTCCTTGCTGAGAAAGATGTAGAAAGCTGGATGCCTGCAGTACCCATGTAGACCTACCAGACTGCAGCCTTCTCCAGTCATCTACCGTGTTAGACCAGTAAGTTTGGGCTTTATTCTTAGTTCCATTGTCCTGCACTCTAGTTCTTTGCTGGTATTTGGACCCTTTCACCCTGCTTAATTCTTGCCTGGTCCCTTCCCTATAAGACCAAACCCTTTCTCTTGTTGTCCCCAGTCACTGACTGAGTTCTGCAAGGATTGGACTGCTCTCTATCCACTTGACATTGATTCTAGCCTGTCCCTGGGATTCCCACTATCATGCCCCACCCTTCAGATTAGACCAACCTGCCCGAACCCAACCCAAGCCGGTCCTGGACCAAGTATAGTTTCCAGAACTGATTTGGTTGTCTTCTCTGTCCTTATTCTACTGATTCCTGGTTTCTCCTTAACCCTACTTCATTTTTCTGTGACCCAATAGGCTTTGTGACTAAGTTCAAGTTGTGATATTGTTACCCATAGTGCCCTGGATTTGTCGACAATTGAATACCTATTGATTTTTTTCTTTCTCCTGTGCACACAGTTTTATTGACAATTTATTCAACAAAAATTTTCAGAGAGTGCCATGTGCCAGACACTGTTCTGAGCACTGAATAAATGCCAGAGAACGAAACAAGATCCCTGTCCTAAACTTGATCAGTGTGTGCGTGCTCTCTGTGAATACAGATCTTTAAAATCAGGCATGCTCTGATGAAAGATTAATTGGGTCCTCCACTCAATGTACAAGACACACTGTACTTCCAAACACCCAAATTTCCCCAGATAAAGGAGCCCAGGTATTGCTTTAATTCCATGCCTCTCACTTCCTCCATTGAAAATGAATTCCCATATGGATCATTTCCAAACCTTGTTGGAAGTATGACATCAGCTCACAAGTTGCATTACCAAGTTTATAAACCACAACTGATAAATGAGTTTAAGGCTTGGAAATCAAATAATTGCTCTTCAAGCCTTGCAGACTAGACAACACAAATTGCTCACTGTTGACACAAAGATTCCAAGCTAAGGTTTCTCACTTCAGAGACTTTAACCATACTATTTAAGGCAACACAAATTTGACTTTTGCTCTAATTAAAACCTATTATAATAACAACATGAATCACTGTTGGATGAATACTCCCTTATTTCTCCCTCTAATGGAAACAGAAACTTGGTGGTAAACACACACACATATTCTATGTGGGGTGCGTGTAGCCATGAATGTATGTATAATTGCCTATAAAGTTTCTTTAGCCATTTTCTTCTGTTTTGCTTTTCTTTTCAGTTTCAGAAATCTCCTAATGACTATCATTATTATGGAGCAAAGAGAACTATTACCTATCTATCAAGAACAATTACAATTAGGCAGAATTTTGAAATTATGCCCTAGGACTGACCACTTTCCTTGGGCCTTGAGACAAATGTCACCACACACTCTAGCTGAGTAGCAGACAAGCTGAGGTCAGATGGTCTCCCTGGTTCCTCCAGCAAGCACAGGGCGTGCCAGTGATGTGAGGCATACCCTGGCAGACACCAGATGGGTGGAGTGGGTAACTGACCATGTGGTGTGATGTGAGAGATTCCCAAAAAAGGTGCTAGGCTGAGAAAGCCCTTCCTCTTTGTTACAGATGGGAGTTGTGTTTATTGGAATTACTGCGAGATAAATCTCATCACTCTGACTCTTTCTACATCTGCCAACATCTCATCTCCTTAACAAAGGTTAAGGGAAGTTTAATGACTTGGCCAAAGTGACAGATTTGAGTGTTTGCATTAAGCAAATGCATATTTAGGTCTGGAGTTCAGCAGAGAAATCTGGGCTATTTCTGTAGATCTAGGATTCATTCACGTTAGCATAGCAATTGGAAGAGTGGAAGTGAATGAGACTACTGATGGAGAAGGTTGGAGAGCTGAGGACAGCATCATTTAGTAGATAAGTCAAGACACTGAGGGGATGTAGCCAGAGAGAAAGAGAAAAACTAAAAGAAGTAGATATCATGGAAGCCCAAGGCTGAAACTAATCTGCAGAGTCAAATGTTGCTGAGAAGGCAAAATCCAATTGAATGGCACAGGCTTCAAAGAATCAATAATGGAAGTCATCTTTCTGTGTCAATATAGATTTTCATTATTCTTTTTAAGGGCTGCTTAATAGTCCATGGATGCTGTACCACATTTACTTACCCACTACCTACTAGGGGACATTGTTTTATATTTTTCTAAATTATTAACAAGTGTGAATATACCTTTTCAAATTTGTATACTGTCTCCTTGTAGAATTGTTGCAACAATGAGTATGTACATCTTATGTTTTGATACCTCTTGTCAGATTACCCTCTGGAAAAGTTATACTATTCATATTTTACAGTGCCCTCAGAAAAACACAAAGTAGATATATTTCTCCCAACCTTGTCAATGTGTGAGTTCGAGCAATTTTTAAAAATCTATGACAATCTGACAGGTGACTATCATCTCATTGTTTTAATTTGCCTCTTTAAATATTAGTATAGTTGAACATTATTTCATATATTTATTGACCAGTTACATTTTAATCACCTGTTTGTCACTTTTGCCCATTTTTATTAGACTTTTTTTCTTTATTTGTACAACTCTTTTAATATTATGGCTGTTAACCCATTGCCTTGTATTATTGTTGTTAATATTTTCCTCAGTCTACCTTATATGTGATTATTTTTTTGCCCTACAGAAGTTTTCAATTGTTTTTACTCAACATTATTTATCACTAGTTTTTCCTGCTCTCTTTTACTTTTATGTTTTAAAATATTTACATTTACTTTGGCCTGTCTACAATTATTTAGCTTTAGTGAGGCAATGATCTAATATTTTCCCTCTAGTTGCTAGACAACTTTCACAACATTTTTTATTAACTTGGTCTTTACTCCAGTGATTTAAATGCCATTTTTTGTCACAAACATAACTGGTACCTAGTTCTTTCCCATTCCCCCACCATCTGTAGACCTGGGGCTCTGCTGTGGTATCCGAGTGTGAGACCAGCCCAGCCCCTAATTCACACCCAGTCAGGGGAATTGGTGAGCAGTGTCTCAGATGGAGTCCAGGAAGCAGGGGGAGAGCCCTTCAGCAGCTCTTGGGGAACAGGGCTCTGACTCATGCAGTGACTGGAACATCATGGGCGGCTCCTTTGAGGCAGGGAAATAAATGGGGATCTAACAGCACAGTGGCAGACTGCCTGGGCATTTAGTCCCTGGACTGCAGCACTGGGAGGATGGCTCCTCTATTCTGGCCATGCCTTTGGGTGCTGCCGTGATGCCCACTCACAGGAGAACTGTACCTAACTAATCACCAGGGTTCAGGGTGACCGAGACCTCCAGGATAAATGCTGACCTCCAACTGGTATCAGAAGGCACACCTAGATTCCAGTTCCCCTCCCCAGACCTTCATCATTTTCCCTCCCTCTATTCCTGCTTCAGGTGCCATTGCTTGTCTTTTGGACACTACCCCAAAAGTACCGATCTCTCTTTCTTTTGAGACAATGGGGGTATGGCTTCTTTTCTGAGAGTGGCTACTCTATGAATTTGAATACAACCTTGTAAAAATGGCATTCCTATATCCTGGTGTGACGTTGTTCTAAGGATAGCTTCTTTAAACCCTTATACAACTATCCCCTTCAAAAGGGAGTTATTTTTAGTGTTTCAAAGAAGAAAAAAGATGTTTCATTTACTTCAAGGTATTGTTATATAAATTTTTTATTTAAAAGCAGCAGCAGCCCTGCTTTAAATTGGGAGAGACAAGCAAGGATCCTCATCATTCTTGCTCCTTGAATCATTTCAGGAACCTCAGAAGCCAGTGCTGCTTCTGTTGTAGTTCAGCCCCCGAAGATCACCATTGATCTTTCTACTCCCAGAGATGCCACTGTGGCTCCAATACCTGGAAGTGGGTTGTCCATCCCTAGAGTCTTTTGAATTTAGCCATTGTTGTTACCATTCCTGCGATTGTCTTCTATCGCCAAGCCCGTGCTCTTATCCAAGTCTCACTTTTACCGATGTTGGAAGTCCTCGATTTTGGAGAAGAGATAGATAGCCTGCTTACCCACAGATACCTATGCAGTTGGGACCCTGCCTGGCTGAGGGGTAAACGCAAGCTGATGTTCCACGGTTGCCACAGTCCTGGCATGGTGCTAGGGGGGAAGGGGTGTGGGTCTGCCTTGAGGAAGGCTTGTCTTTCCGGTCAGCACAATGACACTCCAGGGGCTGGCAGAAATCTTGGCTATGGCAGGACTTAGAGAACCATGAGTTAGTCCAGAGTCATGGCCTTTTGCATTAGGAGAACAGACCAGACCCCACACAGTATTTACTGGAAGGGGCCATTTCCCGTGCTACACATTTTAGGTGCTTTTTGTCAGCTTCTCTCAATGCCCTGTGATGGGAAGACTATTGTCACTAACTTTACTTCAAATGACTGCGAGCATTTCACTTCTTCTTTTTAGCTGAGAGGTACCTTTACTACTTTGATGAAAAACTGTTCTCTGAGGTGAAGTATGTGGTAGACAGCTCTCTATCCCCCTTTCTAGAAGTTTAGACGTTTGTTGGTAAATAGGACAGCCTATGCCCTCAAAAAGAGCAAAGAACACCTATGGAATTGTCAACCCAGTGCCCTTCCAGCTCCCTTCTCCTAGGAACGTCTCTCCTCCACCCTCCCTCTCTCTTTCCCTCCCTCTTCATCACCATGGCTATGTCAGGAGTGTCATTTTTAATATGACATATCTCCTGCTAGGTTTGATTCCACCCGGGGCCAACGGTTGTCCCCGGAATTTTTTAAATTAAAATTAAGAACTGTTCCTCTCTAGGAATAAAGCTGTAGGGCTTTAAAAAGAAAAATGAAGGAGTTGTGTATGGCTAGGTACCCTCCTGGTAGAGAAGGTTGATCCATACCCAGGCAGCATTCAAAACACAGAAGAAGGTTCTGGCTGCTTTCCAGTCTCTGGTTCCCATTGTTCCAGAGGCTCAGCGGCATTCCCGTTTCCACATCATTATTCACCTCCTTGGATTTTGTGAACCAGCAACCCCTGCACCCATCCCCCTCTCTTGGGCTAATTCAAGCTGTGTTTCTATCATCAAGAAACACAGAGCTTTACATATACAAAGACAAATAAAGTGCCTTACCAACAATGTTTGCTTTTCCAGTTAGACTTTACTGGGCCTGGCTGTAAATATTATTTCACATAGATGAAAACCTGAGGTCTATTGGATCATGTCTCTTGGATTGCTAAATAGGATTCATTTCCCGCTGAAGTGTATCAGTGAAGTGAATAGGTAAGGAAACAAAGTCTAGAAGGGTTTTCCGTTTCACAATAATGCTGATTTCCTGAGAAAATTGCCTGACCCCAGACAAGGCATTTACGAGAATTGTTTTGTTTTAAACAACAGAGAGCTATTGTATAGCAGACATTTTTGAGATGACTTACTTTCTATACACATATATGAGCAAATTAAACGGGGATATAAGCGGAATAAACAGGACAACATTGAAAATGTGTACACGTGCAGCACAGTATGCAGAATCTCCACCATGGCTTCATGAGATCAATGTTATTGTAAACCTATTTTTCACGTTTGCATTAATGACATTCATTCATTCACACCTGCTTTGGGAAAACCCTATGGAGGCTACAGTTGCACAGAAGAGTTTCTTACCACAGGATGTTCATAACCCCAGTCTGGAAGTACACTCATGAAAAAAAACTGATGCAAGGTCAATTAACATCGATGTGTTAACAGAGAGAATGAAGTATCCTGAAAGCGCCGAGGGAAGGAGACTAACTCCAGCTGGGGCGAACACAAACGGCAGATTTATATGATCTAAGCTCAGAGAAAATTATCTGTAAATCTAAAATGTCAGCTAACTATTTTTCTTTTCTTTTTTTTTAAATTTAAAAAATTTTTATTGTTATTCAATTACAGTTGTCTGCATTTTCTCCCCATCCCTCCACCCCACTCCAGCCAAACCCACCTCCCTCCCCCACCTCCACCCTTCCCCTTGATTTTGTCCATGTGTCCTTTATAGTAGCTCCTGTAGCTAACTATTTTTCAATGGTAACTATTTATGACAAGATTCCAGACACTTCTTTGGTTGTATACAAGCTTACCGCAGTGCCATTAACTGACACCCGATACTTTCCATCCTGTTTTCTGATGAACATTTCTCAAAATACTTCACAATTCTAATGCTTGCAGATTTTATAAAGTGAAAGGGAAGGCAGTGAGTGGTCTAATGGATTAAGTCCAAGGGGCAAATATCTTTTCTTACTAAAAGTGAACAAGGGTTGGCAAGCCTTTTTTGCAGAGGGCCGGGTAATAAATATTTTCGGCTTTGCAGGCTATAAGACGTCTGTTTCCACTATTTGACAATGCTACTCTACAGCTAGAGCAGCTACAGCCAATATGTAACTGATGAACATGGCTGTGTCCCAGTAAAACTTTTTTAAATTAAATTTATTGGGGTGACATTGGGTAATGAGATCATATAGGTTTCAAGCGTATGTTTTTGTGATACATGATCTGTATATCCAAATAAAACTTTATTTACAAAAACAGGTAGAAGGCTGGATTGAGCTCATAGGCTGTAGTTTGCTGACACCTGAACTAAAAGAAAGGGAAAAGGTTATGAGCATTTCATAAAAGAGAGTACTAGCTCTGTGCTGTACAATGGGGAGAGATTATAAAAATACAAAACACAGTATAAAAAAGTCCAAAATCCAGTATAGTAGAGGCTATCTATAAGCAAGTAACCTAAATATGATGTAAAATGGGGTGTAAGTGAGAACCAAATACTTCTGGCTTAGAAAAGTCAAAAGGTATAGGATCTGCTCACCTGGAGAGAGGGAAATGGATTGTACGAGGAGCCTGTAAAAAGGTGAACAGGGACAAGAGAGCATGAGGAGGGAACGAGGGACCTCTAGAAGGAAAGTCTGATACATCTGATACATAGTAACGAGCCTGTCCCTGGTTTTCTGTCTTTGCCTTCCCAGAGCCTGGCAGCAGGGTGCCCACTCTAAAACTAGTCCCTCTCTTTCAGGACCTATCTCAGCTGTAGCTTCACCAAGGTGGCTTGGAATAAAGCCATGCTCCTGGGGCCCAGGATGTAGTGGCATCAGCACTGGTCTCCTGCAGTTGTGCCCCCTCAGATTCCTTCACTACACAATTTTCCATGCCTGGTATTTGCTTTCTCTTTGATAAACCTTAAGTTTGTCTAGTTTATCCTCCTAAGTTGCTCTGACTAATATACCCAAGTGCCGCTTTAGAAGGAGGACCCAAATCCAGCCGTTCCTCCCTGGGAGGGAGGAGGGGAGAGATCCAAAAAGGCTTAGGAAGTTGTTAGGGAGGCTTAACAGTGGAGAGAAAAAGAGTGGTTTTAAGGCCAAATACAGGAATTTGAAAAAAAGGGATATAGTTAATGAACTCCTTTCTTTTTTTCCTTCCCTTTTTTCTTTTTGTAAAAGCTGTGTACTATTCCCAGTGGAATTTTCAGGAAAAAAAATTATTTGAATAACTAACATTGTTAAATGGAGTTTTGTTTTGTGGAAACTAGAGGATAAGTATACTTCTGTCATAAGGTTTAGAGACATGAAGAAAAAAGCATACAATTGCAATTTGCAGAAAATTAGTTTATCCCTTCAATTCCAAAAAAAAAAAAAAAAGAAAAAGAAAGTTAAGGCAGTATCTTTAAGATATTTGGTTTGAAGAGGCACCAAATGAACAGCTTACCTGGAGCTCATAGATGCCTTAATACAGGCTGGACAGTACTTTTTGTACATTACTCTGTAATACTTTTCCTTTCATACACTAAAGACACCTGAGGAATGGAGAAATTTTTTATTATAAGCCTTTTTTTTTTAACTTTTTGATTGGTTTAACCATACATGTATTTTTTTGAAAAAGATTTAGTTAATTTTTTAAACAATATCTTTTTTTTAAAAGTCGGGTATTGCCCATAGTATCTCTTTTACACCTTTCATCTCTTTTTAAGAAGTTTAAACTATCATATGTTGGTTTGTTCCCCTTGACATATACAACACATGATATTGACAGATATCTTGACCAAACCTTCTAAGATATTTTAACTGCTGGGAATCTGATAGTGGATATTTCAAGATCTGCCTGTGGGGAGCTGTGTAGCAGGGCAGCCCACCTGTTGACAGCTAATTTTCATTTCTGCTAATACTGGAGTACTTTTGCTCTTCTGTTCTGACTCTGGCCCTTCAGGGTGGATACTTCGGTTAGCTCCAAAGTCCAATATTTTTTTTTCCCCAGTTCTGGGTACTTTGGCTTGACACTATGAAAGTCTATATCCTTCCTTGCTCAGTCTAAGTTAAGTTTCCCTTCTCATCTTTCTGGAAACCTGTTCTCCTTTCCAAATTTTCTTTTAAACTGTGCTTTTTCTTTTTTAAACATGCTTTACTAATTCATCCAACAAGCGTTTTTTAAGCCACTACCCTTGGTCAAATCCTACGCCACAACCTGGAGACAGAAGAATATATGGTTCCATCTAGCAGAAGAAATAAATTTTCTCAAGTTATAGTTTGATTTCTTTTTTTCTCCAGATTTTATTTATTTTATTTTTAGAGAGAGGCAGGGAGGAAGAAAGAAAGGGAAAGAAACATCAATCAGTTGCCTCTCACATGCCCCCAACGAGGGACTAGGCCTGCAACCAGGCATGTGCTCTGATGGGGAATCGAACCAGTGACCCTTTGGTTTGCCTTTTGGTTTGCAGGACAAAGTCCAACCCACTGAGCCAACGACTCAGGGCCAGATTTCTTTCAGAGGATTAGGGTGCCGCCAGCCTCTGGTCTTCCAGGAATACGCATGCAAAGATCATGAGGCAAATGAAAATGATACATACCATTATCTTAATCCAGACAGTAGTCTATCCCTCCAAATTCAAGGCTGTGATAAACTGCCGTGTTAGAGACTGAATTTTGATCCTGGCTGCACTGGGGCTTCCTACTTCGTACATTGGTTAGTCAATCTTGGTACCTAAATATTCAGGCATGCTGCTGCAAAGTCACAGCTGGGGCCTTCTGAACAGACTGCGAATCTACTTATCCCAACAGCAGACAAAAGGCAAGCACCACAAGCCTCTTTTCAAAACACGGGCTCCGGGACTTGACTGCAGGAGCCTGTCACTCTGACAGGAAGTGGTAGAGGCTGGTGGGCTCAGAAGTGAATAAGGGGACAAGGCAGTAATAAGCACTGACCCTTAGCCTTCAGTACAGGTCTAGCCCACTAGTGAAATTGATCCAACAAACGTCCCCAACTCTGACCAATCATCTCAGGTACTCCAGTGAGGAGGAACAAAGAAAGGGGTTAAGCAAGAGAGGACAGAAGTGTAGCAGAGTTTTCCTCTTCTTTGGACTATGGCAAACAAATGAAGAAAAAAAAATGAAAGAAGGTCCCTCCCTCTTGAACAATATTCTTTACTCACGTGTCATTCTTCTTTTCCTAAAAATAATTAGGAGCACAAAGATATAGGAGTAACTCAGTGTTCAACTAGATTATAATTAAACACCTTTCCTGTTATTCATGAACATGTGAAAATATTATGAAGCATATTTATTACATATAAATATGGCTACCCATAAAATGCAAATATCATGAAGAATTTCCCTCAGGAGATTCTGGGGCTCAGTGTTCTGAGTCCCATAATCACACCACATAAAATTATTGAGTTGTTGCAAGGATTGAATGAGTTAAAATGTGTAAAGTACAATATATAGAATGGTGCCTGGCATGCACAGAGCCTTGGTGGTGATGGCTGTTATTAGTACTATTATTATTATTAATTTATATTTGTACATCATATTACAGTCGTTATCCCATTTGATTTTTATAGTAACTTGTGAAGGAAGTAAAACAAGTCATGTTTTAAAAACTACCTTTGCTGATGAAACTAGTCAGTACACTAAGTCTGAAAT
This sequence comes from Desmodus rotundus, assembly GCF_022682495.2. Classification (NCBI taxonomy): domain Eukaryota; kingdom Metazoa; phylum Chordata; class Mammalia; order Chiroptera; family Phyllostomidae; genus Desmodus; species Desmodus rotundus. The sequence continues at coordinate 166,778,716 of NC_071389.1, read as the reverse complement.
ACAGATTTTCTCATTTTTACTTTAAAACCTGTGTCCCGTTGTGGAAGGGTCTAAGAAACAGAATGGTCAACTTCATCAGACAGCACAGCTTCCCATGGCATCAAGCTGCCTCTCATGTTGGGTAATTCAAAAAGAAATGGGGGCGGGGGAAGAAATGTGGTTAGCTGGCAGGTAATGATAGCAATAAACGAACATGAGTGTTGCTTTTTGCCCTCCCTTCTAAAGTTACTGGGCTAATTATGCTTTTTCCATGGGGCTTAGAAAGATTTGGCTTATTGATATTGTTGGTTGGCAAATGGGGGAGAGACCAATATTTCGGTCCTCTTCCCTGAAATCGAGTAATGCAGAGACTCTTTTGATGATGCAAAGTCTCATTCACAAAGAAAGTTCTCCAGGGAGGACTGAAGCAAGTGGAGTAAGCGATTTCAGAGCCATAGGTTTGTTCATTTAGGATGTTTATTACTCTCTATTTTGCTGAACTGGTTTCCTCTAATCTGTATATTTCTACTGCTATCAAGACAAATTCCCTGTCTCTGGCAGCAGGAAATACATTTCACTTTCTCTAGATATGTTCAAGGGTAATAATGAAGTTTAGAAGAGATATCCCGAGTCTTTCCCTGTGCAGCTCTCTGGGCCTGTGCTTTGAGCAGGGATCCGGCTGGTTGACTAATTCTGAAAAGCTTAGTGGTGTGCATACAAATAAGGCCTCAGAACATGGGAATGTGACATAATGGAGAATACTTTTAGGTCCGAGCTAATCTTAGGAAACTGGTGAATAATTTATTCTCTTAATTAGTTTTCTTAAAATCTAACCAACAATTGCTACTTACCAGTAATTAGGATCTCCATTTCAGCTCCTTTCAGAGAAAGAAATAGCAGGATGAATTTTAAGCTGGTAGTGGGTAATTAAAAGGTTTTCAACAATGTTTTTAAATTTAAAAATATGTATTTATTGTAGAAAACAGGGAAAATTACCAGAATGATTAAAATTACTCCTAATTTTGTCAACTAAAAGTAATCAACATTATATATATTTTTTAATCTTTCATACCATTGACACATTGTTTTATATAAAGTATGTATATGCGTAAAAATGTGTATAGATTGGGACCGTGCTCTGCACACTGTTTTTGGGCTCAACCATGAATATTTTTTCGAGTCATGCAGTTTTTCTTCTACAACACACTCTCAAAGGCTACATAGTGCTTTATTGAATACATGTACCATAATTTATTTAACTAACCTTTATGGTTCAACATTTCAATTTCTTCTGGTTTTGCATTATTGTAAATAATTCTGTGGTGAATAACCTTGTAACTCTCTCACACCCCTGATTATTTCCTAAGGGTAAATGTATGGAAAAGGATAAACATTCAGTACAGATATCCCTTGTTTCTGCCTGCCCAGAGTTCCTGTCCTTTTTCAGATGATAGAACTGACCTCCGATGCCCTGTTTCCATTTCCTTTCAGGAATCCCTTCTCCCCCACCTGGTGGAACTTTCTGTCACATGGCTGGGGTTAATCAGGATCAACACAGTGCCTGGTCCAGGAGGGAGCATGTGATCCACACAGAGTCAATACTTGGAATAAAACATCTCTTTTCTTCTGAAATTACAGGCACCAATGGCCATTTAAAATTAAAACTGATAGGGCCATCTCTGCCATGCTGATGCCCACACGGAAGCAAGCAGAGCTGAGAGATGGAGAGAGAAGGGGGATTTCTGATGACACAGTTTGAGTTCCTGGTTTCAGCCATGCCAGAAGCAAGATGCCCCCCTAGACTTTTCCAATTACTTGGCCTAAGAAAGTCCCCTTTTTGCTTAAAATAATTTGAGCTGGCTTTCTGTCTTTAGGGCACCAAAACTCTAGACTAATATTGATATATTTGAGATTTGGAAGCATATTTTCAAATATATATTGCCACATACATTTGTGAAATGTAGAATTTTGAATTGAATCATAGCTGATATTGCTGTAATTGGCCAGTGAAGAATTACAGTGTGAATCAGTCTTATCCTTTCTTCCCACACCCCTGTCCCCTCCCGACTAAAGGAGAGAATCCCAGTGAAATCATCACACTCAAGTGTGAGTGAAGGTGAAGCTTGTGATGAATGTAGTTCAAGCTAGGGTTATAGTATGTTTACATGGAAGGGTGAGTAAAAGTCCCTGCTGTCAATGAGGGGAAAATAGGTCAATGTACTCCTTAGCCAATTATATTGTGATTCGCCAACACCTTTGCTTTCTTCCACTCTCAGAAGTGAAAGTTAAGAGAAGACATAAGAGGAGGCAGTTCCAAGAAGAGAGGTAAATTATTCAGGAGTAAGTTGTCAACTTCAAGTCAGTGAGCCAAGGAAGAGTATTTTGGAAAGGAACTATGATCGAACTAGGTGGCACCAAAGTTTTGGAGTCAGATGAAAGAGGCAGGCAGTGGGAGACTGGGGGAGGACTGGGTGGGGCAGGGTGATTATAAAAGGATGCTGAGAGAACACTGGCAGAAACAAAGCAACTCTAACATTTCCCTGGAAGGAATTGGAAAGCAGTGTCCTTTAACTCTGGCTTTTCTATCAACTCCTTATGTGGCTAAGGAAATGAAAGTCGATTCCAGTCTCACGGAGGCAGCCACTGCCCGCGAAGGGAAATGCAAACAACGCTCCTTATTAGCAGCAGCCCACCTAATTGGGGTATTTTTGAGATGAACGTGTGCACTAGTGATCAGATGAAATTCCTGAATCAATTAATGTGTGGCCTTGGCAGTTTCTTGAGAGTGGTTTGTTTGACTCATCCTTTCATGTGCTTCTCAAAATGTTTTCTGGTTCATAAAATTACCAACAAACAAAACTGAAGAGAGAAGAGGGCTTTAGAAAATGGGAACCGTTCGTTAGATTTTTTTAAAGAACATTTCCTGTCCTTCAGCTAGTGGGAGTGAAGTAGTAAGTAAATCTGTTTCTCAATACGTGTTTTATTGATTTAAAAAAATAAGTTTTTCCATATAACAGAAACTCTCCTTCACTGTCAGTGGGATGCAAAATGGAACAGCTAATCTGAAAGACAGTCTGGCCGTTTCTTACAACACTCAACATTCTTACCATATGATCCAGCGATCATGTTCACTGATATTTACTCAAAGGAGGTGAAAACTTATGTCCACACAAAAACCTGCACACAGATATTCAGAGCAATTTTATTCATAATTACTATTCCAAAATTTGTACGGAAACTAGATATCCTTTAGCAGGTGAATAGATAAATAAACTATGGTACACCCAGATAATAAAATCACTAAAAAATGATCTACCAAGCCAAAAAAGATATGGAGAAACCTTAATGTATATTACTAAGTAAGGAAGCCCATAAGAAAAGTCTACCTACTGTATGATTCCTACTAAATGACATTTTGGAAATGTAATAAGAAGATCAGTGGTTGCCAGAGCTACAGGGGAGGGAGGATTTTGAGGGCACTGAAGCTATTTTGTATAATACTATAATGATGGATTACATCCATCATACATTTTTCAAAACCCATAGAATGTACAACACCAAGAGTGAACCCTAATGTAAACTACAGAATACACAGTGACAAGGGTAATACTGATGTTGACTGAAAATATGTACCACTCTGGTCTGGGATGTTGACAGTGGGGGAGGCTGTGCATGTGTGAGATATGGGAACTCTCTATACTTTGTGGTCAATTTTGCTGTAAACCTAAAACTGCTCTAAAAAAATTACATTTGTTATAAAGTGATGAGTACAAGCAATGAGTGAGAGAGAGGGGAATAAAAGTGCTGAATGGCAGATGCTAGTTTTCACCTGTGTTACCCTAAGAAAAGTTTGATTTCTTCTCTGATATCTTGCATTTCTCACATCATCCCTACCTCCATTCTTTTAACCATTCAGTCACTTTATTTTTCTCCATGTGTTCATTTTATTAGTCTGATCTCATACTAGTATTTCTGTATTTCAGGGTGGATACACTTTACATCCTAGGCCGTGCATGGACGGACCATGCTGAGATAGTTCCAGAGGGAGGGGCTCAGCCCTAACTGAACACAATTCTACGTGTCTGATTCCTACCTGTTTGCTCCCAGACTTTCTGGTCTCCTCTCATACTACCCTTCTGTCTCCAGTTCTTGGGTGCTCTGGATCCAGAACCCCTAGACTCATAGTATAGTAGACATGCTGGGCTAGACTGACCTAGCCTGGTCTGGTCCTTGCCAGCCCCACACTTCTGAGTGTCTTTTGCCCTCACAAACACCCAGATGACTATGCCTGGCCATTTGATTGGGAGTGGGCCTGCAAGAGAGGTATCTAATGCTGCTTTTTTTTTAAAATAACATTAATTACATTGTACTTCAGAGGGATTTACCAACTCTTAAGTTGAGTTAATTTGTAAAGTTTCTCAGTGGACATGCCACAGGGGTCTATGAGATATCGATGGCTTTAAGTTGTCACAGTTTAAAAAATATTAAACCATATAAGAACTACTAAAGATTTTATAGCACTTGAAATAATTTTTGCATTTTTGTAGATAATTATGTCATACAAAGAAAATAGAGTGATTTCACCAAAACTCCAGATTACAAATGCTGTCTGATGAGTTGAATTACTATCTTGGAAACCAATATATCTGAGTTTAATCTCAGTCCCTCTCAGTCACTTAACTCCTTCTTATTTTAGCACCCTCATATGTACAAGAAGGGAGGGAGACTAGATGATGTCAAGTGTCTTCCAGGTTTAAAATTTTATGATTTCTATACTTTAAATATAAATGCAGATGATGACTAAGTACAGTTTCCTCCCACATCATGTTGTTCTCAAAGTGAAACCCAAAGGCCTAAAAAAGCTTACTCTAAATGGCCACATTTCAGATTTCATCAGCTCCCCAAAAAAGATTGTCTATGGCTCTGAAATTCTCATCTTAAAAAGGGGCAAGTCCTAAGTTGTACAGATGCTCATTTCACTCGAATGCAGACACATTTTGTGGAAATAGTAGAAGAGTTGTGCCAGGCAGAGGCCGCAGTCTGAGTGGATTGAAATGTCTCCCATTGCAACCACTCCCAAGGCGGGTCCAGTTTCTAGGACCTGAACAAACAGTCCCTCCCAAGCCTTGAGGCTAAACTGGTTCAGGGACCACCCTTTGAGATCAGGTCCACTGTAGCGGCCAGTAAGCCCTGGACAACAATAAATGTGAAGAAAGTGGTCCCTGGTACTTGACACTATGGAAGCCCCAGAAACAACATACCAGGTTTTTCAGTCTGGTAATAAATAATGAGAGCCTGTGCCAAACCTGGAACTCATTCCTTGGTCTATCCTGGCTTATTTCAATGTGGCACAGACAGGACTGGCTGTTGGGAAACAGGAGCCAGGACTCTGTGGGTTGAAGTCTTGTTCTTGGCCAGACTGGGAAGCTGTTTGTCTTGGAGTTCTCCTAGTTAGTTCCCTTTTCAACTATCCTCTCACCTCCCTTGTCCAAACTTTTTATTCTCCTAGCAAATTGGCACCTCTCCCTATCTCAACTGCCTACTGTGATGCCTTTGCACTCACACAAGGGTCAAGGTCGAAAAGGATTTGATCAAGTCAAACAAGTTTGGAGTAAATGAGAATTTAAGATGTTATTCCTCTCAGAAGAAGTTTTACTTTGTAGGGAACGCTAAAAGATTGTAGTCTTCAACAAAATCTCTAATGTGGAATCTCATACCTGTAGGAGAGAGATTTGGATGGAGCACTTTTCAATAGCTTTTAGTCATACAGTACTTGATAATGCAAAGAAACACTCATTTAATGCCAACCATGTGCGAACACTGTTTTATCTACATTACCAGTGGCAACTTATTTACTTCTGACGGCCATATGAGGTAGGTAGTTTTCTTATTACCACTTTATAGGTAAGGAAACTGAATAAAACAGAAATTAAATCGCTTTCCCCAAGATTTCATAGTTAATAAATGGCAAAGCTGGGATTCGAATTCAGTTTGCTTCTAGAAGCCATGCTCATAACTCCTGTGCTATTCTGCTTGCTCTATTTAACACTTCTTCCAAACTCACCCTAAAAGTTGAAAGTCAATAAAAATTACTTATATCATTGTGTTCAGTTAAATATTTTTCAATGGAGAGCCACATAATGTGCTATAATTACATTTATTTTCTTGTGCCACCAATTTTCCTTATAGCTGATATCTCCCATCATGTTTCAGTTAACACTGCACAGAAAGCCCTCGTGACCTGGCTCCTGCCTGTTTCTCTGACATCATCTCCTGCCACTCTTGGTTCATTCCCGCCCTTCAAACACACAATACTCATTTCTACCTCTGGGCCCTGGCACTTGCTCTTTCTTCTTCCTGAAATACTCTTCCCCCAGAGTTTCGTAAGGCCCAGTTCCTCCTTTCATCCCAGCTTCACCTCGTGTCACCCCTCAGAGGGTCCTTCCTTGCCCACCTTGCCTGAATAAGCACACCTGTCCTATCCATGTTACATTTTTCCTCATGGCATTTACACTTCCTACAATTAGATTATGTACATCTTTATCACCTCTCTTCTCTCTCTCTTATTGCAATATAATCATTATTATGACTTTCTCATTAGTGGCTGAATCCCTAGCACCTAGGAAAGTACCTAGCACAAAAATATTATACATCTTGGAAAATAAAACAAGGAAATTTGGCAAAATATAGAATAAAAAGACATTAAGGTAAAAAAAATAGGAGGGAAAGTTAAGAAATAAAGAATCATTCCATAAAGTCCAAACTGGCTAAAAAGCATCTAAAAAAAAAAAAAACAACCAGCAACATGATAGAAAAGTTAAATGGAGAAACATATAATCTTTATAGAGCAAAAGCCCCTTAATTACAGAACAGCACAAGTGAAGAGAAAAAAAGTCCAGATACACCCCTGAAAATGCTTTTATTTGCACTGGGCTGATTGCATCGTCCCCAAAAGCCTTCTGAATCATCTGAATAGTTTCCACAGAGCAATGCTCAAGCTTAATGCAAAATTTGATGCAGATTTGTTGCTCTGCTTTACAAGTGGTAAACATGAGGCCCGCGGGCTGAACCCGGCCCTCCACCTTGTTTTATCTGGCCTGGCACCTTGTTTCTACCTGGCGGCAGTGCTGAGCTCTCTCACTTAACTGTTAAGGAGTGGTTACGTTTATACAGTCCTAAAATTACATTCAGCCCTTTGAAGGCAACTGCGAGGCTGATATGGCCCCCAGTGAATATGAGTTTCACACCCCTGCTCTACTTGCTCAGTCATTTTGAATGCGACAACCACACAGTACACATGCTCGCTCAATGACATCTACCACCCCCACTGACTAGTAAAGTGAAGTTTTCCTTGTTCACACACGTGCATTCCAGTCCATCCTCCTTGGCTGCCAGATTACATCAATGTCCCACAAACCATTCTTGTCATATTAACAATGGCTGGACTTTTTCTGGACAGACCGTGTATATAATCATGGCTAAACATAATGGTTATTTTATTCATTTTAATCACCTTTAAACTCATCTTTAAGTATAAAATATGGATATTCTGAAAACCCATACAGTACTAATTTATGATGAGATGATGACTGATGATGATGATGGTGGTAGTGATGATCTAATATTACTGTAGGAAGTCATTTATCTAATTCTTGCTTCTGTTTTGCCAAAGTCTGTTTTTTCTCACAACATCTCTGAGAGTTCTACTGATGTGTTTTTTGACGTTTTACATTTTTCCTAGTGAACCTTCCTATTAGGAAGCTTCAATCCCCTTACTACTTTAATAACTTCTGGTTCTCAGTGTTATAGTATACATTTTAATATTGGCTCACAAAAAGCTAGGAACAACATGTAATTCTGGTTTTTATCACTATTTACATATTCACTTCAAAAAAAGTCAAGTTAAAATTTTTGGTGGAGAATGCAGAAGCCCACGTCTGATCCATGTGTCACTCTTATTACAGGTCGAAGTGAGATTTTAAGTTCGTGGCTCCACTGGCCAGTCCATAATTTATTAACTAGTGGGATCTCTGACTTTCATACTCAGTTTCATTCCTTTATCTTAAAAGAAAAGTGGAAGGTATACTTAGAATGACCCATTGCCCTGGTTTGCCTACTATTGAGGGAGTTCTCAGGACAACGGATTTTCAGTGGCAAACCCAAGAAATTCCCAGGAAAACCGGGATAAGTTTTATGCCTTTAGGGTGTGTGTGTGCACATGCATGTGTGTATGGGATTAGGTCTACGCGGTAGACATTATTTTCTATTAAATTTTATATCCCATATAATAACTTAAATATATACAGTGTGTATGTATGTATGTATGCACATATCTATCCATCTATTTATCTATCTCCTTTTAATTCTTTAGCTGAGTCATCTTTAAAATGAGTATAATATGCAAGGTGCTCACTGAAGTGTTCAATTGTTTAATTAACGTCTGTAAATTGCTTTGGGATCTTTTGATGAAAGCACTAAGTAACTGTATAAGTTTGTAACACTATTATTCTTATTTTATTTGGAAGGACTCAGAAAGATTCAACATAATTGAATGTTGAAGGATTCAACATAATTCAACTTTATGATTGAACATAAGGGATAACTTTACCATTATCTCGATACTATAATTTCCATGGAGGTTCACTAAAAATATTTACATAGTATGGAACTAGTTCACAACAAGTTGTTCTTTAAAAAAAAAATCAAAAGGAAGGTAAATGATATAGGGACTTCAGATCTAAAGAACAAAATACACAGGCAGGAAGGAGGTAGCTTTACAAGTCTGAAATAAATGAAACCATTTTGTAATGGCTTTGTAAAAAACTATATAACGAGGCTCCTATTAAAAAAAGGCTCTATTTTCCTTGTATGCATTCTGGGTAAACATATTTCTGTGAGATGTATTTAGTCCTCCTTACTGAAGATGTCAGGTTCTCCGTTGACAGATACTGTAGTTTTTCCTGGGGCTAATTTGGGAATATTTGAGATAAAAATAAATAGTACCATTCAAATGGAACATTTTATCCTTTTATGCTTACACATTCCTGTGTGTGTTTCTTAGGAACAGGGACATTCTCTTACATAACCACAGAACAATTATCAAAGCTGGAAAATTTACATCAACATTTTCTAATTTACAGACCTTAATTGTATTTTTGCCAATTGTCCTAGTAATGCCCTTTATGGCAAATTATAATTTAAAAAATCTGGTTGAAGATATAACTGGGGATTAAATATTATGTTTATCTGCTTATCTTTTTAGCCTTTTAAAATCTGAAACGAGAAGATGGGGGCATAAGTAGATACACTTTGCCTCCTTGCACAACCAAAAGAAGGACAACAACAAATTTAAAAACAAAAAACAACCAGAACTGCCAGAAAAAAATGAACTATGTGGAAGTCTGACAACCATGGAGTTAAAGAAGCAACATACATCCAGACTGGTAGGAGGGGCAAAGATAGGCAGCTGGGGTGGAGAGGACATGCGGCAAGGCTGCGGCTGGCCGACCAGGTGGTCCCACATTCGCCTGCAGATAAACTGGGAGAAACAACTGGGGACCGAGACAGACCATGCAACTCAGGGTCCCAACACCAGGAAAAGAAAGTTTCAAAACCTCTGGCTGTAAAATCCTATGTGGCAGTAGGACAAATTGCCAGTCTCACAGGAGAGTCTGTTGGAGGGGCCGACAGGGTCCTAGAATGTACACAAGCCCACCCATGCGGGAATCAGCACCAGAAGGGTGCAATTTGCTTATGGGAAGCAGGGGAAGTGACTGAAAGCAGGGCAAGAACACAGCAAGTGGCATTGTTCCCTCCCTGACCCAACCTCCACATATAGCGCCACAATGCAGTGATGTGGGTTACCCCGCCCTGGCAAATACCTAAGGTTCTGCCCCTTACAATGTTAACAGATGCACTGAGACAAATAAATATGGCCCAAATGAAAGAACAGACAAAAACTCCAGAAAAAGAACTAAGCTATGAAGAGATAGTCAACCTATCAGATGCAGAGTTCAAAACACTGGTAATCAGGATGCTACAGAAATGGTTGAGTATGGTCACAAATAGAGGAAAAAGTGAAGGCTATGAAGAGTAAAATAAAGGAAAATCTACAGGGAACCAACAGTGAAGGGACTCAAATCAACAGTTTGGAGCAGAAGGAAGAGATAAACATTCAACCAGAACAGAAAGAAGAGACAAGAATTCAAAAGATGCTTAGGAACCTCTGGGACAACTTAAACATTCCAACATCTGAATCATAGGGGTGCTAGAAGGAGAAGAGGAGGAACAAGAAATTGAAAACTTACTTGAAAAAATAATGAAGGAGAACTTCCCCAATCTGGTGAAGGAAATAGACTTCCAGGAATTCCAAGTAGCTCAGAGAGTCCCAAAGAAGATGGACCCAAGGAACCACACAACAAGGCACATCATAATTACATGACCCAAGATTAAAGATAAGGACAAAGTCTTAAAAGCAGCTAGAGAAAAGGAGACAGTTACCTACAAAGAAGTTCCCATAAGACTATCAGCTGATTTTTTAAAAGAAACCTTGCAGGAAAGAAGGGGCTGGAAAGAAGTATTCAGAGTCATGAAAGGCAAGGACCTACATCCAAGATTACTCTATCCAGCAAAGCTATCATTTAGAATGGAAGGGCAGATAAAGTGCTTCCCAGATAAGGTCAAGTGAAAGGAGTTCATCACCACCAAGCCCTTATTATATGAAATGTTAAAGGGACTTATGTAAGAAAAAGAAGATGATCAAAAATATGAATAGTAAAATGACAAACTATCAACAGCTGAACATAAAAAGATAAAAACAAACTAAGCAAACAAGTAGAACAGGAACAGATTCACAGAAATGGAGATCACATGGAGGATTAGCAGCAGGGAGGGAGAGGGTGGAGAATGGGGTAAAAGGTACAGGAAATAAGAAGAAGCATAAATGGTAGGTACAAAATAGACAGGCGGAGGTTAAGAATAGTATAGGAAATGGAGAAGCCAAAGAAATTATATGTATGACCTGCATACATGAACTAAGGGGGGGGGGAAATGTTGGTGGGAGGGTGGTACAGGGTGGAGGGGAATAAAGGGGAGAAAAAAATGGGACAACTGTAACAGCATAATCAATAAAATATACTTTAAAAAATAAAATCTGAAACTATTTCTCAAGTCTGTTTTTTATAACATTTACACTTTAAAGAGTATAGGCCAGTTATTTTGCATAATAACCCTCACTTTTTTGTCTGATGTTTTCTCATAGGACAACATCAGACAAAAAAGACTGGGGTAAGCAGGGTGATACAGAAGAGATGTGACCATACAAGGGGGATCCCCCGAAAAAACAGGAATTACAACCTGGAGGGTGGGCCCCTTGTGGTGGTTTCCCCCACTAGGTGAGTGTTCTAGGAACTCACCTGCATCAGTGTGCCAGCTAGTGTTGTTGTGAGAGGCTGCATTTGGCACCAGTGAATTTTTTTTGAAGACTCAATGCATTTGCCAATTCCATGATGGGTGATTTACAAGTGTACCTGCTCACACCCTGCTGACTGTTCAGCAGTTTTTGGCAAAAATGGCATGACCGCCACACCCCACCCTCCCCATTCACTGGATCTCACCCCAAGCAAGATTTTTGTTGGTTTCCCCAGATGAAAAAAGTCCTCAAAGGGAAACATTTTGCTGATATGGAAGAGGTGAAACAAAGCACTAAAAGGCATTAAAATTGAGTTCAAAAACTCTTTTGAGCAGTGGAAAAAATGTCTCAATAGGTGTACTGCACCAAGTGGAGAGTACTTTGAGGTTGACTGAAATTTAAACATGTAAGAACAAACAGGCAAATTTTGATAAATAAATTCCAGGTTTTTCTGGCTTCCCCCCCGCTATCACTTGAAGAGGCAAAATTGGACATTTATTGATGTGAAAGGCAAAAATACAAATTGCTTGCCTTCTGCACCCACCAAGACTGGGATGGAACCCTTAACTTGGGGATGTGCCCCGACCAGGAATCAAAGCCACCACCCTTTGGTGTAAGGGATGATGCTCTAATTAACTGAGCTACCCAACCAGAGCAAAATGGAACATTTTTAAAGAACAGTGTTTCATGGGTACATGCAATATAACAAGCCTAGGCTGAGGACAAAACCTTCAGTGGGCTGGTGGTGGATGCTGTGGGGCACCACCCAAATCCACAGCTACTGGGAAAGTTGGCTTTCGACTACCAGTAGCTGAGTACCTCTCCAGTTATTCCCTCAATCTACGTAGTGACCTGTTTCACCCACATTCAATAGCTGGTTGAGGTTAGGGTGCAAAGGCTCGGGCAACTCTGAAGAGCCCTCCGAACTCCAGAGTTCCTGTGGGATAGGCTGAGGTTTCGATTGCACCTGCATCTGTGTTCAACTTCTCCCTCTACCTAATCCTGCTTGCTGTCTTCTCTCTCTCACCTGAGTTGTTCCAGAGATCATTCCGCAGTAATCTTCTGCTCATTAATCTGAGACCTTCAAGATCTCTTCCCCAGGAAATCTGACCTACCACTGGGCCATTTTACATATGTGAGTCTTTCAGTAATCATTTCAAGCATTAAAGTAGGTCAGTTGAAAACATATTAACATTATTAAAGTAGTATGCAAGTTAATCCTCTTACACGAGTTTTATTCCAGCATGATTCTACCAGAAGAACCGTGCGGTCAGAGAACAGTACGAAGATGTTAATAAGAGACTGTCTAGATTGCTTAGGATAGTCAGAGCTTTACTCTTAACTGTGCATGGCCAGAAATTTAACTTCATCAGAGGTGATCGAACTCAGAGAAACTAACACAGAGTAAAGGTAATCAAACTCAGAAAAGAATGTATAACAACTTTTATTCTTTTTAAATTGCATTTATTGGGGTGGCATTGGTTAATAAAACATGTAGCAATTTATAATGAGGAATGTAATTGTCAAACAAACCAAAAATTCTTATTGGCTAACTGGCATACTCTTATTCCATAAGAAAATCTACATGGGAAGCCAAATCAGAAATTTACTTGATGCATAAGATGATTTATACAACTTTAATTTATCTGATTTATCATGATCTAATCATATTCGTACTACTCAGCCCCAATGAGACATACTTCCAAGGAAATCAGATATTCATTTCTGCTTACCAAGGTACTCTAGCCCCAGATAGTTTACAATATCCAACTTAATACTTCAAAATATAAAACAGCCTCTTAATGGCCCACTAATATCCCTTCTGGTTCCCCACAGACCAGTTCTCCACATCAGAGGCAGAGTATTTTTTTTAATGCAAATTCAATGCCACCCCTCTGCCTAAAACCCTTCAAAAGCTTCTTATTGCTATTAAGTGAAGATAAATCTCCTTAATCTTGTCCTCAAGGCCATGTGTGGCCTAATCAGAAAAAAAATCAATTCTTTGAAAGCCCTATTTGGGTTACTTCCTCCAGGAAACTGAGTCAGCATAAAATGCATGAGGCTAACCCTCTGAAAACACCTGACTCAGAGGAAGGTTGGAAAGTGTAAGCAGACTGAGAGGCAGGTCCAGTAACTTCTCCCCACAACCCTTATCTCTAAATTTATAAAACCACCTAGCAAAAAGAATTGTCTGGCTTGCCCCAGATCCTACTTAAATTCTCTACATTCAAAAAAGCCACAGGTTTTGTAACTTACTTCCCTACACAGTCTTGTCCTCAACCTTAGCCCCAAAGTTGAAGGGAAGAAGAGGAACTTAGATTGTGCGCCTGTGAAGTAGCTGTCATTTTACATACCTTACCTAACTTAGTTTTTTACAACGCTGCCAGATGGAGGGAGAGGAACCTCTTGTCCAGGTATTTTCCCTGAGTCCCCATTGTTATAAGATTGTTCAAGAAAGCAAAAATCACTGAAACATGAAAATATATTACTTACTAATTGACCTATTACAAAATGTCTCTATACAAACTTCCCATTCTGCTAAACACTAGGGTTTATCTGCAAATATCATGTCAAGGTCTCAGTCTCTCTTTCTTTGGCAAGATTGAAAACACAAAGTCTAGTGTAAACAACCATGTGGGGAAATAGGAATTTTCTTGTACTGCTTGTTCGTAACAGTGGGAATTAATGAACTTCTAAATGGTAGTTTGGCAATAGGTTTGGAAATGTAAAATGTGCATTCCCTTTGACCCACTTCTAGGAATTTGCCCCAAATGTGACATTCTCTAGTGGGAAGAAATAACTAAGAAGGAAGTTCAATTGTTTTAACTACTTTAACCTCATGGAAACTGTTGAAAACAATGGTTTGAAAATGATGGTTTAAAATAGAAAGATATAAACATTAATAGATCTTAGAAAACATATTTTTCAAGAGCAACACTTTGTATGATTGTGATGCAATGTCATATGTAAACTGAGGGATGCCAACTCATATCAAACAATAGGCTAAAATAATCTCTAATGTGATTTAGTTTTGCCTAGTCTAAGTAGTGCATGGCAGCAGTTGTAACCTAAATTTTTTTTCAATTTTTAAAATTATGGTAAAATACATGTATCATAAATTTTTCCTGTACTTACCATAAAACACTGGCCCTTCTTCAGGTATTTAATTTTTTCCCTGGTAACAATTACCTTCTGATAGTGAGGACTTCTTCTCAAATTTTCCCTATATGGATGAGTAAATTGAGGTTCAGAGACTTTAAGAAATGTACCCAAGACCACAAGACTAAGGATTCAGCCCTTAGTCCAAATATAGATCTGCTAGTTGCCCCTACATTGACTTTCCCTTTAGGCTCAGACCGAAGTAGGAACATCTATTAGTACCTGGTGCCATTATGGAAGTATGAGTCAGAGACATTCTCCATCCGACCTATTTCCCAGTCCCAGAAATTTCAACACCGGAAAATAAATATAAAGTAAAAAAGAAAGAAAGTAGATAATTGAAGGAGTAGGACCTGCACATGGAGTCACTGAATAGGGTGGCTATAAGAAAGGACATTCCCACCCACAAAGATGGGAAAGGTAAAAAATAAATCTCCTGTAAGGCTTTTTAGTTTATAGAGTATCTAAGACCTGCCACCCTCTCTAAAGAGCTAATTCTAACAATTCAAATAGACTTTGAAATAGAGTCATAATCACCTATAAAGAAACTAACTTATTTACATATTCTATAATAAATCAACTAATACATTGTAGAGGAAAAACCAAATAAAGTATTGGAACTCTAGGTCAGATCCAAAAACCAAAGTACACACACACACACACACACAACTCACAGTTAAAAATAGGGGTGATATCATTAAAATTCCTTTTAAAACTAAAAAGTAATTGTTCTTTTAACTGTTAAAACCATAAGATATGAGTAGATACAACAAAGTGACTATAATAATTCCCTAGGTATCTGAATTATTTTAGCTTTTCTTGGGATGCCTACATTAAATATCAATGTTATTTTGTAAATTGAATTCCACTATTCCGATGAAAAACAGTGTCTTGGAGGGTCTTCTTTCTCTCACTTAAGAAAAGAAAAATTTTGGACTCAACCCTAAAATAGGAATGAGAAAGTCAGTGAGATTTAAGGAAAAAATACTTTTTAGTTTTTTAAAAAGGAAAAGTCTTTTAAAAAATTTAACTATGATATGAGTGAATTCCTAATGTCAAGGAATATCATTTTTAAGAGTGAAGACACCAAAGAGAAATTTCTTTTTTATAATTTGATATTTAAAAATTTAAAACCATATCAAATACAGCATATATTAGCACAAAGTATTATAGTGTCTTGCTTTTTTCTTCTGTAAAGAGTTTAACTATCAGTTTTTCTTTAAAAGGTGGCAAAAGGGAATCATGTGATATGTAGCATTTTGACAGTGTTTTTCACATACACAGTATGTTGGCATCACTAGTACTATTGCCAAATAGTTCTGGTTTTCCCTCCTTCCCAGAATGTCAAAAATGGTACCTCCTGTATGGATCCACACAAATACTTCTGGCCAATGGGTTGTGAGTAAAAGTTTCTACTTGAGACCCTTGAATCTTATCTTTTCCTTCTGGCTTGAAGGTTAGCGAAGTTCAAGCTGACAGCTGCTCCACTGGCCTGAAACCATGCGTGATTCTGATGAGCAAAGTCTTATTGCTGACCTGAAAAGGTCATAAAGCATAAATAAATAAATCCTTCCTATTTTAAGCCACCAATATCCGGTGATGGTCTGTTACTGCAGCACCACTTAGCCTCATCTTACTTATGCCTGTATTTCCTGCATCACAGATGGAAAATCCACTCCATCTGTATCTCTGTTAGTATCAGAAATTTGTAAAAAATTAATAGAGGAGATAAGAATGAAACCAAGAAAAGTCTGACAGGGACCTTTTCTCTCTTCATGAATGTAAATTTCACAGAAATGTTCCTTAAATGCAGAGAATCCATATTCTATTTGTAGCTGACAAAAGAAGAGTTTCATTCTGAAACATGTTTTTTGTTATATCGCTAATTATTAGTATTAGCAGTAATAATAATAGGTACCTTGAACTCAGTGTGAATATATGCTGGATCCTACACTAGGTGCTTAATTTATATTACCTCATTTAATTTCTCTTAATCTCACAGTGATCCTAAGCGGTAGCTATTATTCAAACAGAGCTTTCTTCAAACCAGCATTATTTCTATTATGGCAATGGTGTTTTATGGTTTGCAAAGTACTTTCACCATATAATATCATATTTTATCTTTGCAGTAACTATTGGGCTATTATTCTCCCATTTTACAGAACAGGAAATGGGACTTCAGAGAACTTCTTTTGATGTGTTAGGTATAAGGTGGTAACAGTACCAGGTCCTTGGAATATAAATCCCGTATAGTTGCTACACTTTGCAGAGCGATAAACATAATGTAAATAGATAATTATACATAATATGTTTTTCACTTTTCTTTAATGCTTTTCTTCAGGCTTCTGATTTACATAGGTGATATATCTTTTGGAGAGAAATAGCCTAAATCTTGAAATGCTTTAAACTCTAGGTGATAAATATATAGTTAGCAGTTTAGTCAAGCCAGTTAAAAATTAAAGCAGGGGTCAATTAGAAGTCATTGTTTCCAAGTTTGCAAACTGCTTTGCAGAAGGCAGTCTGATGAGAGTTCTGAATGGAATGTCATGTGTTCGAGCTTTATTTTCAAACAAACAAACTCAATTGCATTTAGCCCAGTTGAGCGAGCTCCTCTTTGAAAGTCATGGCTATGGGTGGGCCTGCCAGTCAACATGGCTGCATAGGTAGACACAGCTTGCCTCCACTCACAACCACATCTGAATTACAAATAAAATACAGTAAAACCATCACTCAGAACCATCAGAAATTGAGTTGAATGGAATTCTGACAACTACAGAATTAAAGAAACCACATCCACCCAGACTGGTAGGAGTGGTGGAGATGTGAAATGGGCTGGTACCACATCCACGTGTGGTGGATAAAAATTCAAGAGGGATATCCTGGGAGTGAGGAGTCCCAGCCTCACACCAGGCCCCACAGCCAAGGATTTTAGTGCCCGGAAGACAAGTCCCCATAACTTCTAGCTGCAAAAACCAGTGGGGAAGAGTTGGTGGAAGAAACTTCTGGAGTGCCAAGAAGTTCCCCTTAAAGAACCCACACATAAACTTACTCCAACCCATTCCCTCTGAGCTCCAGCACCAGGGTGGCAGCTTGTAAGGTACCAGTGGCACACAGGGAGGACCTGAAGTGTCTGGCATCAAAGTGGGAGCTTGGAGGACAGCTTTCTCACAACAGAAAGGCAGGCAGAGGCCATTGTCCCTTTTCTGAGATCTACCCCCACATAGCCACAGAGCTGGCAGGCAGGTGCCATATATGAGACTCCATCAATCTGTCTAACACTGTTTGCCCTGCCCTGGAGATCCCCTGAGACTCTTACTGGCACACCTAAACTGTTAACAGTGACATTTCCATATGAATGGGTAACATTGGCTCATGCTTCTCAACTTCCTAAATGCTCTCAAACAAGCAACATCCAGTCTCAGTGAGCATCCAGCCCCCATACCTCTTGCTAAGTGGCTCTAGGCCAACCACTAGCAGCAGACAGCCTAGATTCACAGCTTGGCTTCACCAGGGAATCTCCAATTCCAGCACAAGTAGCAGCCATCTCAGATTGTTTTGTAGCTCAAGCAGGGTGGCCTCGGGGAAAAATACAGGTGGGTGCCAACCTTGGCCTGCATGACTCGGAAGCCCCAGAGCCTGCACACCCAGTGGACAGCAACAGAGCATGTCAGAGCACCACTACTCTGCCCCCACACAGCTGATTCTCCACAGAGGGTGGAGGTTGGTGGTCAGTGTTCACAGCCAGTCCTTGCAGCTGACTGGCCCAGCTAAATCCCTCCCATTGACCTGCCAACAGCAGTCAAGGCTTAAATACAAGAGAAGGGTAGACTCAGCCCACACCAAGGGCACACCTTGAGTAACCACTTTTGGTGATAGGGGAAGCTGTGCCACTGGACCCTACAGTCCACCTACTACATTAGGCCACGTACCAAGTCAGGGAGTCACAGCAGTTCAGGAGTCACAGCGGTTCTATCTGTGACTCCCTTTAAGCAGTCCTTAAAGGGATTTATTTAAGAAAACGAGGAAGATCAAAATTATGAACAATAAAATGGCAATACATATCTAACAACAATTGAATCTAAAAAACAAACTAAGCAAACAAGAAGAACAGGGACAGAATCATGGATATGGAGAGTGTTTTGATGGTTACCACATGGGAGGGGGGTGTGGGGGAATGGGTGAAGAGGTGAGGGGATTAAGAAGTACAAATAGGTAGTTACAGACTAGCCATGGGGATGTAAAGTACAGTATAGGAAGTGCAGTAGCCAAAGAACTTACACTTATGATCCAAGGACATGAACGATGCTGGGGGGATTGCCTGAGGGAGTGGGGGGTGTTGGGTGGAGGGGGGCAAAGGGGGAAAAATTGGGGCAACTCTAACAGCCTAATCTATAAAATGTAATTGAAAAAGAGAAACTCATGGCTATGAAAAGAAGAGCTAGGAGTCTAGCATGATAGTGCTAACCTAAAAAAGCCCATTCAATTTAATTTTTTCCTATCAAATTTACCATAGGAAAAAAATTTATGGAGTTCTATTAGGAAGGCCTTCCAGGATCATGAAAAGTGCCTATTCTTTCTTTCTCTCTCCTTTTCTTCTGAGAAAGTCTACTGGCATAACAATGTACATCCTAATGGCTGCACTTTCATAATCACATTGAGAGTAACTTCATTTTAGCGTTTTTCTTTTCAGTCTTCAATATACATGCAAATGTGTGTTATGAATATACACATGCTCACATATATAGTTTTCAAATAATTTTTATACAAAAGATCTTATACCATTGGTAACCTGCTTTAAAAGAACTGCTAACAATATCTTCTGAACATCTTCCTATGTCATTAGCCATTTACCTACATATGATTTTTAACACATACATGGTATTACATTGTATGGATCCACCATAACTTTTTATTCTAATCCCCATTTTATACATCTAGATTGGTCCCAACTTTTTGCAGTTAACATTTGATGCTAGGATAAACATCTTAGAAAGCACATTGCTGCCCATATATCCACACATTTGAGGGGTGGTCTTCTTAAGACCACTTAAAGTATGGGGATTTTCATAATAATAGTAATAGCTAACATTCATTGAATATGTTCTAAATAAGCAAGTGGCTTCAAACATACCGGTTTCTTTGTCTCTAGATTATTTGTTTTGTACTTGTTATTTTACCTACTATTTGGAATCTGGATTGTTGGCTTTATCACTCGCTATTGGGGTGACCTTAAGTAAGTTACTACAGCTCTCTGAGTCTCAGTTTCATCATCTATAAACTGGGGGTAATAATACCTAACTCACAGGCTTATTGTAAAGATTAAACAAGATGGTATAAGCAAGGAGCCAAATGCTTGCTGCACAGAAAGAACTCAGTAAGTATTAGCTACTCTTTTATTCATACAGAAGGGAGTGCTCAACCAGCTTGTCTCAATAGTTGTCTCTCTTTTTTTAATCATAATTTTTATGCTTTAAAATTCTCCACATCTCCATTATCATTCTTACTGCTTGTGTCTAGTCTTTTTTTTTTTTTTTTTAAAACCTGGATTAGCCTTGCCAAAGTTTTTCCAGTTTCATGACTTTTCAAAGAATCAGACTTCGGTTGTTATTGGTCAAATTGAGTCTTTAAAAAAAATTCCCTTCACAAAGGAGGCAGGAGTATAAAATGGAGCAAAAATAGCCTCTTCAACAAATGGTGTTGGGAGATCTGGACAGCTACGTGCAAAAAAATGAAACTTGATCACCAACTTACACCATACACAAAAATAAATTCAAAATGGATAAAAGACTTAAATATAAGTTGTAACACCATGAAAGTCCTAGAGGAAAACATTGGCAGGAAGATCTCAGACATTCCACGCAGCAACATCCTCACAGACACGTCCCCTAAAGCAAGGGACATAAAGGAAAGAATAAACAAATGGGACCTCATCAAAATAAAAAGCTTCTGCATGGCTAAAGAAAACAGCATTAAAATACAAAGAGAACCAATGGTATGGGAAAACATATTTGCCAATGATACCTCAGACAAGGGCCTGATGTCCAAAATATATAAAGAACTCACACGACTCCACTCCAGGAAGACAAACAACCCAATTAAAAAATGGGCAAAGGCCTTGAACAGACACTTCTCCAAGGAAGACATACAGAGGGCCCAGAGACATATGAAAAGATGCTCAGCATCACTAGCCATCAGAGAGATGCAAATTAAAACCACAATGAGGTACCATCTCACACCAGTCAGAATGGCCAACATGAACAAATCAACAGACAAATGTTGGAGAGGAAGCGGAGAAAAGGGAACCCTAGTGCACTGTTGGTGGGAATGCAGACTGGTGAGGCCACTGTGGAAAACAGTATGGAATTTCCTCAGAAAACTAAAAATGGAACTGCCCTTTGACCCAGCAATTCCACTGCTGGGATTATACCCTAAGAACTCTGAAACACCCATCCAAAAGAACCTATGCACACCCCAATGTTCATAGCAGCACAATTTACAATAGTCAAGTACTGGAAGCAACCTAAGTACCCATCAGCAAATGAGTGGATCAAGAAGCTATGGTACATTTACACAATGGAATTCTACGCAGCAGAGAGAAAGAAGGAGCTTATACCCTTTGCAACAGCATGGATGGAACTGGAGAGCATTATGCTAAGTGAAATAAGCCAGGCAGTGAGAGACAAGTACCATATGATCGCACCTTTAACTGGAACATAATCAACAAAAGAAAAAAGCAAACAAAATATAACCAGAGACATTGAAATTAAGAACATTGTAACAATAGCCAGAGGGGAGTGGGGAGGGGATAGTGGGGAGAGGGGTCTGTAGGAGCTACTATAAAGGACACAAGGACAAAATCAAGGGGGAGGGTAGAGGTAGGGGAGGGAGGTGGGACTGGCTGGGGTGGGGTGGAGGGAAGGGGAGAAAATACAGACAATTGTAACTGAATAAAAATAAATTAATTAATTTAAAAAATTCCCTATTGAATTTGAATTTGTTAATCATAATAGAATTTAAATCCATCTGAAAAATAGAGTAATATATAGGAGTGGCTGCATATTTCATCTATAATATTTGGTTTACTTAACCATGGACCTCTGGAGGGGCTTCTGCTCTAATCTTTATATCCTTCTACTTTCTTTGGATTTATTTTGTTTTCTTTTTCAGGTTTTCTGAGTTGAGAGCTTGGTTCATTTGCTTTTACATGTTTGTGTATTCTGTTAAATACATTCAACTCAATGACTTACTTTGTAAATACTGTTCTGGCTGAATCCTATAGTTGTAAAGTTGCATATACAGAAAAGCAACTTTACTCACTTGGTGGAAAGGTTTTAGTGGTAATTTCCTTCTATTATCATTTACTACTGTCATTTGGCATTGACATTGTTATTGGTTATTTACTAATGCCAGGAGAGTGAAAGTAATACTAAAAATCCCTATGGTCAAGGAGCTTACAATTCCACTGAAAACAAAAATCAGATGAATTCTGAGTGCTGTAAAAGTTTTCACCATAAATTTTTTCACTCTCTCTGGCCTACAATTTTAGCTTATCAAACTACAGTTAGCATAAATTTGAAGAGGAAATAAGTGAAAGATAGCAGATAGCCATTCATATTCAACTATAGGTTAATAAAGTTAGTAATGTCCATGGTGTAGATCTGTTACCTGGGCTTATTACTTGAACTTTAATTCTTCATCTGAAAACATTGCTAATAAGAGTTTTGGAAGGCCCTACAAATAATCTATTATTTAGGGCAAGGGTTCTTAATCTGGGTCTGTGAACTTTGATGAAAAAGTATATATATGTGTATATATATTACATATAATTATAAATAAGCATATATAATGTATATATAATATATACTTACATATTAACGTATATGTATATTTATATATTTCAGTAAACTGCAATAGAAAATGAGCATTTCTTATATTATGAATGTAGCTAATAGCAACAATCTGTGTCTTTGCTCCCAGTAGAGTGGGGGCAAAAGTAAATCACACACACTTACTACCGCATAAAAGTTGTTGCACATATCTGAAAATACTATTTATGTGCATCATGACAGCAAAATTTCTGTAGGTCTTAATCTTGTTATAAAATGCATTAATAAAGAATCAAGTATGTAACTACTAGTTACCTATGGCTATGTAACAAACTGTACCCCAAATCAGTGGCTTAAAACAACTATCTATCTCACAGTCTCTGTGAGCCAGGAATCTGGCATGGGTCTGTTGGCTCAGAGTCTTTTCCCAGGCTGCAATTAAGGTGTGAGCTGGGGCTGCAGTCATGTCAAGGCTCGACTGGGGGAAAGTCTGCTTCCAAGCTCACTTACGTGGCTGTTGGCAGGATACTCATGGGTTGTTGGGCCGAGTGCCTCAATTCCTTGGAGACTGTTGACTGGACACCATTGTCAGTTCACATGGACCTCTCCATAAGACAGGTCACAGACTGGCAGCTGGCTTCCATCAGAATAAGTGAGAGAGTAAGAAAGGGTGAACAAGATGGAAGCCAGTCTTTTTGTAACCTAATAATGTAAGTGACAACCCATCACTTTGGCTATATTCTCTTTCAGAACCAAGTCTCTAGGTCCAGTGTACACTCAGAACAAGACAGGAATACCAGAAGGTGAGGATTATTGGGAGTCATTTTAGAATAACTGTATTTATATCACATATCTATATCACAAATTTACTTTTTAGTATTTTGATAACTGTACATTAATATAATCAATTTCCTTTGCAGCCCTGGGTAGTGTACTTTTTGCATTTAAGAACACTATTCTGAAAAAGGGTCCATAGATTTCAACAAACTTCCACTAGGACACATGGCTCTATGTTTGTTTCAGTTCAGGCACCTTCAACAACCTCTTGGGGGAATATGTTTATAATGGCCTCAATTTAGAAACTAGAGGTCAAAGCTTAGCTTATCTCATATTATCCTAATCGGATACCCTGTTCTAGTCCGTATTAGTCGTGTGCTATGAAAAAAGTATGAGACATTAGAAAACATAAATTTGCTACAGAACACTCCATAAACTGTTCTCAGTTGTACCCACTTGAATTAGTACACACACACATACACAGGAGAGAGGTGTACAGGCTTCTGTCAAGCGTGTTGGGTCACAATTAGACCTCCTTATGGTTGTATATGGCAATTGCCATTTGAGCCTCCAAATGTTCAGATGATATAGGTGGAACTGATTTCCCCAAGAATATACTAATTATTAGACTAGCGCTTTTTCCTCTACCTAGCTATGTATGGAAAAGCACAAAGTATAAAAAAGAGAGAAGTGATGTCATGGTTCTTCCCTAAATCTTCTGCATGGGTCACCTGCTCTTGGTGAAACTAAGGATAATGGTTGGCATCTCTGAATTATATATTTGCAAGCATAGTACCAGCTTTGTGAATTTTCTTAGTAGTTTAAGAGCTAAGGGTACTTTATAAAACTTCCAATATTCATATTAAAGATAAATTTGTCATTAAAGATAATTAGGAACAGTTCTCTTATTTGTTTTGCCCAATAAATTTTCTCCTAAAACGCAAATGCATCACCTTCCCAAAGCCATCACTTCCGCGTCGTACTATGGGGAGATTTTCCTCGTAGTTCTCTGATCCTAATGAAAAGCAGCTCAGTGTTGTCAGTTATTTTAGATTTTCTAAGACAATGCAGGCAAAATATCCATGCTCGCCATCAAATTTTTGTGGTTTTTCCAAGTCTGAGCCCCCTCTCAAGTCTCTAGAAGTGAGCCATGGTGAAATGGAAAAGGGTCAGGGAACCAGAGTGGCTTCTAGATCCCATAGATACTGCCTAAAAACGACTTGGTCAGCCAATCCATCTTTGTGACCACATTTTCCTAATCTGAAGAACGTGTGGGTTTATGGATATTTCTCAACCCCTATTTCTAACACACTTTGCATTTCATTGTGAAGTCTTGGAAAAAATTCTGACCACCTACAGGACCTGTGACTGCTGTGATAACATACTGGGCCACTCACCAGAGAAGCCTGAGCCAGCTCTGAGTAGCAAGAGGGAAATGAGGTCGGGTTGATGAAGGAGGCAAGTGGTGACTTTCCAGTCAACTGTTCCAGAGCCAGTCAAAAATTCACCAGGCGGAGGTGGGTGGGGCAGGAGGTCGGCGTTGACGACAGAAGGCTACTTCCGGTTGTGGTGCGTGTGACGTTAGGGCCGAGCTGGACGGGCCCAGCCACCAAGAATCCGAGGAGGGAGGGCTCGCGAGAGTTCAGGGAGGCTGCCCCGAGATTCCGGCGCGGCCGCCAGGCCCACCTCCCGGGGGCGGGGCGAAGGCGGAGCTGGCAGGAGGGAGCGGACGGGCGCCGGGCCGGCTGTGGTCCGTGTGGAGGCTGAGCCGGCCGCGGGCGCGACCGGAGGCAGGTGAGTGCGCGGATGCGGCGCTCGGCGGCCGGGGCTGGGAGGGGGGCCGGGCTCGCCTCACCTGCCCTAACTCTGCGAGCAGAAGAAAGAGATCTTGTGTGTCTTTGGGTGTCCAGGGAAAGCCGGGCTAATTTCGGGGCTGGTAATACCTCCGCTGAAGCTTCGACCACGGCCTTGGCCCTCTTGTTCCCCGGGGTAATACTGGCCCCGTGTGTCTGGAGAGGTAGCTTCGAGCCTGGGGAGGAATCTTTGTTCTTTCTTGCTCCTCTCACCCTTCTACTCGTCGGCCCTCGAGCGCCCGGCTCCCAGTCCCTGCCTGGGCTTGGTAAACAATAACAAATGTCGTGGATCCTCTCCTGGTATCTCGCGCTCTTCTGTCCCTTGCCCTCCAGCTGATGTCACCGAGGGGAAGGATTCTAGGCATGGCTCTTCAATTGTGGGGGCTATTTGTGTACCATTCCTAAAAACTGATGCGTCAGATTGCTAAACATTTTTCAGACACAGTAAAGCCGCCCTGTTCCCAGAAGCCACGGAGTTCTCCAAACCGGTCCCTGGAACCGTCGACCCTTCTTTGCACATCATTTTCTCCCACTTCCTTTCTGCACCTTTACTATTGCGGACAAACGAGTGGTCTTTTCATGCGAATGAGAAGGGTTGTCCCCGATTGAGTACAAGACATTTCACCTTTAGAAAGTTGTCAGGTTGACAGCAGAAGAGCAAACTTTTATTTTCAGAACCAGTGGCCTCCCGTTTACTGATGCTACTTTTGTGGATCGCTTTTCGGGTTGTAAGTTTAGAGGAAAGATGTAAAAAGAAATGGGGGGGGGCGGGGTTGGGCGGGGTTGAGCTGGTGGTGCTGGAAGAAATAGGGGCTTGTCCAAAAGTGTGGTTCTGTTCTTCTCTTGATAAAATGCAGAACCAACGTTCTTGTCTATTTCACATAACTCCTGATAAGTTTTGCTAGAAGCCAATTTCTTAGAAAAGGCCTGAGTATTAGCTTTATTACGGGTAAAGTCCGAGGAAACAACTTGAAGTGTTTTAATTTGTGCTTCCTTGTTGTCAGATGGGGATGCACACATGAGACCCTGCCTTTTGGCGGTTGCGGATGGAGTGGGGGCTTAAACTTGTCGGGTCACTACTTTAAAGGCAGGGTCTGTTATTTAAAGCCATTTTACTTATCCAGTGAAGGTTTTTGAAAGTTCATTGTCTCAATCATATATGTGTGTTTAAGGTAATGGAAATCTCTTTGTGTTTAATTTGCTTTTCTTCGTATACCTCAGGATGTATAAAACAATTAAGTTTATTATACTCTCTCCCGAGTAGCTGAGAGGTATTGTATGTGAATTAGCCATTCTTGTGACTTTTTGAGGGGAGGGAAAGTAGTCTAGAATATGTTGTTAAATTATGATGACTTTTGTTTATTGCATAGGTTCATCAAAGTACTTTTATGTGAAAAATTCTCTTCTGAAAAGAAGTACAATGAATAAAAATGTTTTTGGTTTGGTCTGTCTTAGCTTTTTGCACTTTGTGTTCTTCTCCTTAAGATGGCTGATAATGCTTCCCATTGGTTGGGATGTGTTTAGAATGAGAAACAAATAGGGTGTACTTTTTGTGCTCCTTTGAAAAACCCTGCCGTGTGGGGAATGAAAAAATTAGAAAAACCATGTTAAATGGGTGCAATTATTCTTTAGTCTTTTGTTTTTATGTTTGTTTTAAAGTTGAGAATCAAATTTGAAGAATCCTAGTTAGAGAATTAAGACTAGGAATATTTGTGCAAGTAAATAGGTGTCCTCAGCATTTTTTATGCTGAGAAGTTACTTCAAAAGGTAGCACATTATAAAAACAAAGGGAAAATTATACTTTGTAGAAAATGGTAACAAAGCAAGAGACTCAGTTCTGGCATTTGTTTCAGAAACGTTCTGTTGTAAGAAAGAGCAACCTCATTGAGTTACCAAAGTTGGATAATACTTTAGAATGTGCTTTCTCAGGTAATCCTGGATAAATTGGAGGTGCGTGCGCACACAGCTCTGTGTTAAGAGGAAAGAGGCGCAAATCAAAACCAGAAAGATTTACATCTTGACATAAAGTTGTAATGATTTTATTTTACATATATAATGTAGGGTGAATCAAGCAAGTATATTGTCATCCAGCATGCCCATGATTACATTAAATCAGCAGATGGGCAAAGTTATGATTAGGTTATACTTGGCATATGCAGAAATTATGCTACTGTATTTTTATATTAAAAACACCATGGGCTTTTGGAATGAGATAATGAAAATAAGCTTTTAAAGCATAGGATATTTTAAAAAATAAATTAATCTTAAAAGACATTTTTGATCAGTAGTTTAAAAATACTAAGTGAATCATTCTTTTCTCCTCTCCTT
This sequence comes from Desmodus rotundus, assembly GCF_022682495.2. Classification (NCBI taxonomy): domain Eukaryota; kingdom Metazoa; phylum Chordata; class Mammalia; order Chiroptera; family Phyllostomidae; genus Desmodus; species Desmodus rotundus. The sequence continues at coordinate 166,751,384 of NC_071389.1, read as the reverse complement.
CTCCACCCCCCAAATTTTTGTTTGTCTTAAGAGAATACTTATCAAAGTGTGACCAATATTTAAATGTACTGGTAACAGAAAGCTCCTGTCTCCAGGTATAGGTTTGCTAATTAACAGGATATTATTATTCAGAACCTTTACAGAGAGAAATGAAAAGCAATGATGGACAATATTTGCTGCCTGTTACACTCAGATGTGGTCTCTGTCTTCAAGGAGATACAATCTAATGGGAGGGAATTATATCTAAATAATAAAATACACAGTGCATTTTGTGGAGAAGTTAAGGAGGGAGGGATTAAATTTCACTAGACCAAATAAAGAAGGCTGTGAGTAGGGAAAGGCATTTGTGTAGATGATTTAGATGATATAATCTTATGATAATCATAACAAGCAAATACTTCATATAATGCTTCTTGCTGATAAACCCTTACATGTATTGATTTACCTGGATTTAAGCCTTATAACAAGCACATGAAGTAGATATTTGTATTATTCCCATTTTGCAGATGGAGTGCCTGAGGTACCAAGGTCAGAGAGCTAGAAAATGATAGAACAAGGATTACAACCAGGCTTTCTGGCTTTTATATCTGTATCCCCCCCCCTTTTTTTTTTATCTGTGCTTAATCATTCTCCTTATTTTCTCTCCCATTCTTGGTGATCTTTCTCAGGTCTGTGGTTTCAACTAATTGATTTGGGAAAATACATCTTTCTGGCACCTGAATTTAGGGACCAATTTTCTCGAAAGAGCTCCAAAATTAATGAAAATCTAGTAGATAAGCTGTTTTTGGCATGTTAGATGTTTAGTCAGTTTTTGGAAGTTGCTCTTTGTGCAGATTAAAGATAGTGAGTGGGACTTTTGATAAGTTTGACTTAATACCTAGTAGCATACACATAAGGATTTAGAAATAAGTTAAAACTATGTTAACTCCTTCGCTTAATGGAATTTTGAATCATATATTTTGGCTTGCATTTTTAAAACTCACTTGGCACTGGGTATTTGAATTGTGAAGTTGGAATTTATTTAATGATCAAATGCCAGTCTAAAGCCCTTTTAGTTTTTATTTCCATAAACAGCTAAATTTATAATGCCTGAATCGTAGTCAAGGTTTTGAATAGAGTGTTGTATATGTATAATTTGAGAGACATTCAATCACTGCTACTTTATGTTAGGGCAATTTGAAAGCTCTTTGGGATTGTGAAATAAAAGGTGCTATAGAAATGCACTGTGCCTAGCATCGGCCTGTTCAATGAATGCTGCTTTGTCAAATGAATGGTTCAGTTGATTGTATTGATGAAGTTTCAGGAATAGTTCCCATTCGTTCTTGGTTATCTAAGTGTTGGCATCACAATGAACTCAAGTGGATTTAAAGATTAGGGAAAAAAAGTGCACCTAGGCAGTGGTAGGGGTACTGCCCATCCCTATGGGTCAAGCAAGATGCGAACCCTTCAGCTCCTTTGTCAGTGCTCTGTTTGATTCAGTTTTAAGTAGAACTCCAGAGGCATAGTCTGTGAATGAATGTAAGTGCTCTTTCCTGGTCTGAGTGGGGTAGGTTCTAGAAATCTCCCAGAGTAGGATAATTTATGGTGGATGAACTTAAAACCTAACAGGAAAAGCAGCAGAACTAAAGTCAGGATATAAAGCCCATATATTTATATTATTATTATAAGGTACAAGTGGCAAAAACAAAAATTTAAAAAATATTTTTTATACTCAGTTTACATTAATAGGGGATGGGATATTTTTTGCATTTACCATGCCGACTGACAAAATTTTCAGGATCTGAGCCTGTAATTTCATGGAGATGAAATTTCATGGAGATGAGTTTATAAGTCAATTATGCTTTATTATAAGAAAGTTATGTGTTCCTCTTAAGTACAGGTTGGGTTTTGAACAGCTATTCTTAGTAAAAAAGAAGCCAGATATATACTCTCACCTCCTTGCTGACAGAACTTGAGGCGCATCTTTTCCTGTAGTAGACTAGTTTTGTCTACCTTGAAAATCCTCTGAGACAGGGAACCCCCTACCTTGGATGGTCTCTGCACCAGTTTTCAGGAAGACCTTCGTTAAATTTCATTTAGTGGGCTGACCATTCACATTGGTGTTGTGTAAGTTCAAAAAAGTTTGAACTTTGCCTCAAACTTTGACAGTTTATCTGTAGCTTGTGATAGTAGCACTTGTACGATGCTCAACTTTTAAATTCTTAAGCTCCTTGCCATCCCGTTAATTAACACTAGACCAGTTGACAGCCAGAACTGATGTTGAGTCTCTGGCCAAACATGCAGGTTTCCTGTTTTCCTTGTCTTTTGCTGATTCTTACTGATTCCGCAGGTAGGGATTTTTTGTGTTACAGTATATAAGTCTCTGATCTCTTACGCACAGGGAGCATCCATTGTTTTCTTACCTTTTACAATTATTTGCTCTTTCTACATCTGATTCAGGAGGGTATTCTGTTCTTCTTCCTAATTTTGGAACACTTTTATTGCTTTTGCATTTACTTACTGTGATGGAGTTAATACTATTTAACACCTCAAAATCAACCACAAATACAACTTCCCCAGATTAAAGAATGAGATGTCAGAAACTTAAATGGCGGTGCATGATTGCTAATACCATTTATTTTTGGCAAGCAGAGTTGTGCCTTTGCTGCGGGGCCTAGGTTTCATTCTATCTATGCAAATTTAGAAGACTGAAAGTTTGGAAACAGAGAAACTTCTGTGTATGTCAATGAGCACATTTTTAAATTTTTCATTTTTTGGTCCTGTTCTCTCCTTCCATACAGTCATTGCTATTCTGCTTTTATGACTTGGAGACACTGGCTTCGGTTCTCTAGATTCCTCAGCAGTCCTGGAGACACAGTAAGTAATTTGGACATTGAATATGAAAAATGCTTTGTGCAATCTACGTTTCTCAGACTTTGTCTCTTAACAGTAATCTATAAACTTAGTTCTCTGTATGTCACCTTCCCCTGACGTGTTTTTGGCTCCTTTTTCTTCCTGAATGTCACCAGTTAGGGTACAGGTATAATAGTAATTCAGTCAAGAACAGTAACCATTTTCTTATCACTTATTATGTACCAGACATAGTGCTGAGTACTTTATATAAATATTATCTCATTTAATCCCCACAGTGACCCTATGGGGTACCATTTCTACTTAAAAATGAGGAAACTGGAGCCTAGCCAGGTGAAGTGACCAGAAAGGGTCGCATGTATAGATAGTAACTATCTATAGTTACTAACTAACTAACTAACTATATATATATAGTTAATAAAAGAGAGAAATGGATCTCTAAGATCCAGGTTTGTTTTCTCTTGTATTGCTTTATTTTATTGCAAAAACTTCCCCTTTGCTTTCAATTTACAATACTTCCTTCTTTTAGTCTCACCTGAGTTATCTTTTTTCCTTCTCCTCCCACCCTTTTGTAGGAGTTACTTACAGTTTTGAATGTCATACATAAATTCTCTTGGGAAAAATATACAGAAATAATCCAGCTCTATTTAGATTTCCTATAGAGGAGGACTTGGTTTTGGAGAGAGCTAATTATAAGAATAATACTAGTAATACCTTATTTGTTTTGTGCTTTGGAGTTTTATAAAGCATTTTTATACATCTTGTTACTTAATTCTAACTGCAAACTTAAACTCGGGTCTTTAGATTAAAAGTTGCTATAGGCAGTTTACTACAGACTCCACAGTTAGTTGATGAGACACAGTTTTTGCCCGCAGCAATTTTAATGCTGAAATGAATGATACAGTCAGATGTTCTGACTTCTTTCAAGCCAATTAGGAGCAGATACATATCTATAGCACAGCATTTTCTTAAAAGGTGTTATAGTTTTGAGCTTTGTTTTTAGCCAAAATTGAGAGGTTGGAATTTTAGTGTTGCGTTTTGTGAAATGTTAAAGTCTTCATTAACATTTCATGAAATGTTAAAAGCCTTCAATTCTTGTGATTCAGTGAATGATAGTTAAGTTACTCTACCTCATTCTGCACATAACTGTTGCATTTAACTAAAACAATTATGATGAAGGAATGGGGTGGAGAGAGGACAGACAGTTTCAAAAGTAAAATTAAAGAATTGGGGATCCTAATAAAGACTTGTTGAGGTATCTTATAGTAGCACTGTTACAGGAAATTGGGTGTAGACTTTAAAGTATGTATAAAAGCTGTCAGTATTCACCTCTGGAAAGTTGTATTATGAATATTTGTATTATAAAGAGCTTATTTAATGAGCCATTTTTGAAATATTTTCTTGCGCCAGTGTCTTGTTTTAATGAACTTAATTTTTTACTAAGCTGTGGACATTGTGACATAGCTAAGCAGTTGCCCATTGACTCGCCCCCATTATGGAAACATCACATCGTGTTTGCCCTTAGTAATTTTTCTGTATTTGTCAGCAGGGGCTGGCTGCCTGGCTTACAGCACGAGGGAGTTACCTTTTATTGTGTTTTCTCAAGAGGTCCATTTCATTTGGACACATCTTTCTAATCTGGTTGAGGATATTCTCCATATGCCCACTATCATCTAGTGAAACAGAATAGACTTTTTCCTATTTTAGTGGCTAGAGTGAAAAAATTTCAGTCTTGAATTGCATGTATTTGACCCATTGGTATTCTTAATGCTGGCAAATCCTAAAGGAATCTCAGGCTCATAATGTTTTAGTGAGGTTAACCATCATAATTCAACATTTATCACTAATTTGCATGGGACTGTGTTAGGTACCATGGCAAAATAGAGACAAATAAAATATATCACCCTTCCATTTAGAAAGGTTTCATCCAGTAAGAGACATAATATATGAGTACAAACTCAAGTAGAAAGTGATAAGCGAGTAACGGACCAGGTACTGTGGGAGCAGAGGAGGGAGAGATTGCTCCTGGCTGGAGAGATTAGGAAGGCTTCCTACAGAAAGTGAAATATGAATTGACCATTTAAGAGTGAAGGACATGCCAGGCTAAGGAGTTAGCATGACTTGGATATACCTCTATAGCACCTGATAAATTATTTACTTATTTACTTAATTATTTACTTCTCTCTCTGCCCTATTGCATTTAAGCTTGTTGAATTTAGAAAACAGGTATTTTTCAGCTTTCCATTTTCTGCATCTTCAACTGCTCAACCTGGCACATTTAACTAAAGTTATAATTTAGTAACATTACAGTGGCAGTAGTGTATGTGGAATGGACTCAAGGGAAGATGGCCCAGAAATTGGAAGACCAATGAAGAGACTAATTTAACTAATCTAGGAAATAGGTAATGAAGTTCTAAACTCGGTGGGATTGGAAAGAAGAGACTTGGGTTGATCAGTGTTGGGACTTAGGGTGTGTCCTGTGTGCTAGGAGACGCAGTGATGGAAAGACACAGTGCTCCCTCGGAAAGCAGGCAGGCCACACTCACAGGTATAGAAATAATTGCGCTAGCATATTGCGGTTATAACGAAGGAACAGTGAGTGGAGCACATAAGGGAAAGGAGCACGGGTTTGGGAGAATCAAAGAAGCTTTCCCTGGAGGTGGTAGTGTTTGAGCTTAGACTTGAAGGGTGAGTGGGAGTTTTTCAGGCCAACAAGCAGTAGGAGGACATGATAGCATAGAGATGTAAAGACTGTTTAGGCAGCCACAAGAACCTGTATTATTTTAGTGTTGGGACATGAGTCTAGATAGGATAAATGAAGTTGTCCTTATAAAATAACTTTTTATGTGCCGCATTAAACATATTTATTTTATCCAGCTTTAGCACTCTGAGCTTTTTAAGTGTTTCTGTTGCCTCTTGCAGCCTAGTGGAAAACCTGTGCTGTGCTTCCCCCACCCCTGCCCCCACCTGGAAGATTACTGCCAGTGATAAGTTGTCTCTTGCTTCCTTTTTGCAAAATTAAACAGAGCAAGTAAGGATACCATTAGCCATAGAGATAAAAAGAGAAAGAAATCCATGAAAAACCTTTTCTTTGATGAATGCGTGGAGCAAGTAGGATTGTATAAAGAGAATGCAGCATCAAAGCTTAACTTCAAGAGCTCTTGACTTGAGGGAAGGGATTGTGGTAGGAACATAATTATTTACCTTTCCCATAAAGTTTATGGAACCCTTAAAAATTTCCCAGAACTGTAATACCTAGTGCTGGAGTTCTTTAATTTTAATCCTAGCCTTGATTTCTTTTCATCTTCTCTACTTAACCCTTCCTATATTTTAATAACTAACTTAACATGACTCTGAACTTCAAATGGTACCAAACATTGTCTCTAGTTCCCTCCACCCCCCATCTTTTTTGCTCGTTCACAAACCTGCATCTGCAAATCACGATTCTGAACTCTGTATGTACAATCTGTGTTGGACTGCTAGAGCTGAGAAGAACTCTAGGTTTTTTCTTCACATGGGTTACTTTCTATAGCTGTTTATTTTTCCATTCTGTGGATTGGGCCACTGAAACAATATAGTTAACTTGTTTTGGGGGTCAACCAAAAATTAAGACTCCAGTTATAATTATATCCATTGTACAGGTTCCGGCACAAATAATGCCCCCTTTTTATTACAAAATCTATTATAAAATCATAGGCATGTAATTCTGTAACATAACAATATCACACTTGGGCACACCATATGACATTTTAGGTGAAATGTTCAAATTAAAACTATAAATTATTACACCCATAATATTACCCTCCCAACCACATTCAAGCAGGCCTTACTTCTGCTGGACCCTGTATTTCTAGACTCTGGGTTGGCAGCTGTGTTAGCTTTGGTGCTATTAGTGGTAGTGATAACAATGTATGGGCACTACAGGAAGAAAAATGAAAGACGAGAACAGGAGAAGAAAAGGAAGGCTTGCAGTGTGGCGGGAGAGGCGGGGAGTGGCAGAAGGGGGAAAGGTGCATGTGGTTAAAAGAGGTCAAGTTTCTCTAACACCTGTTCCAGGTGTCACTTGGTGGGACCAGTGCCCTATGTTAAGGTTAAGTCAAACTGCCAGTAATCTTGTCTAGCAATATTCTGCGTGTATTACTGTGCCAAAGTGAGTTTGTTTTAATAAAATATCTTCAGATTTAGTAAAAAATGTATATGTACCTGTGTTTCTTTGTTTTTAGAATTGAGCAGAAAGGGCAAGAGACACCAACACACTGTGAAAAATAATGAGTGAAAATTATAGGTACATTTCTGAAATGTAAAGCATTTAAAATTTAAACCCATAAATCATGTATAGTCCTAGTTAGGCAGAAGGTGGCAGAAAGAGGGCCCAGGTGTGGGAAAAATAAGTAGAATGTGTGTTTGGATAAAACTGTATTCTCATACCAACCATATAACTGGGCCCACAGAGGGGAGAATAGGGTGAGAAATTCGATCTAGAGCCTGAGCTGTCTTGGCCAGGTAATCCAGGTACTCTTTCCCTTTCAGAAAACAGCATTATCAAACACTAAAAAACTAATTTTTCAAAATGTTTTTTCATCATTGGACTAACAAAGCCAGGGAATAAAAATAGGTGTGATTTTAGTTTTTCTGAATGGTAACAGAAAGTTACTTCTCAGATTGTAAGAAGTACTGGATTGAACTAATGTCTTTGACTCCCTTCCAGAGTTGAAAGATGTTGTAGAGGTCATCTAGTTGAATTCTCTACTGTGAATGCCCTCTAATCCCCGAGAAGTGGATGCTTAGTATTTGCCTGAAGATTTTAGTCTCTTGCCTAAAGACAAGAAACCTAATAGTTCACAAGATAGCTAACTTGCGTTCCCTTGCATGGTTATCTCCTGTCTTCGGTCCCAGTCTGCTTTTCTTTACACCGAGTCCACTCTGGGGTCTGGATGGTATCATGTGCTCTCATACCTTTAGAGACCACTCTGTAATGATTACTTCCAAATCTGTGTACCTTGCTTAGACCTCCCTTCTAAGAGGTCTAAGAGCTTGAGACTTCATTGTCCATCTTTAAAGAAAAAAAAAAACACACACACATACATGCATATTACATATACACACACCACCACCACCACCACCTTGTTATGTTCTACAGGTAGGTAACTAGAATTTCAACTTGCCCAGAGCTTACTATCTTCTCTTTTCCCAGAATCTTTTCTCATGCAACTTAACCTCTCTCAGTGCATGATATTATTTCTATTTTGTTGCCCGAGCCTTGTTTGACTTCTCCTTCTTGTTTGTCACTTACATCCAATTAAGTCATCCTTACTACCTTTTGAATTCTCTTTGTTTTCTCCAGTGTTAGTATCTTTATTCAAGCTCCAAATTACTGAAAAAGCCATCTTTCTTTTACTAGTATTGCACTTCTTCCAGTGTGTCTTCCATGTGGCTGCTGAAAGGTTCTCCTAAAACATAATTCTGATCATGTAACTCCCAAGCTTAAAATTTCCAATGGCCCTGGCCAAGTGGCTAAGTTTGTTGGAGTGTTGCCCCAATATGCCAAGGTTGCGGGTTTGAACGCTAGTCAGGGCACATGCAGGGGTCAACCAATGAATGTGTAAATTAGTGGAACAACAAATCAGTGTTTCTCTTTCTCTCCCTTCCTCTCTCTAAAATAAAATTAAAAAAATTCCAATGATTCCTCATAGCCTCCTCCAGACTCCTTAGAAAACCATGCAAGTCCGAGTCCCTTTAAGAAGTGGTGCCTTTTCAGTTTTCTAGCCTTATTTTTCATTGCTCACTGTAATCACTTAGCATTCTCTGTCCCTAGGTGTTACATATTACTTCCTGGAATGCCCTTCCCCACATTCTTTTGGGTAGTTCCTGTACTTTCTTTGGCATTGTGCTTAGGCATCTCCACTTCCAGGGATGCCTTCCTTGACCTCCCACCTCTTGTCTGGCTTATGTGCCCCTCCTTTGCTTTCCCATAGCATCTTGTGTATATCTCATTTACAACATTTTTTATATCCTAAAACACAACCATAGCTAACATTGTGAGTATTTACCATGTGCCAGGCATGGAACAGTATTAATTAGAAAGTTCTTCCTTATGCAAGTTTCAGCTGGTTTTAATCACAGAATTAGAGATAATTCCTTATCACAACAGAGTGATATTTGAAGACAGCTGTCTTACATCAGGGGTCCCTAGCCCCCCGGGGCTGCAGACCAGTACCAGTCTGTGGCCTGTTAGGAACTGGCCGCACAGCAGGAGGCAAGCCACATGCAAGTGAGGAAAGCTTTGCTGGCAATACTGCCTGAGCTCCACCTCTTATCTCCTGGTCCCGCCCCCCCCCCCCTAAAGGTCCCTGGTACCAAAACGGTTGGGGGCCGCTGTCTCATATCATCTGTTTCTGGCTAAGCATGTTCATTTAATTTGTTTAAATATCATGGATTTCAGGACTTTTACCTTCCCAACCACTTTCTTTGTATCATATTTTGTTAGTTTTCTCTCTTAAGATGTATGATTCAGTTTTAGATAACTTTACGGTTGTCATAAAGAGAGGCAGGACTTCGCAGGAATGTAGTATCTGGATATGGATTGTCACATTTAAGGTGTAGGCCTCACTTTTCCAGGTCCTTAATGTGAGTGTTGTGTGTGTGTGTGCGTCCAGAAATAAATCAGGATTATGGAAATTGACTTATATTAGCAAGTGACCAAGAGACTGACGTAAAAACAAGACTGCCAGTTAATGAGTTTGTTAACGTTAGTGTGAATAGAATGGAAACCTGTGTCATTTGGCCAGCACACCGTCACCCCAATGGGACAACCTAGATGGGAAGCCAGTCATGCTATCAGAGTGGGTAGTCTCAATGGGGAGTATCACTAAGCCACGGTAGCCTGAGGGAGCCTCTTTTTTATGAGGACGCACCTGCCCAGCACTGCTCTAGATGTAGTCAGCCCTTTTTCACCCTGGAGAGTGTTAGGGGAGTGCAGGCAAAATCTTGCTTGTTAAGTCCTGCTTCTTCCCCCCCCAGATTAACGTAACACTCTTCTGTTAACACCGTCTTTTTAGCCAGAAGAAACAATGAGGTTTCAGTTTTCATAATTCACATTTTAATCCTGCCTCTCAGAAACTATACCCTGCTCACTTTTGATTGGGCTTGTGTGTTCCCAAGTACCTTCAGTCACACATTTTCTTGGAGTTAATTATGTTGACAGCTACTTTCTACCATTCCATTTGATTCGTGCTGATATTACTCCCAGAGGTGACAGTTTTCAAATTATGAGGGCATTTTACTTTGTCCTTTTGTACTGACCATAAGGCATTGCCAAGTATTGAAAACTTCTTCAGGTATGAGCCAACCAGTACAGTATAGAGTATGACATTCATCTTCCTTGTTCCTGATCTTGCCTGTCTATTAACTCGGTGCCCTGGCTGGTGTGGCTCAGTGGATTGAGTGCTGGCCTGTGAGCCAAAAGGTTGTTGGTTCGATTCTCAGGCTAGGGCATGTGCCTGGGTTGTGGGCCAGGTCCCTGGTTGGGGATGTGAGAGAAGCAACCTATCAATGAATCTATCGCACATCAATGTTTCTCTCCCTATTTCTCTCTAATAAATAAAATCTTAATTAAATTAAAGAAAGATTAAGATTGAGTAAAGTTTGGGGGCAGACATTTCACACTTAATTTGTGTCAAGTTTTACTCAACAGAAATCTGTAGTTCTTTATGTATAAATAGTTTATCACAATTTATACTTAGCATTTGATTTTTTTATCCAAATATAACTCTTTACCATTTCCCTATTAAGTTTTATTTGATAAAGTTAATCTTTTGTTAAAATTGTTTTGAGATCTGACTCTGCTGTCCCACTTTTGATTATTCTCTCTAGGTTCTGATCATCCTCACATTTTGATAAGGATGTTGTCAAAAGTTTTATTGAGTTCATTGTAATATAATTTCCTAAGCCCAAAGAGTCTTGCAGAATTTATTTATGAGCATTCTGAGTTCTGTTGCTTAATCAGTTATAAATGTCTATTAGCCCATTTTTCTTCATCTTTCTCCCTCCTTCCTCCTCCCACCCAAAAGTATTGGAAAGTGGAGCTTATTAAATAATCTTTGAAAGACTCACATAGATTATTTATCCTGTAGATATGCCAGAAAAAGAAATAAAGTTCCCCAGCATGAATGTTCTTCTTGAGCATATACTGATTTTTAATGACTACCCAGCTTTGATCTATTCAAAAACCATCAGCTTTCTTTTCTGTTGTAGAACTTTCCTCAGGCTGAATGGTAAGTGCAACAGTTAATATTTTGTAATGTCCATGTTCTTTTGTAATGTTCATGTTCTTTCCTTATTTTGAAAGATTATGTGGCTTGTCTCCTGTCTTTCAGCAAAGCTCTCTGGTCTTTCTAATCCACCAAAGAGCACTTCTAGCATTCTGCACATTTTGTGTGCAGGGTCATGATGTGTGAACTGGTCAGCTGGCCAAGTCAGAGATTTGCAGTGCATTGGGGGCAGCTCTCCACGGCCTCCTGTCTGTTGCGCTTCAGTTCTCATGTCCCAGCACTCCATTTCGGGTTGGCCTGCATTCTCCTAGGCCGAGAAGAGAGGCAGAGTTCAAGTGGTGGGATGCACACTGGACTGAGAGTTCTCCTCTATAATGAAGAGATACAGGCGTGGTGACTACCTCTCAAGGGTGTGTTGTAAAATAGGAATATGTAAACTCTGAAGTGGTATTCAAGGTAGGTATTGATAGGTTTAAGCATTCAAAAACATTACACTTATGGAAGAAAACTCATGAAATCATTGAGTAGTCAGTTTCCGAAGTAGCTCCTAATTTTAGAATGATACGGGTATGCGTATTTAAAATAGATCCAGAATAAAACAAAGATTTTACTTTTTTGTTATTACTTTTTTAATCTTTACCCAAGGATATGTTTACTGTTTTTCCAGAGAGAAGTGGTGGGAGGTGAGAAGGGGAGAGAGAGAGATAGAGGGAGAGAGAGAAATATCGATTGGTTGCCTCTTGTAAGTACCCTGTTGAGGAATTGAACCTGCTACCTAGGTATGTGCCCTGATGGGAAATCAGAGCCTCAACCTTTCAGTAAATGGAATGATGTTCCAACCGAGTCACCTGGCTAGGGCTGTGAGATTTTTTTTTTTAATATTTATTTACTTTTAGAGAAAGGGGAAGGGGAGGGAGAAAGAAAGGGACAGAAACATCAATGTGTGAGAGGTATATCCATCGGTTGTCTCTCACACCCCTCCCCCAACTGGGGAGCCTGTCCATAACCCAGGCGTGTGCCCCAACTGGGAATTGAACCAGTGACCCTTCAGTTCACAGGCCAGCACTCAATCCACTAAGCCATACCAGCTAGGGCCCAGGACTGTAAGAATTTTTTTAAAGATTTTATTTATTTATTTTTAGACAAGAGGGGAAGGGAAGGGAAAGAGAGAGAGAAACATCAGTGTGGGGCTGCCTGTCACAAACCCTGTACTGGGTGCCTGGCCTTGCAACCCAGGCATGTGCCCTGACTGGAAATCAAACCAGTGACCTTTTGGTTTGCAGTCTGGTGCTCAATCCACTGAGCCACACCAGCCAGGGAGGACTGTGAGATTTTTTAAAAACCAAAATAGAAGCAGGGATTTTTCTTTTTTTTCCCCCCTGTCATATATTAAACACCATTTACCTTAACCAACTTACCAGGCCTTTCATACATTATCTCTTCCAGACATATATTCAAAAGCCCTCTTTGTAGCACTTAATGGTTTTCTTAAGTTCAGCTTATTTGGACATTTGCCTTCCTGACATCATCCTATGTTCTTTGATAGTCATCCATGTTATCTGTGCCTTCTATTTTTTACGCATGTCTTTTAAAATCTTGGTTCATGGAGAGCACTTTGTGCTGCCAGTTTTTTCAGAATCCCCTTTTCTCTGTTGTTAATATCCTTTGCAGTTTGTAACCAGATTTCCATTTTTTTATGCCAGATTATTTCAAGTTTTACTCTTCTAACATGACTAAAATAAATAGAGGTTTTTTTCCTGACTCCTTTCTCTTTCTTTAATTCTCTCTCATCCTTCTTTCCTGGATACTTCTACTGATGTAGCTGTAGGAGTTATTTACTCTAAAACCCAGAAGTTTAAACCTGGTATTTTTTTTTTAAGATTTTATTTATTTATTTTTAGAGAGGGGAAGGGTGGGAGAAAGAGAGGGAGAGATACATCAATGTGTGGTTGCCTCTTGCACATCCCCCACTGGGGACCTGGCCCTGCAACCTAGGCATGTGCCCTGACTGGGAATTGAACCAGTGACCCTTTGGTTTATAGGCTGATGCTCAATCCATTGAGCCACACCAGCTAGTGCAGGTAAATGTATTTAAAGTAGATACAGAATAAAACAAAATACTAGTTATATATGAACTCTGTTTTAAGTGGCACTTGTGTCCATTTCACTCTGTATGTAGGAAAGAAAGGTCAGATAATTAAAGATCATGCATATAGAAAGCTGTTTGAAGACTCAGAGAACTTCATAAATATGGGCACTACAAGTATGCATATGAAGATATTTCTTACCAGTTGGCAGTTACTATCTCTTAACCAATAGCAGCATGGCATCTCTTAAGTTAATCTGAGGCTCAGTGAGATTTGGTGATTTATGCAGTACCATCTTATGAATAAGCAGGACTCTGCTCAGGTCTTTTGTTTCATTATGCCGTTCTCTTTGACATACATTCCAATCAAAGTACTCTTTCAAAAGACCTGTTCTCATGGAGGTTGGAAGTTGTTTATACTTAGAGAGAACCCCAAGTATCATTTCCTAAAACTTTGTCTTTCTTGTTCCTGGTATGGGGCATAAAGACCCCTGTCATTGCTACAGTATTATTTCTTACAGGGCTCCATGAGAATGTGTTTGAGGCTGCTGTGGTATCCCTTAGGATGACGCTTGACCTGTGCAAACTGCTACATACGTGTTAAAGAGAGGCTGAGGCTGAAGTTGGTCATTTCTTGCTGGATCAGTCAATAAATACTGAGCACGTTCTGTGAGCTCTGCATCATGCTAAATATTTTAGGGGACGGAATAAGGTGTGGCTCTTGTCCTCAAGGAGTATGGAATTTAACTGACTAACATACATGACAATAAATCCTCCTACAATGAGAGTGTGGGAATAAATGTCTGATGGTGAGATTCATAATACGTGCTAGACAAATGACGAAAAGTGAAACAAGTGAGGTCGGGCAGTCAAGAAAGGCTTTGTAGAAGAGGGAAATTCATTAGGTTCTTTAAGTACAAGTCGAGGGGAAAGGAAGGACTGTTTCTAAGTTCAGATATTCCACAGCTTGGTTGTAAGGTTGATTATGGCATGTCTGTTGGTTGATGAGGGGGAGACTGGAGAATAATGGAAAACCAAGTTAAGTAGTTAGGGCGGATCCAAATTATGGGGTTTAATAAAAGCTAGGCATAGATTGGAGTGGAAGAAAGGAGAAGGCTTTAATAGTTTTGGGGCCAACAAATGACATCATCCAAGTTCTGTCTGAGGAGCCGGGATTTAGAGGTGGGAGGGCATGACGTCAGGAAGCCCACTCGCAGGCTGGAACAGTGATGCTGCCTGATAGTGCCGTCAGGGCCCGGACTGATAAGGTGGTGGAAGTGAGAATGAAGAGGAGGGTGCACTGGGAGAGAGATTTTGACATCCATTTATTGATGAACTTGCAATGGGAAAGGGAGAGATGAATTAAGGTTATTTTCCAAGCTTTCTGATTGGGAGAAAGGTTATTGCCGTGGATAGTAATGTGGTTGCTAGAAGGTTGGCTGTGGGGGACAGTTATGCATTTATTTTTGGACATAATTAAATATGAGTTATTTGTAAGGAATTTAAGTTGGAAAGTTCAGCAGACAACTGGAAGTATGAGAGTACAGGTTGGATAAAGACATAGGGTGTGTTATCAGTTACATTACTTACCCTTGTAGAATATTCTGTAAAGGTGTGGGAAAGGATGAGCTCTCTCTGAGAGTTCAAAGGCAGAGGTTCAAGGACTGGTGTTGGTGGATATCTTCTAATACATAAATCTGAAGATTTCCTAGTATTGTATTGATTGAAATTATTTTAACAGGTATTTTTTTCCCTTGGTGATAAAAGGCATGTAATGCTATTTCAGGAATTAGAAAATTCAAAAAGATATAAAGAAAAAAAGATAATTTACAGTATTTTGATGACTTTTTGTGTGCATATAAAAGGATAGGAAGTACATACATATATGCTTGTACTATGTACACTTTTATAGCCTGCTTTTTTCATTTCACATTGCACATGATAATGTTCCCATCATGAATTACTGCTTAAATATACTGTCCTTAAAGAGCTGCAATTTTTTTCATCATTTGGATTTATCATTATTTAATCACAGCTCTATTGTTGAACATTTAGATTGCTTCCAACACTTTTTGCTCTTAATAATATTACAGTAAACTTCTGTGAAATATATACTCTTCAGCTGTTCTCAGACATGAGCTCTCTGAAAGCAGAGATCTCTATATCCCTAGCATCTAGGAGAGGCCCAGACATAGTAGTAGCTTAACTAAAAAAACAATTATTGACAGAATGAAACCAGACCATTAAATATTCAGTTCCTCTTATGTTCTCAATTTAGATTCCATGCATTCCCAGGAACCTTCTGATTATAATTTGGCTATCCATGTAAATCTAGCTGTAATTAAAGTATTGGCTATATATGACCACGGAAAAGCATTCTTCCTTCTGTCACAGATACATTTATCATTCTATATTAATAAATTTATATTCTGATTTCGGTTGAAGTTTGATTAATTTTTGTTTGTAAAATGTGGAGCTACCTTATTGATGCTAATAAAATCGAATTCCTGTAAGGCTGTAGATTGGGTCTGGGTTGTGGTTAATCACCAAGGTAATAAATACCACTCTGTAGAGAACTCTCTAAAGAAGACAGCCTCTAGCCTTTACCTGGTAGAAACTCATGGTAGTACCAACCACATTTTTCAATTTGAATCACTGTGGTACCCTAGAAAGACAGGTGTTTGACTCTTTTCAAATAGTATTTTATCATATTTAAGATACAAACACATTGTGCCCTGGCTGGTGTGGCTCAGTGGATTGAGTACTGGCCTATGAACCAAAGGGTCACTGGTTCATTTCCAGTCAGGGCACATGCTTGGGTTGTGGGCCAGGTCCCCAGTGGGGAACATGTGAGAGGCAACCACACACTGATGTTTCTCTCCCTCTCTTTCTCCCTCCCCTCTCCTCTCTAAAAATAAATATATAAAATCTTTTTTAAAAAGATAAAGATACATTGTGCTTCATAATTTTTTTCTTAAAAATGTGTTTCATCGCCACCCATAAACTAATTTCTAAGAGAAATACATGTGTGCAAATTTTTTTTTAATCTTCATCTGAGGACAGATTTGGGGGAAGGGGGCAGGCATTGGGGGGTGGGGAGAGAGTGAGATCGAGCACAACATCTGTGTGAGAGACAAACATCAGTATGAGAAACATCAATCAGTTGCCTCCCATACCTGTACACGCTCCGACTGGGGATTGAACCCACATAGGTATGTGCCCCGGGGAAATGGAACCTGCCACCTTTTGGTGCAGGGGACAACACTCCAACCAACTGAGCCACCTGGCCAGGGCACTTAGGTTCAATTTTAAAATTTCTGGATGTTTCTGTTTCAGGTTTTAAATTTTTATTATATTCTTTATTCTAGGATAGTTACTTTCTTGGTCTTAAATGTCTTTATTTTTATTTTATTATTTTTTTGTCTTTATTTTTTTTGATGGTGGTGAATTCATTATATGGATTTGCCCACAACTCAGCTAAAAGGAAAATGTGAAATTGTTTATTTAAATTTTGAGGTGTGTCACATATGAGAATTTAAAATATATCTATACATTGTAAAGAAAAATAATGAAACAGACACCAACACACCTTCCATGGTGATTGAGAAATAGAACTTTACCAATGTCCCAGCAGCTCCCCGTGTGTCCCTGTATGTCCTTCCTCCTCCCAGTAGTAACAACTGTCCTTAATTTTGTGGGAAGCATTCCCTTGCTTTGCTTCTACTAGTTTTATCACTTTGGAATATGCCCCATTGATTCAACGTTATTTTTTAGGTTTTCTTGTTTTGAATTTGTATAAATGGACACATATAGTATGTATTATATTTGGTGACATGCTTTTTATTTCAACTTTGTTTCTGAGTTTATCCATGTAGTGGTTCTTTGTTTTTTTCACTGCTGTGTAATTTTCAGTTACATGAACATACCACAGTAATTTTTTTTTATCCTCATTGGAGAACATGCTTATTGATTTTAGAGAGAGGGGAAGGGAGGGAGAGAGAAAGGAAGAGAAACATCGATTGAGACAGAAACATGGATTGGTTGCCTCTCACACGCACCCTGACCAGGGACTGAAGCCGCAACCTAGGCATGTGCCCTGACCAGGAGTGGAATCTGCAACCTTTTGGTTTACAGGACGATGCTCCAACCAACTGAGCCACCCCAGCCAGAGCAATAGTATTTTTCTTTAATTCCACTTATGTTAGTGGTCACTTGTGTTGCTTCCTGTTTATTTTTTGTTGTTGTTGTTTGTCTGTAGAAACAATGTTCCTGTGACTTTGTTAAGCACTGCCCCCTGTTCCACATGTGCAGGAGATAAAGTATCTTTATGGTATATACCTAGAAGTGGAAATTGCTTGGGCATTGGGGATGTGCATGTTTAGATTTACTGAGTGGCATCTAACTATTCTCCAAAGAGGTTGTACCAATTTATACCCTCACCAGCAGTGAATAAAAGTTCCCATTGGTCCTCAACAAAACTGGATACTGACAGCTTTTTAAGTTTTAGCCTACCTGGGTGTGTGGAATCATATCTCTGATTGGGGTGTGTCACATATGAGAATTTTCATTTCTCTGATTAGAATTATAACTGAGAACCTTCTGTTTTATTTATAAGTCATTTGTGTTTTCTATGAAATTTCTATTGGGGATTTTTGCTCATTTTCTATTTTGTGTGTTTTTGTATTGATTCATAGGAATTCTTTTTTAAAAAATATTTTATTAATTTATTTTTAGAGAGAGGGGAAAGGAGGGAGAGAGGGAAACATCGACGTGTGGTTACCTCTCACACGCCCCCAAATGGGGACCTGGCCTGCAACCCAGGCATGTGCCCTGACCGGGAGTCCAACCAGTGAGTGACCCTTCCGTCAACATGCCAGAACTCAATCTACCAAGCCACAGCAGCCAGGGCCATAGGAATTCTTTATGAAGTTAAGACACTTTAATATTGTTTAGAACAGTGCCTGATTCATAGTAAGAATTAAGTAAAAATAGCTGTTATTACTATATATATAATATATTACTGTTGTATTTAATTCTGTGTTTTTAGGTGTTGCAGATACATCATTTTGTGGCTTATTTTTTCTTCTATGATACTGTTGTTTTTTTACCTTAGTATTTTAATATGTATAAATTGGGTTTTATATAAATAACCTTGGAAACATAGTAATAACCATGACATATTCATTTTGCATATATTTCATAACCTGTAACTTTTCAGTCTTTATTACCATTGTTTTGTTTCTGCTGCTGTTTCTCCTCCTTTTAATGTCAGGAAAAATTAACCCATTTAATCCCCTGTTCAAATTAATTTTATTTTCTATGTTGTAGCCTAGTTGTAGATGCATCTGTCTTTCCAAATGTATTGTGGTTATTTTTAGCTTCATGATTTCCAAAGTTTAGTACTCATGACTTAGGGAAAGAAATCCGTAACAGTTGCCCATAAGAGATCCAGATGAATCCTAAACTACTATTATAGTTGAGTCCTTATGATGTTAAATCATAGACTTAAGTTCTTTTTAATATGTGACTTGCTGACCAAACTGTCAATGCATTATTTTCTTTAGCTTGGTAGTAGTTCAGAGATCTAATTATCTTTTGATTGATTTTCCCACATACTGGAGAAATGGCAAAAGGGACATGTGGGACATGTTAACAGTATAATTTTCAAGTTAACAAGAGTGGCGGTAGCAATGGTGATAATAATAATCGTTTCTTTAGATTGACCACTTACTGTGTGTCAGGTACTGGTCAAAATTTTTATTAACTCATAAGAATCCCTTTGATCGATGAGAACACCAAGGCTCGGACAGAGTAATTAACCTCTCTAAGATCATATAGCTGGTGAGAGTGGAATCAGGAATTCAAACTCAGGCAATCTAGTTGCAGAGTCTTAGAAGTAGATCAATAAGATATTTATCAACTTGGTATCCAAAGAAGTATTAATTCATTTTTACCTTTAAGAGAAGAATTCACCTAAAACTTTTTTGTTTAATGTGAAGGCTAAAGAATGGGAAACACATTTTCAGTGTGGTAAATGGCATCAAGTACTTTTAAGGCAGGAGCAAAGCTTGGAGCTGGAGGTGCCTGATGTGCCAGCTTCCGTTAACAATAACTTTGTATCTCTGTGAGTGGATCGTGGCCTGCAAAAGATTGCAGGAAATTCATAGCTTTTAATTCAATCTCCCTTGTGCCATGTTCAAGTATTTGGAGAATAGTCAGTGAGAATAGTTTTTCAAATTCCCAGAGGGTTCCAGATGGCTTTCAAGCTTGGATAGTTACTGTCCCCTCCTAAAAGGCTATGCTGTAGGAACTCTCATGCAACTGTTTGGTAAATAGCTACACATATTGGAAAAAGTGTCCACATCCTAACTTTAGATTAAGAGAATTTTCCTTCTCATAATCTTTATTTTGGATTTAAATCATTCTCATTGGTTCATGAAACAGTTTTCTTTATGTTGCTATTAGTACTTTGGCTATTGGCTATTTTCAGATATAATTTTCACGCAACTGTAGTTTGCTTATTCATTTAGCTATAGATTAAGTACTTAAGTGAATTAAGGTCAGTGCATTTACTTTAAAAATTACAGGGTTAAGTGACTAAATGAAAAGAATGAAGCAAATTATAGCTTCTTAACTATTCTGAGTAGAATTTAGCGCCAAGTTGGAACAATCATGTATAGGAAAGGTAGTTAGTATTGAGGTGATAGATACACTTGGAGGGCATTATGCAGATGACTCAGCTAGGGTGTGTATCTTACTGGAAAAGTTTGAAAACTTTGCTATGGGATTTAAATAATATGCTTTTTCCTCTACTGCTTCCCTCTCAAGGAGGGACTAACAAGGTAGCTCTTTTCCCTCCCTTGTATGGTCATAATAAAAGATGGCAAATTAATGCACTGCATTCAAGGCATTACACAGATTGAATTCCATATTTGTCTTGGAGGAAAGGCCAGACTTCTGTTTGGGGTGATTGAATCTGAGCTTTGTGAGACTGGGTGCAACTTCCTTGTATTCAAAGGCAGGATCATCTTGTCAACAGCCAAATGCCTTATGAGATGTAAGTCACTTAGAAGAAATGAGCCCCTCAAATGTGGTTTGTTTTTAATGTTTCTCTCTTCCCTCTTCCACCCCTCCCCCCGCCCCCACCACACACAATGCGTCGGAGAAATACTGCACCTGCTTGCTCTTTGGCAGTAGAGTCTGTGAGGATTAATTGTAGACATTGTTTTCTCTTTGGGTTGGGGACACAAAACTGCACTTTAACCTTTTCCCAAGTCTTAGATAAGTACTTGGCAGTTGAATGTGGACTGTAAAAGAAACATAAATATTGGGAAAACAAATGCACACATCAGAAATCTGAAAAGCATTATTTTCTAAATCAGCTCCTTTTATGATTTGAGTTAAAGGTGGCCTTGATGTGTCAGAAAAAGAACTTTATTGGCTTTTCTCTTTTGGAACCTCGTGACCTTTATGTTTTGTTGACAAAGCCATTTTGTGTTTGATTTTTTTAAAACAAGGGTGGGGATTTTATACTTTGCTAATTTCCGTGGAGTGGTTATGATTTGTTTCATGGAACTGGTCCAGTATTAGAGGTGGAGTGGTAGAGGCCTTGAACTAAAAGCCTGATGCCGGCTCCATTTCTGAGTGTGTGACCTTATTCAAGTCTTGGCAGTTTTCTGAGCCTCGGGTTTTTAAAATAGAGATAGTGATACCTGCCCACGTACCTCACGTAGCTCGGGAGAGGCAGTAAAGCATGGTTGTGAAGAGTCCTGGGTGACTGAGTCTGACAGGCTTGTTTTGGTTGTATGTCATTGGATAAAACACACATTTTCTCTAAGCTCCATTTTTTCCCCGAGATCAGACGAGATCGGGTGCATTCAGGGTGGTATGGCCATAGACCGTTTTTTTTAATATGGTAAAATGGCAGTTATTTTATGTACATCTTTTTAGTGTTAATGCAAAGATCTAAATCAAATGCGGTAATACATATATAAAGTGTTAAGCATATTACTTGGCACATGATTAATATTTTGTTAATTATTATGAATTTTATACACGATGGGGCAAAAGTAGGTTTACAGTTGTTTACAGTAGGTTACAGTTATTAATTAATAATACAAGAATAAACTTTTGAGTACTCTGGACTGTAAACCTATTTTTGCCCCACCTTGCATTGCTATTGTCAGTAACGTTTGGGGTGGTATTAACATTTTATAAAGTTATGTGTATGGAATAGAATGATAGATTTCAAGGTTTTGATGTTTAGTGCCACAGGCTTACTTCTGAGAAAATCAAAATGTAAGGAAGTAATAATTAAAAAAACAGGCAAAATTTGCTATTTCATACTGAGAGAGACAGAGACATTGACGTGAGAGAAACAAACATCAAGAGAGGGAGACATCGATGTGAGAGAGAAAAATCGAGAGAGAGACAGACAGACACAGCCAGAGAGACATTGATGTGAGAAAGAAACATTGATTGGTTGCTTACTGTATGTGCCCTGACTGGGAATCAAACCCAAAACCTTCTGTTACGTGAGACAATGCTCCAACTGAGCCGCCTGACCAGGGCAAGATAGTGGTTTTTAAGGGAAAAATATTGCTGCTGTTTTATAAAAATTGAGACAAAAGTCCATATGGTTTGTGGCACCTGGGACTGACTGAGCACTTCTAATACTTCTCTTAGAAGTGCCTTTTGGGGCACAGATAAAAGGCACTCTATAATATTTATAAGGAAAAAAATATCTTCTATTATATACTACATGGGGGAAGTAGTCTAACTCTTAGATCACAGGAATTTAACTGTCCACTTCATTGTTTTAAGAAATAACATTGAGGGTTATTGCTGATACCATTTAAAAAGCTGGGGGAGGGGGATGGTGTTTAAGGGGAAAATTATGGAGAGACATAAAATCACCTAATAAATAATTTTTACTTGTGAGTTTTATCAAGTGAACAGAGAATTAACCCCTGCACCACGTGGCACTATTTCTTTTGTTTCTTAATTTATCACATTCAACACATAACCCACATTTATTAAGCACAAACTGTGTATGCTAGACACTGTGCTTGATGCTGTAACCCACTAATGATGAGTAAATGCTAGCATTTCATGCTACAGTTTCTATATTACCTTGAAAAGTGGGGGAAGAAATGTCACTAAAATCTGCATTTCTAAAAAATCTGATTCTTTTGTACTTTCAAGAAGGAACCGATTATCTTTAATTGTACATTAACAACCATTTACTAATGTAACTCAGTATACTTTCCTTTCCCTACTCCAAAACCCAAGATACTGCTTTATCAGTAGTACCTCAGGAATCTCCGCTAATACTGCCTTGATTCAAGCCCTCACCATATCCTGCCAATCATTTTAGTTACCTCCTAACTACTAGATAAACCTCCCTTCCCTTCTTTGTTTCTCTCCTCTGTCCTCCAAACCCCACCAACCACCACCAAGTCTAAATTCTGGTTCCAGAAATTTATCTAAAATGCAGAGTAGATTGTATCATTCCCAGGCTTAGAATTTTTAAAATGCCTTCCTTCTCACTTTTCAAGATACCATCCAAATATCTTGACATTACATTCATGGTCCTTCTCATTCCAGTCCCTACTTGCCTGTCCAGTCTCATCTCCTGAGGCTTTCTTTGACCATCTGTATACGAAATCCTTTGCAGTTCCCTTCTCTCTCGCACTAGGAAAGCCTTTTGGTATTTTCAACTCCATCATTTCTATGATCATCCCTTACATTGTATTGCTTTCATATGTTTATACATGTATCTTCTATGATTAGACTGGATCTTGAAGGCAGAGTTCTGCATCATTTGACTTTGTATTCTATCTACATGTAACACTGCCTGGCACATAGTACACATTCACTAAATGTTTGTCAAATAAATAAATGAGGGATTCAGGATATTCCCACGTGGCCATAGTTTATTATTAGTAACATTTGCAGTTCTTAACTGTATTATACAGTAACTGTGTTTTATGATTCTAATAATCATGTTATAATTAAAAGGGAGCTTAGATATCATCTCATCCAACCCTTTCATTTTTGAGATGCATAAACTTAAGAGCAAAGAGACTGGTAACTGAGACCAGGGCACAGAGCTGACTAGTGGCAGCTTCAGGATTAACCTTGGCCTGGCTGCCTGATCCCCTTCTCATGAATAGGCCTAATAGTTGACACGGGGTGAGATTTTTAATGTGATGCTGGCTCAATCATTTGTTTCAGTTTGGAATTAAAAATAACTTTGTAACAGAAAAATTTCAGTGAACACAGAAATAAATAGGAGATTATAATGTATTCTCAGGCACCATCACCAGCTTGAGTAGCTATCCAGCCATGACCAGGCTTGTTGCATCTGTGTTATTTTGTAGCACAGCCCTGGTGTTTCGTTATTTCACCCAGAAATATTTAGTATTGTGGTATATATTTTTGACCTTTGAAAGGGGGTCTTTCTGGTGTTCTAAAAAGTCGTGGCACTGGCTAGGAGGTCTTCTGTCTGGTGCTCTCTCCTTCCTCTACCCAGCTGCTCCCAGAACCGTCACTCCCACGGAGCCCATCTCATGGAGCTTCCTTTGTCCCTGTGCTCTGGGAGGAGTTGTGCTTTTTTATTTAAACTCTGTGCAATGGAGGTGTAAGGAAAAAAAGATGGCGACGATATTAATAAGGAAAATAGCTAGTACAAAGTGAGATACTCCATGTGTAAAGTTAAGTAGCTTAAAAAAAAATAGTCACAAGACACCTTTAAAATTTCTTGGAATCTTTGTCATTTTACTTTCTCAAGATGTACTATAAAACTTATCATTGCAGTTTTCATTATCAACTATTATAAACATACACAAAATTATGGAGAAAAATAAAGGAATATTTATGTGTCTGCTGCACAAATCTTAATATTTTGTAATACTTGCCTCAGATTTTATTTAAGTAACAAAACATCACAGATAGAGTTTGAGATGCCTTTCTAGTCCTTCCCTTCCCTCCCTTACCAGAAATAACCATTATCCTGTATTGAGAATTTGTATTGTTCCCAGTGCATGTATAAACTTATGTTGAACAGTGTCTTCTTGCCTTTTATAAAGCAATTTTACCTCTTTCATTTGATCTTCATTTCTAAAAATCTATAGCCCACCAAATTATCTCAGTTTTACTTAATAATAGCTATAGGGTGTGAAGTACTGTTTTATGATTGACAGTATATCTCATTACAAATAGAGTTCTGAGGCTTCTTTGTGAAAACTGTTCACACCCTGCTGTGTTCTTTGCTTAATTTGAAGTACCAATAGTTACCTTTAAAAATACAAACAGCATAATAGGACTGGCAGGAACCTTAGAGGGTTAAATAGTCTTAACTTCCAGGTAAGTTTTCTGCTCATTTTCAAAGAAGATACCCACCCTCCCTAGATAACACTTACAGGCATGACAGATTGGTAAAGAAGTCATTGAAATGTCTTACTCTACATTATCTAACACTTTAAAAATTAAACAAGTGTAGAGTTTGCATATGATTTAAATTCTTTAAAAAGTTTTTACTGTATTTCCTCCCAGTATTCCCAACTATGTTTAGCATTATTTTTTTGCTACTTGGAAGGGGACTCAGTGTTTATCCTGTTTATTCAGCAATGACAAAAAGAAGTTCTTTTTTCCCCTTTTTTCTTTAAAAAAAAAACAAATCTAGTGCTGTTAAAAATTTCTGACTCAGTTATTTTGGAGAGAACTCTTTCCACAAATAGATGAACCCACATACTAGGTTTTCTGAGTGAACTGGTAAATTTCCATAATGTCAGGGAACTGGGTGGAGTTTTTGTGTATGCGAGTCCAATGGAATAGGGACTTTTCAGACCAAGTATGGGGGAAGTAGGATCAGCTTCTGGTATTGAATAGTCCCCCAAGCCACACAGCATTTAGGGATTTCTCTCTGGGGTAATCTATCATCTGAAGTAGCAGCTGCAAGAACAATGAGAGATGCTTGCTTACAGGATCTCTGACCTTTTAGTAGGATGCTGTAAGTGTGGCTCAGTCTTGATTTTTAGACCAAGTTGAGATCATCGCTGTTTTTCTTGACATGGGTTTCTCAATAGCTGTTATTAAATTTTGATTACTGCCAGGGATTCGATTAAGCTAGAGCTGAGCTACCCAGTTTATTTTCATTGAGCACTGCAGCCCACACTCCCTGTTCTGAAGCCCTGCTTGTGTCAGAAAGGCCCACCCAGCTTATTTGTCACGTGTACTAATTATTTTTGTGGGTTAGTCTTGCTGTTTCCCACAACATTATGGAATTATAGAGAGCTCCTGTCATCTCTCTTATTATTTGGGTCTCTTCCCACTAGCATACTGTCCAGGGTATGACAGGCACTACTGATGCCAGCCCTACCTGGAGTCAGTGGGACTATTACCTTAGCTAGTGTCTCCCTTCTGTTTCTCTGTCTTTGGTTAGCTGCAGCGCTGGCTGTCTTGCAGGCACCGCCTGATAGGTTTACTAAATACCTTATTTTACTTTCTAAAATCAATAACAGACACTGGAGTGGTACTTGATCAACAATAAAAATAAATAAATTAATTAAAAAAATAACAGACACTGTAAATTTGGATGCAGCTTTTTAAAAGGGACTTTAAAAAACCTTAACCTCAAATCTGAATACTTGTTCCTTGGGTGGTAGAAATACCTTGGCAGAGGAACTCAAATCAAAATGGTAATTTTAAGCCTGAGTCTGAGGCTGTGTTGTTTAAATGATGTTTTTTACTCTTTTCAAAAAGATGATACCCAATTAAAATCCCAACATTATTTTTAATTGTACTTTACAAGCAGATTCTAAAATTCATATAAAAGAGAGTGTAAGAATTTGGGGGGAAGACATAGGAAAGGAGAAGAAACTTGCTCAACCAGATCCCAAAATATATTTTACAGCTCTGAAGATTAACTAGTTTGGTTTAGGTGTGAGAATAGATAGGTAATAAATGAATGGATGGATGGATCCAACCTAAATCTACAGCATTTCATGGTGACCACTTTCTGTAATTAAAATCCTAAAGCTTTCAAGAAGCCTTTAGTCATAATATTTTGGTTTCCAGAATGGAGTAAAATGTCATTCTTTAGCCCTCTGAGAAAAGCAGGTAGGAATCACTTATTTGATCCATAGATCGATCAATGGATCATCTATGGATCGATCAAATAAGTGTTTGATACATCAGTTTTTTAGTGTCAGACGGGGACATGGGTGTTAGAACTTACAGATACCACATAGTCCAGACCTCGGGCCTGGCGTATCAAGAGTCCTGAGAGCCAGTTTCTTTGCAGGGTCAGTACGCTGTCCTAGAGCTGGCACGGCACTGTGGAATCTCCAGCTAGATTGAAGGCTGAGTGTTCTAGCCCAAGCTTTTCCACCAGGTAGCCAAGTGACTGTAGGCCTCACTTCTATAAAATGAGGGAGACGGACCAGGTAATATAGTTGCTGTTTTCAAGTTCTGTAATCTAATTTTTGTTTGTGAACTAAATTTTCAATCTTAGACTTATAGTGGATTCTAGAAATCCACTGTGAAAACAGAATTGAATTTGTAAGCTGATTTATGGGAGGGTTTGCCAGTATACTCACTTGAATTACAAGATACCCTTGATATCCACAAACTGTACAATTTACTTTATGTTCCATTTTAGGTATTTTTTTCTCTTCTATATTTTTTTACAAATAAACCAGAATTGTGTTCTAGAGAGAAGTCAATAAAATGGTGTGGCCCTGTTTGGTGCTTAGATAGTAAGTTGTTTGGATATTAATTACAAAGGTTGCTAACCTTAAAGTTTTTTTAAAAGTTCTGGTGTTTGAATGAGGTGGATACCCCCGGACTTTCTCACCGTTGCAGAAGTCAAGTAGTCTGTGTGTTTAACACAATATCTGAGTCTGATGAGTCACTTGGAGTGTCTGCTTTTAGCTGGGAACAGATTTCGTTGGTCACTTGTGATGGTCAAAAAGTCTCTTGGGAGAGTTGACTCAAAATAACTAAAACTAACTCATAGCTCCTTATATCTTAAAATTGTAAACTTGATGATGCCATGTTTCAATTTTAGTCTAATCCAATTTTTGCCCTGAAAAGGACTGCTTCTTCTGGCCCTTAAGTTGTTAAATTAGTCTGATCTCTTTCAGCAAGTGGTTTTCATTTGAAAAGGAACCATAAACAAAATAACACAGTAATTTTCAAGTTGAAATTAAGAGATATCAGAGAAATTGGTACAGCCCTGGCCGTGTGGCTCAGTTGGTGGGAGCATCATCCCATACACCCAAAGGCTGTGGATTTGATTCATGGTCAGGGCACACACCTAGGCTGTGGGTTGGATCCCTGGTGGGGACACCTGTGGGAGGTGACCGATGGATGTTTCTCTCTCATATCAATGTTTCTGTTTCCCTCTGTCTCTCTCCTCCTCTCTTTCTAAAATCAATAAACGTATCCTCGGGTGAAGATTAAAAAAAGAAACTGGTACAATGGAGGAATCCACATTGATCTCTCCTGAAGCTCTCAATGATGAAGAAGCTTTGAATATTACGAGTGAATGGGAAAATTAAAATATGAGTTTATATTTTCAATTAAAGTGATATCTTAGAAATTTATATTTTACATCCTCACTTAAAATAGTTTATTTTCATGTTTTATTTTGTATGTGAATGTCAATTTGTTTCTTTCCCTCTCTGTCTCTCATTTCTTTTAGAAGCTTACTTTGAAGAAAGTGAAAGGCAAGAATTCAAAGATGACCACGTTTTTTATAGTTGGGCTGCTTAGTGATTCATGTGTTCAGGCTGCTTCCCAAAGCTTGCCCCTCCCCTTTCCTTTACCAGCAAGTCACACCACCTCTCACCACTCCTCATTTTCCTGCCTTATCCACTTATTGGTTGTTCTCTGGTCACACCAGACCTTCACTTTTTAGCACAAACTAGATGTTTTTGGTTGTCCTGGTGTTTTGAATCAGGCACTATTTCCTTTAAAACAGACTACGTAGAAGTAAAGGAAAATGCGGATCATCTTTAAAGCTAGAGTATTTATTTTGTCTCTTTTTATGATTTTGGAGGAGTAGTTTTCTTGCTTTAAATAAGACTTGAAGTTAACTTAGCTAATAATATTTGTGCTGCCTGCTTTTTGATTTTGAGTAAGGGCCTTTCAAGTCACCAGTAGAAAGGCTGTTTGGGAAGGAATTGACAGTTTGAGGCCTTGGAAATACACACAAGTAAAAGCCACCAAAAAACTCTCCCTAAAAAGAGGTATAGGAGATGACTGAACATATTTTCAGAATTCCCATTAGTCTCATGGTTTGTTTTTACTTTTATTCTATGACTTCAAACTCTTTTTGCTGTTCTTTATAATCCTCCACTAAACCAGAACTAAGAATTTGGTTCATAGGGAAAAAAATCCAAGTCCAGTGGTACCTAGGAAAACAACCACCTCTTTGGGGTGAAAAGAGAATCTCTTTTATTGCTCCCCTGTCTACTTATATGCAATTGCTCTTAAATACATTTTTCTTACTATAAAAATGGTTCTTTCCCTTATGGAAAAATGGAAAATTAAAAAATAAAGGACAAAATTTAAATCATCTATAATTTACCCCCTTTTTTCTTCACATAATAGAGTTTATACTTTATATAAAGGTAGAATTTTGTATCTTGTTTATTTAACATTTCTCAGGCTATTATGTTTTGGGGAGGAAATTTTCTTCACTGTTATTTCTATGGCATTTCATGCTATTATCATTCCAACAATCATTTTACCTATTAAACATTTGTTTGCTATTTTTAAACAGTGCTTTGATTTAATTTTAAAAAACTCTATAAATCTTGGCTGAGATTTTGATTAATTTTTTAAGATAGTTTCCTAGAGGTAGAATTACCATGTCAAAAGGCATAAAAATTTTTAAGGTTTTTGATACAAATTGCCATTGTCCCTGCTAGAAAGTATTACATCTCTACCAGTTAACATAAGCACAGGGAGTGGTATTATCAAGATGATGACATAGATCATTCCCAACTTCAGTCCCCCTTACAGACCAACTAGCAACTATCTGTGGTGAGACACCAGTGCAAAACCCTGAAACCCAGGGCTGAGGTTGAAATACCTTCCATCCCAGACCTCCTGCAGCCTTCCTTGGATACTGTTAAGCAGCTCTTTTAAGTATAGTCTCTGAACCCACATAACCAGGAGGCCTGGCAATGACCCTGAGCAGCCTTGGAGTCTAGTTAGTCTGTGGTACTGCTCAGCTGTGGAGCCAACCCTACAGCCCTCAGAACCTAGCTTAGGGCCCTGCCCAATTGTTGAACATGGCTTGTGGCCTCATCCAGGCAGGGAGCCAGCCAGTGACCCCACCCATTTGCAGAATATAGCCTGTAACCTCACCTGATGTGGGAGTTTGGACAGCAACCCTGCCTAACCATGGAGCACAGTCTCTAGCGTACTAAAATTCAGGATATAGGTGGAGGCCCCTCCCAAGCAGAGAACCTAGGTAGTCTAATAGTGGAGCATAGCCAACAGCCTACCTGATCACAAAGCCCAGCCTGAGGCCCTGCCCAACTTCAGGATACAGCCTGTGGCCCTGTTTGATTGCATAGTGTAGGCAGAGGCTGAATCTGACCTCCAAGCCCTGTCTTTGACCCTGCCTCATTATGGAGTCCAGCTAGCAGCAAGATTTGGTCAGGAAGCACAGCCTGGGATCCCACCCAACCAGGAGTGATTACAGAGATCAGGCTGTAGCTGTGTCCAATCATGAGGTCTAGCCAGTGGCACCATCCTGACTGGGAACACATCCAACAGCCCCACCCAGTTAGGGAGTCCTCCCAGTGGCTTTGTTTGAATGTGGAGCTCAGCCAGTGGGCTCACCCAACCACAGAGCCCAGCCAGCAGCAACTCCCCCAACTTCAGAGCATGGGCAGTGGCCTCACCCAATTAGAGACCCCGATAGAAAGTGCTGCTTGCCCACAGGCACTACCAGTATCCCGAACTGAACTGACTGGCGAAGGTCTTTCTCTTCCAAAGTGAACCTGTAAGTAGGAGTAGGAGACCACTTAACCTAAATGTGTAGATTCCAGCACAGGGAATCAAAAACCACAAAGAATCAGGTAAACATGATATCAATAAAGGAAAGTAATAAAACTCCAATAACCGACCCTAAAGAAATGGAGATCTATAAACTATCTGACCAAGAATTTAAAATAACCCTCTTAAAGTAGTTCAGTGAACTTCAAGAACACAGACAACTAAATGAAATAAGAAAGGCAGTTGTAAACAAAATGAAAAGTTCAACAATGAAATAGAAACTATATAAAAAAAAAATCACACGTAAACCTTGACATGAAGAATATGACTAAACTGAAGAATTCAGTTGAGAGCTTTAACAACAGACTTGACCAAGCTGAAAAAGGAATCAGTGAACTAGAAGATAGGTCATTTGAAATTATCCAGTCAGAGGAGCAAAAAGAAAAAAGAATGGAAAAAAGTGAAGAAAACCTACAGACTTGTGGGACGTGATCAGGAGAGACAAGTATGCATTATGGGAATCCCAGAAGGAGAAGAGAAACAGAAGGGGACAGAAAGCCTATTGAAAAGCAGTAATGGCTGAAAACTCCTCAAACTTGGGGAGAGAAATGGACATCCAGATTAAAGAGGCCCAACAGACTTCAAATAGGTTGAACCTAAAAAGGTCAACACTTAATATGTGGAATCTTAAAAGAAGGACAGAAACAGAGCAGAAGAGTGGTTGCCATGGGTAGATGGGTAGGTGGGAAGGATAAAGATGGTCAGAATGTACAAACTTCCAGTTATAAGTCCTGGGATGTATGTACAGCCTGGTGACTCTAATTAACAGTGCTGTCCTGTGTATTTGAAATTTGCTGAGATAGTAGATCTTAAAAGTTACCACCAAACACAAAAAATTATAACTATGTGAGGTGATAAATGTGTTAACTAACCTTACTGTGGCAACATTTTACAACATGTGCACACAGATCATTACATTCTGCACCTTAAAGTTACACAATTTTACCTATCAATTATATCTCAATAAAGCTAGAAGCAAAAAGAAAACCATGTACAAGTACAGATGGTACATGAGAAAGGAATCTTTTGGCCAACTGGACCCTGAGGATTTTCCCCTAACTAGTAACACTATTTTTATATAGGGAACATGATGCATTACTTTAAAGCTTCCATGTCTTTGATTTACTGGTAAAACGGAACATTTTTCATGTGTTTGTTAGCTACTTTTATTTATATATTGTCTCAATATTATTTATCTTTTTATTATTAGGATCTTTGTGGTCCCTTTGTAATTTTAATGTTAAAATAGTTGTATTATAAGCTTTATATATTTTTTAAGAAATACAATTTGTTCTTTTTAATATATACTTGTAATATACAATGTTTTTTTGTAGTTGCCCCCAAATTATGGTCTTTTAATCTTGCTTGATAAACACATGTATATATTCCAAATTTTTATATAATGATACCTAGCACTATTTTCATTGTGATTTCCTTCTAGGACAGTCAGTTCCCTTTTAAAGATTAGATATTTACCTATACTTTACTTGTAATTTTACTTGTAATATAAATATACTTGTAAGTATATTTATGTATACTTAGAAGTAATTTTACTTGTAATTATCTATACTTTCTTGTAATTTTTTGAAGTTTAATTTTTTTTTACATTTATTGCCATACTCCTTCCTTTCCTTCCCTTTTTATTCCTTAGTTTTTATGTTCACCCTTTTGAAACCATTTGAAATTTATTTTAGCATTTGGACTGAAATGAATGTCTGACTTACTTTGTTTTTCAAATATATAACCAGTTATTCTAACACTGTTAATTAATACTTTCCATAATCTATGATTTTTTACCTGATAAAAAAGCAAACTTTTTAAAATCAGCATTATTCTTAGGTATTTTATGAATGTTGTCCTCCATCTCTTCCTCCCTGCTAATTTTGTGAACAGGTTTATTTTCTCATTTTTAAATGCATACCTTTAAAATTAGCATTGTAAAGGATACATTTAAAACTTTTAAGTTGAACTCTTTATTTAAAAAATAATTTTGATGCCCTGGCTGGGTGGCTCAGTTGGAGTATTGTCCCTTACACCAAAAGGTTGTGAGTTCAATTCCTGGTCAGGGCACATCCCAAAGTTGTGGGTTTGATCCCCAGTCAGGGCATGTACGGGAGGCAACTGATTGATGTTTCTCACATTGATGTTTCTCTCTCTCTCTCTTCCCCTTCCTCTCTTTCTAAAATTAATAAGCATATCCTCAGGTGAGCAATAAAGAAATTTACATTCACTGACCTATATTCTTTGTAACAGAAGTGGCAAATCCAAAGGAAAACGTGGTGTTGGGTTGTGGGAAGTAGAGGGAAGCATGGCTCAGTTGATGAGGTAAAGAAGAGGGTAGTTCCTTTCCTGTTCATTTGACGTCTTTGTTATTGTCCTAGGTCCAGACCCCCCAGTTCAGAGTCATAGGTTAAATCTGGTAGACCAGAATTCTCTAGATCGTTGTTCTCTCCCCCTTTCTGTTTCTCTCATGCTCTGTTTTTCCCAAGAATTTCCGTAGGCTACTAAATTCATGTCCATAAACTCCATAAATTTCCAAATACATGGATTCTATATATGAATAAAATAAAGATATACCGATTTATGTATATTTAGTCTATTAATTTTTGTTTTCCATGTTATTTTTGTTTTATTTTGAAATACTTCTGAATAGTTTCTCATTTACAAGTGCTTTCGAAATCCTTACTTTGGTCCTCCCTCACCCCCATTCTCCCTTCCCTCCCTGTGTCCTCCACTTCCTCCCTTGCAAATTGTGGTATTTTTCTCTCTTTAAGTGTAATCAAGGTGTATTCTTACGTGTGCTTGTATATGCACCAATTATGAGAAATAGATTTAACTCTTTTAGGGATACCTCGACTGTCCAAAATTTGGTATTGTTTTTCCATTGTAGTGCTTAATTATAAATATCTGAAGTTGTTTGGCATTAGAGCTGAGGTAGATAACTTTTTTTAGGTTAACTATAACTTGGTAGATTCAGTCAACTGTCTTTTGCAGAGAAACTCTAATGCATTACTAGATTGGGATATAGCAATAGCGAAATTCAATTATGTAAATATTATAAGAAGACATGGCTTTCTCAATATTTTTGAGAAAAATGAAATTCTGCCTTACCTAATCATTAAGATCTATCAACTGGCCAGATTTTAGGGAAAATTGCTACTTTGGCAAATTTATACTTGGTTCTGTAGTTTGTTTGTTTATATTTGGTTCATAAACACTTTTCCCTCCCTCTGGAAGTTAGAAAGAAAGGTTCAGAGGAGTTTTTAGTAATTATTTGGATCAACATAGTCAGATAGTCTGCCATTAACAGCATTACTGTAGCCAGATAAGCATTTGGGAAATCAAGCACTGAAGATATTTTTGTCAATGGGAAAAAAATAAAGAATATCTCTTTCTAAAAGCAATACTGCTAATAAAAATGATAATGTTAACTTCAGCACCATTGTGCCAGCTCTGCCAGACATATGACTCACAAAAAAAAGAAGAAAAAAGAAAAGAAAAAGCAAGTATCTATGAATTCACTCCTGTGGACTAGTGAATAGGGCACACAACAAATGTAGAGAGTCACATTAATTAAAAAACAAAACAAAAGCTCTTGACCCCAAATGTAGGAATCAGATTATAAACAAATGGTCTGTTACCTCGTAAGAATTACTGCATCTTGTGAGAGAAGTGGTTAGTTCTTCCCTGGAATACTTTTCTCTTCCCTAGTTATAACCCCAAATCACTACAAACTTCTAGTATACTTTTATGAAGACTTCTTTTCTCACTTCATCTTTTTAAGAAACTAATATGTACTTTCTGATACATTTCTCTCTTCTCTACATTAAAAGCAACCTAATTTGTCAAATCAAGTAGTTTTTAAGATTAGGAAAAATAGTGAATATGCATTAGAAACTAAATTTGCAAACTAACTTAGGATAGCATCCCAAGGTGGTAGAAGTGATCAGAAGACTAGGCAGGGAAGGGAAGAAAATTAATCACTTTTGCACATTTAATATGAGTCAAGACATGTTTTAAAATACTTTCTTATTTAATTTATTGATTTATTGAACACTTACCTGACATTTCTCTGTGCTAGGCACTGTTTTAAGTCTTTCACAAGTATTAACTTTCCTAATTCTTAAAAGTCTTACATTAACATAATCATCACATACACAGGTTGGACATTGTTACCTTTATTTGTATCAACCCAACACTGGAGCACAGAAAGTTTAAGTAATTTGCTTAAAGTCACACAGCTAGTGAGTGTCTGGGCCAAAATTCAGATCCAGGCACTCTGGCCCTTCAGCTCTGCGCTCTGCTGCCACCCCTGAAGCACCACACCCATGCTCTAAGGTTGGTGCGTACTCTCTCCATTGTAGTGATGTGGATCCCAACTGCGGTTAAATAACTCCGACAGGATCAGCCTTGAAGTAGTTTTCTTTCCCCACCAAGTCTGCTCTTCCAATACCACCTATCCTTACTAATAAAAGAGAGGACCACTTGCCCAGTCATCCAAATCTGAAATCCGGGGATAATTACAGATTTCAAACTTCCCAGCTGAGTAGCCGTGCCCTTCTTTTAATATCTTCTGCTACTATTTTAAAAAGGATTGTAATCTCAAATGCCCACAGCAAGCAAGTAATAAAGCTTACAGGTAATAAAATGAGTGAAGGAAGCTGGGCATAAGGGAGTAAACAGTTGTTGGACTCCTGTGGGATGTGGTATGGTTGTCCGTGGAAATGAGGCTCTTCCACAGGATTGTGAGGAAAGCATTCCAAAGACCCACGCACGGGAGACTGTGGTGTGGCAAGATGGTTTATCGGGTGGAAATGGAAGCTGCCCCCTGAGTTTCCAATGTCCCATTTCTGTCTCCTGCCATGGAAAAAGTTCAACCTTGTCTTCAGCAAGGCTAAAACAAAAGCCATAGCTTCTGTTTTGAAGGGGGTCCATAGCTTCCCCTTCATGTTAAAACTCAGTCCTTTTGGAGCCTGAACCGTCCAACTCAGGCCCTGGTAGCTGCTAAACCCACGTGGTTGCACGTGCTCACAGAAGAGAGAGCACACTAACGCATGTGGAGAGTGCATTACTGGGTGTCAGTTGTCGGGGTGGGGAGGAAAAAACTTCTTTGTTCCCCTGGGATTATTAGCTTGGATTTGGGATGGACCAGGTGGTTTTCAAAAGAACCAATCAACTTCCCAGGCTCTTGAGGGTTTTTTGATGGGTCTATTCTTTAGCTAGATTTGACAGGCCTTTATGGTCTGATACCTCCTGCTCAGCTCCCAATAATCTGATACTGGAGGGGGGAAGGGAGGAGTGTTGATCCCCTTGGCAGAGAAATGCTGTGGTCCCCTGGGGTGTGAAGCTGTAGCTTCCTGGTGAAGCAAGTAGGCTCATGCCCCCCAGTTTATTAAGCTCAATGTCTAATTGCCTTTGCCTTCTTTTTTATTAATAACTAGTTAACTACCTACGGTAACAGTATTGCTAGGAGGCCGCTGCTTCTCTATTCCAGCAGTCTATTTCCAGGCAGGAATGTGGGCTTATATTTGACAGATCTGAATATTTAGGCACCTAAAATCTGGGTTTTTGTGTGAAATCTTCCAATTTTTAAATCACAGTACAATCCAACATAAATGTGGTTGTAGGCCACCAGTTTATAACCCCTGATTATTTATTATTGAGTCCTACTAACCTTATTTATATTCCTCTGATCTAATCTACTCCCAGCCTTTTTACCACCCACCCCATACTAGCATGATCTGTCCAAAGTGGCATTCTGATAGGATTTCAGGGGGGTTATGAGGATTAAATGCATGAATGCATGTAACATTCTTAGAAGACATTTTGGTACTTAAGTAAGCACTTAATAAATGTTCTTTATTGGCAGTTAGTTCTTCACTTAATGAAAAGCCTTGACTGACTCCCACTTAATACTCAGGATAATTTTTTAACATGGCAAAAAAAGGTATTTTATTCTTACCTATCACTCCACCTTTGTCTTCTGCTATTCCACTAAATGCACTCGAGTCGTCCTCCACACCCGTGTCAGTCTACGTGATTCTCTTACACCCTGTGCACCTGGCTTGTGAACTCTTATCTTCCCTACTCACCTCAGGATTCAGTTCTAGCATCTCCTCCTCTATTAAACCTTTCACTACATTTCCTCTTGAAGAGCGCATTTCTCCCTTTGTGTTCCCCTAAGGTTGTGAACCTCCTTAAGGGCAGGGACTATATTTTATCAGTCTTCATAGACTCAGTACTGTGGGCAGTGTCAGTAAATAGTGTACATCTACAATAGATGTTGGTTGAAAATAGTACAACTAGTAAAAGTTAGGGCTGGGGCTTGAACTTTTACCTGAATATGAATTTCTTCCTCTTTGGGTTACACCTCAGAGAGGAAAGAAGCCCTGGCTATTCTGCCTTTACGATACAGCATAGGATACAGTATCCGACCTAAAGACCTGTTATATAGCCCAGGGCATAATGGTTGCACCTAATGTTGAATTTAGGAAAATTTTTATAATCCGAGGTGCTACAGTAGCCTTGAAGATACGCTTTCCTCTGAAATTTAGTACATGAAACCACCCATTAAATAGTGTGTTTTACCTGTCAGGTAAAGCAGTTCAGTTTTCCTACTTTTAAAAGTTTGATGGTAAGTGGTTGGAGACACCACATCTATTTATAGGTGGCCTGAGTGCCAAATTTGTTATCTCCTTTCCCCAGGCTCGATAATGTTGGACTTAACTATTCGTAGTGTCCCCGTTAACGAATAGGGGAGTCTGGAGAAAACATGTGAAAAGGAAATTCAAGGGCACCTAGTGTTGTTTTTATCAGTCCAGGAATTCTAGACTTGCAAATTGTATCCTGTTCTTTTTCTGGCTAAAGAAAAGGGCTTTAGTTAAAGACAAAGAACAGTGTTAAATCCATTAGAGGAATAAATTTGCAATATAATAAGTGCCAGTCATCTAGATCATTCTTTGTAATAGTATGGTCACTGCTGGTCTTAGTTTTGTTTAATTTGAATTTTTAAAACCTATTTGTGTCTGGTTAGAAGGAAATGTATTATTTTAATTTTAAAGCTAATCCCTAAGAGATACTATTTCGTCAAGATTAAGGGTAGAATTTTTGGCCTTTTCTGCAATTGTATCACTCAAGTGTGATTTGTTTCTGAAGGTTAATGTAACACTAAATGATTCTGTAGTTTATAACCTGAAGGAAATTATTATATGTGAAACACATATTATGGAAAGTCCGTTGAGTTTAAGGTCCTTACTCACCATCATTTATTTATAGAATGCCTGCTGTGTGCTTGGTACTTTGTGTCTTGTATGTCAGATGCTGTAATACTTTCACTACAAAGATGAGTAGACATAGGATTTACTCTGATTAAGGTTTGTGAACAAGGCATACACACTTGCATGTGTATGTAATTTGAATGGAAAGAATATAGTACTAATGACTAAATCATAAATTGTCTGGAAGTTGTTTTTCTTGATAGCCACTTCTGGATTTGGGAGTTGAACACGTTACATCCTCTTATGATGGGAGAAACCTGATCTTCTGTTTACCCCTCTTTTATAAAGACCTCAGGTTCACAAATCCTGATCTAAAACAACTTTGTATTTACTTCTGTACTGTTACTGCAAATAATTCCTAGTTGTTTGGAATTGTTTTTGAGTTTACTCACATTTTTTACGTTTCATAAAAATTTCCCCAAAAGTTTTGCTCCGTAATATTTCTGCCCTCCTCTAGCTCCCCAATGTTTCATTCAGGGAAAGCCCACCCCGCAGCAGAGCTTAGAACTGGTCATCTCCAGCCACTTTAAAGTGGGCAGAATTGCCCTGGGCTAGAGAGCAGTTAGTCTTTTTCCCCTTCCCTCCTTCCTTCTCTTCCTTCTCTTCCTTCCTTCCCTTCTCTCCCTCCCTCATTCCTTCCTGCCTTCTTTCCTTCCAGTTTACCTTATCCTGATGCCATTAAACATTTAAATTGAATAACAGTTCTCTTTGTCCTGATGCCAGGCTTGCCAAGCAATCTGACCCTTGTGGCTTTATATCTAGCTTGCCTACAAGGACAGAAGGCATGTGCAAGAGGATGCAAGGATCTGTTCCTTGTTACTCAGTTTCTTATTGTGTAAATCAGTAAGCTGCCATTTGTCTTGCGTATCCATCTCTTGTGAACTCTCTGAAGACAAGCAGCTTCTAGAATTTGACTGCCCTGGGACGCTGACAGCTGCAGGCCAGACCTTGCCCCCTGACCGACTGAGCAGGGCAGCCTGTTGTGAGGGGCCCCTGGGCAGCCAGTCAGCTGCCTTCCACAGCCACACCCTGAATTCATGGTACATCTTTCTTTTTGACTTCTGAAATATTTACTTACGGCTATTTTTTTGTGCTTTTTTTTTTCTAGAGGCATTATAAAGTGTTTTGTTTGTTTTTTCGCCACAATCTTTTGGAAAGGAAAATACAGACCTTGGACAACTAGAGTTGGGTCTTGACCTGTTTTCCCCCTAAGAACTGGCAAACCAATTTGAACATTCTCTGTCAGCTACAGATTGGGACAATTGAGAAAGGACTCTAAAATCCCTAGGTGTTGCTCTTTGTTGGAGCTTTTATGCCCCCCTCCAAAAGTTTGTTAAAAAGGACAGGCACTTTTTAACTAGAGTTTGAAGAGAATTGCCTGTGAACTCAAATTTTATATGCTAAAGAAGGCTCCCTATAATACTACTGCAAATTGTACACGTTATCACCTTTTTGAGGACTTAGGATACACATAAACATATTAAAGATGCTGGGAAGTCTTGCAATAAGAAACTCGTTTAATTTTGTATATTTTGGTTTTCCTCAAATTATTTGAATTCCTCAACTTCCAGTCCATCCTCCCCAGCTTCCTTCCCTGTGCCCCAACCCCCAGATCCCAGTTAACAAACATGATTTGGGATGCCTGCCAAACACCACCCCTGTTCTCTTTTCCTTCTTTGATTTTTCTGCATCTGATCCTGAAACACAGAACATGAACCCAGTGATTCTGAGACTTCCAAAAATGGTTTGATAGTGTTGCCTTAGATAGCATTCCAAGAAGAACAGCTTAATGCTTAAAAATCATTTGGCCATGATAATTCTTGAGTTTCATTTATTTTTATTATTTATGGTTTTTAAAAATAATGCTAATTATTATTATAGCATTTAGCATGTCAAAAAAATTAAACTAAGTATCTAAAATAATGCCTTACATTTGTATAGCCATTGTAGCTTTGCTGTATATTATCTCAGATGCCCTGAGACTATACCTGTGAACGGGGCAGAGCAAATATAATGGCTGTCTGGGGAAAAGTGACACGTTCGGAGTGTGCTGGTGATTTGAGTAAGACCATGTGATCACTCAGCAGCAGGGTCTGGATTAGATCTCTAAATTTCTGACTCTTGGGTTCAGTAATGTCTTTTTCCACACTTGCTTATTACTGTTGTTGTTTCAACTCTTCCCCACCCCACATTTGATAGGTTGAGTCATTCATTCATTAATGCCTACTATGTGTCAGAATCAGTGCTACTGTGATAAATAGTCAAGAGTGAATCAGGAGAAGTTCTTGCCCAGAGGTGCTTGTAGTTTAGTGGGATAGAGAAATGGAGTGACAAGCACCAGTACCTGGAATCTATTAGGTACAAATGCTAGAGAACATACTTGAAAGCATGCCAAATGTGATGTCTCCCCTGGTAGGGAATGTTAGAGAAGTCTTCGCAGTAAGACTGTGCCTTAAAGCATCAACAGGATTCCTGCGAAGAGAGTTCAGGACATAACTGATTTAGGGATGGGTCTGGTGAGGGCTTGGAGGAATGAAAGAGCCAGGTATATTGTTGGGAGAAGAGTGCGTGGTGAGGAAGGGCAGCAGATAAGGCTGGAAGGGCAAGTTGGAGACAGCGCTTGGAGTCCTGACTCCACAGCGCACTAGCTCTGACTTTTCTAAGCTTCAGTTCCTTACTTTACACGGTCCTTGTGAGGATGAAATGCAGTCATGCATAGAAGTGCCACTGTCTTAAATCCTGAGGAGAAAAAAGGGAAATTCAGTGAATAAAGTATCCTAAAATTCCTGATACATACTAGCATTTAGTGTCTGTGAGTTGTCTTTACCATACTAAGCTAATCTGATTTGCTGTAGGCAAGGGAGGAGGTGTCAGTGATTTTAAACAGGTAACTGATCAGCTTCTTCTTATAAAAAGACTTAGTCAGTAGAGGAACAAGTTTATGATGCTAACGAAGTAGTGTTTTAGACATAAAGGATTTGAGGCTCCTCCAGTACATTGAGGTATAAACTCAGTAACATGACAGGAGACCATGACGGTTTCCATGACAGGAAATTGCTTGCTTTCAATCTGTGCTTGACATTGAAGCACAGGAAAGCCCTTTTGGTTCATTCCTTTATCCCTGGATTCCAGTCCAGTTCAGGTCCATATACAGGGGTCTGTATCTTTGTCTAATTAAGGAGAGGCAGGTGTTGGGGAGTAGGTGGCAGGTTTGGGGAGTACTTTCCAGCTATGTTAGGTGCTCACTCTTGGCAATCTGGATCTTCTCTAAGTTGGTCTATTGTGACCCCCATCCAAATAAGCAAAGATCTCGTTAACATATGGAAGCATTCTAGGTTTGTTTGGTCCAGATGTGGACTGTGGTAGGCAAATTTCTTAGGGTCACTGCCCACCAAAGCAGCCACTAGAGTTTAATCTGTCCCCCTGTGAAGTAGCCTTTTTGTTACATTCCTTATGTTGTCTAATTGTCCAGGTCTTCTTCTGTGTGACTGTCCCAGTGGTTTTTCAAAGGTGGCACTTGAATAGCTTTAAGTAGACATACACAAAACTTCCCTATTGTCATCTGGCTTGATTCACACACTTGTGTTTCCTGCTTGGTTTCTACAGGCATTTGAGTGTTGTTTGAAAGTGAAATGGACCGCATAGTTTGGAAAAGTACACTAGACCTTGCTATAGTGCTATCTGAAATGACAGAATTCAGAATGAAATGGGGCAACCGTGGACTCCATCCAAAGGGGCTTTTCCCTAAAAGTGTTTTCCTGTAAAACATATACCCACAAGAATTGGTTCAGATTGATGTTTGTGTGCTTATTGATACAACACTTAATGTTTCATAAAATTTATATAGCAGAAGCCATTTCTTACTATTTAATTAAACCACATTAACTCTTAGAAGACTTGCATTTATTGGGGACATAAGATTAGCAAAATCCTGTGGATTTTATTTAGTAATAAGTAAAACAGCAACAGAATAGATTGAACCTTTCTTGTTTCAAATGCCTGATGAATAGAACGTTTTCTATATAAATGTATTTATGTTGAGTATAGACTGACACTGGTGCTTCCTTACCATTCATTATTCACCCCTGATTTTTGCCAGCACAAAAAAATTAATTTCTGTTGCCCTGGGAATAGTGCATCTTTCTTTCTTTACTAGTATTGAATTATTGTATTATTTATAATGTGAAATAATGGATATCTTAACCGTTAGAATATGATTTTTTTAGTAGAAATCAAACCATTTCTAGAGTTTGTTAAAAGGGAAAAAAAGTTTTTTTTCCCACTGAATAATTTGTGTTTATATGTTATTTCAGTTTCCGTTGCTATGGCAATGACGGCAGGGACTACAGCCACCTTCCCCATGAGCAACCATACTCGGGAGAGAGTGACTGTGGCCAAGCTCACGTTGGAGAATTTTTACAGCAACCTAATTTTACAGCATGAAGAGAGAGAAACCAGGTATAGTGATGGCTAGTCAAAATATTCCGTTCAATTAACTAAGCTGGTAATGCTGTGAGTGCAGTGTGAGCACGTTGCTCATGATGATATAAATATTGTAGATCCCTGTGTTATTTTCCTCATGCCGCCAGTGGACCTAGTTCTTTGTTTTATTTTTGCAGAATAGTTTCTTGTGCTGTGCGCCCATATGCTTATTTCAAATGTCAGTTGATGTTTTAAACAAAACCTTTCCAACCATGAAATTATGATACAGCTTTTTACTTGCTTTTAGAGAGATGCGTTATGAATAATTGACTTTAATCCAAAAACTTTTATGGTGTTGTGTACATATAAGTGGGAATGGTAGAATTA
Organism: Desmodus rotundus; assembly: GCF_022682495.2. Lineage (NCBI taxonomy): Eukaryota > Metazoa > Chordata > Mammalia > Chiroptera > Phyllostomidae > Desmodus > Desmodus rotundus. Next base: position 166,709,016 of record NC_071389.1, on the reverse strand, counting down.
AAAATGAAAGACATGCTGTTTTGCCTTCAGGAAAATATAATAAAGGAGATAATGCACATATATACTGCATGAAAGAATGAAAAGTGTCACTAAGAGAAAAGCGAAGAAGAGAGATTGCTTTTGTCTGAGGCGACTGGGAGCGCTGCATAAACAGTAGTGGTGTTAAACAGGGCTCTAAAAGAAAAAGTCCTATTTATACATACATCAAAGGGAGAAAAAAAGTAAAAGAGCAGGAGGAAAGGTATTAGAGACAGAAGAAACCACCTTCAGTGCTAGGTCAGGCACTATTCAATTTAGCTGAAGCTGGATGTCAGCATTTCCTGGGAGCCTTGGATGCTTTGTAAGTGTAGCTCTTCCTCAGGGTAGTAGAGGGCCTGCATGAGCTTGAACAGAAGAATCAAGTGATTGCAGGTGTTTCTCTAGAAGAGCACTTCAATTGTGGTATATAGAATGGACTGTGGGAAGAAGGATTAGAAGCAGGAAAGGCTAGTGATGCAGTCCAGGCAAATATTTAGAAAGGAGACTTGAGTTAGGATTGTGACAGCAACAATAGAAAAGAATTGACGGGTGAGAAGGATTGGAAAAAAACATGGAAACTAGCCAAATATGAACTGTGAGAGAAACAAGTCAATACTGGCTCTGAAGTGTCATGCCTGGGCAAACAGAGTGGTGCAACTTCAGTGAAATAGGACTCAAGAAGAAGAATCAGGTTTCGAACTTCATCTTGAACAGGTCTTGCTGCAGATCAGACATAGCCGAGGAGAGAATTAGAACTAGAAGATAAAACAACTATTCAGGAGTCCACCTAGAGAGTCAGGGTAAGAAAATGTGAAAGTTAAACACAGAGACTGGTGAGAAAAGCTAACATACCTTTAATCACAGTTCCTGAAGGAAGAGAGGAAAGAGAGTAGAGCAGAGGAAAGTTAAACTAAGTTCATCACCAGGAAGAATTTCAAAAGATTGAACTTAGACAGAAAGGAAGTGATTACAGATTTAAATGTAAATGGGTGGGTAAACCCCAACAAAAATCGACTGTGTAAAAACAATAACAATAACAATGATGATGTCTTAAGCGTTTTTTAAAAGTAGAATTGAAATATTTTCTAACAGTCGACTATCAGACAGGAGGGAAGTGGGATTAAAGTGTTCTTAGATATCTTTGCATTTCTAGAATGGATACATGTTGCGATACAGCATGGGGTAAAGATTAATTCCAGACTTAGACAAATTAAGTGTATATGTAATTTCTAGGATAGCCACTAACAGAATAAAAATAAAGTTTGTAACTTCCAAAGTTGTAGAAGGAAAAAAGAGGAATGGAGGGCAAATTTGTTCAAAAAAGGCAAGAGAAAATGAAAAACTGAAATACCAAATAGTGGACACAAATAGAAACCACAAAATAAGAAATAAATCCAAGTACATAAGTCATTACACTAATTGTCAATGTAATGAAAGTCATTGGAAGTGATTAAGTCATCAAGGGAGAGTGAACAAAGTAGCAGAGAACCCAGGAAAGAAAGACCTATAGATTGCCAAACAAAGGAGAGTAAGAATCAAAGTGTCTGCTGCTATGCAGACAATTGTAACTGAACAAAAATTTTTTAAAAAATTAAAAAAAAACAAAAGGTCTCAGCATGGTAGTGCCAGGGAAGCATTGGCAGGTCACCCTGTACTTCGTAAAGTGCGTCATTGTCTAAGTTCCTTGCTGTGCACCTGAAACTAATACAAAATAACACGGCATTTTAACTGTAGTTGAAAAAATAAGATAAAAAGTTATTGCATTATTAAAATAATTAATACTAAAATATTTATAGTAAAAAAACTGTTTATACTTTAAGAAAACGTGATGAATTTTTAAGGCTTAACTAAATGATAAATACATAAGCCAAATAAAGTACCAATGAAAGAACAAAATGTCAGAGCATTTTAGGAGGAAAATGATTTTTTAAAAAGGTAAAAGAAAGTCATAGGTGTTCCCGCTTAGTTAAGGTGCGAACAAATGAAAGTTACTTCCTTTCCCCCCTGAATGAAGGGTGATTTGATGAAGTGTCAGTCTTGGCAGGGAAAGGGGGCATTGGAGATTTGACAGAACAGAGTTGCTTGTATGTTGCTATCCCTCCCAGATTAATGGTCCTCTTACTCTTTGGATTCTTTCTGCAGAGGGGAGAACTCAAAAATCATTCAACAAGCAGCTCCGCAGTGCCCAGAGGTGCATGATGCTAGGCGCTTATTCCTCTCTAAGGTTGGGCTTAGGGGAATAATATGTAAACAAAGATAAAAATCAGTGTGGTAAGCAGCAAGGTACCTATTACAAATGCTGAGGAAGTGGGTGAAGAATATATTAGGTCTTATCTACTCCATTTGGGTGCTAATTTATGAACATGCCTTAGACATTTCTGCTAGGAATTTTTCTAAAGAAAAAAAGAGAAGGGATCCTAATGGATTTGGGAAGAACTTACTTTTGGACATACTGTTATAAAAAATACCAAACAATGTGTGTGATAGTTTCAATTCTCAACCCCATTCCCATGTGGATAAATCCTGGAAAGTTATTCTTATTGTAGCATACTCCAAAAATTATTAGGAAGAGCTCGCTTAGATTTATCCTTAGGGAAAACCAATACAATAGAAATAAAATACTTAATACTCAGTTGGAAATGAGTTGTAAAACTTGTACCACAACCATTCTCTAGTTACTAGTTCATGTGTCCTGTCCCGCCACCATTCTTCCCACCCCCACAATGCTTAGCTTAACCAACTTCAGGGGTGCCATTTAAAAATAATGAATAACTGAACTTGGCTATACCTTGAAAAGTAAATGTTCCTTCCAGTAGTTAATGGGTTACTTTTTATATACATAGATGACTTTCTAATTTATAAAGAATTATAATAGAATAAAATATACCCAATTGCATTTAACATCTTTCCTTGATTAAGAAATTAAGCTTAGACTTTAAGTGAAGGATGTAAACAAGCTCATTTAGCTAGTATTAGAATCATGATTTAAATGGATATCCACGTTAAAAATTTAGACTTTTAGTCGCTATAGTTACCTTTATATATGTGTAATATAAACTTGATAAATATTAATGATTTTGGTGGTTTGAACATTAGATAACAGAGTTTTCCTTCTGAGAATATTAGTCACCTTTGTGAACAATTCATTTAGGCAGTTTTAGAGGTAAATTTTATTTGGCCAATATGAGAAAGCTAAATCTGAATTGGGTTTATATTTTGAGAAAGAAAACTATATTTAGTGGTTATTTTGAGTGAGCTTGAAAAAATTTTAGCATAACAAATTGAAGTGGTAAACTTGAATAAATAAACATATTTTTAAATGGGAATAGTTAGGAATGCATTTAAAATTTAAATTATTATTTTTTTGTTAAGGCAGAAGAAATTAGAAGTGGCCATGGAAGAAGAAGGATTAGCAGATGAAGAGGTAATGTTAGCTGTAATTACTGTGATTGTAGTTAACAACCTGTGTTCTATACTTGAAAATTGCTAGGAAAGTGGATCTTCAGTGTTCTCACCACAAAAAAAATAGTTATGTGAGGTGGTGGACACAGTAACTAACCCTACTGTGGTAATGGTTTCACTGCATCTGTGTGGGTCAGATCATCACGTCATTTATCTTAACCTTATGCAGTGTTGTGTGTCATTTGTTTCTGAATGAAGCTGGGGGAAGTCAGTACTTACCGTACAAAAGCACCCCTAGTGACATGTACACTTACTGATGTCAGATGACTTTACAACGTTGATGACGTGTATTTCATTGTTTGAATGTGGGCTTCTTTGTTGTTATGATGGATATCTTTACAAGGAAGCAGCTTTTTTTAAAATTCCAAGAACAGAGATTTAGTGAACAGTGTCTGCAGTATTCGAGGATGATGGAACAGGAAAAGAGGTTCCCAAGAAGAACCAATCAATTGCCACATCTCAAACTTTTTTCTAAATGCCATCCAGTTCCCTAGTCCAGTGCCACTACCTTAGTTTACACCATCGTATATTCCCACGAAGAACAACTGCCCCAAACTCGTCTGTCTTCCTCTAGCCTTGACTGCACTCCCACCTAGTTTTTCTGCACACTGCAACCAGAGTTACTTGTCTAAAAACAAATTGGGTCACGTCGCTCTTTTTTTGCTAAATGTCCTTCATTGGCCCCTGAGTGCTCTCAGAGTAAGAGCATCCTCTTGGCCATTGGTATACAAGGTCCCATATTGGCCTTTGCTTCTCTCTCTGTAGGCTCACCTCTTGTCACCTCACCCCTGTGCTGACCAACATACTGAATTGCTTTAACTTCCATGCTCTTGCCCCTGGACCATTTCACATGTTATTTCTGCTGCTTAGAACCTCCTTATGCCTGCCTCACTCCCATCATTCTTTAAGAAGCTTTAGGTCTCAGTTTAAGCATCACTTCCATGGAGAAATCTTCCCTAATCCCTTGAGGTACCTCTACATTCTATCATAATGCTGTCCCTGTCCCTGTGGTAGCCTTAAAATACCATGTTCTCAGAGCAGAAACTCCACAACGACTGATTCAGCATTACGTCTCCAAAGCTGGCAGAGGGCTAGAATAAATATTTGGTGCACAATAATGGACTTCTCAGGAGGTTACTGATTAGAAGGACAAATTACATAGGTGGGTGTGTGTGTAAAATGTGTACAAGATAGAATGTGGCAAATTTTTTAAAAACACGGGGATTTTCCCCCCTAATTCAGGGGAATCAAAAAATGTTTTATGGAAGATGTAACAATTGACTTGAACCTTAGTAAAGTAGTTAGAATTTACATAAGAGTTGAGATATATATATAAAATGATGAATATGCAGGGCCTGGCAGAGTAAGGCTTGCTTGAGTGAGGTTGGTAGGGTATGTGAATGTCTCACATGAGATGGACAGCAATTTGAACATTTCACCTAAAATGTCACATGGTGTGCTGGAGTGTGATATTGTTATGTTACAGAATCACATGCTTATGATTTTGTAATAAAAGATTATGTAATAAAAAAGGACGTGATTTGTGCCGGACCCTGTATATGCAGGATAATGAATAAAGGGTGCAGTAAAGGAAATAGCAAGGTAAATTGACAGCACATAGTAGAAAGCTAGGCTTGGAATAGTTTACTAGGAAATGTATACTGTATTTTTTTTTTCTAGGCAATGGGGATAGATAGCAACCTAGATCAGTTGGTGTGACAGTTTCCAATGATCAGAGAATTTATATAGTATTTAAATTTTTTAATGTAGTTTATTGATTATACTATTACAGTTGTCCCAATTTGCCCCCCTTTGCCCCCTCTACCCAGTACCCCCCATTCCTTCTGGCAAACCCCCCTTAGTTCATGTCCATGGGTCATACATATAAGTTCTTTGACTAATCTATTTCCTGTACTGTTCTTAACATCCCCCTGTCTATTCAGTTCTTACCAATTTGTTATTCTTAATCTCTGTATCTTTCCCCTCATTCTTCCCCTTTCCTCTCCCAACTGATAACCCTCTAAATGATCTTCATATCTGTGATTCTGTTCCTGTTCTGCTTGTTTGCTTAGTTTGTTTTTTAGAATCAGTTGTTGATAGTTGTGGATTTACTGCCTTTTTAATGTTCATAGTTTTGATCTTCTTTTTCTTAAATAAGTCCCTTTAATATTTCATATACTAATGACTTGGTGATGATGAATTCCTTTACCCATACCTTGTCTGGGAAGCACTTTATCTGCCCTTCAATTCTAAGATAGCTTTGCTGGATACAGTCATCTAGGTTGTAGGTCTTTGCTTTTCATCACTTTGAATACTTCTTGCCAGTCCATACTAGCCTACAAAGTTTCTTTTGAGAAATCAGCTGACAGTCTTATGAGAACTCCTTTGTAGGTAACTCTGCTTTTCTCTTGCTGCTTTTAAGAGTCCTTCTTTATCTTTAACCTTTGGCATTTTAATTATAATGTGTCTTGGTGTGGTTGTCTTTGCGTCCATCTTGTTTGGGACTCTCTGTGCTTCCTGGACTTCACCAAATTAAGGAGTTTTTCTTTCATTATTTTTTCAAATAAGTCTTTAATTTCTATCTCTTTCTCTTCTCTGTCTGGCAGCCCTATGATTTGGATGTTGGTACTTTTGATTTCCTAGAGGCTTCTTACCCTATCCTCATATTTGTTTTGGGGATCTTTTTCTTCTTGCTGTTTTGATTGAATTTTTTTCTTCTTTATGTTGAAACTGGAAAAGCCAGTGTTAATGCTGCCTGTCTGTCACCTACCAGACCCAATGAGCAGAGACAGGAATTGAGTCTTTATGGGCACTTTATTCAGATGGTTGGCGAACTGAGAAGACGACGGGTTATGTATCCTAACAGACCGTCTTAAATATCATTTTAAACGGGCCCTTTTTATAAGGAGAAGAAAAGTATAGGTAAGGGGTTTGGAATTCAGGGAAAAAGTTGATCAGATAAAAGCTGCAGCATTCTTTCATCTGTGTCCCCGGAAGTGGTCTTATCTCTGCCCTGGGTGGTGGTCTTTATCTGTGCCCTGGGTGGTGGTCTTTATCTGTGCCCTGGGCTGTGGATGTCTCACCCTGGAGCACAATGGCTCAGGTACCGTCTCAATTGCTTGCAGTCCTCTTGAGGCACAAAGGTGAACTGCTTATGGTCTCCTGGAGTCAAGGTGGGTCATACCTTCAGTTCCTGGAACAATAGCTTTTTATATATACATTGATTGCTAAGCTTATTAGCTATTACCTGAAACTAAACTTTTTCCAACATTTGAGTCCCCCATCAATGTTCCAAATCACTGATTTTATTCTCGACTTCATCCACTCCACTGTTGATTCCCCGTAAATTTTTCTTTATTTCACTTAGTGTAACCTTCATTTCTGCCTGGGTTTTTCTTATGCTGTTGAAGTGCCCAATGAGTTCCTTGAGCATCCTGATAACCAGTGTTTTGAACTCTGCATCTGTTAGATCACTTATCTCCGTTTTGTGTAGTTTTTTTTTGGAGTTTTGTTCTGTTCCTTTGTTTGGTTCTTATTTCTTTGCCTGCTCATTTTGGCAGCTTCCCTGCATTTGGTTTTGTGTGTTAGGTAGAGCTGCTTTGACTCCCTGTCTTGGTAGCGTGGTCTATTGTAGGAAAGTACACCCTGCAGTTGGATGGAGTCTCAGATATGGTGTCACTTCTCTGTGGCTCTGTGTGGGGACACAGGGACACAGGAAAATGGACATTGGCCACTGCCTGGCCTCTGGAGTTTTTGTCCAGGAGGAAGCTGGCACTCACTCGCCCTGATGCCAGACACTTCAGTTTCCCCCCCCCATATGCCACTAGTGCTCTCCAAGCTGCTGCCCTGGTGCTGGAGCCCAGAGGGAGTGAGTCTGAGTAAGTCCTGTCTGTTGCAAGCCCTTTAAGAGGAGACACCTGAGAATCCCACAGTTTCTTCTGCTGCCCCACCCCCCACCCCCCACTGGTTTTTACAGCCAGAAGTTATGAGGACTTATCTTCCTGGTGCTGGAACCCTGGGTTGGGTGATCTGGTGTGGGGCTGGCATCCCTCACTCCTGAGGTATCCCTCCCGATCTTTATCCACCACACATGGGTGTGGGACTTCCTGTTCCGCGTCTCCGCTTCTCTGCCCCTCTTACCTGTCTGAAGGAATGTGACTTCTTTAATTCCATAGTTGTCAGACTTCCATACAGCTCAGTTTCTGATGGTTCTGGGTGATAGCTGTTTTGTAGTTTAGTTGTAATTTTTGCTGTGATTGTGGGAGGAGGCAAGCCATGTTTACCTACACCTCCATCTTGACTGGAAATCCATAGTATTTAAAGAATAGTCTTCCAAATGATGATTTAAAAATCAAACCATTATCTAATCTTCTCTGTACCTTTCCTAGGATTGTACCTGTGTTTGTTTTATATTTGCAATATTAAATCAAATAACAAAATATTTTACGATTTATGATTATTCTATTAATTGGTTGAATCAATGTAGAAAACTCAAATTTTACTGTTTATCAAATTCATTTCTTTAAATTTTAAGTGAGAAAGGTAATAGTTTAGATCTATATTTCAGTCTATAGAAGAAAAATAAGATTAAGCACATCTTTCCTCATTTTTATTCATTAGTGTTAATAACTTTCTTTTCATTAATAACCTTGTAATTATAATTATTATACATTGATATACATTATGCATCATTATATTGATACAGAAATCTTATGCATAAGATCGGAATTTGAAATCTGGAGGAGAGCTTACAAAACCAGATGCCCCAGGTCAGGCAAGTAACATAAATGAGAGAAGTGGGCTAGGTTAGTTTTATAATGTCATCTTCGGTCATATTATTTTGATCTAATATACTTTGCATATTCAATTCATAAGAATTTTATTTTTTACTTCTAAAAGAAATTCTGTTCTTTTTCTAAAATATTTGTTCCTTGCAGTTTATCTTTTGATAAAGTCATACCACATTTAACTCACTGAAAAAACCAAACAAAACAAAATGACAGGACCAGCCCATTTATGCACGTCACCTGGTGACTGGTGTCAGTGGGGAACACACAACCCACGCCCCTCCAAAGGGGGCTGTCTCTACTGGCCTGCTGTTTTTCAAGAGAAGCTGGAAATCTGGACTTGATGTGAAATCACTTGCCTTTTAAAGTATTGACATGTCATTCAAATGTTTTACAAATCGTTGCAGGCCGAGTCAGATACACTGTACATTGAATACAGTGTGTAGCCTACGGTTTGCAACCTCGTCTGCACCAGGAAGTACTGAGTATGTTAGGACTGTTTTCTTTAATTCCTCTAAATAACTTGGAGAAACTGTGAGATAATTTTCCCCCTAAAAAATAGTCAATGGCCCATAATAACCATTTATAAAACTAACAATTTTCAGTAAAGATATTTTAATTTCACAAATGATTATTGTGGGCCTTAGGTGAGGTCTTGCATTATGTCAAATTTTATGAAAAAGACATACTTTCTCAACCTAATATAAAAATTGTTGGAACTATCTTTATGTTTAATTACAATAAGAATCTAGTTTTTTTCAATGAAAGCTGGTATTCATCTTTAACTCATTCTGTAATAGAAAATTATCCGTGAAAGTTACTTGTAAAAACTAAACTATGTAATGTGGCCATGAAAAGCATACATCAAGAGGGGAGGTGCTAGCCGGACCTTTTTATGCCCCCAGACTTCTGTGCACACTGTCTTACACAAAAACTGAGCACCCTGCTGGTTGAGTTTGAGGAACACCCATTTAAGAAGGACTGGAGAATGGAAGAAAGGGATAGATTTTTAGCTTCATTGAAGTTAGGAAAATCCCATTAAGCAGGGGATATCATTTACTCTAATGGAAAACCAGTACAGGCAAGTTTAAGCCACAAAAGAGAGCCATGAAATACTGACCTTGTACACAGATTTTTGATGTTTCTTGGAGAGGAAAGATGTGATTACCACAAAAATATTATTTGTTTTTCAAGGCAACTTAATCAACACAAGTCGTGAACAGATATGTCAACATGCTTTTTTTTTCATAAATTTTCTTTAGCTACCTCTGAACTATAACATGGACTTTAAGATTTAAGACTAATACCATGGAATAGATTTTGGTAAGATTATATATCTACACTTGGGATTCTGCTTTTTTGCTATTAAGTAGCTGTCTCCCACACATAAACATTGTTTACTTGTTGCATTACACAACCTACCAAATATTAATAAACAGTTTCTTTTGGCTGCGTCTGTCAATTTTGAGTGTAATTTATGAAACTAAGTCATCTTTTTTATTCGGATTAGACAGGTTTCTGAAACTATATTCCACTGTACTGTTTTATAACCCAAGTCAGAAATCTAGAATGCCTCACAAAATTCTTGTATGTATTCATTTATGTCATTAAAGAGGGAACGGTCTCTTTACTTTGAAAGACAGCCCTACACTGCCACCATGTGGCCTTTCAAATTATAGTCTTAATGTCTAAAACTACTGTTTTGATCTTTTTGTTTACTAGTAATTCAGTTTTTTAAACTGTTATTCAAAAGGCATTTTTGAACAAAAAAAATAATATTCACTGTTTCCAGCATTTATGTGCCTGACTGTGTAACTTCATTTAGCTGTTTAAAGATGTTTAGATCGAAGACGTAATTTCTTAATTTTATCCTCTTAGATTAACTTTGTTAGAACTATCAGAATTCCATTGCATTGATATGCATATTTATATATTTCTAATTAATAGTGTACCTTACCCTTTTGAAAACATATATACAAGGGTCAGGAACAACTATTTAATAGTTACAACTTGAGTTGCATTTAGGTTTCTGAGCTTTTATGGTTATTTTGACTTGTCTCCTCCTTAGAACTGAACCACTGAAAGCTTGATAGGGGTGGGTTTCAGAGATGAACAGCAGTTTGATTTTTTCCACTGATTTTGTTTATTCCCCCTCTGTGTTACCTCTACTAGGAGATGGGTCAAAAACAGAATTTTTATTGGTGAGGGGGGAAAAAAATATATTGGATTGGCCAAAAAGTCCATATGTTTTCTTTTCTATGAAATAAAAGATGCATTTTTCATTTTCACCGATAACTTTATTGATTTGGATATTTTAAGTATGTCAGCTATCACCCATATGGTACAACATTGATTGTTATCAATTAATGTCTCAATTTGATCACTATCAACTTCAACTGGTCTACCTGACGGTAGAGCATCATCCGGTGAGAAATCTCCAGCACGAAAGTTCACAAACCACTTTGACACCTTCATTCAGTCACAGCACTACACAAACCCTTTTTTTTTTTTTTTGAGTTTCAGTTGCATTTTTACCTTTCTTGAAATAATAAAGCATAATTAATATGCTGAAAATGTTGCGTATTTTCTTCCATCTTCAATATTGAAATGGCTACTCAAAAATTCACCCATGTAGATAAGTTTTTTAATGCACACTGACACAACAGCTATCACAATACAGTGTAACAAAATTGTTTCAAATGAAATTGAAGACAACTAAGTGCTACTAGAGCCATCTTATGAAAAAAACAAAAGAACTTTTTGGCCAATCCAATAGAACAATGAAACAAATGCCCATTGCAAATGTAACCTGAAGGTATTTCATAATGTTTCTTATTAATGCTAGTTATTTTTTGTGATCTCTGGAGAATGAATTATGAAATTCCTGACTTGAATATTTTAATGAATACTTTGTGTAATTATTTTGTTACAATTTCATATTTTCAGAAAGTTGTGTGCCAAGTCTCATGCAGTTTATTAAAATTTGTCCAGGAATAAATTCTACCCTAAGTAAATCTCTATGGAATCTCTGTTGTGTTCTTTTGGTGTCTGAAGTCTCAGTACTTACGACAGAGCAACCTTGGGATTTAGAGAATTGAAGCAAAGTAGATTTCTTGACAGTAAAAGTCAATATCAGAATACTATTAGCATTTCTTGAAGTTTAATTTTTATTTTTGAATTAAGTTAGCACATATATGAAAGAATACAATGAATTAGTTAAGATGAAATATTTAATGGCGTGTACCGCAAGAATAAAGATTTATCAGTTGTTAAAATTTAAAAAAAATTTCTTTAGATTGTTTTATTCTTTCTATGTTTAATAAATACCTGATTTTGGTAAATAAGTTATAACACCAGTATATAATAATATAAGATACTTCACCCCCATTTTTATGTGTCTTACCTTTTAATGCTGTAGGTTTCCTTTGAAGCAATCTGATTCTAAAGTCATCTTTTTAAACTATTTTTTTTTGTTTTTTTAATAGAAAAAGTTACGCCGATCACAACATGCCCGCAAGGAAACAGAGTTCTTACGGCTCAAGAGGACCAGACTTGGCTTGGATGACTTTGAGTCTCTGAAAGTTATAGGAAGAGGAGCATTTGGAGAGGTGTGGTTCTTTTTTAAAGTCACTGCTGTTGAAAGTATGTATCTTAAGATAGGTTAAAATAATTTAATATGTGTTAACATAGTTTAATTTGAATAGAATTCCTTAAATACCATGAATGGCAAATTGCAACGCTGTTTTCTTTAAAACAGTTTCTCCTAAATAAGTAGTAGCGACTGTTTAACATTTATAATGTGATCAATCTTTACATTCTAGGTGCGGCTGGTCCAGAAGAAAGACACAGGCCATATCTATGCAATGAAGATACTAAGAAAAGCTGATATGCTTGAAAAAGAGCAGGTATGTTCTTCAACATGTTAACTAATGGAACATCCACTGATGAAGTGTTAGAGGAAGTATTGAGGTTGGAATTTTTTTTAAAGAAACCTACACATCTTACTATATAATCTATTAATTTTGTGATAGACAGTTTCATTGTTTCTCAATTCTTATAGTAACATATTTTCTAAATTTATAATCTAACTATGCATTAGCCTGTTCAGGCTGCTGTAACAGAATAGCACAGACTGGGTGACTTAAATAACAAATTTATTTTAGCAGTTTTGGAGGGTGGAAGTGTAAAATAAAGGTTCTGCCAGGTTTTGGTTTCTGGTGAGTGCTCTTTTCTTGGCTTTCAGAGAGAAAGAGAGAAAACTCTTTGATGTCTTTTCTTATAAGGCACCCAACTGCCCGCGCCCTTGAACTTGCTTAACTTCAATTACCTCCTTAGAGGCCGCATCTCTAAATCCAGTTATACTTAGGGTTTGGGCTTTATCACGGGGATTTGGGGGTATACAAACATTTGGTCCATAGGAAAATACCTTTTTTTCTGACTTCAGTGCAAATAAAGGATAGTTCTTAGTGCCCTCAACCCCTGCCACATATCAAAAAAGTAAGACCAGTCTCCTGAGAATTTACTGATTTTGATTTTATATATTTCCCAAATCTGTAATCATTCTAATTTCATATTCCTGGGCTCACTCTCTCTGTTTCCTGTGACTTAATGCAGTTTATGCAGCGGCCATAAATCCTAAAAAGCATCAATAGTATTATTTTATGTATTCACCTGTGTTTCCAGTCTGGGTAGATACTCTATAAAACCCTAAATTGAGCATATGTGCTATGAAGGTCTCCACAGTGGGGGTGGAGGTGGAGAGGGTGATGGCGCCGCTCTGTACGTAATGATTTATTTCAGTCTTCTAGTGCTCCCCTGAAGCTTACTTTTTTAAGAAAGATTTTATTTATTTAGAGGAGAAGGGAGGGAGAGAGAGAAACATCAATATGTGGTTGCCTCTCACATGCCCCCTAATTGGGGATCTGACCTGGCCTGCCACCCAGGCATGTTCCCTGACTGGGAATTGAACTGGTGACTCTTTGGTTCTCAGGCCAGCACTCAATTCACTGAACCACCCAGCCAGGGCTGAAGCTTACTTTGTTATTGTAGCAATGTAATATTAATTTTTATTTAAGTATGGCTCACTTGAATTCTCACTGCATTCTTTTTATTTCTCTTTCATTTTCGTCCAACAAGTATGTGTATGTTCTAGGTTCTGGGAATACAGCGGTTAACAGGACAAACCTGATCCTTGTTCTTTTATAGGAGTGGGGAAAATAAGCAGACAGCTATTGAAAACAGGTGTCACAGCGTGGAGATTCTCAATAACTTGGCAAGGGCAATTCCCAATGTACTGGAGGGCAAAAGCCTAATTGGGTTAGTGGCAGAGAAAATGGGAATTGAGAAGTGGAGATAGAGAATATAGATAAATTGTGTGAAGCAGAACAAAAAATAGTTTGGTAAAGTGGAGGGCATGTGGCTACTATCATATGTATGGATACACACATACTTGACAGGGAATGGTTCATTCCAGTTGGGAGAACCCATTAGGAAGAGGAAAGTTGACGGTGCAGGAGAGAAAGGGCAGGTAAGTACAGGAGTGCACTGGAAGACGGGCGTCAATCTTTGATAGGAGTAAGGACAGATTCATTAAAACAGGAAGGAAGAGCGGAGAAAATTAGAGCAAATGCAGGGTGGTTGATCTGCGAGTGTAATAAAGTGCCAAGTTGCTGCCTGAGTATGAATAAATGAGGTCATCAGCTTGGAGTAGAGGAGGAAGGTCACTTGCTGGAGGTGTAAGGAGAGGGAAGTTGTGAAATAGTCCCAACTATCGACTTGCGATGTGGGGAAGCAGACATGCTAGGGAAGTACGGTTAAATGCCCACTGAGATTTGTAGTCAGGAATGTCAAGTGAAGCCAGTGGTATCATTAGGGGATTTTCCCCCTGCTAATACCTAATTGTGGGGCAGAATAGACGCAGTAGACAGAAAATTGAGGTTAACTAGGATTGGGGTTTGGCCAGGCAAATACAATGGAGGGAGAGAAGGACAAGGGAAGTCAAGGTATTTGCAAGAGAGTGATCATAGTGATGGAATCTAGGCTAGGTAGAAAAAGGAATGAGGTAGTGAGGAGAGTAATAGGGAACAAGTGCTAGGGTCCGTGGAATGCAGATTGAAGTACAAGAATAGGAGACCTGGAAGGTTAAAGGTGGATATCAGAAACGGTTCCTTAGAGTTGAGATTTTAGAGGAGGGACGATTATTGGTGACGAGAAAGACAAGAAGGTTACCGAGAAAGACAAGAAGGTTACCGTGGGTGGCTGAGGGGAGTAGGGGAAGGGATCACTGGAGGTGAGGAAGTCGAGGCATTGTGCAGATAGGGTATTGGATGGCACACCTCTGGGAAGGGGTGAGCCAGGCGCTGAAGTCATGAAGGAGGGGGGATTGACCAGGAGTTCTGTAAGGGACAGCTGTGAAGAAGGACAAGGGCTGATGTCGTCTCACAGCATGTGCTTCACGGGAGCTGGAGGGAAGGAAAGTGTCGCAGTGGTTCATGAGCAGCCAGGAAATGAGTAGGAAACCCAGCCCCTCACCAGCAACATGTGAGAGAAAAGCAGGCCCTTCTTGAGAACTCACTCTGCAGGATGGCAGAACTCTCAGTAGACAGCCAGCCCAGTTTCATTTAGGATGAGAAGGTGATAGGAACCATGCAGAGATCAGGTGATTTTGTTGAAGACAGATTGATTACAGAGGGTTTGGAAGGCGAGAAGGTCGAGATACTGAGTTGTATTAGAGGGTTACACATAATGAGGGGAGTAGGTGTCTGGGTCAAGCAGAGCTTTAGAGACGAGGAGATAAACTGAAATCTGACAAGGCCACACTGGGGTTGGTCCTGGGTAGGCTTTTAAGGGCAAAAGGCAGCGGTGAGGTCCAGCTGTTGTCTTTAACTACTAGCCACATGTGGATACTGGGCACTTAAAAGTACCTGGTCTGAATTGAGATGTGCTACAGATGGAAAATTCACAGCAACTTTTGGAGACTTGGTATGAAAAAAAGAGTGTAAAATATTTCAATAATTTTATATTGGTTATACTAAATATATAACCAATATAATTTTAGATATATGAAGTTATTAAACTTTATTATTTAAAAAAATTCACCTTCACCTGTTTGTTTTTACTTGTTATGTGACTCCTAGAAAATTTTAAATTACACGTGTGACTTGCATTGTATTTCTACTGGACAGATCTGGTCTAGAATATTTTGCCAGAATTTGAAGAGCCCCTGACCATGGTTTGTTCCTGTGCAGGGGCGGTTTCAGTGGGACTTTGCACTTTGGGGTTGGTTTTCTCCTATGTGAATAAATCTGCATTTGGCACCATTGAGTTTTATTTTAGAAAATCTTTTCCCACTGAATTTCAATGCATCATTAATTTTAAGTTTTTATCTCATTTAGTTTAATGCTAATTACCCACAAAGTTAAGTGGCAACTTCTGTCTTCACTGCTGTGGTACCAGATTACTGTGCATGGCACTTGCTGTCCTTTGGAACCATAGGCTCATTTTGAGAACATATTCTGTCATCTGGCTTTAAGATACTTAAAAATAACCAAGTCAAGTTGGTGGTGTGGTTGTTTTGCCTGACAAAACCAGAGGCAACACCAAAAGTTTAAGGTTTTTCCTTTATCATCCTAGAATGTTTTGTAAAAGACAATGAGTAAGAATTTTGAAACAGATCCAGAGAGATTACAAAGTTATTTGATGCCAGAAAACAATTTCTTAAGTTTTCAGCTTCGATCTTAGAGCATTTACCATACTACATAACATAATAATCTCAAATGGGATATTTTAAGCAGATATTTTATTAACATGAAAAGCTTTACAAATTCCGTGTTGTCATCTGCTTTGGGCCTGACTCCATGATAGTGCACAATGTAAATAGCAAAAGCATAAAATCAGATCTTATTGTTAGTCTTTCAAGAAAGAATGTATAAATATATTAATGCAAAAACACTTGAAAATTGATTATATGAACTCCACAAACTACTCGGTTTATAAAATATTCCAGCCTATAAAATGGACCCCTAGTAATTGTGCATCTGACAAAAGTCAGTAGCAATCCCCCCCAAAATTACATTAAATTGTTATAGATCATGTTTATAGATATTATAGAAGTTTTGGGTTATAACAAAATAGTATAAAGTTATTAGAAACATTTCTGCTTCTTAAGACAACAACCAAATGGTTAAAGACCAAGACAGGTCCTTTGTTTGACTCCTAACAGTTAAAAATAGTCTGCTAAGGACCCTGACTTTAGCAACTACCATGCCAATTTATAGAGCTTTCTTACTATTAATTTTTAAAAGTCAGGCTATGGCCTAAATTTATAAGACAAAGCCAGGATCCTTGCCCAGGTAGAGAATCTTGTCAGAAAGGTTTTAGACTAGTCATTTTTGTACTTCAGAGGCCTAAGCTTCCTCTAATATACCTGTGGATGCCACTTTTTTAGGCCTAAATATGTAAGCTAAAACAAACTATTTCCTCAGATTCTCCATATTTAATAAGAATATGAACATGCATATATGTTTCAAATCTTTTCTAAAACTCCAGCTTTCCTTCGTGACTTCTAAGGAAATGGATGGATAATTGTAAGAGGTAAGCTTGAAAAATGTGTGATGTGTTACAATTATTTTTTCAAAATGCATTCATCTAGGTGGCTCATATTCGAGCAGAAAGAGATATTTTGGTAGAAGCAGATGGTGCCTGGGTGGTGAAGATGTTTTACAGTTTTCAAGATAAGAGGAACCTTTATCTTATCATGGAGTTTCTCCCTGGAGGTAAAAGCAAACGAAACAGCACCGACAGACTGACACAAGCAAACCACTGTGTATAATTATAATTTCATTGATTAGGTTTACTGTTATGTTCCTAGCTCTGAGGTTTCACATAGTCAGGCATGGTTTTCTAATGGTTGCTCCCATAATAATGCTAATTTTGACCACGAATCAGATTATTTTGAAGGAATGATAAAGTTGGCACATTTTAAGTACTATCATTCTGGGTTTACTGTATATAATTAGAATGTTTTCAGTCCAGAATTAAGAACAAGTCACTAAAGAAAAAGACAACCCCATGGGCAAATGATAGACAACGCACTGAAGTGAACTCTGGCTAGTCTATAAATATATAGGAAAATGTTCAACTTCACCAAATTCAGGGAGATGCAAATTAAAACAAGAATGAGATACCACTTCATACTCATCTGATTAGTAAAAACATAAAAGTCCAATGGGACTGTGGAGAAACTGGCCTCTCGTTTATATAAATTATAACTCTATGGAGAGCAGTTCTTCCACAGCAGTGAAGTGGAAAATGCAGATGTCCTGCAGCCTCACAATTCCACAACCAGCTCTACTGTCTAGAGACCCTCCCCCGTGCCCACGTACAAGAGACCTGTAAAAGGATGCTCATTGCAGCGTTGTCATAATAGCGAAGAACTGGATGCAAGATAAATGTCCACCCATGAAAGAATGGATAAGTAAGATGTGGCATAATTATGTGAGGACATTTCTACAGTAGTTAAAAGTCAGGAGCTATATTTGTTTCAACAGTGAGGTCTCAGAAACAGAGTGGAGTAATAAAGCAAGCTGTGTGATTATGTGTACAGTTGATACCATTTTTGTAATTTTAAAAAACCTACAAAAGACTATAAGTCCATAGATTAATATATAAATATTGTATATGAAAACACATTTTAAAAATAAGTTGGAAGGGTACACATCAAACCAAATGCATGATAATGTTTACTCAGCAAAAAGGGAAAGAGGAATAGAATGGGAACAGAGGACAAAGAATATTCGTTATTTTTTTAAAGAAGTCTTGAAGCATCGTGAAAATATATTGACAGCTGTCAATTTTGAGTTGTAAGTTCACCAGTGTTTGTTCTTTACCTCCTTTTAAAGAAAAAAATCCCTTGAAAATAAAGAATGTCTACAGGTGAGTCTCTTAGTGGAACGATGCCCTATTTTTGCTAGCCCGAAGAGCTCTGAGTGTTTTTGAAACTTGAATTTGAAAGAGTATATTCCATTTCTGGGTGTGCTTATTGATTTGTTTTCCAATTTGACATGTTTTTCTCAGCAACTTATTCTGGATGTTGAGTGGTAGATATAACTTCATTATATCTCTGCTTTGATTTGATTTTACCTATTTTCAATCTAAAACCCACTAAATATCATAAAACTTCTGCTTATGCAATGATACTCTTTCTTTGGCCCTAGAGATGGTTGGAGGTATACTGGGTGGATCAGAAAATGCAAAAATCAGGCAGCATTATATACATACAAAGAAAGCTTTTGAGGCATTTTCAACACATGAAACTTTTTTCCCCTTATTTTTCACTTACAGGTGACATGATGACATTGCTAATGAAGAAAGATACCTTGACAGAAGAGGAAACACAGTTCTATATTTCAGAGACTGTTCTGGCAATAGACGCGATCCACCAGTTGGGTTTTATCCATCGGGATATTAAACCAGACAACCTTTTGTTGGATGCCAAGGCATGTGAATAAACTGGTGAATGATTAGGTTGCTTAGTATTTTATGGAGAAATAATAGAGCTGATTTGTGACTGGGAATTGACAACTGCAGTTTATTATTGCTAAACTGTAATACATTATTGCATAGTATGATGCAATCATCAAATATTTATATTACATTTCATTTGTATGAATTATAAGCTAAGAATTTTTATAATAATTGAATTTTGAAAAGGGTTTATAATAAAGCTTTTGTTTCAAAGTTAATAGCAATATAATCCACTGATTTTACTAGTTTCTTTTTGGTTTTTTTTAGGGTCATGTAAAATTATCTGATTTTGGTTTATGCACGGGATTAAAGAAAGCTCACAGAACTGAATTCTACAGAAACCTTACACACAACCCACCAAGTGACTTCTGTAAGTTTGTTTTTTGTTTTTGTTTGGATGAAAATAGTATAGCTGTTCTAATTCAGTGCTGTTGAGAAGTAAATGTTCTCTTCCGCTCCTTACTCCTTAAACCAATGCATTTTAAAAAAATATTTATTTTTTTAGAGAGAGGGAATGGGAGGGAGGAAGAGAGGGAGAGAAACATTGATGTGGGAGAGAAACATCGATCGGTTGCCTCTTCGTATTTGCCCCAACCAGGGACTGAACCTGCAACTCAGGCATGTGCTCTGACCCGGAATCAAACTGGCGACCTTTGCTTTGTGCGATGATGCCCAACCAAAAATGCCACACTGGTCAGGGCAGCCAATGCATTTTAAACATATATGTGTGAATTTGTTTTGGGGTGAGAGTTTTTCTCTCATGATTACAACTCTGTCTTGTTGAAATTAGCATTTCAGAACATGAACTCCAAGAGGAAAGCAGAAACATGGAAGAAGAATCGAAGACAACTGGTGAGTTAGCCACGTTTTTAAGAAACAGTTGTGTGCCCTGGTTCTACAACCTCCTTTGGTTTTTGCTTGAATATTTTGTGCTTTTTCAAGGGTCATTACTTACTTTACAGCAATGATGGAGCTTGCTCTAAGGTCACACAGTTTCCTTAGTTTCTCTGTAATGTCGCCTTACCTATAAAGTGAAGTGCTGATTTTTACTTTATAATTTAACTTTAGAGTACTTTATCCAGCATATCCACATATAAATACTCTATTTACTAGTAAGTAGCACTTTATGTAAAACTCACTGAGATAAGCATAATTGTAGTGAAAGTCTTGTGATGTCCATTTTTCCATGTTCTATACTTGTCCTGATACAACAAATATCAATCAACACTTGTAATGGGGTTGTGTGTTTCTAAGAACTTCTTTATAAAGTAAACAAGAAGCTTGGTGTGTTAACAATCCTCCAATAAATAAAATTAGAAAGCAGACTTTACCACAGATAAATTACTCCTTCCTTGTGCAGAAACACTATCTCTTCATTACCCTACACAACTTCTTATCTTTTACTTTGCAAATATAAGACTCACTTGCCCCTTCCCTCTTTTCCTTTATCCTGTTGACTAGGTCTTTGAACGTTCTCACTGTTAGAAATGTGCCTTTTGACTTTGTTTTCCTAATTTCCTGTACAATGCCTCGCACATATAGATACTGTGTAAATATGTTAAATTCAACAAAGTGATGAACGTGAAATTAATTCAGCATTCCCTCAAGAAGGATACCCTCTCACACCAAATAAAATGACCTTTGCACTATTGAGCTCATTCTCTCATCAGCCCGAAGCACGTAATTGCAAGCTTCCTGAGCGAGTAGAACATTTCTGTGCTTTTAAAGGCTTTAAAAATGTTTTTAAAATGTGTCGAGTTACGCATTAACCACAAAAACTTCCTTCTACTTTAAATGTGTCACTTTTAGATTAGATTTTACCATTGAGAAAAGAATTACAGTATTTCCTACTTTATAAGGGAAAAATGAATACTGCTTAAAAATATGATGGGAATTCTGTAACCCCTTATTTTCAGAATATTTGCAGATGATTACTTTTGTGCATGTTTTACTGTTCTTGTGGCCATCATCATAAGTTATATGGTGTTCCCCAATGGAGAAGTAGAGGGGGCTTGATTGAATTTGGGGCAGGAAATTCCTTCAGAACCTGTATCCCCTGCCCACCCAAAGCCAATTGTGTCCTCCTCCATCCAGGTCATTGAAATGACAAAATCTGCTGTCACACATTTTTAGATGGCCCTTAGAGTACTACCCTTAGTGGAGAAATCTTTCCTTAAGTAATTTTTCTTTCAGGCTTTATATGAATTAAGAATTGCTTCCTAATGGATGAGCAGTGGCCTGGAATTCAGTTTGTAATGAAAATACCTGATGTTTATATATAGTAGGTTGTAGTAATTTACAAAGCACATTCCTTTTCTTATTTTATCCTCATATCAACTGTACAGGCAGACTCCAATTATTACTCCAGTTTTATGTAAGCAGGAGCTGAGGCTCAGAGAGGTGGAATAACCTGCCTAAGAACATATTAACAGTGAGTGGGTGGGGGGAGCAAGGCCTACTGGGCTTAATCTTTTTAGTCATTTTGAAATGGATTTAGGACTAAATATATTGATAACTTACAATAGTTGAGCTTCTTGGGGGGCAGAAATCATGTCTTAAATAACATTATCTGACTCCGTACCTATCACTTAAGCCTTATACATGATAAACATGCAAAACAAGTATCAGAAAACTAACTTTGCTATATGTTGCTTTTTATGATAGTCATGCTCACATCTTTCAAAAAATATATTAAGAATACTGGTTTGACAAGCTACTCCTTTGCAGGCATATTCCACAGTTGGGACGCCAGATTACATTGCGCCAGAGGTGTTCATGCAGACTGGTTACAACAAATTGTGTGACTGGTGGTCTTTGGGAGTGATTATGTATGAAATGCTGATAGGTATGTTTTGTCATTCATTTATGTGCATACTATATAAATTGCCTTGAGTACTGCTGATTGAACATATGCAGATACCATGGGCTAACACAACAGAATTCTTTTAAACCAATTTCTGACACACACACACACCTCCACATTTCCCCACCCCACTCCATGACGAGCTCCCTAGGGATCCAGTTTCAAGAAGTAGGTATTTAACTGAACCCCCATGTGTCAAAATTGTATCTGCATGGCCTTTCAGGTAAAAGTGGGAGGAGGGGAATGCTTTAAATCCTGTATTTTACTGACTTCATTAGGAATTTCATCATGAATTGATGACTGGTGGCATCTTTTATTGTTAACTAGAGCACTCAGGGCTTTGTGTACAGCAGGTGCAGAGCATAATTGATCCTAAAAGCTGACACAACTTTTGTTTTCTCTCATGTCTCTCATGTAGGGTATCCACCTTTCTGCTCTGAAACACCTCAAGAAACATACAGAAAAGTGATGAACTGGAAAGAAACTCTGGTATTTCCTCCAGAGGTGCCTATATCTGAAAAAGCCAAGGATTTAATTCTTAGGTCAGTAGTTAAAGTCCCTAGAGGAGTTTGTCATACCTTAAAACTTCACAGGTACCTAAAAGACCAAATTGGCCATTTCATTTTATGGGAGGGAAAGGACTACCACTGATATATACAGTCAAAGAGATCGATAAAGAAAAGGTGTTTTTTTTTTGTTTTGGGTTTTTTTTTGTTGTTGTTCATGCAAACTCTTAAAAGGAAGTCTGCAGGAAAAAAAACAAACTAAGAGTTAACAAGAGAGCAGAGGCCTTGTATTGTTTCAAAGGTCACTCCTGGGAGACTGCAGTGATCCTATGCCATTAAAGAGAAAAGGAAAACTACATTGTTAGTAGCCGTTAATATCACAAAAGTCTTTATATGAAATCTTATATAAGCAAAGGATTCCATTCTGTGTCTCAGTTAAGATGAAGTGTTTTGATTCCGTTGTGAATGGCTGGAAGGAATATACATTGGGACAACTATGGGAACAGCCATTGACAGCATATTATGAAAAATCTTTAAGCAGTATATGACCTTTGACCCAGCAATTCTATTTTTAGTAATTTTGTTTATACAGAATGTGTGTAAAGATTTAGGTACAATATGTTTATCATGATACTGTTTTCAGTAATGAAAAATTGAAAACTATCTAAATGTTCAGCAGTAGTGCACTGGCTCAATAAATTATAATATTTCCATATATAAATTTTAGAAAATGAAGTTATAGAAAAACTTTTAATGACTTTGGGGAATTTTCTTAATATATTAAGTGAAAAAAATGTCCTAAAATAGTAAATAATTTATCAACATAATGTTTTTAAAATTATAATAAAATACTAGAAGGAAATGACTTCAAACTGTTTATAGCAGTTATCTGTGAATGATGCAATTACAGATAATTTATATTTTCTCCCACATTTCCCATAATAAACAGAGGTAACTTAAGTAAACACAAAAGTTAAAAGTTTGAAATAATGAAAATAGAAAACCTTAGATGTAATTTGCATATGATAATTTTTCTGTGTCCATTTCCTAGATTTTGTATTGATTCTGAAAACAGAATTGGGAATAGTGGAGTAGAAGAAATAAAAGGCCATCCCTTTTTTGAAGGTGTAGACTGGGGGCACATCAGGTATGTTCATAAGCTTTGAATGGAAAAGGGCTGAGTAAAAAATGATTCAGTGGTTAATTTGTCTCTGATTCTGCTGGATTAAATACAAGAAGCAACACTGTTATATTATTAACTCAGTGTTTTTCAGATTATGCAATATGTAAGTGAGTGAGACTGAAATATAGCTAAATGGCTGGTTTTAACTGGCGTACACTTCCAGGGGAAGATCACACACTGTTTGACTTCTGCACCCAGACTTACATGATGAAGGCAGGTAGCACAACCAAATTGCATTTCCATTTCACTCTAGAACCTTTCAATTTTGTCCTCTTGTTAATATACCATCCTTTGTCTCCTTTATTAATTTATAAGATTCAGTGCCTTTTTAAACATTGTGAGGAAAGTTAAATACTGCAAGTAACATAAGAATTTGCTTATATTTGTTAATTGTGAGCACTGGCTTTTATTCAGTTTATGGCCAAACTATCTTCAATTATTCTGATCTGTTCTCCACATAGGAACAGTTTAGAAACAAATCTGATCATGCCACTTTCTTCCTTCCCTTTGCACTTAGAATACACTTAAGGATCCTTAACTGCATTTCAGGCCTGTGGAGTGTGACTCCTACCTCATCGCTACAGGTTTCATCTTGTGTCATTTTTCCCGCTCCCCCTACCTCACAGCTTCGTCATTTGCTGTTCATTCTGACTGAAACGCTCATGTCCTCCCTGCCCTCATTTGAGCCCCTGCCCCTGCCACACCCTCTCCTTTCCATCTTCTAAGACAGCTTATGTGCCACTTCTACCATGGAGGTCTTCACTGGAGCTCCTACTGTGGGTTAGGCACCCTATTATAAAAACAGCTAATTTTCTGATCATTTATTATAGGTTCAACACTTTCCTAAGTACTTTATGTAGATTTCTTATCCTTATAATTAGTCTTATAAAATAGGCACTATTATTTTCCCCGTTTTACAAATGAGGAAGCTAATGCATAGAGAAGTGACTTGCTACAGTGCCACAGCTAGTAAACAGCTAGAATTACTAACCAGAATTGGACCTGGGCAATTTTATTCTGGAATCCTGCTGCGTCATATTATACTGTACATGTATCAACCATCTCAGTGAACAGAACTGTGATTCCCCCCTTTTTACAGTTACAAGGTGCTTAGAGACTACCAGTCTAGTGTCTTGGCTTAATAATAAGGAAATAGTCACAGAGTAGATAGAGACTTACGTGCCTAAGGTCATACTGCCAGTTAATGAAAAGAGATTAGATCTGAGGGGACTAGGGTCTGTGGTTCTTATTGCGTATAAATAACTTGGAATAATTCTGGGAAGAATATACACATGCTTTTGTGTAAACTTAACCTGAATACACCCAATAAATATTTGTTAAAACTATAGAAGCAATAAAAATTGATAACTTCTTTTAACTATTCCTATACTTTAAAACTTTTAGCCTGGTAAGAAGGCATTTTCAGGACTGAATGTCCTAATTTAACCCAATGTCCCTGATTCCCTTAGAATTTATATGACTCCTAAGAAGTTTTTGGATTCAGATTTCATTCCAAATGTGTAGTCCCATCACCCTTGGAGCCCCTTAGTTTCCCAAGTGACTTGGTGTATGGTTCTTCTCTTAGAAGAATTATATTCCTAAGTTAATTAGGTAGGATCCAGTCCCCCTGGTGTACTTAATATAATTACAAGATCTTTTAAATAAAATCTGTTTTACTTTCTTTTTCATTAACACTAGTTTTCCATTGGAAAAAAACATGAGTAAGTCTTTATACACAGAAATAAAAATTCCAAGTAAATGATACTATTTTCATAAAAAATTATACTCAATTATGAATCCACCTAACTTTTCAAATCCATAATAACTTTCCTTGGCTCTTCTGATACTATAGAACAACATGAAGGATTTTCAAGTAGAATTATTTTTGGAAAATTCGGTGTTCAAGAAAATTTATCATGGCTGCTCAATACCTTTTACAGGGAGAGGCCGGCAGCCATCCCTATAGAGATCAAAAGCATTGATGATACTTCAAATTTTGATGACTTTCCTGAATCGGATATTTTACAACCAGGTAAGGCAATCGACAACACAGCTAACACTAATAAAAATCTATAAATGATGACATTTTCACTAATAAAATTCTTTTGCTCTTGGTTAATTTTTCTATCTTTCTAGTGCCAAACACCACAGAACCAGACTACAAATCCAAAGACTGGGTTTTCCTCAATTATACATATAAAAGGTTTGAAGGGTTGACTCAGCGTGGCTCTATCCCCACCTACATGAAACCTGGGAAGTTATGAGTGAAGATCACATTCGCCCACAACCAAGAGAACTCAGGTAGCTGCATCACCAGGCTTGCTTGGCATAGGTAACAATACACTGAAATACTCCTGAAGACGGTGGTGCTTATGCCTACAAGAGGAAATTCTACAGGATTAGGATTTCTAAGACTACTATAGGAATTGGTTGGCAGTGCCAGCTGGCTTTTTTTTTTAATATTTTATTATTTTTGTTAACTTTATTATACGAAGGTACTGGAATAAAAGAAACGTACATCCCTTTCTAACTGCACTGCCTACATGCGTATTAAGGTCCATTCTGCCTGTGTGTGCTGTGGCTTTGTACTGTAACACCTTTAATCAATTCAGGAGAAACATACCATTTAAAGCAACATAGGCTAACCTGTAGGTAACACCGCAGTATTGCTGTTTTCCTGCAAATCTGATGGGTCTAGATAATCAATAAAAGCCATCTTCCATAGTTGGTGTCAGAACACTTGCCCTACTGGTTTGGACATCTGTAGAATACATATGAAGACAATTTCTATAATGGTTCTAAGAAATTTTAAAAAGGAAGTACACTGGTTATTTAAAAAGTAGAATTTATCATCATGTTATAACACAAACTCCACAGTAGGGAGTGACAAGTTCATAACAAGGAGGAAGTTTAACACCTTCACTCAAGCACTCCACGAGTATATTTACTTTGCATTCAGAAACACTGCTGACCTTTATATACTCAGTCTGTGTACTCATAGGGGAGATGTACTATATTATATAAAATGTAAAGTTGCTTTTCTTGTGACAAGAGGACTTCTTTTTTAACAAGAGGACATGCATTATTTTAATTTGATTATGGTGAGTTGACTATAAGAAATGACCATGAAGGCTGCTTGTAGAACCTAGTGTATTTTTATTAAACTATTTTTTTAAATGTCAAACTTCTGATCATGTAAATGGACTTGTAGAGTACAAAGAGCTATTTACTTTGGTTTTCTAGAAAGTTGTTACATATCATGGCTGGTTAACTTTTATTTTTTTTAATGAAAATTTTTCCTTTGATAGTACTTGTATGATTGTGCCATTATTTTCTTATACTCCAAATGTACCAAAGATCCTGAACAGAGTGGATGTTCACAGTGAAGTGGAATTTTGCTTTCTTGTGGGAATACCGTAATCAGACATGGCAGATCTTTGATGTAAATCAGCTTACTGAAGGGCAGTGTCGTTCGTGTGTAGCTACATCACTGTGGAGACTGGGAATGGAATGGAGGAGGTAGATGTAGGCCAGAGGTGTTGTGATTAGATGATGAGGGAGATGATGTCAGCATCAGTTTCTCTGGCTATTTCCCTAAGAATTAAGTCTTTCTAGCTCAACATTTTAATTCTAAGATGACACTCTGTGGTTTTACTTTCATAAGTACTAGTTAAGGAATAATACTTATCAAAGAATGGCCTAATGTTTGTCTTAGCTGTTGATTGAATTTTTTAAAAGATAAACAACTATAACCATTACAAATGATCTGTGAGCAAAATCTGAAATGATGATTTATTTTTAGGGATATTTTCCCTAATTGGGAAGAATTGCATAGGATTATTAAAGTTGTTACAAATGTTGCTGCTAGGTAGTTCCACAATGTTTCAATAAGGCCATTCTGGGGACTCCCGCACCAAATTCTCTCCGTTTCCTTCTTTCCTTCCCTCCTTCCTCCCTTTCATTCTTTCATTCTAGTATTTGTTTTGATACTTACTATGTGTTCCTCTAATAATTCATCTCCATTTTTTTGTTCAGATCACGTGGCCAAGTAGGAGAGAGAACTGTTAAAATTCTGGGGTTATCTCAATTTTACTAACTTGGTTTTTCTAATTATAACTGCTGCTAATTTGAAAAAAAAATCTTTAACTTCTGCTCAATTTTAGGAGATTTTTCTCACCACACCTTGCTCCCACCCCCCTTCCTTGTTACAGGACTGTTTTGCTACTGTTATAGTGAATGCGTGATACATGAGGAAATTGCAGCATTCCCTAGTTCTTACATGGTAACTGTTCCGGTACAGAAGACTATCATCAATCCAAGTTGACAGAGAGAGATAAAGGAACTGAATTGTCTAAATTTACTTTTTAATTGAATAAGAAATCAAGCATTTTAGTTTCCTTCTCCCTCATTCTTGTTAACAGGTGGAACTTGGAAATAGTTGTGACTTCTTGGCTGTGAAAGGCAGTTGTGGAAGCTTATTATGTCTTAGAGTCTCATTTCCCTGGAGTTCACAATGTTTGGGGTTTCCTCCTTATCAAAAGCATTTCTTAAGTGCCTATCTAAAAGCAATTAAAGACTGTGTCTGCCCTTTGGAAGCTAAGAATTTAATTCATGATGCAAGCTAGCTAGCCAATTTGTGAAGTACCCTTGAGATTGAATTTTCTCTATTGTACATTTCCCATATTTCAGGAGAACCGTTTAATTTAAATGACAAAACCCTATCTACTCAACTGGGCATAATGACATTTTCTTTAAATTAGACTCTATTTTGAATTAAAGAGTTTTATTATAAACTGTGTGTTTTTGGTTTTTCTAAGTATATAGAAAGCTTGTATAATTCAGATTTATTGATTTCCTGATTTAATGTAGACTTTGACTTTTTTATTAAAAAAAACTTTGTATTAAAGCAAGTTATGTTATTTTTCTTCTATGCTTTTCTTATTAACATAGCTTTAAATATTTATATTGAAGCATAGTGCTATCTAAATATAAGGAATTTCTTATAAATCAACCTTTTTTGAATTAAATATATAGCTGATTTAATAAGCTAGTAGTTGAATGGAAAATAACAAATGGAACATTCAAAACGTTCTTTGGTTGCTAATGCTTAAAATGGGGTTTTATTTATATCTATAAAAGCACACTTTTTTTGTTTTTTTAAACACCTGTTTATGTAAATCTATAAATTTTAAAATATTGTTAAGTACATTTATTTTTGGTGTTTCGTTGAGGAAAAACCTTTAGAAAATGAATCATTCGGTGTCTGCTGGTAAGATAAACAGCTGTCCATCTTCTGATGGTCCACAGGTGAATGAATTGAAATTTTAATCACTAGAGAGGTCCCAGGCTACTAAATACATTTTTAATTTGAATTGCTAAGATTCAGAATGTTCAGAATAACTGCTACAATCATGATTATTTCTTCCTGTCTTTAAATTTTATTTTCTCTTTAGAAGTGCACTTATTTCAGAGAAATTTTAATGAAAAACACTTAGAACAAATGTAAATATAAGACACTTGGGACTACTAGAGATATTTTGTGTTTTTATGAAAAAATTGAGGGGATATTACTACTTTAAAAAGGAACAAAGTAATAAAAACATCTTAGGTATTTTTCAAAAAGCAATACAAATTATTCAGCAGTTGTCTAGAAAAATAATCATCAGGTTCTTTTGAGCTCAGTGTTCAGCTACTGAGTTTCAAAAAATGTTTTGGTGGCATGAGGCCCTTTTTCGTTGAAGGTAAGAAAAGAATAAAAACTACGTTTATAATATTTCTGTTGGAGAGGGTTTTTTGGGTTTCATTTTTGAGTTTTGAGATAGATGTTACCCAAAACTCAAGAAAGACTATTTTGTAAATATATCTAACTTTTACACTTAAAGACCACCTCAAGAACACAATAAACAGTTGAAGTTTCAGTTGTATTACATTTAAACAATCAAGATAGTTGTACAGGTTTATATACAGCTATGCCACTGGCGAAAACCAGTTAGCAGTCAGAACTGAAATTGAAAATGCCTCAACATGGCTAGAAAACCAATAACATAAGTGGTCAAGTACCCTGGAACCACTACGTTCTGTCCCATGAAAGACATTCAGAATCAAGATACTCCTGCTAAGCCCAGAAGGAGCCAGTCACAATCCTGCCCCGCCTGCCCATGCTCCCAACTGCCCCGACTGACAGCGCCGCAGTGATGCTTGGTGAAGACACAGCACGGCATTGCCGACAGCGCGAGTCCAGCCTGGGACCCTGGGACCCTGGGGCGAACTTGGAGACTTCTAAGTTCATCTTCTTTCGAAAGCATCTTGTGCTAAACAGCACTTACATTTATATAGAAAATGCTTTCACTTCCATTATTTATTTGAGTTTTTACTACTCCGAAATAAACATAATTAGCATAGTTTTACAGATGACGAATGCAAGGCTGAGCGTGACTTACCCAAATGCAGGTAGTAAATTGCTCTTGAATCCAAGTCCAGGGTTCCTTTTGCTCCCTCAAATCACAGGGCATGCTTCACTGGTAAATTACATCATATGCTTCTAGACCTCAGAAAAATACATACGGAGCTAGTGACAGTTTTTACTTTGGGTACTTTTGACAGCAAATGTTAGAAGACCAATTAAAAATATGTTCAACAAGGAAAATGAATGTCTCATGTACACTAAGACACAAGATAGGGAGTTTCCAGGGTAGTCAATTTAGCATCTTAAAAACACCAAGGATGCAGGTTCTTTCTGTTTTTCTACTTGGTCATCTTCAGTCTTTTCTCAGGTGCTAGATGGCTACAGGGACTAAGTAAGCATCAAATCCTCATGCACCATGTTAGCTCTAAAAGAGTACTACTTCCTGTGAATCCCCCCTTTTTAAAAGAGCAAATAAGATCTTTTTCAGAAGCATTCTAAGCAAAATAACCCCCATATTTTATTGGCCATGATTATGTCATCTGTTCATTCCTCCAACAGTACCTGGCATGGTTATTGACTTAAAAATAATCAGAATTCACATCCTGGTACTTGGGTGATGTTCATCCAGAGCACATGACCACCTGATACCAGAATAAAACTGGAGTTCTTTTAACAGCTTCCAAAATAAAAAAAGAAAAGGGTGCCACACAGGTTTATAGTGATGGTTTTTACATGAAGACACTGCACCTGGATGTTAACTGCTTCTGCCATTGCCTGTGTATGAACAGAAGGGCTGGTCCACTGAGGTCCTTCCTGTCCCATCTAAGACAGGAGTACCACGTGCCACTGCGCTAGACTCTGGCTCAGCTACTAGGATCCTGGGTTTCTTGTCCTTCAGAGAACAAGGAATAGGAGTGGGTCTCTGTACATCATACAGGATGGAAATTGGTCTTTTGCCATGCTTCCCAGCTCCTATTCACCACTTTATTGATCCACCTCCACCCAAAGCTGTTATATTAACAATAGGGACCCTCACTGGCTTTCCCCCAAGACCCAGATGGGGGTGGGGCGGCCTAATGACTGTTGACTTACCTGCTTTGTTTGGTATTAGGGTGTCCAACCTTTTAGCGTCTCTGTGCCACACTGGAAGAAGAAGAGAGTCTTGGGCCACACATTCAATACATTGTGACATGTAACCATAAAAAAAATCTTACAATGTTTTAAGTAAATTTACAATTGTGTGTTAGGCCACATTCACAGCCATCCTGGGTTGCGTGCGGCCCGCGGGCCGCAGGTTGGACACCCCAGGCTGGACAAGATGGGCTCTAATAGACATAAAAACATTTCCCAGATGAGTTTGTGCTCACTGCCACAAAGGTATCTCTGAATTCCTTTACTGACCGTACTAAAGCATTCCTTATTAAACCCTACACAGGATGGCTTTTAAGTGTCTTCCAAAGGGAGAAACACATAAAAGAAAAGGGCAGCTGTCTTTTGCCTGTTTTGTCTTCTTGGGTAAGATAATCATGAACAGAACTTGAAGAATCCTCCTGTAGAATTCTAACTTGGAGAATTCTCCCTTAGGACTTCCAGCCAAGATGGAGGTGTAGGTAGATGCTGTTCCTCCTCACACAACCAAAAGAAGGACAACAAATGTAAAGACAAAAACCCAGAACAGTCAGAAAATCGAACTGTGTGGAAGTCTGACAACCAAGGAGTTAAACAAATACTCATCCAGACCACTAGGAGGAGCAGAGACAGGCAGCGGCTGGCGGACCCTGCAAGGCAGTGTCTTGAAGACTGGGTGGTCTTACATTTGCGTGCAGATAAACCAGGAGGAACAACTCAGGCCTCCAGCACAGGGAAATAAAGCCTCAAACCTCTGATTGAAAACACCCGTGGGGGTTGAGGTGGCAGCAGGAAAAACTCCCAGCCCCATAGGAGAGTTCGTTGGAGAGATCTGCACAGTCCCAGAACATACACAAGCCCACCCACTGGGAATCAGCACCAGAAGGGCCCAGTTTGATTGTAGGTTGTGGGGGAAGTGACTGAAAACCTGCAGAAAGTGTTACAAGTGGCACTGTTCACTCTTGGACCCCTCCCCCACATATGGTGTCACAGCGCAGCCACGTGGGTCGCCCCACCCTGGTGAACACCTAAGGCTCAGCCCCTTACTACATAACAGGTGCAACGAAACAACAAAAAATGCCCCAAATGAAATAGTTCAAAGCTCCAGAAAAAATACCACTAAGTGACAGAGATAGCCAGTCTTTCGGATGCACAGTTAAAAACACTGGTTATCAGGATGCTCCAGGAACTCACTGGGTACTTCAACAGCATAAAAAAGACCCAGGCAGCAATGAAGGTTGCATTATGTGATATAAAAGTCTACAGGGAACCAAAGTGATGGAAAAGAAACCAGGACTCAAGTCAACAGTTTGGAGCAGAAGGAAGAAAGAAACATTCAACCAGAACAGAATGAAGGAATAATTTTTAAAAATGAGGAGAGGCTTAGGAACCTCCAGGACATCTTTAAATGTTCCAATATCTGAATCATAGGGGTGCCAGAAGGAGAAGAGGAAGAGCAAGAAATTGAAAACTTATTTGAAGAAATAATGAAGGAGAACTTCCCTAATCTGGCAAAGGAAATAGACTTCCAGGAAGTCCAGGATGCTCAGAGAGTCCCAAAGAAGTTGGACCCAAGGAGGAACACACCAAGGTACATCATAATCACATTAGCCAAGATTAAAGATAAGGAGAAAATCTTAAAAGCAGCAAGAGAAAAGAACACAGTTACCTACATAGGAGTTCCCATAAGACTTATCAGCTGATTTCTCAAAAGAGACCTTGCAGGCAAGAAGGGGGTGGAAAAAGGTATTCAAAGTCATGAAAGGCAAGGACCTACATCCAAGATTACTCTATCCAGCAAAGCTACCATTTAGAATGGAAGGGCAGATAAAGTGCTTCCCAAATAAGGTCAAGTTTAAGCAGTTCATCACCCAACCCTTATTATATGAAATGTTAAAGGGACTTATCTAAGAAAAAGATAAAAAATATGAACACTAAAATGACAACAAACAGCTATTAACAACTGAACCTAAAAAAAAACAAAAACTAAGCAAACAACTAAAACAGGAACAGAATCACAGAAATGGAAATCACATAGAGGGTTATCGGTGTGGGAGTGGGAGGGGGAGAGAAGGGGGAAAGGTACAGAGGATAAGTAGCATAAATGGTAGGTAGAAAATAGGGGAAGGTTAAGAATAGTATAGGGAATGGAGAAGCAAAAGAATTTATACAACCCATGGACATGAGCTAAAGGGGGGGAATGTGGGTGGGAGTGGGTGTGCAAGGTGGAGGGGAATAAAGGGGGGGGGGAATGGGACAACTGTAATAGCATAATAAGATGTATATATATATATATATATATTAAAAAGGATTCTCCTGTAGAATCCTGTACAATTCAGGGAGGACTGAGAAGGACCTGAGGCACCATACTTGCTTTAAGAGTGTCCAAATTTGCAAAGGTAAAAATTAGTTCAGCTTCTGACACATAAACACACAGAAACACAATCTAATGGGAAAAGTAACCTGAAGCAATGACGTCATGTGCAACGAGATGTGTGTTAGTACAACCATTCCCGCATCCTTGTCCTAAATTTTATACCTCTCTGGATTTTCCTCAGAATTTTAGTTTATCTACTCCTGTCCTCTGGCTGGTAAAAAACACACATACATGATTTACCCACTATCTCAGCCTAAGCTTAAGAAAATTCACCTTTGACAAGTTGAAGAACTGTTTCCTAAAGTGGAATACTCAGAGCAACTGTTTCCAAACCAGCTAGGGGGCTTATTTGAGATAAGGATTCAATGTGTCTTACCCCAAACCCACTCGGTCGGAACCTCGGGGGGGTGAGTCTGAAACCCCGCACGTCCTCGTGCATGTGCAACTCGGGGGCCACTGAGCTAAGGGGAAAGGGCACCAGCGGGACTTTCCCGAAACAAAATACTACTGCCTCACCAGTTGTTGTGAGAACATCTGTATGGAGTAAGGGGTGCACAGTAGTTGAAGTACAACAGTCAGCACGTCGAGCAGTGCCTGTAGAGCGTTGTAGGCGCTCTACAAAGATGTGTGAACAAATGAATTAAATTGCTGTATGTCGTATGTGTGGCTCTACTTTCCATCTAAGGCCAATCTCAAAATGTCACTTTTTAAAACATTTCACTTAGTTTTAGAAAGAGGGGAAAGGAAGGGAGAAAAAGAGGGAGAGAAACATCAATGTGCAAGAGAAACATCAGTTGCCTCTTGCATGCCCCCAACCAGAGACCCAGCCTGCAACCCAGCCATATGCACTGACTGGGAATTGAACCGGCAACCCTTTGGTTTGTAGGCCACAATCCACTGAGCCACATCAGCTAGGGCTGTTTTTGTTTTTTAACAAAAATATATATATCAAGTCTAAAAGCATTGAAAAGGAATGTAGCGTTTGCTAAAGTTGTTATTTTCTAGAAAAAGAATGTACAAGAGTTTGCACTACACAGTGAAGCTCCCTAAACACCTATCCTATGGCAGCTGCCACTGTAACCTTTCCCCTCCCTCATAAGTAAACTCTTCTGCAATTACCGTCTCTGCTTCCCCCCCCCCCCCCCCCGTCAGGGGCCAAGCTCACACTGATCCCTTTAAACACATTTGGCCTCCCTATCGCACATCCAATCATCGACCTACTCAGCAAATCCGCGAATCCTCCCCAGTGTTCACCCTTTGGAGAATGCTGGGGGTGGGTTGGGGGAAGTGGGAAAGAAAGAGTAGTTTAAATATTAATAATTTAGCTACTTTCCC
The DNA here is from genome assembly GCF_022682495.2 of Desmodus rotundus. Taxonomy (NCBI): domain Eukaryota; kingdom Metazoa; phylum Chordata; class Mammalia; order Chiroptera; family Phyllostomidae; genus Desmodus; species Desmodus rotundus. The sequence goes on along the minus strand of NC_071389.1, from coordinate 166,674,427 downwards.
CAATCACTTACAAGCTCATTAATGGGCAGTTGTTATTTATTTTTATTTTTATGCATCATTGGAAATACATAGTTATCTCCCTACACTCTGAGGCAGGTGAATTTTTTGTGTGTCCTGGACCAACTAAAATACCTAAGTGGCCTTAAAGGAACCCTAAACTGCAATCCCAGCAGGAAGTTGACAAGCATAGGAATTTATAGTTTGCAAGGCAGTGCATTCTAATTCCAGTATTGTTCTTGCCTGAGTACTTGGTGGGAAGCAAAATTAATGAACAAACTAAGTTCACTCTAGGATTGGTGATGACTCCTGAACAGCAAAGCCGTTCCTGGGCTTCTGGCAAGGAAACCACATAGACCAGGAGATCTGTGTATGCATTCTGCTTATGTTTCAAATCACTTTTGTTATATTTTGCCCAAGGAGAAAATATGAGAAGACCGCTGGTTGGAAATGAGAGATCCATCTGTAAAGATAACTGTGTGGTTCTCTGTCTTAGACTATATAATTACTGAAGTTCAATATCATAAAACCACTCAAGAAAAAAAGCTCCAGAGCATAAGGAAAAAGTAGTAAGTAGGATTTTGAACATAAGGAGAGCCCTAGGAGAGTGGCCCTGCTGAACCTGGTCGGTCTCTTCTTGCGTGTTACATTTCTTCCTATGATATTTAAGTTCTGGATTCCTTCTCTTTGGTTTCCAGGCTTTTGGGTGGAAGTGAATCATTGTTTCTTAGTAATAAGGACTGCAACGATTCATGGCAAACTTATTGGGGTAAACTCCTAAGAAGGAGATCTGATTTTTACCGCCTGGCTTCTACCAGCTACTGAGTGATCCTGGCCAAAATACTCAAAATCTCTGAATCTCTGCCTAATAGTAAGACAAGAATTACAGGTGTTCACCCACCTCACAAAGGTGATTTGTAAGCTAATGAGGTATACATAGTCTGTACTGTTCATTTCAACCAGGGTCCTAGCAATTCTGCTTCACCATTAAGGTGTCATTTACTCTATGCCCAGGTCTAAGAGTAACCTCCCCTTCTTGGAAGAAGCATCTCAAAACAGGGTACACTTGTCTGAAAAGCCAAGGTTTGAATATGTGCAAGGAACCCTAGACCAGATGTTAAGACTATTTGCCAGGCTCTTTGCAGTTTTTCTTTCTAAGCTGCCAGCAGAAGTCGGTATAGGTGGATTTCAGGCAGAGCTCAAAATCAGAGCTAGGATGGAGATGTTTCAAGAGTGGTTTTCATTAGGGTGTGTCAGTGTGTTTCATTAAAGGCGGCACAGTTTTAGCACTTCTTCCACCCCCAGCAGCATGTGATCCCAGTCCCCGGTTAAGACTGCAACAGTTCTCTCCCGTACTGCCTACTTCTGCCCGGGAACATGCTTCCAACCCGCTCGCCCAGGCTGAGCCTCTGAGTAGCCCTCAGGACACAAAAGCATCCAGTTAAGATGCTATAAAAAAGTGTACGGGTAAGATAATTAGTAGACTTAGGCTGGTTGAAGCAAAGCTTTATGTTTTCTCTGCTGTTCCTTTCTTTTCTCCATTACTTCTACTAGGCAAACTGTAACCAAGGAACCCGTTTAGGCACCAGTGGGCAAGAAGCGAACCAGCATTTTCCGCATAGGATGAAGGGCTGTCAGAGGGATCCCCAGAGGACCTTGCTTCTGAATCTACCCAACCGTTTCGGAATCACAAACAGCTTCCTCGGTCATTACAGCCTCATCTCTGCAGTTAAGCCCTTCTTCCCTAGGCAGCAAAGAGCCAGAGACAGCTCACCCCCTGCCCCCCCACCCCCCCCACTCCGCTATCCCCTCCTCCTCACGCAACGATCTCCATTCATCCTGTGCCATTTTCCCCAAGGGAAGCAACTCCGAACCTTGGGGACACTCAGAGGATGAATCTTAAAGTGATCGTGGAGACCTGTTTTAAATAGGCCGGTTTCCAGAATGACTCAAGGTGCTACCTCACCCGCCCTGCCGCACTTTGCCTCCAGCCCCGGGGTCGGCAGGGCGGTGCCCGCGGTGACTCCGCCCCGCGCCGGTCTCTTTCTCCAGCTAGAGCCCCGTGCGCCCAGACCCGCAAGCGGGCGAGTGTCAGTCCGCAGGCTCTGTAGCCCCCACCAGAGCGAGGCGGTGAGTCAGGGCTTGCCTGGTGCCCAGGGCTGCGGTGGCGGCTGCCGCGGCACTTGGAGGAACACCGCGAGTGCCGGAGCCCGCGCTCCAGGTCGCCACCTGCTCCGGCGCAGGGTGGGCTGCGGCGCTCCATGCTGCCAACACTGGGGCTGTTGGGCCAGCCCAGCGGCTCCTGCGATGGCGGCGGGAGAGGAGGATGCGGCGAGAGGTGAGGTTGCACACCGGCGTCCCTAGGTAGGGGCGCGGTGTCGGAGGCGCAGGGGGCGTCCCAGCCCGGTTGGGGGCTGAGCAGCCAGACGGGCGCCACCAGGTGGGCACGCGCGGCAGGGAGCTCTCCTCTGGCCACGCACTGCCTCCTGTCTACTCTGGTGCCAAGGTCGTCCCCTGGGGCACAGGTGCGGCTCGGTGCCCCGTGTGTCCTCCCAGGAGCGGGACCTGGGGAGTGACGCCAGCGATCGTCGCGGGCTTTTGGTTGGTCCCCAACCCGGTTGGACATTTCCGCGAGGGTGAGTTAGCGAGGGACCGTCTGCCCTGGGACCGTGAGCAGCTGCTACCCGCAGACTGCGGGGGTGCCCACCTCCTGTCAGCAGGGGCTGTTGCGTGGACTTGTTACATTTCGTCTTTTCTATAAACCAGTTGTCATTAGCCATCGAAGGAGCTTGGATTCTGCGAGCCCATTCACACTGAACTGGAAATACTCACTTCCATTCTCCCGCTTACAAAACTGCTCCTTTTGGGGGCGCGCAAGTGGGCAGATGAGCGCGTGCGAGCAGGTTCAGCAGGTTTCCCACATGGCCCCACGTCAGGGAGCGGAGGCTCTTGTCTGTTACCATTACAGCTTTAGGAAAGCCTTCAGTGGAATTAGTTTGTTTTGTTTTATAGGTACTTTTGTGGGGTTTTCATGAACCGAGTTGGAAGCGTTGCTATGTGTTTTTCCTCTCCCTAGTTATTTACTGGCAGCGTTGTCCAGTCTCTTTCGCGGGACTATTCACAAATAGGGGGTGATCATAAAGTATCTGTTACTGAGACAAACGGGAGGCAGGAGAAAAACACAGGAATAACTAGGGAGAACTGGCACAGAAAACTTCAGGGAAGCAGTTGGTTAAATCTCCATTTTCCTTGTGGACTATGCTAATGAGTTTAGATTCTTCTCTAAAATACAGCAAGGAGAAGAGGTGTTTTTGAAAATCTAATTCAGTTGGGAATTTGGAACATGGAGAGATTGCCCAAATGCTTTCATTTGAGTATTTGAAGTCTTTCTGAATGATATAAAGGTGTGAGTCAGCACTGTTTTGAAAGGAGAACGCAGTTTGTGTGGTGTTAGCTGGGGCTCCCTCTCTGTTCTTGGCCCTTTACAGTCACCAGGGGTATTTACCCTTCACCTTAGTTTCTTCATCTGTAACATGGGGATAATTATAGTATCTGTCTTACAGAATTGTTAGGTTTAAATTAGATATAAATGCATTCAAATACAAATACAATGCTTATATGTAAAATAGCCCAATATTTGGAAAATAGTGCTCCATAGACATTAGCTTAATATAGCTTAACATATATTTACAGCTCCCATGTGCTTTTTGAAATTAATGAATCTTATCTAGTCCATTACAAAAGTGTCCCACACAAGTTTAACTAAATTGAAAAACTATTTGGGCTTTATTGAAAATAAGAAATGTGAAAATGCACCCACTAATTCAAAAAGTGGCTTTCACCAGGTAAGTTTATGGACTTAGAGAAGTTTTTGGACAAGTAATTGGTTGCTGTTTATCTGAATACCAAATATGAGCTTGGGAGTGATCAAAATTAATTCTTCTTAGGTAAAAGTAGCAAAGTTTCAATGTGGGCTGGGAGGGCCAGCATTTATTGGGGGTCCTATAACGTACCAGGCATGCCATAAGGGATACCTTCCTTAGTCTCTTAACAGCCCCGCGATGTAGGTGACAGTATCTCCCTTTCCCAGATGAGATGAGACAGCCGGGGCTGGCCCAAACCTAGAGTCCCAGTCTATGGCTTCTGCCTATGCTGCCTTCCTTTCTGTCCTGTCTCAGGGAGTAGTGCCAGTGCTCACTCCCACACACCCTTTGTCGAAAGAGGGTGAGCAAATGTTGCAAATTCCCCCATCCCTGGAGAGGAAGAAAAAAACAAAACAAAAAAGAACAGGTCTCTGTTATCAGAATCCAGGATCATGTTCTTACACAAAGTCCTTGCAGATTCCTTTTTCCCTAGGCAATTTGACATTAAGGCTCTCATCAAAATAAAAAAAAACAACAACAACTGGCATTGGGGGAAAAAAACCACTTCCGTAGGATGGTCACTCTGCTGGCTTTTAAGGTTGGCCATCCAAAATCAGCTGGTGCCTAACAATTGCCTGCTCACCTTTTCTGACAGGCTTATGGTAAACTCCAAGATTAAGTCAGCTGACTGGGCATCCTCCTGGTAAATGACTCCAGAACCCTTGGAGTTCTGGCGAGGGCAGTCTTGGCGGAGCAGCACATTTTCCAGACTGAGATGGTCTTGGGTTGACGCACCTGTGGGGCATCTTTCTATCCTTCCCTTCCCATCCCATGTTCTCACTTGGGATGTTTTCAGACTCAGCCCTTTTGAGGTGTCATTCTGGCATTATTGTGGCTTAAATTCACTTATGTGACTCAGGAATTAAAAGTCGTGTTCCAGTCAGCTTTGCATAAGCTACTGTTCCTGGCCTGGATCCTTAGGCAAAGTTGAGGCCAGGACTGTATTACTCAAGATAAACCAGGGTGGATTAAAATTGCTTTTCACATGTTTCAGGGCGCAGAAAGAGAGAGGAAAAGAGAGAAGGGGAGAAGAAGGGTTGAGGAGAAAAGTGTGGAGTAAAGAGAGAGGAGGAGAGAGTGGGGGTAGTAGATGAGGAGAAAGGAGTGAAGAGTCAGAGAGAATGGAGAGGGAAGAGATAAGGGAGAGGGAGAGGGTAGAAGGGAGGGGTCGGAAAGTGAGAGCAGAAGACAAGGAGCACTGGGGGAAAGGGAGGGGTTGGGGGGGGAGTTGAGGGGGCAGAGGTGAGAGAAGGAGGGACTGCCCTCCCCCCATCAAAGTTTGACCCCATGAAAAAATTCAAATTGAATGTTTAAATACATGCAGGGTGAGCTGGAATATTAGTATAGTTAGTACAGTGATTGCACTTTACTTTTTCCCTTGTGCAAAGACTCCCTGGTTCTAAAAAGCAAGATCCCTTTCTGTGCTGTGAACAGTGATTATAGCGTCCTTTCGCAATTGCTCCCTTGTTTACGTCATGTGCAGGAAATCATAAATCAGGTAATAACATTTAGTTTCAGTAGCCCTCATTTCAGCTGTTCCATTTAGTTGAAGACCTCCAGGATCTGGGTCATTAGTCAGCATCTGCTCTGTCATCAGCATTATCAGGGACTCAGTGAGCCAGGTAGGTGCCCTGCAGGAGACAAGGGTACATGAGACATCTGGGAGGCAGTGATTTCATGTCCCGGTGCTTGTAAGTCTGACAGCTGGTGTGGCTCCCCTAAAAATCCCAGCCCTTCTGTACCCCTTGCCTTGGCCAGAGCAGCCCTCCTTCCCAGTGGTTGGAGGCTTTGAGAACTTAGAAGAATGTACAATTTAAATTGTTATTACAGCCCAGCTGGTGTGGCTCAGTGGACTGAGTGCCAGCCTGTGAACCAAAGGGTTTGATTCCCAGTCAGGGCACATGCCTGGGTTGTGGGCCAGGTCCCTGGCGAGGGGTGTGCAAGAGGCAACCGCACATTCATGTTTCTCTCCCTCTTTCTCCCTTCCTTCCCTTCTTTCTAAAAATGAATAAATAAATAAAAACAAAACAAAACAAAACAAAAACTCTTAGTGCAGCCGGGACCACAGGTGAAAGGTTTTTTCTGTAGTAGCAACTAGCATTTCTGGGTATTTATTGATAATTTATGAAGCACTTAGCTATGCATGCCCCACCCACCCTTTTGTCTTCTCTTATTTGGGTCAGGTCACATTTACTGGTCCCCGACACATTCCTATTTATCTCACTTTAGGTTATAATATTTTGGTTATCCCTCCCTCGACTTTTTTCTCAATTACAGCTTACATTCAGTATTTTGTATTACTTGCAGGTGTGCAGCACAGTGGTTAGATAATCACACACTTTACAAAGTGTCCCCCGATATCACCAGTGCTCACCTGGCACCACGCCTCACCCCCAATTTTTAAACTTGAAATATTATTAAACTTCTTAAAATATTTAAATCAGTCCAGTTATATAATATTGAAATTCTCATTTAAAAATACTTAAGTGTCAGTTGGCATGATAGGACATTTGTCATTGATCTGAGTCAATGGTATTTAGTTTTCTCTGGTCTTTAATCTTATGGTTTAAATCTCCAGAAAGCATGTTTACACAGAGAGAAAATTGAAGGAGGCTGGAGGAATGGGAAATGTAGAGAGAGACAGCCTTCCACCAACATAGTTTGCATTATTGGATATTTGTAATTGAGGGTCAAAATTATTGTCATAAAACAATAATTTCAAATACCTTCAAAATGTTTTACTTATAGTCATTTTTTAAGTAGGTAAGAAATGCACTTTACCATATGTCCCAAGCATATCACAGGGAAAGTGGAAAATCACTCACTGGCTCTCTCTTCCAAAACCTCTCCACTTCATGTGGCCAGTACTCAGTTGTGTAAAATATGGCCACTTGCCCTTCCCCACTTGGTTTAAACTTTCCCAACTCCAGGCTGTTGGCTACACCTGGAATGCTCCTGCTCTCCCTCCAGACAGGCCCACAGAATCTGCTGTAGTTGGGAGGGCTGAGCTCAGGTGTCCTCACTGTTTTTATCTGCCCAGGGAGGGGGAGGAGGAGATCTGGTGTGGGAACATCGGCCTGAGCTTTGGGAGCAGACCACTGGGAGAGTGATTGCCAGTTTGATTATTCACTAGGTATATGACCTTGGTCAAATTATTTATCTTCTCTGAGCCCCAATTTCCTTATCTACAAAATGGGGATAAAAAATACCTAACTTGGAGGGTTAAGTGGGAATTAAATGAGATGATTACAAAGCATTTAGTGAAATCTGATCTTCAGCGAATGATTTTTCCCCCCATCTGTGAAAGTTTCCCAGAATTTCTCTCCACCGTGGAAATGGTTCTCCCCACCCATTTTCACACTCGTGCGTGTGTGTGTGTGTGTGTGTGTGTGTGTGAATTATATATAACACCTGTGCTTGCTTGCCACCAGTTATTTAGGTAGGTTTCTCTAAGGGTGGAGGCAAGGGTAGCCTCCACCCTTGCCTTGCACATTTCCTTGCGTTGTACATTTCCCTGTGTTCTCATGCATCTTTACAATCTCCCAACTCCTTGCATCTATTAAGTGCCTAAAAAAGGTTTGTTGATTTTAAATGACTGATGGTTGGTTTGAGGTGTGGGCGGGGCTGGTTCATTCATACATTATCCATTAAATGCCTCCTTATTACTGTACTAGGCAAACAGAGATGGAGAAATGGATAAAGCAACAAAAGGGTTAAAGAGCTTATAAAATGCATTAGGCTAGGTGAAAAGCAGCCAAAGTGTTTGTATTACAAGATAGAACGTAGTTCTAGTTTAGTCTAGTCTCAAAACTAGACTTAGTTTAACTTATGGGAGTGATCTGCTCAGAGCCTTCCCAGCGAGAGAGCGACTCAGGGAAGGCTTTCAGAGAAGGTGCCGACTTCAGCATTGGTGGATGGATAGCCAATCTGCTTGGGGAGGCAGCGAAGAGGGGGTCTTTCAGGGCAGAGATTGGGCATGGACATGGAAAATCATCAGTGTTGTGCCCGGGAGAACTGACGTAAGCCTTGTTTTGACTCTGGACCGCAAGAGTGGAAAAGGAAGAATCAGCCGCCGGAGCTGCACTGTCAGCGTTGAGGAGGTTCGACTGGACCTACCTCTGTGATGCGGCAGCCGAGCGGCAGCCTGAGTTACAGGCAGGGGGTTCGTCTGCCTCTGAGAGGAAAGATACAGGCATCTTCTTTTTTGGTCTTTGGTCACCAACAAAGCTTTTGCTTTAGCTTCAAAGGCTAGTTGTGGTTTATTTCTGATCAGAAAGAAAAAAAAGCAGAGGTCCTGGTTCCTGCCAGGTGATTGGCTATTAAATCTTAGCCTACCCTTCAAGTCAGTGTGGGCCAATGCCTTCTCTCTTTCATCCTCTTTTCTTCCCTGAAAAAGTCGCTGCTTATATCTATCTTTAAATCCATTTCACTCTCTTCCTTCTGACAAGCACCACAAGTACTATGTCATTTCTTCCCATTCCAGCCTGTTGGGGAGTGAGTACCTGGACTTCCAACACCTATTCAACATAATGACCTATGTTGTTCCTCTCTCCTTGTCACTGGTGTAACAACCTCCAGGTGGACATGCGCCCCGGGTGTGCTCCCAGACCCTCACCTGCAGCTCTGTGGGACAAAGCTGAAAAACACTTTCAGCCTTGACTTCCAGTACCAACGCCTAGTGATGGTGCATTAACCAAAAGGCATCCAGTGCCCTAACGTGAAAAGAACACCATGGATACACCTGTGTGTGGCAACATCAGAAGGTGCCCTTCTTATTTGGATTCCAATACAGAGAATCTCCGGCTTAGAAGTTACTTAGAAGCAGAAGCTTCATACCCATCAAGACACCTCTTCATCTTTTTTTTTTTTCTTGGAAGAGGAGAATATAAAATGATAGTTAAGCCTAGATAGGCCGAAAGCCATGTGTAGTTTACAGAAATACAGATTTTTAAAGGATAGATCTGTATACAATAGAATTGAAATTGAATACTTTATAGAGTAGATATCAACAGCTGTTTAATGAGTATAAGATTGTGAAGATTAATGATTGTTTTGCCAAAGATTAGAGACAAGGTTGACTGGAATATTGAACACAATCTCCAGCTCTACTTTTACTTCTCTTATCGGCTGCCCAGTTGGAGAATTGGATTTCTTCTTCAGGTTACGTGGTACCCAGAGGCAGGCTGTGCTTACACTACCATGGAGACAGATACTATTGATTTCTAGCTAGGCCATCTCTTCTGCAATGAGTCACCCAGGCAACAACACTGACCTAGAAAAGAGAGACCAAACCCAGTTTTCCATGCATCCTGGTGCTAGTGGCTTCTTGAGGACAGTTCTCCTTTTCTTCAGCTTCGAACTTGAGTTCAGCAAAGCACTTGTGGCTTATCAGGGTTTTTTTTTTTAAATAATAGTTATAGCTACCTAGTTCAGGACATGTGGTTATAAGGAAAGCAGCTTGACCTTAGAGGGACGGTAAAATTCACACCTCACATTTGAAAAGGCCTCGACACCAAATTACTTATCAAGAGGTTTAGAAATAATTTTTTATTAGCTATTTGTCAGGAAGAGTCTAAAAGCAGCTTTAGATTCTGATCATTATTGTTAACTATAGCATGTTATGCCTGGATAGTATTAAAGTCACTTTGGGTTTGATTACTTTCAAAACTCGTATTGTGTTTCTATTTCTAGAACTTTGACCTTTGCCTGTGCAGTGTCCGCGTGTCCCCGCCCTCCCCCACTTTTTAAAGGGTCTTCTATCCAGCATAATTGCTGTTCAGTGAAAAGATACACACATTTTTCTGATTGCTGATGAATTTTTTTCCTCAAAGTTAAAAAGAGGTGTCTCATTTTGCTGGTACCTTAGGTGTTAGAAACCATTGTATCTTTATAGGTTCTGTGTCAAATTTGTCATATCCAGTCATGCCTGACTAATGTTAATCATGGTATTTGCCTACATCGTGGCTTCCATGTACTCATTTACTCATAACCGGCAAGAATTGTATTGTCCCTTGTGTAACAAGATGTGGGTGGAGACCATCCAAATCTAAATGCATTTTTGTGCCTTTTGGAAAAACCTGCTGATGTTGAAAATGCTAAACCCTGCATTCTTTTTGTGAATGAGGATCAATCAGGCCCAAAACAAGTTAGGGACTTTTCTGTTTCATTGTGGAACTGAAATTTGGATGAACTGCTGTGTCTTGCTCCTGCCCATCCCTGGATTAGGTTGCAATGCCTGGATTAGGTGGTTGGCCTTCCAGTGGAATAGCTGTGGCCAGGGAGGCATTCTTCAGTTCTTCCGTCACCCTGATCGCGTTCTGCGTCACCACTACCTTCCCATGACTCTGACTTCCTTGTAGTCATCATGGGTGTTTCCGTCTCCCCTCTGCCCCATTGCACAAGCTCAGCGTGGACCGTTCTCACCCTTTGGTTCTGCTAACTAGTTTCTAATCCTAACCTTCCCTGAGTATTTACTGTGAGCTAGGTGTTTAATCCTCAGCGACTCTATCAGGTAGGTACTACATTATTTCACATTTCAGGTGAGGAAAGTGAGACAGAGAATTTAAGGACGCCCAAGGTAAAGGTTGCATAGTAAGTAGCAGAACCAGGGTTTGAACCCAGGCAGACTGGCCTCCAGAGATTTTATGCTTTCAGTCTTCAGCCGTGCATTGATGGAGTTTTACATTTTATTTATTTATTTATTTTTAGAGAGACGGGAAGGGAGGGAGAAAAGGAGGGAGAGAAACATCCACTAGTTGCCTCATACACCCCTCAACTGGGGACCTGGCCCACAACCCAGGCATGTACCCTGACTGGGTATTGAACCAGTGACCTTTCAGGTCTCAGACTGGTGCTCAATCCACTGAGCCACACCAGCCAGGTCAGAGTTTGTTCTTCAGGGAAGCCTCTGCCCTGCTCTTAAGGCCTTTTAACTGATTAACTCAGGCCCACCCAGGCTACCTCATTAAGGTCAACTGATTGTGGACTTTAATCACATCTACAAAATACTCAGATTAGCATTTGATTGAGGAACTGAGGACTGTAGCTGAGCTCAGCAAAAAGACCATCATGGCAAGTTACTGCATTTCTCTGAGCCCGTTTCCTCATATGCTAAAGCACCGCCTTTGGATTGTTGTGAGGACTGTCTAAAGTGAGGTGTGCAAAGGGTACACTGCATGGCATGTAAGGATGCGGTAAAAGATTATTTTATTGGTGGAGGTGGTGGCAGTGGGGGCTGGGCCCCAGCAGCCGTGGCTCGGTCTCATCCACAGTAGTGACTTAGCCCCCATTGTCGTCCCTGTCCATCCTGATCATTCTGGTTTGCTGTGGCAGTTGGCTTCCTAACTGGTATCCCTGCCTAAAATCTCTTCTCTTCCTTCTTCATTTTTTCCTCAAGGCTATAATAGAAGCTTAAAATGACTCACTACTCTCCAACTTTGAAAACATGTCTTACTAAAATTTAGACACATTATGTTTATGGCTTTCCTCATTGAATCAGAGCAATTCTAAAACTCTCTCCCCCAAGAGTTGCCCCCACCCCCTTGCTTCTTAATTTCTAGTGGAAGGGTTACCTTCTCCAGGGGCATCGATAAAAACCAGATCTCTTTTTAGAATTTTCTCCAAGTATATTATAGGAATTTTTATTTTAAAGAGCAAAACTATTTTTCCCCAGATCCAAACAGATATTATCCTTAAAAGGCAATACTTAATTATATTTGAATCAATAAGAAATAAGAAATCAACCAAGCAAATCTCCCCCTCTCCTGCTTCATCAGATGAGAAGTAACGTGAGAACACATGGATGAACTGAGGAACTGCTGTAGTCTACAGGAATATCGTCTTTAGCACTGACGGTCACCCAGGCAGTGAGTGGGCCACAGTTTAACACCTCAGTATCATGTACTAGGTTTTATTCACGGATATGTGTGAATGAAACCATTTCCCCTCCATTTCACAGCGCTGCCAGCAGCACACGGGCCTTTGGTCCATCCCTGGTAGAACTCCAGGATCCACAGGGGGATCTATTCGATGTTAAGTTCCATGAAGGAGCAGTCTCTTTGTCACCATCGAATTCCCAGCCCCTGTGGCACAGCGTCCGCTTCGTAGTAGCTTGAAGAGTATGTACCTCTGCAATGAGGTGCGGGGCATTACAGGACCACAGCCGACAAGTTTCACTCACCAGGCGACTATCCCACTGAGGGAATAGACTGGTTCTTTTCCTACCACGTCCTTTCTACCTAGCTGTGCTGGGAGAACTGGAGAACTGGTGTTTGTGTTCACTCTAAGGTTCTGAGGTCATAAACTTCCTGTCTCTCTGTGCCTAGCTTCTCCCATTGACACCCATACCATTGGGTTGTGTCCCACCCCGAACACTATGCCCCCACGAGCAGATGTGGAGAGCCTTAACAGAGACTGTACAAGAGATCTGGGCACCTCCTCATTTTAAGGCCATCGTTAGTATGTAGTCCGGTTGGAACTATGCAAGCAAATCCTCATCTCACCTCGTACATATTCTGAGATATATATGGCTTTGCACTGAGCAGGCCTGGGAAATACCTGGCCCCTCCTTACTTTGCAGGAAGAATGTGTCATACAGGTAACCAGATCCCTTCTGGCTGGTTTTAAACCATGATGCCCCATAGTCAGGCTGCAGCAAGAACAATTTAATCCCTGAGGCTCTCTGACACCATTGCCTTGTCCACAGTCTTACTACCTTCTCCAGCCCAAACCGGTTCAGATTTCCTGTGTGCTGTTTGAGTCCATTCTAACCATTCCTGTCTCACCCCTTCTGTCCACTTTTTGCTTTCCTCTGTAACTCTTACTTGGGCTCTCACTTTGCCTACACATTATTTGGTCACAATGAGTAAACTCCCTGCTGTTCTCACTTTGGCTTTTTTTGTTCAACATGCCAGCCAGCCATTTGGTTTGAAAATGTAAATGTTGCGCTGGTCATTTCTGCAGATGGCATATTTCGAGGAGGCTTAGTCAGTCTGTTAGGTATAATGTGAATGCAAGAAAATGCTGATAGGATGATATGGAAGAAGATTCAACTTAACAGCAAAAAAGGGCCAGCAGCTAAGTATAAAAATAATGCAGATATATCAAATGGTGAAGATATAGCTTAACAACAACAGCCTATAGACAAGACGGGCTTGGGTTACTTGAGAAGGGCCATATTTGGGAGGCCGGAGGCCGGAACAGTCATCCCTCCTCCATCAATGTCAGGCTTTATGATAAAGGGTAAAAACATAATTAACTGTTGAACTCTGTTTCTGTCTTGGAAAAAGAGGGAGTTATATGAGACCATCTCTAACGTCAGTTACTGTTCTAAAATTACATAAATGAATGAATCAACAGTGTAAAGGCCCAATGTATGAAACAAAAGCTAATATAGTCTTATAGATAATGAAATTATAATCAAAACATTATCAGTAGAAGTTCTGCTCTCCTCTCTGTGGACTAGACAACTCCTGGGTGTTGTATTCCAATCACACTGCACAGCAAAGGAATTTTTCACTTATCAGTGGAGCCAAATAGAGTGACCAGGTAGTGACAAGGCATTGGATGGGTAAAGTTTGGAAGAATCGAATGGTTTGGTTTGGGAGAGAGAAGTATTTAGGAGAAAAGTGTGGGATATTATGGTTATCAAACGAAGTTTGAGGAGTTGTGTATTACATATATATGAGAGGGTAAAAGTTTTTTGGAAAAAGTCTGTTTTCACAGATCAGATTCTTTAGCAGAAGATGCATTTTCTAACACCTGACTGATATGTATTCATTGATTTTACAACTAGACCTCATTTTTTAATGTTGGCATAGGATTTTACTGAGTGCATTTGTTTTAACTCCTGTTCGCAGCAGTCTCTTAGTCTGAAATTCTCATCCAAAAAAAAAAAAAAGCTCATAAGTGTTATTCTCTCTCCCAAAACAGCATTAAGTGCCCTTTCCTCTGTGCTCTTACAGCATAAACTCGTTACCTCCATTTAGGTTTAAGTTCATTCTGAGTTTGGTTTATATGTCTATGCGCCTACCTGTGCATAAACAATACAGGAGTATAAGCTTCTTGAGAACAAGTACTAAATTGTAACCTTTTAAAATATGTCCTCTACCTAGATTAGGATCTTAATAAATACTGTGAAATAACAACATTTTTCATCTCTGCTGAGCAAATCCTTTTTATACTTTGTGTATAATACTATCTATAGAAGGTATTTTTCTTGAAAGTGCCAAGTAGTCCTTCATTTCCATCTGTTATGTGACACAACATGTTACAGTAATGCGTGAGTGGTAAGAAACGTATTTGGTTTCCACTGTAAGGCGTTAGCACAAACCTGTGACCAGTTACTGCTCGTCACTCTGGAAAGCTAATTCAGACTGCCAGCTCCCGCACGCGCGGTGCCTGTTTTCCGCAGCAGTGATGGTGGGAAGTAGGTCTACTGGTTGTGAAATAGGTACAGAAGGGAATTGCGTGTTCTTTCCTGTGGGAACTTCACCCTCCCAGCAGCCCAGGGAGGCGAATCTGCAAGTTTCAATTTCACACCTTTTTCAGATTCTCTTTTGAATCTCCAGGGCAATGAAATGAAGTGTAACTCTTCTTTCAATTACCCTAAACACATACCGTGTGTCCGGCACTGGGCCAGGATTTGGGGCTGAAGAGATACCATGGCCCTCAAAGCTTTCTGACATTTGAGGTCACAGCCTTACCGAGGAGCTCATGAATCTTCCCGCTGCCTCTCCTGTGGATTCCATGAGCTGAGCACCGTTTGGAGTTCTGAAGAGCAGGATCTTAATGAGGCGATAAAACGTACCGGGGACAATACAAATGAAGGCAAGAAGGACACAGCATCACTTCTGCGGCATTCTTGACAAACATACTTAACCTGAATTTAATCATGAGGGACTTAATCAAGTCTGACAGACTTAGACGGGGGCCGTTCTATACAACAACTGCCCAGCACCCTTCGAAAATCCCAAAGACAAAGGAAAGCTGAGAAATTGTTACAGTTTAATGGAAGCTGCAGGCACATAACAGACACTAAATGTATCGTGTGATCCTGGATAGGATCCTGGACCAGCAAAAGCACATTAGGGAACAGTTGGAAAAATTTGAACAAGGTCTCTAAGTTAGGTACTGATAGTACAGGGTGGGGCAAAGGTAGGTTTACAGTTGTTTGTATGAAAAATAATACAATAATTAATAAATAATGATACAAGAATAAACTCTGGGTTTCGTGTACTTACAACTGTAAACCCGGCTTTGCCCACCCTGTACATGAGCATTAATTTCCTGGGCTTGATAATCATAATTGGGGTTAAGTAAGATGTTAGCATTTGGGAAATCTGATTGAAGGGTATATGGGAATTCTTTGCATTACTTTCACAGGTCTGAAATTATTTCAAAATTCAAAAGTTTAACTCTTTTCAATTCAAAAAACGCAATGGCATTTAACTCAGTGTCTTAAGCGGCTACAATGGCTCATCACAATGGACTGTTTTTTGCTGGACTGGTTACTCCGCATTACTAAACTTTTCAAACAAATTTCAAATACATTATTTGATTCCCAACACAAACAAATGGGGTTTGCAGGGAATTACTTCCATCGTGAAGAAACAGTCTTGGATATGTTAAATAACTTGTCCAAAAAACCACAACGGTTTATGGGGGAGACCAGACTAAAGGGTTTTCTGGGCATGGGCTGTCAGGAGTTAAGAAGCAAAGGCCACTTTCATATTTTAAGGAAGTAACTTAAATGTTTATGTTGAACAAATTGTGTTTAACAAAAAGTTGCTTGAAGGCTAATTTAAATTTTATATAAATTTTAAGATATATCTCCATACTGGCAATGAAAGTAGGTAATGGGAGAAAAAGTTTTTAAGTTGTTTGAAAAATATGTACTTTCCATCCTGCACTTGCATGTCTATGCAAGTGTGTGCGCATGCGTATGTCTCTGTATATTCTCTTTGAGACATAATGTCAAATTCTAAATTTGAACCCCTTTGTAATTACAAACCTAAAGCAAGTGGCTCCTTGGTTTCCCCTCTGGGTGGCCGCCAAGCAGCTGCTATTTCCCACATTTTATTTCCATCCTTGAGGACTCGATACCAAATGGTAGATCTTTAAAATATCGTTAGGTTGATTACCATCACCAGGGAGATGCACACCCAGTGGAGCGAGATTTGATGCCAATCTCATTTTAAATAAAACCACAGACTTTGTAAAAAGACAGTCACAGTATCCTTGTACAATCT
This sequence comes from Desmodus rotundus, assembly GCF_022682495.2. Classification (NCBI taxonomy): domain Eukaryota; kingdom Metazoa; phylum Chordata; class Mammalia; order Chiroptera; family Phyllostomidae; genus Desmodus; species Desmodus rotundus. The sequence continues at coordinate 166,658,259 of NC_071389.1, read as the reverse complement.
AAATTCTGCATTATTTTACTGGGGGTTAAATAACAATGTATTGCATTGTCATTGGGAAAGTGATCCAATTTGGTGAGGAAAGACAATATAAAAATATGAAACTATAACCTCCAAAATGACTTATATAAAAGCAGAGCTAAATTTCAATTTCTAACACAGGGTCTTATCTTCTCAATAAGTATATATGGAGGCTGAAAGTAAATTGGAAAATTAAAAAAAAAAATTAAATCTTTACACACCTTTAACTAATATAACGTACCAATTAAACCTCAAAAAAAGAGAAATCTACTCTTTAAATTGAGTCACCTTCTAACAAATAAAAATCCACTCCATGAAGGTTGGATTGTTTCCAAAGAACAGATCCTTTCATCCAGAACTAATTAGCCCCACTAACCCATATTTCCCTTTTGTTTACAGAAAGCCCTCTGTTTTGAATACACTCGTGCTGACAGAGCCAGAATTGACGGAACAAAGCTAATTACGGGCAGTACTCCACCCGTTAGGGAACAGAAAGACCCTTGGAGCTTCAGGTTTTGATTTTGTGACAAGAAGATTATTATTCTCCCTGCATAAGAAATGGATAGTCCATTTCTTATTTTAAAGGTTAATAAGGAAGTAGCATTAAACATGTGGAGATCATGCCCCTTAAAATGAGAGGCAAAAAAAATCTTCATTTTTGTTTTGAACTTCTGTAGCTGAGAGCATCCTTGCATGAATGGGTGTTGGAGGTGTGGGAGGGGTAAGGTATTACATATACCAGTGTATGCTGTGGCTCCGTGTTAGTGAATTCTTCCTATTGATTTGCTATTGATAAGAAATTCCCTTTTGCGTGTGTATGTGGAGTTCTACCATTCAAAGTCTATTAGATAGAATGAAGTCTAGGAGCTTCTGCTATAATTCATCTCATGTGGAATTTGGTGATAATAAATAGGTCCCATTTAGAAGTTTTAGAATACCATAAATAGAAACTTAATTCCCAAGTGGCCAACAATCATTGGCAAAATTATTATTATGAGACCTATTATTCTTACAGAGGATTGTAAAAAATTTGTGTGTAGTTTAAGGAATAAAAACAAAACAATTATCTGTCAACTCACAGCTAGACTAAGAAATAGAACAAGAATTCCTTATAATTCTCTGTTTGTTCCTCACTGCTCACATCTCCTTTCTTTTCCCAAAAAGAATTTTGACTTTTGTGTTCACTGTTCCCTTGCTTTTCTGTATAGTGTGGCAATTTCTGTAGATATTGGTAAAAAAAAAACATATTGATTAATTTTACCAATTGAACTTAAAAAATTTTTTAAAACACACTTTGCCTTTGGCTGTCACTTTTATTGTCCAGCATTATGTTGAGATTCATCCATGTGAGTGAGTATGTTAGTACTTCATTCACTTTTATTGCTAATAGTGTTCCTTTCAGTGAATAAACAATTTATTCATCTGTTGATGGAAATTTCCAGTGTTCTCAGGTTTTAATTTTTGTTGTTCAATTATAAGCAGTGTTATTAATGCATTTCTTATGTGTGTCTCCTAATATACATTAAGAGTTTCTCTGTGTACCTAGGAATGGAATGCTGACAAATGTTGTTGGTACGTGTTTAGCTTTCTTAGGTAACGTAAAAATGGTTTCCATAGTGGTTGTAGCAGTTTACATCCCACCAGCAAAGCATGTGCGTTCCCATTCCTCCACATCCTCACGTTGGGTATCATCACTCTTCAGTTGTGGCCATCAGATAGGCATATAATAGTGGCACTCTAGTTTGGATTTTCCTGAATTGGTAATGAGATTGGGTATACAGTAGAACCTCAGTTCTCGAACTTAATTCATAATTCATTTTGAAAAACTATTTGAGAAGCGATTTGTTCAAAAACCAAATCTTTTGTCACCTTGGAGATGCATGACTGATCATACAGGTATCAGCGTGAAAGGATTGTCGGGTAGAGAATTGAGACCTGAAGTTTTGTTAGACAACCGAGACATTTTTCCTGTGAACAACTTGGTCGAGAACTGGATTGTTTGAGAACCAAGATGTTCAAGAACCGAGACTTTTGAGAACAGAGGTTTGACTGTATTTTCATTTGCGTACTGATGCTTGGAATTTCTTTTGAGAAGTGCCCATTAAAATCTTTTGTTCAGTTTTCTGTTGGGTTGTTGTTCTCACTAGTGCAAAGGCATTCTTTATGTGATCTAGATATTAGCCCTTCGTTGTGTACATGTGTTTAACAAATACACGGCTTGTAGTTCCTTCTTTTATGGTACCTTTTGATCAATATTAGCTTAATTTTAAGGGGGTAAAGTTGATCAGTATTTTCCTTTATTGCTTTAACTTTTTATGTTTTGGGAAGTTCTCTCTACACCAATAACAAACATATTCTCTGTCCTTTAGAATCTTCTCTGTTGTATTTTCACCCTTTACATTTAGGTCTTCGATCCAACAGGAGTTGTTCTTCATATTAAGTATAAGGTAGGGGAGCTGGTTTTATTCTTGTCCATAGAGAAACCAGTTGGCCCAAGAACATTATTAAAAAACTGGCTTCTTCACATTGATCTGAAATTTCACCTTTTGCATTTAGGAGCTGTCCATATGTACACGTCTGGGCTCTCATTTCTTGTCTCTTTATCCCCACGGGGTATGGCACACACCATACTAATTACTGTAGTGTTATAGTGCCTCGATATCTGATTAGGCAAGTCCCCCGATGTTTTCCCTGACCCACTGTACTTCCATGAGCATTTTATATTCAGTTCGTGAAGTTGCGCCAGAAAAGAAATGCTCGTGTTGACAGGAATTGCATGTGAATTTTAGGAGAATTGACATCCGTAGGATATTGAGGCCTCCAATCCACAAGCACGGCATATCTTTCCATTTATTTGGATCTTTGTCAGTGTTTTAAATGAATTTTTATAACTTTTGCTCTGACTGGTATGGCTCAGTGGGTGGGGTGTCATCTCACAAACTGAAAGGTGGCCAGTTTGATTCCTGGTCTGGGCGCGTGCCTGGGTTTCAGGCCAGGTCCCCCATTAGGGGCATGCAAGAGACAACTGGTCAGTGTTTCCCTGGCACATCAATGTTTCTCTCCCTATTTATTATTTATTTATTTATTTCCTTTCCTTCCTTCCTTCCTTTTTCTTCCTTCCTCCCCCTCTATTTAAAAATAAATAAAACTTAAAAAATAATATTTCTATAACTTTCTCAATAAAGATCTTATAGATCTTATACATTTTTATTAGATTTATTCTTTAGGTACTTGGTGTTTTTTGAGGTTTTTATAAATTGTGTATTTTTAAATGTCATTTTTTACTGTTTGTTACTGGTGAATAGAAAGGCAATTGATTTATATATGTTGATTTTACATACAGCCAAATTGCTCTACTCTCTGATTTTAATAATTTATCTGTTGGTAATTTGGGTTTCCTATATACTCAATCATCATTTCTCAATAATAGAAAAATAAAATATTTTCTTTCTTTCTAGTTCTTATACCACTTATTTTTCCCCCCATCCCTTACTCCACTGGCAGGTCTTCTAAAAAAGTATTCAAAGGGGGTAGTGATAAAAGGTGTTCTTATTTTTGATTGCAAAGAGAGTGCTTTCATTATTTATTCATTAGTATTTTTGTGTTGATATAGTCATTTTTCCATCAGTCTGTTACTGTGGTAAATTATATGCATTGATTTACTAATATTAAACCAGACTTGCACTTCTAGAATAAAACTATCTTGGTTATGATGGGTTTATTCTTTTTATAATTTATGATTTTTTTTGGTGATATTTGCCATTTTTTGTGTCTCTTTTTATGAATGAGGTAGGCTATAGGTTTTCTTTACTACTATCATCAGGTTGTAATATCAAAATTACATAAGCCTCATAAAAAAAGAGTTGGGGCCAAGGTATTCCCTACTTTTTCTATACATTGAAATAGTTTGTGTAAGAAAGAATATAGGAATATTTGGGGTTTTATTTCTTTTTGCTTCTGTTTTGTTGGTTAATATTCTCTGGGAATTTTTTCATTACTTTCCAGTCTTTAGAATGATGTTGTTCATGAGATTTTATTATCTTTTGAGTGTCTAGAGTGTCTAAAATTATGACTCCACAGTTAGTCCTATCTTTATTTGTTTATGCCCACTTTTTACCTTGAAAAATCTTGCCATTGGGTTATTAGATTTTCCTATCTTTGGAAGAACATGTTAAGTGTTTTTGATCTGTACTCGTTTGTGTTCTTTTTATTTTTAGTATTATTTTAATGACTTCCTTCTAATTCTTTGGGTTTATTTTACTCATCTGCTTCTAATTTCTAAATAATTAGCTCATTACACTTCAACCTTTTTTAAAAAAAAGTTTAGGGTTAAAATTTTTCTCTGAGTAATGCTTTCACGGTCTCTACACATTTTCATGTATGATATTTTTATTATTTATTCCAAATATTTCATAATTTTACATTGAATTCTTTCTTGTTCCATGAGTTGTTTGTGTATTCCTTGATTTCCTAAGATATAGGGTGTTTTTTCTGGTTATCATTTTATAACTGGTATCTAATAATTACACTGTAGTCAGAAAATGTTTTACGTCTGATATCAATCTTTTGAAATTGTTGAGATTTACTCAGTTTTTGGTCCAGTATGCTGTCAATTTTTATCTTTGGAGACCAGACAAGATCAGGCGTGTACCAGGCGGTTTGGCTGTAGGCTGTCGTCAGTATTTGTAAATGCCTCATGGGTACTCTAAAACAACCCTGTGTTTTTGCAGTTACTGGGCATAGTGGTCTCTATTACATCAGGCTTGTTCATTGTGTGGATTAGATCTTCTGTATCATTATTTCTGAATACTCAGTCTCTCGGTTACTGATAGAGATATGTTAGACCTCTTCCCCTACTGTAGATGTATTGCACTGTCTTTGTAAATACTGCTTGTCTGTTTCCAATCCAAGTTACAAGGCACAAAAGAGTTTAAACTTGTTATATGCATTTTAATAGGAGAAAGAGGCTCACATCTGGACTATAGGTTTTTAGTTTAGTGATTCTGATTTTTATATTCCACACAACATGTAATAAACCCCACTTTAGACAAAAAGGATTTTACTGTCATATTTATTAATTCAAGATTTGAAATATTCTTGTCCCTTGACCTTAAGTCAGTTCTGGGATGCTGTTCAAAAGAAATAACCAGTAGATTAAAAGCTTCACATTCCAACCACAGATCAGTGGTGAGAAGCTCTGACACATCTACATGATGGTCCATTGTGCAGCCATTAGAAGAATTTACAAAGAATGTGCAGAAACACTGTAAGTTATCACAGTGATGCATAAATAAGCAGAATATACACGATGGTGACAAGTAGAGGAAGATTCTAAAAGGAAATATCTCTAAACAGTAACATTGGTTTGTGAAATTTCATATTCCCCTTTCTACTTTTTTTGTATTTTCCATATTTTCTATAATGTTCATTTTTTAACATTTAGGTTGGTAAAATACACTTAAAAATATGAACTAACAAATACATTTCTAACTAATACTTGAATGTACATAATTATTCTTTCTGTGTTATGCTGTTATTTAGTTTATATTTTTAAGATAGGAAAAGCCATGTGAGATGTGTATTGTGGATTTGTATGAAGTAACGGTTCACGTTTAACATCAGATATCTTATTGTGCTTTATCTTCGTTCTCTCTTAGGTAAAGTGTTGATAGAGGACAACCAGTTCATTGTTCCCATGGTTACCAATCACAGGAGCCCATGGACAAAACCGACAGCTACTGGCTCCTTCAGCCCACACGTGACAGAGTTCCCACGAAAACGAAAAGGAAGTGATTCAGATCCTTCCCAGTAAGTGAATAGTTCCTGGGGTTAACTCCTAAATCGTTAACTCTAGGGAAAAAAAGAAAAAGGTTACTTTTTAAATCACACATTATGTTTAATTCCATGGTAACATGGCCAGCTCTATTTTACTGATGTGATTCTACCACACGCTGACGTGAGTCAAAGTGGCAGTAACACTGCACAGAATGAGGAGGCAGAGCCCGGGTAACTAGGCAGAGAACTAGCTTCTGGACAAATATGCCTTTCCTTAATAAAATCCTCCGGAAATCTTTTTTCAGTTGCACCTCCAGGTAAAGTACCTTATTCAAAAACTGGTTATCTCGCCTTCTTCTGAGTCTCCCGGCTTCCAGCCTCTGTCATTCATTGGTCTGTACAGTGGCCTCGCCCTCATCTTGTTCCCAACTCCCTCCATGCCCTGGCTCAGAGAGCGCGCCCATACTTCTGCCCGCGTTCCTGGGACCAGGTGTCTGTCTGTTCAAATGGGTGATACTGGTAGAAAGAGGAGGTGATCATTCTAGCCAGGAGATAATTAAAACTCTATGATTAGAAGAATGTTATAATCTAAAAATTTGTCATGAATAGGCCAAAGTATGAGTAGATAGCTAAATTGTATGGAAACACATGTGTAAAGTGAATTCCATCCAATTTACCCAAAAGTACAATGTATTTTGTTCCAGGAGTTGCATTGCCCAAGAGTGTGTGGCTGGGATGGGGGGGTGTTTTGCTCCATCTGTCCCCATCAGCGCCTCTCCCCACTTCTGTGTAGAAAAATAGATTCCATGAAAGAAAATGTAGAAGTTACTATAAAAACATATCAAGGTAGTTCTCTTCCTTACCTTCTTCCCCATCAGATTGTCTCCCCTAAACTCTTCTTACCCAGAAGTTAGGGAGTTATCATGGCCTGCATGTTGTAGGAGACATATGCTTCCAGTCGAGTGTGAAGAGTGAAACAGCTAATTCTTGAAATCTAAGGTATACATTTGCCTTACATTTTATCACCCGTGAAAAACGTCTCCGCCATCCGAGGCATTTTCCTGGTAATTGGCAGCGTTTTTTGCTCCTTGTAATGCATGAAATAATAGTGCATCTTACAACTGATGGTGGCTTAGCTTTGAGGAAATATAGTAGTGGCCTAAAAGGTGCTGAGGTGGCTGAGAGAGGGAAGTGATTAATCACGCAGCAGTCAATGGAAGCTTCCCAGAAGAATACCCGAGCGGGAGTTTGAAGAAGGAGCAGGATTTTTCCTCGTCCTAGACCTAGAAAAGAGCAAGACATAGAGGAGGTATGGGACGACCTGGTGTGTTTGAGGACCAGCCAGCTGTTTGGCGCTGCTGCTGTATGACATTTGGGGCTGTAGGGAGGGGACAGGGAAAGGTGAACCTGGAGATGAGGGGATGAGCCAGCGGATGGAGAAATTTGGGGTGTCATTAGGGAGTTTGTCCATTCCTCTTGGGCAATGGAAGTGCATTTTGGCAGTTTTATGCGATGAGATTAGATGATCTGATTTGTTTTAGAGCAATAATTCTGGAAGTGGTAGTTAGAAAGACTAGGAGAGGAGGACACCAGAAGAAGGAACATGAACTTAAAAGGCTTTTTGGGTTAGTGCAATGAGCTGTTGTAAGTGACAGAGACAGTGGGCAGAAAGCATATTTGAGAAATATTTTAAAAACCAGAATCTATGGCAGTTTGTGTTTATTGGGCATTTCAGGATGAAGAAGAAAAGTCTAGAATGAGTCTAGTGCACCAACCAAGATAAATCCTATGGGAAGAAGAGTGAATCAGAGCTAGTGGAAGAAGGAGAATTAAAATGGGGCAAAATGCAGAGAATGCATTCAGTTTGGTATTTCTTAGGTTTTAGTGTATTTGGGAATCAGTAAGGTGCATATTCTAGTTCCAAAGGTCAGGAGCTGGGTTCAATACAGGGATTTCACAGTAAGTAGCTTATGAATAGTTGTGAGGCTGTCTGAGGAAATGAGCTCTCTTAGCGTGAAGCTATAGGGTGAGGGAAGAGCTGTGCCAAGTAGAAAATCGTGGGAGACACTGGTGTTTAAGGACAGAAGAGCTCAGTAAAGGGACTGAGGGGACTGAGCTAAGCAAGGAGGATGGAGGAGCAGGAGAGGTCACTGAAGCCAGGTGAAGAATGAGGAATGTAAACAGCATCAAATTCGAGGGATTTCGTAAGATAAGGATGAGCCTCCCTCATCCTTAGTGGAGAGGGGATTGTGAAAGGCTCACTTTTAATAGATGGAGAAGTGCCTGGGAAGTGAAAGACGGAGTGGAGACTGTACCTTTAGGAAGCTGGCTGATAGGAAGAGGGTAGCAAGGAAAAAACCCGACAACAAGGGAAAGGATCTTTTTTGGAGGAGAGAGACTTGAGCACATGTGTAGACCCATGAGAAGGAGCTATAAAAGAGAATGAGGTTAAGATGCAGATAATTGTTTAAGCAAATGCCACAGAGGAGTAAGCATTGAATAGAAGGCCACCCATCTCTTTCTCTAAGACGGGAGGGATGTAAAAATACCACCTTCTGTGGCTCTCTGACAAATGTCTTAGTTCTTGAAGGTTTCAGGAAATAGGTAGGGTAAGGAAGGAGCAAGGATGTGGGTGGGAGTGAAAACGCTGTGAACCTTATAAGTGCTCTTCCTGTTCTGAAAAGCTCCCTCCTCTCCCTGGGTAGCAACTGCAGGGCCGAAGGTGGGACGAACAGGTGTGCTTGATGGCCTCCCCACGGGCTCCGGCTTGTGCCTCTGGGGCCACGTGGGTCTGCTGAATGGGAAATGTTAAGGAGGTTCTTCTTGCTTCTTAGAGAAGCTCACAGCCAGACTGAAAAGCGGAGGAGAGACAGAATGAATAACCTGATTGAAGAGCTGTCTGCAATGGTCCCACAGTGCAAGCCCATGGCACGAAAACTGGACAAACTCACAGTTTTAAGGATGGCCGTTCAACACTTCAAGACTTTAAAAGGTGGGTTTAACTAAATGGTAATGAGAAAAAAATACAGTAAAAAAATGATCACCCCTAAAACAGAAATAAAAGAGTTTGAAAATGGCCTCCACGCTTGGCTTTGGGAGGTCTTCCCTGTAATTGAGGTTGGCTTATTGTTATTGGCTATTGAGACGCTATACAAAGTTGTCTTGCAGCTTTAGAGGCATTCATTTGATACTTGTCCATATTCTGTATGTGGAGAGAATACCAATGTGGGTGTCAGAAAACTCGGTTCTGCCAAAAGGTTTATCTTAAGCTTATTATTATGAATTTGAAAAGTCTTCACATTTCTGCTTGTTTTCCCATGTGTAATATGAAGATAATTATGCCTGCCATATATAATAATATATATGTTTATAATATAATTATATATGTATATGTATATGTCAGGCATATACATCAGTATTTTTAGAAGTTCTGAAAATGTAATATTCATTATAGCTTTAAGTTATTAGCAGATTTCCATTCTTAGAAAAGAAAATCTCCTTAAATTCAGCCAATTTTCCTTAAAACTTCATTCAGATTTATAAGTAGTAGGACCTTAAAATGCAGCGCACCTTACTCTTCTAAGGGATTCTCACAGATATTAGACATTGGATAAAGGGGGTTCTTAGCTATTGCTTCTTGGGGATGCATGGTCATTTCTGACCTGAACAGTCCCCCAGCTTGAGCTTGAATTTTAAATTGAAGTCTGTGGGGGGGGGGGGTTAGTCAAAATCACATCTGGTTTTGGAGTAACATCAGTCCAATTTGGGGGAGGGGAGTATGATGGAGATAGAATTGAATTTTAGACATGGGAATGCTAATGTAAATTGATATTGAGAAGAACTGTCAGAGGAGAGAGCTGCAGGCCACAGAGGAGACTCTGAAATTTCAGATTTGTGAAGATCTAAAAGATTATGGTGAAATTTGGCTTTTTTTTTTTGAGTTAAAAAAGAATTAAAAAGGAATAAGCAAAGGATGACCAAGGGTCTTATTTAGATCTCTCCCCCATACCACATGCCAGGAAAAGGGAAATCTATTTCAGGGAAAGGGACTTGGCCAAGTCGAGTGAAAGTGGGTAGGGGAGAGCAGGGTTAACCTGGATGTCCAGTGCAAATTGGAGCCCAGACAAAGAACATCTTATTTCATAATGAACAAAAAATCCTGGCAAATCTGTTCAGTTTGAAAGAGGTAGGGGACAGGGGAAGCATCTACAAATTAGGAAGTAAAGCTACAGACAGCTATTAAAGGCCTGTTTAATAGGAACTTGTGGGAGCTGTAAAAATAGACACTTTAAATCATCTTTCTTAGATCTCCACATATGGTAGAAAAATGGCGCGTGCACTCCAACCCGCTGACTCCGTGCAGATGTGGGGAGGAGGCGGTGGGGAAGGAAAGGGCAGCCCTCGGTCCCTTCAGTGCCACGGGGAGCAGCTCCAGTGTTGGAATACTGCCTGGCAGGCTTCCTGTTGGGACTGTGATTGGCAGTCCTATTTTCATATGTCTATTGTGAAATGAGATAAAATATAAGATTCTCTTTTACCTACTGCTAGGTCTTGCATAAGTTGCATGCAATATTTCCATTAAAATCTTTTAGCAATGAACATTTGCAGGCTCAACTGAGGCCATTTGATTGCAAACCTAAGATTACCCAATACTTTTCACATTTGTAATGTCCTCAGGGAGGAGGACCTAAGGGAGAAGCCATGAATCAATCAACTAATTCAACAAATGTGCACGAGGTCCCCGTTCTGCGCGGGGCATATAAAATTGAATGGGGCAAGATCTCTGTGTTCTAGGGGTTCACTGCTGCTTGAGGGAGATGGACCCATGGAGAGATCAGCAAAACCTAGTGGGATAAATGTTACAGTGGAGGTATGAGTCGACATCCTGTTTACATCCAGAGAGGATTTCTTGGAACAGAGCGTAGATTTCATCACTGGCCCTTCCAAGCCAAAGAGAGGCTGTCAGTTACTCATCACCGGTCCTGACCAGACCCTGGTATGATGAGTGTCGCCACAAGTGAGATGACCTGGAGTGGTGTCTGCGTTGCAGGGCAACCGTCAGAGTGCACCCCCTACTCACTACCCATCAGGGACACTGGATCATCAGAGGGCTGCAGGCGGATCGTGTGATTTTGCTCTATACATAATTACTTTAAAGAGAGAAGGGTGGTGAGATGACTTTTTTACTACACTTCACAGCGGTGCTTCTCAAACTATCTGGGTGAAGAGCAAGTCCCCACCCCCACCCCTTGTAAAATATAATACAGTTGGTTACTGGAAAAATGTTCATGGGCTGCGATGCCACAGTGTTGCATTTCTGTAAAAGTGTCTAAGTGCTCCTTCTCAATTTCTGTACTTATGCCACCATGGTTGACTGATGACAGTGGTCTGCTGACCACCTCTGGACTAGCCCTGCTGTGCAGCATGTGCTTTCCAGGAACCTGTGGGCATTCTGTGTGAGGTCTCAGGACTGGGGACAGCAGCGCCAGCCTGTGGGGCCTGGGGCAAACCTCTGGGTTCAAACCCCGGCTCCCTGACTTAATAGCTGTGTGACTTACTGATATTTACTATTCTAATCCTTAACTTCCTATCTGTAAAGTAGGGATAATGCAGCTGCCTTACAGGGTTGTTGTTGAGAGTGAAGAGTAGCGCATATAGAACATGAGTACACTGTCTATCAGTAATGGGGGTGATGGTAAGCGGAGGAGGAGCAATAGTTGTCATTCTGATCATTATCATCATTATCATTATAATGATTATTATCATACTGACTTTTTTTTAACCTGATGAGCATCATAAGGAAAGTGATTATGTTTCCTTGTTGTTGTCGTTGTTGTTTTGCCGTCAGAAATCTGAGAGTCAAATTTGGTACCTGCTTGTCTTTGGCAGGTGCCCAGCACATCACAGCAAGTGTCTCACCCTGGCTCCAGCTCTGCTCTTCCTGCCTCCTTCCCTCCTTCACACGTCCTCGCTCGCTCGCTCACCTAGTCAGGGCTCGCCCGTCAGACTGGTTTCCGCTACCAGGGCTTCCCTGGTGTCCTCCTGCCAACCTTGCCTCGGGCCAGGCCTGGAAATGTCACTGCCTCGCTCAGGCTGACGGATTGCTGTACCCTGGTGCACCAGTCTGAGCCTGAATCTTTCAGCCCCTTCAACTCTCCTACCAGGCTGCTGGGTAGTAGCGACAACAAGAAATCATTTAGGGAATTCTTTGAAGCCTACCTAGAAAATAGATTCCGAAAGGGAAGATTTTTCTTTTGCTTATGCCAGACTCTTAGGGGTGCTACTGGTCTGAGAAAACTTGACCAAATCACACCATGAAGTGTTTTTCATTTTCTGGCTTGGTGTTTTCCCCCACTGCTTAGGTAATTGGTGAGTTTGGGCTGTAAATCCATCCAAGAGTCAATTTGTGGTTAAAATTTCTCTTGCAAAAGCAACTTTCCTTGCAGTCCTCAGGAGGAGGGGACTGGAGTTAGGGTGGTTGAGAAGCATAATGGAGGGAAAATTGATTGACCTCAGAGTCACCCTTGCCCAGAGGTATCTGGGGACAAGGCACCTAGGCTTGGTGGACTGTCTCCTGCGCCCCTTTGTGGCCACAAAGGGCTTTCCTGTGTCAAGGTTCGTGGATGCCCTCAAGGCATCCTTGTTTTGACTTGATAATTCCTCATCAGTTCTTCAGTGGCTTTAGTGATTTTCGTTTTTTGAAAAAATACAATAAGCTCTTGCTAAGGATGTAACATGAATTATGTTCCGTATATTTCTGTATATCAGAAGTGCCTGTGTGATCTTTAAAGGGTCACATGTGGAATCCGTTCAGGGTAATTCATATGGTCAGTTTTAATATGCTAAGATATAAAAATAACTAGATTTTTGAATACCGTTATGTACTATTATACAGTTACAGATGATATATTGTATTAGTTGATTTTTAAATGACTATATACAGCTCTTACCATCTGCACATTTGAGTATATAAAGGAATAAGTAGTTCCACAAATTTACAATCTAAAAGCAGGAATTTTTAATCTAGTTATAACAAAGAGAGAGAACATTTACAGAGGAGGTCTTCGAATGTGCCGAAAGAGGTGATACCTCCCCGTCCTCACCAGCAGCAGCATTGCCCGTGTTCGCTGAGCACTGACTACATTTCCTACCCTACTGTGTTTTCAGTAACGTTTCGCTTATTTTCAGGTGTTACAAATTCTTACACAGGAGATACTTATCGACCTTCATTTATTCAGGATAATGAACTCAGACACTTAATCCTTAAGGTAAGTGAAGAAATCTATTTGTCTAAATCGTATTTGCCTTTCATTTTTATTTGAATAGGAGGTACATTTTCTTCATTTTGCCTTCTGTTATAATCATACAGGACTCACTATTACACCAAATTCCCTTTGATGTGAAATTTAATTTATACAAGTAACCATGTCTTATTAGCTTGGGCTAAAGAAAGTAGAGAGGGAAGCTAGGCACTTTCTAAAATATGGAGCAAGGCTGACAGTTAAATTAAACATTTAGTTTAAGAAATGTCATGTGGGAGCGTGAGACACGTCCTCCGGGTCCCCACGTCCATCTCCGTACAGGCTGCTTCATAGGGGACTCACTGGGTGTATCTCAGGGGCGTCGCTGATATGTAATATTAGAATTCTTTAACTTAGTTTTGTTTGGTAGCTTATCATTATTCAAAAGGTGTACAAAGGTGTACAGTAAAGTATTTTCATTGCCTCCCCATCCCCAGCCCCCACATCTCTCCACCTCAACACCCCACAGGCGATTGTTGTTATCATTGTGTTTTAGTAACCTCGCCGAGCGTCTGTATGCAACTACCCATGTGAGAAAACATTAAACAGGGGTTCAGTTTGATGTTCTTTATAAATCTATTTATGTACATCTTAAGAAAATTTCTTCGGCTGGGGTGGGGTGGAGGGATGGGGAGGAAAGGCATACAACTGTAATTGAATAACAATAAAAATTAAAAAAAAAAACCTTCCAAAAAAAAAAAAGAAAATTTCTTAAAATCAATTTTACTAGATAATGTGACAACCTTGCTAGTTTTATTGCTACCGTAATTTCCCCAGAAACTGAATGTGTGTGTGAGAAAGGCAAATAATATTTTTAAAATTTACTTTCATATTTTTATATCCTAGGCTGCAGAAGGCTTCCTGTTTGTGGTTGGATGTGAAAGGGGAAAAATTCTCTTCGTTTCTAAGTCAGTCTCCAAAATACTTAATTATGATCAGGTATCCAAAATAGGATATTTTCTGCACTGTGTCTAGTTTTTTTGAGCAGATTTCAGAGCTCTCTTTCTGAACCTTTGCTTCCCTTGGGCTGTGGCATTAGGTTTGCTGAGTCAGCAGTCCAGGAGAGACAGGAGGGTAGTGCTGTGAGTGTGCATTGCCCTTACGGACAACAGTGTTAACTTCTGACCTTCAGCGACTTACTTCACTTTCCTGAACCTCAGCTCCACTTAATGTAAAGAGTAGACATGATGACTATACCTGTCTCTCGGGATGTAAAGACTAAATAAGCTGTCATGTGTTAGAGTGTCTGAAAATGATTAGTCACCCTTCTCTGTTTTCTTCAAGAGAGAGCATTATTATTTATTACTAAGTTGTATGCATTGCATAACAGCTTTTGATCTAAGCTCTGGCAACAAACTCTGAAATGCATATTTTATTTAAATAGCTGTGTAATTGCTTTACGTCCTCATCACTGAAAACCATTTAATTTAAACCAGTTATCCAAAGCTATAGCACTGAAAATAACGCAGCAGAGCGAGGCAACTAGCACCTGGGTCTCCTTTTAGAAACCACGTAGCTGAAAGATTTCCTCTGAAATAACTCTTATTAATTTCAGCCCATCTTCCCCCTCAAATTTGGAAATTTGGGGAGAGAAGGCATTCATGGCATTCACAGATAATAAACTAAATAACAAGGAGAGATATTATGAGCCTACATTCAGAAGGAGTGAGAACCAAGGGGACCATGCAGCGAGAGACAGCTGGGGGCACAAAAGTGGCAATACCTGATTATACTGCCTTCTACTTGGAAATAGAGCATATCACACACACTAAGTTAATTGACAGTTCAAGGTCGTATTGAAGTTCCAAAGAGGGACATGGCGTCCAGTCCCACTGGGCACTGCCTCTGCATTTCACAGACTGATCCAGAGACTCACTGACCACTGACGAGGACTTTGGGATCCCCAGAGAGCAAGGTCTAGTCCAGCTTTTCAGACTCAGAAAACTGATTTGCTAAAGCAGAGTTCTGGGTGTAGACTTATAGTACCCAATCACACAATAGACTGATGCATAAATCAGATTGCTAGCTTTATTAAATGAGGTATCTAACTGCCAAGCAATCCAGGCTACTTGTACCCTCTGGTCCATTTGCTCTATCTTCCGTAGGAATGTCTGCTTGGGTAATAAAGGAGGTCAGGAGGAGGGCAGTCACTGTGGCTCACGGAGGGCCTCTCATGCAAAGTGGAGTTGTCTGTGAAGCATTAAGATGTGCAGAGAAGTGAGGAAGAGATTTTTGGTTGAGAGAGGGAATCTAGGGCAATTGGCTGGATTGGCCAGGGAGCTGAGTTTGCAGAGAAGGAATAATGAATTCCAGGTGATGAGACCACAGAGCATCCAAGGCACAGACCTAGGAATGCTCTGCCTGTTGGGAGAAGTGGAATGGGAAGTGCGAGGGGACCCAGGTTGGATTCTGTTTTTCAACAGCATGGTGATTTTTTAAAACAGTATGATAAACCTCTGTTATACCATATAATCACAGCTGTTCCGTGACTTCCATATGATACTATAATTGCTTTACTTTTACCAAAGATAAAGTTTAAAGTAAATCATAATATGATTTAGAAGTAACGTATGGGAATTGGGGAGTGTTAACAAGAGGAATAAGAGTAAGTAGAATATTAGCGGTTAGGTGCTTCTGTGTAGTGTGTGTGTACCCAGTTATGCTTCCATCTGTATGCATGATTTCTCTATCTACAGGTATGACCCTGCTTTTAACACTTGGTTAATGTCACACAGATGTATTTCTGAGATTAACAAAAGAAAGTATTCATCCTATGTCTGTATGAGGAAATGTAGAAAAAGTACTGACTTTAAATGAACGTCTACTTTATAAATAGGCTAATTTGACTGGACAAAGCTTATTTGACTTCTTACATCCAAAAGATGTTGCCAAAGTAAAGGAACAACTGTCTTCTTCTGATATTTCACCAAGAGAGAAGCTAATAGATGCCAAAAGTAAGTGTTCATGTCAGTGTGCTTACCATTTAATGTAAATGTAATTATTACTTAAAAGTCCAGCTAGACAGTGTTTCTGAAAAGTTAGCTAATTAGAGAATTATGTAGTAAACTTTACAATCATCAGCCTAAAAGTTTAACAAAACAACATAACTATATAGGAATTCCTGTATTCACACACGCATATAAAAATATATTTATGTGAAGTTGCTTTGAGGAAAATGTGATTGCTTCATATTTGCTATTTTTCATATGCTAACAAAATCTTTACAAGAAAGTATCTTTCAGGATAAAAAATTGGTGAAATTTTTATTATTCAGCTATATGCTGAGATAATTATTCTCTTATATGGGTGAAACACCTTGTATAATTTTGCTTGAGAGCTGTAAGTATTCTTTATTTTCTCTAAAAATACTTACCTTCTCTGAAAATGGTTAGTACCAAGTGATCATTTATAATATAAAAAATAATGATGCTTTATGCCATTGATTAGTACTACAATTGAGGGGGTTTCTTTTTATTTAATTTTTATTTCATTTCATTTGAATAACCTTTATGCTCCACCCCTTGGGGAAAAAATAAAGGTAAGTTGCAAGTTTATAAGTTGTCAAAAATACAATTGCTTGACAAATACGATTTTTGGTGTGTTTCACTTCCTGGCTGGCTGTACAATGGTACCGTTTTAAATAACCATTTCTCTTTTTTCATTTATAAAAATGTGATAGATGATTAGAAAAAATGTTAGGAGACACATTTCAAAATTATTTGAAAATACTCTTTTCTGCCTATTCTCTTGCCGCCGCCTCCTGTGAAAGCTGGTTTGCAAGTTCACAGCGGCTTCCGTGCGGGAAGGATGCACGCATGCTCTGGCTCCAGGCGGTCCTTCTTCTGTCGGATGAGGAGCTGTAAGGTCTCCGTCAGGGGAGAGCGTGAGTGCTTGCCTGACGCGACGAGGAAAGGTAGTGTCATTTTGAAGGCATGGATATAAAATTAATGTCCTAAGTATTTTATGGACAGAAAAAAACAAGGTATATGGTTAAGGCAAATAATTGAGGTCAAAAGCACCTAAGGAGATGTCTTTCAAATTTATCAGGACACAGAGAACACGCTGGTAGTTGTGAGATAGGAGGGGGATAGGTTTAAAAGGTGATGGGAAATGAGAGGTATACACTTCCACTTATAAAATCAGCCATGGAGGTGTAATGTACGGAACAGGGACCACAGTCAATAATATCGTAATAACTTCATACAGTGACAGATAGTGACCAGACTTATTATGGTGGTCACTATGTTGTATACCTGAAACTAATATAATATTGTATGACAGCTGTAATAAAAAAATTTAAAGCATAATTTTATTGCCTTATTAAATAATGTGTATTATAATTTTTAAAGTTTAATTTTTTTAATTTTCAAATTTTAATAAAATTTGTTCTTAAAACATTTTTTATCTCTTCATATTTTTAATTTTAGTTTTGTTTTAGTATAGACATATAGTACAAAAGTAGATACATGTAATTTATACATGTAAAGGCTTAACATTTTTTTTTCTGGCATGCAAAAAAAAATATTTGAAGGCCATTGCTTGAGAAATGAGAGAAATGAGAGATGGGGGTCTTTGGAAGATAATGAGGTTTAGGTGAAGGCATGGGAGTGGGGCCCCCCTGAGGTGATCAGTGCCCTTGGGAGAAGGGACACAGAGAGCTTGCTACCCAGGAGCCCAGAGCTAGATGGTAACTGCCTCCAACCAGGACAAGAGCTGTCGCCAGAACTCAGCTACACTGCCAGCCTGATCTCAGAATTCCAGCCTCCACAACTGTGAAGAAATAAATACCTGTTGGTTAAGCCGCCCCAGTCTGTGGTACTTTGTTACAGGACTCGTGGCTAAGGCAGCAAACAGCTGGGATCATTTTCTCTACCATAATTCTCAGAAGTAAATCTGGAGAGGCTCTGTAGTGGGAACCAAAGCCATCTGGGCCTTACTGAAATCAAACATGTTTATTAAATGGGCATTTTACAGTTGGGCTTGAAATGTGGAGCTACAAGTCACAAACTGGTGGTAGGACCTTGTCTGGGCTCCTTCTCTCTGTCATCTTAGGTCTCTCATTTCCATTTTTGTGAAATTCTAGCAGAGCACAGGACTGCATACATGCATCTTGGAGGATTTTTATTAAATATGGGAGCCCAGGTCAGTCACTGATGATAATCTTGGAAGTAGAATACTTTCTATGTGTGGTCTTCTAACCCTTTGCAAAGATACAAAAAGAAAAGTGACATGTGCTTTAGGCAACTGCATGGTTCTATGACAGTATTTGGAAGCAGTCTCGTGAATATTAAATCTTAAGCAGAAACAGATGTATATAGTCATAGGTTAAAAAAGTCTAAACATCATTCTTGAAGAATGTAATAATCAAACTTGTTTATCCATGTGATTTCTAAAAGGATTTTTTTATTATAAATTTCAGAGATTTATAGGGGAGGCAGGGAAAATTCCTTTGAAATAAATATCGATAATCTCACTGGAAAAATGTAGATATCTTAAGAATATCTGGCAAATGGTCAATTAAGACTGATTTATAGTTGAATTCAGTGATGAACCAAAGGAACTGGCATTTTTAAGTGTTCCAGGTCCTCATCAAGCTCTGCCTTGGGACAGCCACGTGAGTGGTCAGGTGCTGGGACAGGGTAGAAAGGGCCTGGGCCCCGACTTCATTAGGGTTTTAATGGCAGGGCTCCTGCTTAACAGCTGTGCAACTTCAGGCAAGCTCCTTTCAACACATGGAAACGTGGGGTTCTGGACTCAGTTGTTGCCCCCAAATTCACACGCTGGGCCCTTGTTCCCAGTGCGATGGTACCTGGAGGTGGGGCCTTTAAAGAGGTGATTAAGGTTGAATGAGGTTATAAGAGCGGGGCCCTAATCCAGCGTGACTGATGTCTCAGAAGAGGAGGGTGAGACCCCTGGGACACACAGGCACAGAGAAGGAGCCATGTGAGGGCCCAGTGAGAAGTCTCCTGTGTACAAGTCAAAGAGAGAGGCCTCAGGAGGAACCCAACTGCGAACACCTTGAACTTGGACCTCTTGCCTCCAGAACTATAAGCAAATTACATTCCTGTAGGTTCAGTGACCCAGTCGGTGGTATGCTGTGACGGCAGTCCTAGCCGACTGGTAAAGCGGGTACAATACGTAGGAGTACCGTCAGTGTTACATGCGGCCGAGGCAGTGCTTGGCTCCTCGTAAGCACTCCAGGAATGAAAGGCATTATTTGTGACTCAGAAGAAAAAAAAAGAAGGAAAATAAAAAAAGCAGGAAGAAAATTAGTAATTATTTAAAATCCATATGCCAAGCACTTTGCATCAGTCTTAATTTAATCTGCATAACAACACCATGCAAACCACCCCCATCTTGCAGATGAAGAAACTGAAGCCTAAAAAGATTATGGGATGTGTCTAAAGTCACATAGGAAGTGGCAGAATCAGAACCTAGCATTAACAGCTGTTCTTTCCACTATGCCACGTCACGCACTTCAGTAGCTTCCTAGATGCCCAAGTTGTTAGTGAAAGAGATCCACTGTAGGTGGTTTCTGCAGAAGACACACACCAGTGGGTTGGCTTCTCTTGGAGGACTGTATTCCTGCCCACACACAGAGGTTTGCTTCCACATCAGGCTGGGCTACATACATGCCTGTGATGAGAGCCAAATGTCTTCTCAAAAAAGGACTTTTTAATCTGCTCAAAGCACTTGACCCAAGCATTCACATGACACTCCAGAGCTGAGTGCCAAAGGCACGAGGCCGACTCGGCCTAAGGAATGGTGAGGGCGTGTGTTAACAATCAGTAAGGCCTTTCCGTGCAAAGCCTGGTGTTTGAGAACTGCCTGCAGACAGACACGTAGACAGAGGCCAGGACCAGGATAAGGTCACTGCAGAAAGGAACGCTGAGATGCCACATGGATGATGTGCGTGAGATCATTTTGTTGTACTTTAACCAAGCGGAATGCCTGTCAGTGAGATATTGTATTTTCCATGGAGTTGCTGTTAAGTTGTCCTTTCCAGTAGCTATAAACCAATGCAATTGACTGTTTTAAGACCACTCCCTATTAATGATGAAATTTAATAAAGGTGTTTTTCTTCCCTTTTAACCATGACATGTTACATGAAATTTTTGTTATTTTTAAGACTATTTTTAGAGAAGTTTTAGGTTTACAACAAAATTGGGAAGGAGGTAGAGAGATTTCCCATATATTCTTGACCCCCACGCATGTATAGCCTCCCCATTGTCAACGTCTTCTGCCAGAAGGGTGTATTTTTTGCCAAGGATGGAATGAACCTACGTTGACACATCCTAACCACCCAGAGTCCATAGTTCGTGTACCTTAGGGCTCTCTCCTGGTGGTGTACATTTTGTGGGTTTGGACAAATACCAACATATGATGACATAGCTCCATCATTATCCAAATTATCTTCATTTATCTTCATAAAAATTCTATGCTCTGCTTATTCATCTCTCCCCTCCACCACCCCTGCAGACACTAATCTTGTGTCTCCACAGTTTTGCCTTAGTTCCATTAAATATAACAGAAGAGAGTAGAAAGCAGTCCTTTCAATACCAATTGAAACTGCATTTGAGATTTATGGAAAGGCTTTTTCCAAAATCAGCCATGAGTCACCCACAACAATGTGGGTTTGAACTACATGGACATGTTGATTATTTTTGGTAAATACTGTAAATATATTCCCTCTTATGATTTTCTTAACATTTTTTCTCTAGCTTTAATGCATATAATGTACAAAATATGTGTTAATTGACTTGTCATTGGTAAGGCTTCTGGTCAACAATAGGCTATTAGTAAAGTTTGGGGGGCATCAGAAGTTACACACCAATTTTCGACTGCTGAGGGATTAGTGACCCTAACTCCCTGCTTCCGCATTGTTCCGGGGTCAACTGTACTACTATTCTCTCTGATTTTGTATATGTTTGATATTTTCCATAATAAGTTTTAAAAAAAAAATAAGATTGACATTAAAAACATTTTTTCTACCCTGTTAGAAAACAGTAATGCCATAGATTCAGACTTTAAAAAAGCTTCTAAGATAGGATAAAATTACTCCCATATCTCAACTTGTGAAATCAAAGGCTGAGGAAGGATGGATGACTACTTCCAAACATCTCAGGTATTTCTTAAGTTTATCTTGGTAAGATAATCAGTAACTCAGTAATGCACCCAGAATCCATTGGTTTCTGGTGCGACTGTGGCAGATGCTGTAGTACCACATGACATAGCCTCTCAGCATGTGCTACTTCAAGGACACGCCGTCTGGTTTCCAAAGTCTGACACCTGTGACTCTCTGCTTGACCTCTTGTCTCTGGATACAGCTCTGCTTACCCAGGTTGCTTATGGTGACATTAAACAGAATAGGGAATAAGTGGTACACTTGGTTTGGGGTTGGAAGGATAATGACTAGTAATTTAAGGTATCTGTGGATCACGGAGGGGGCGCTTTGGGTTATGCACTGAATACGAAGTCCTGTGCATGGCTTATAGAGGTCAAATTCTCTTGCCTGCTTTGTTCTCCACTTCCCCATCGCAGACTATGCTTCAGCCACATCTGACTGCTGTCTCTTGACTCTTGATTTGCAGTGGCTATTCCCTGTAACTGGAATAGTTTTTTGTACCCCGCCCCCTCCATTATCCAGGCAACTCCTGTTTGAACACCTGTGACAGAGCACTCACTGTCATCAAATAGCAGGGCATTCGTGGCCCAGAAAGGGAGCCCTGGAGCCAGCCCATCTGGAAGTGAACCTTGGCCCCACCCCTCCCTGCCGTGACCTTGGCATTAACTGGCAGGTTCCTACCCCAATGAGGATAATATCAGAATACCCCACAGGACTATTAAAAAGATTAAATGCATTATACAGTTAAGGCACTTAAAACAGAGGATAGCACAGAAAGTGTTCTATAAATCTTTGCTATTACTATTAGTTGCTGTTTTATAAGACAGTCCATATCATGTATTTTAAAAATGTTTTTAAAAGAATTGCTGTAATTAGTCTTACCAACTAGTGCCGATTTAAAACGGTGACTGTTCTGGCCTTTTCTAAATGTCTTCACAAACTGTTTAAGTAATTTTTACCAGCCCTTTTTTTCTTCTATTTAACCTTTAAGTCACTTTTTTTTTTGGTTGGCCATAATCTATATACCGCCTGTCTTTTATGCTTGTGTTGCATTTCATTGTTTTCTTAAGCATTTCCTGATATTTGAGCATATGGATTTTTCCAGCTTTTTATTTTCCTGGTTGGACCTGTTCGACAACCTTTTCGCTATGAGTTAATTGCTTGGAATTTTTTTCTAGAAAGGGAAATTTGAGTCAAATGTATTTTTATGCCTTTTATTATAAATTTCTCCAAATGTTCTCTAAAATGATTTTATAATCTATTTTAACCATTATAAGTACTAACATAAGAAATTTAAGGGTTGATGATAATAAAAAAAGGAATTAAAAATAAATGAATAATTATCCTTAAACTTTTGAATATAATGTATCAAAATTTTAATGATGTGGAAACAGTATCTGTGTCTAAGAGCAAGAGGGCATGAAGTTTGACTTTTTCTAACATATAAATTACTGTTTTTAAAAATTGACTTAGTAACAGAGTAATTTAAAATTAAATTGAAGCAATCTCCTTATTTTTTAATATAGTTTACTTCCTGAGAAATATAACCCGTTAAGAATAAAGTTGTTAAACATAATTGATGATTTTTTTCAATGGAATACTATTCTCCTTTCATATTTTCACATATGGAGAGAATATTTCCTAGCACAGTTGTTATATAACTTATGAATGTCAATGTAAGAAATTTAGGAATTTATTCATAGTGACTCAAATGCTGTTTTATCTTTATTTCTCGTTTTACTGAGATAAAATTGACAAATGCTGTTTTTTAAAAACTTTTGAAATAGATCACCGAAAATTCTGTACTATCCACTGCACGGGTTACTTGAGAGACTGGCCCCCCGGTGTTGTTGGAATGGAAGAAGAAAGGGACCATAAGAAAGACAGTAATTTCACCTGCCTTGTTGCCATCGGGAGATTGTATCCACGTATTGTCCCACAGAACCGTGGGGAGATTAAAGTGAAACCCACTGAATTTATAACCCGTTTTGCAGTGAATGGAAAATTTGTCTACGTGGACCAAAGGTAACAGTTATATGCCTTAATGGTCAGAACGCAATGGGATGTTTAAGGCTATTAAAATGTGGCTTAGCACTGCTGGACTTATTCTTTTAAGGCTTTAGAACAGGAAATAAAATCTAAGTGAAATAACATTCTGGATATATCAGTAAATTCGTTCAAGCCAAAGTGTAAACTTGGAATATTGCTTAGCCAACGGCGCAGAAACTGGGCATGGTCTCTGGCCACAGTTTTATTGGTGAATGGTGGAACAAGCATACTGTGGATTGGGCGGGTGTCCATTCTGATCTGCAGCTCTAGCCGGTCTAGGGCAGCCAAAGGGAGCCCCGTGAGGCACCTGGGTGACTCATCCCTTGGTCCACTTCCCTACTACCTGACCACGTATGGACCTGGAGTATTCTCGAAGGGAATTTGTTCACCAATTCTGAAGTTTATTTTTAATTTTATAACTAGGGCAACAGCAATTTTAGGATATTTGCCTCAGGAGCTTTTGGGAACGTCGTGTTATGAATATTTTCATCAAGATGACCATAGTAACTTGAGTGACAAGCACAAAGCAGGTATGCACTGAGTGGGGTAGGGTTTTGGGACTGCAACTCAAATTCTCATTTCCGTGAAATCCAAAACTTGAACTAATCTTCAGAAGTTTGATTTATCTAGTGGTAGACCATGACACTGATATTTTTTTCCCTTGTTAAGTTCTACAGAGTAAAGAGAAAATATTTACAGACTCGTACAAATTCAGAGTGAAAGATGGCTCTTTTGTAACCTTAAAAAGCCAATGGTTTAGTTTCACAAATCCTTGGACCAAAGAGCTGGAGTATATTGTGTCTGTCAACACTTTAGTTTTGTAAGTAATTCATTATGTGGTAAGACCTTTCATTAATTTCAAATGAATATCCCTGCTTCCCTCTTCTCATCTTGCTGAACCCTTGAACTATGTGGTCCTCTGTCTTTATGTTACAACCTGAGATATATATTGAGCAATTCATTCACTGTCTCTTGGCTTTAGTTCTCAGAATTAAGCTAAAAGTTTGCTCTTTTAAAGTCTATTCCTTTTGCTTAGTATAAAATGTGATAGTACAGGTTTTATTCAAGCATTTCCTTCCTAGGCTTTGTCTTGTCCCAACAGTAAGTGATGGGGATGTGGCTTCAAACTGTATGTCATTGTAAGAAATTGTTTTGTCTTCCACATCAGTTTTGCACGTACATTTCCAAGGCCTCGGGTACCACGTGTGATGTGCAGGAGAACTTGGCTGAGGGATGAGCAGAGTATAGCCCAAGCCCTGCTTGCCAAGTCCTGGTTTGTGGCTGTCAGCCTGAAGGAAGAGCCAACTCTTCCTCATATGTTCAACATATAGCTTAGCTCTGTTATAAATATTGGGTTGGCCAAAGAGCCTGTTTAGTTTTTTCTGTAAAATAAAAGACACCTCTTTAATTTTTAGCAATAACTTTATTGCTTTGGATATTTTGACTATGTCAGCTATCTCCTGCTGTTGGCTTCTAGTGGGTAAAGGCCACGGGTGCTGCTAAACATCTTCCAATGTGTAAGACAGCCCCACAGCAAAGAATTATTTGGCCAAAATGTCAGTAGTACAAGAAACTTCACAAACCATTTTGACGTGTTCAATCAGCCACAGCACCTTCTCCATGCACCGCACAAATCTTTTTATTGCATTTCAGTTGCGTTTGTACCTTTCTTGAAATAATGAGGCATAATATGTCAAAAATACTGCTTATCTTCTTCCATCTTCAATATTAAAATGGCTACACAAAAATTCACCAATTTTGAGTTTTTTTAAATGTACACTGATATGACAGCTGTCGCAACACAATCTGACAGAATTGTTTTGAATGAAGTTAAAGACAACTAAGCACTACTAGAGCCATCTTACAGAAAAAACTAAATGAACTTTTTGGCCAACCCAATATTAGTCTTTAAGTTTTTTTGAAATTGCTACAATGTTACCTCAAACCTATTTCCTTATCTACAATATTTAGCTTTTTCAAAAAGCCCCAAAGCTTAGTACCTCCAGCAGTATCTGGTTACCTGTTCCAATAACCCTTCCCTTCTTATCATTAGTATATGAACTGAGAGTTTGTAACTATGACAACATGTACTTTATAGGGTAATAGAGCATTTGGTACTTAGCACATTAATACCTCGATCTCTGGTGGTGATATTAACAATATATTCTTGACCCAAAACAAATGGGTCAAGAATTGACAAATGAAATATACAGAGCTTAATATAGTTCCTTTAACAATTTCCTTCTTTTTTTTTAAAAAAAAGTCCCTTCTGGTGTTTCTAAATTCTAGGGGACATGGTGAGACTGGAGAAGCAGCAGCATCACTTTCTTGCAGCGCTCGCTCATTTGAAGGTAAGCTTAGTTTTAGATGACAGAAACTTACTAAGACTATTATTATTGCTACCATCTTTTTCTGTCTGGGAGAGGTAACATTTCCAAGGTGAAATTGAAAAGACTTGTGTGGGTTACCCACGGAACTGTGGTCACACTTCTGTTATAATCTTACATTGTGTTGCCATTAGTTGTGCACTCAGCTGGCTCACCACAGACTGAGTTCTTTAAGAGCAGGAACAGTGTTTTATCCATCCGCTGCCTCTAGCAGCTAGCGTAGTTCTTGTACTTTGTGGCATGCAAAAATGTATCTGTTGCACGCATTAAAAAACTCCCCCTTAGCTCCTTTTGTGCCTAGCACCTTGCTTGTATGTGTCAGTTTTCCACCACAGGACTTACATAATGTATCACTTGCATAAATAAAAATGTTAGGAAATATTAAAAATAAAGTAGTATTGCTCTGTCTTTAGTATTGATATTAAAGTGGGAGGGAGCTGTCTGTATTCAAGGGTTACGGGTCATGGTCGTACCCTCAGTGACATTCTACACATTTGATTCATATACACTCTGGAACAAACATCTTAAACCATCATGGGTTACGTTTGTAATACAAGCGTGAGTGTTTCTAACATTTTAGGATACGGCTAACCTGTTTCTTTTAAAGATAGACATATTTGAAAGAAATATATCAACCAAAGCTACATACTTTTTTAAAGTCCTCAATTGAATTTTTCTTTTTGTTGTTATTTAGAATCCTCTAGAAAGTCTTGTATCAGTGTGCCTGGAATGGGTACTGGAACAGTACTTGGTGCCGGCAGTATCGGAACAGATATTGCAAATGAAGTTCTGGACTTACAAAGGTAGTGTTTCATTTTTGCAAAATTACAAGTAAAATTATTACATTTCAAAAACCAATATTCAAAAATCAGTAAGTTTCCTATATGCAAACAGTAACCACTTCAACGATATAATGGAAGGGAAGATCACCTTTATGGTAGGGACAAAAAAGATAAAAAGGTAGTTAAATATAAATTTTACACGGAGTATCCAGAACTGTATGAAAAAAACTTTAAAATGCTACAAAGGTAGTGAAAGATGAGTGAGTAACTTTCCAGATAGAAGTTGTGTTTTAATGGCAAGTCTCAGTATTGTGAGGGTGTCGGTGTTCCTTGAACTAACCTATGAATTCAGTGTGGATCTGGTCAAAATATCATCATGCATTTGTGTTTTAGAATCCAACCAGTGATCACAGTAACCATTAAAGGATATCCAGGAAAATTCTAAAAAACAAAATTATTAGATTGAGAATAAAACTCTCAGATATTATGTTATAAAGCTACAGTCACTAAAACATTTTGGTACAATGAACACATAGATTAATGAAGAAGAATAGATTTCAGAATAAGACTCAAACTAATAACTTACTACTAAGACTATTATTATTGCTACCATCTTTTTCTGTCTGGGAGAGGTAACATTTTCAACATGTGGAAATTTATTATATGGAGAAAGTGGCATTTTAAGTCAGTAAAATGGATTAAATTGTTAAGAGCATTATAGTATCTCTAAAACCAATTGGAAAAAAAATAAAGCTAGACCCCATCTTTATTCTTTATTCTAAAATAAATTCCAAATAAATCAAATAATTCAAAATAAACCTATAAAACTACTTCAAGAACACAGGTACGAATTTTTATAATCTTAGTTTGGAAGTCACACACGAATCATCCCATGGCCTGGCCGGTTAGCTCAGTTGGTTAGAGCAGGGGTCCCCAGCCTTTGGGCTTCTGGCCAGTAAAGGCCTGCTGGGAAGCGGGCCATGTAGCAGGAGGTGGGCATGAGTGTATCCTGAACCCGTCCTCCCCTCCCTGGTCAGTGGAAAAATTGTCTTCCACAAAACCGGTCCCTGGTGCCAAAAAGGGTGGGGACTGCTAGGCTAGAGTGTCGTCCCGATACACCAAGGTTGTGGGTTCGATCTCCAGTCAGGGCACATGCAAGAAGAAGCAACCAATGAATGTATCAATAAATGGAACAACAAATTAATGTGTCTGTCTGTCTGTCTGTCTCTGTCTCTCCCTCCATTCCTCTCTCGCACAATCAGTAAACAATTAAAATATATATATTAAAAAAGAATCATCATGTAACACCCAGAATTCATTAAGAAAAAATTGATAAATTATATAAAAACTCAAAATTTAAGCACAACTATAACCATTATAACAAAGTTAAAAGATAAATTATAAACTCCAGAAAAACATGATTTCATGTGATAAAATGGACTAATTATCTTAATACGTGAAGTTTTATAGTATAAGGAATAAAGTTATTAAACTATTTATAATAAACTATATAGCTTTATAATCTTAATCTGTACTAAGCTCTGTGTAGTATAAACAATAAAGTTATTAGCCAATTTTTAAAAATAGTTTAATAATGAAGCTTGACAGTGGAAAAGAGCAGGAAAAAATATGAATGGCCAAGAAACTAAAAATTGCTCAACCCCACTCACAGTTAAAAACATGTGTACGAACTAAATGAGATACCTATTTTCATTTAGAGGTTGTCAAGAGATTTAAACGATTGATAATCAATAT
Source organism: Desmodus rotundus (assembly GCF_022682495.2). NCBI lineage: Eukaryota > Metazoa > Chordata > Mammalia > Chiroptera > Phyllostomidae > Desmodus > Desmodus rotundus. The sequence continues at coordinate 166,630,067 of NC_071389.1, read as the reverse complement.
TGGTGAGACTGTGAGAAAACAGTCACTCTTAAATTGTTTGTTGGAATATAAATTAGTTCAGCTGCCATAGAAAGCAATTTGACTATATCTATCAAAAATGTAAGTTTATATAACTTCAGACTTCCCAATTCTACCCCAGGAGCAGAGAGTCTTATACAGATGTGCAAAGATCTGTGAATGAGACTATTCACTGATGCATTTTTTTATAGCAGTGCTTTTAATATTTAAATATTTATCCTAGCCATAACTTGTTATGGCATATCCATACAATGGAGTGGTCCACCACTGTTAAAAATTAGGTAGCTCTATTTATGCTAATATGGAAAGATGTTTAAAGTTAATAGAAAGAAAGACCAGGAACAGAACAAAAAAATAGTATGTGTATAACCCTCTTGTGTAAGAAAAAAGAAAGGTGTGTGGATATGTGAGTGTGTGTGTGTGTGTGCAGGCCCATAATTGCCCATATGAAACTCTTGAAACAAGATGGGTTTTGAACAAGATAGAAGTTCTTTAGATTTTAGAAAGAGTATTTTGGAATTCAGTTTTTTAGAGAGTTATGTGTAATCCCCCCAGCAGCGTTCCATAAGCAATTTAATCATTATTTCCCCAATGAAGCATTTACAGATGAGATGGTAAAGTGTCTGGGGGGAGAGGGGAGGTGAGAGAGTTTAGGGTACGTGCCTCAAACAAGATTGGGAAAGAATAACTATTGAAGCTGTTTGGTGGGTGTTATGAGATTTCATTATATTATAAAAGTATATAATGATACTTTTAATGATATCTGTTTGAAGGATGTTTTCCATAATAAAGCTTAAAAATATATTTTTGGAATGAGATTTTGGAGTAAATGCTTATAGTGAGTAGGACAGAGTAGGATAAAAAAGATAAGTTAGCCTCATACCAGTTAGGTTTTGCTGAGTTCAGATTGATTCAGATTTTGCTGTTAAATGAAATATGGAGAATCTTTCAGTTTTCAAGGTGTTTTTGGATTTTGGAATTGCAGGGAAGGAACTTATACAATACCTACATAATGTAATACACAACAATACAGGTATTTTGTTCAGACATTTCAGTATTTGTTACCTCCCATGTTTAGGACTAGGGATTGGGGAATGGGAGATGTAAAAAGAGAAGAAATTTTTGTTTTACTTTCTTTTTGTACAGTTTGAATTTTTAAGTTTTTAAATTAAAAATAGTTTAATGTGCAAAAATCAGTATAAGACATTTGTGATGTCTTGATGGATACCTGGGTTGCTTCCACCTTGAGGCTTCTGTGAATGATGATGCTGTGATCGTGGGTATATGAATGTAAGTTTTGTCCCTGCTCTCAGTTCTTTTCGGTATATACCCAGAAGTGGAATTGCTAGATTATATGGTTATTCTATGTAATATTTTTAGGAACTGCTATTATGTTTCCCATATCTCCGTTTCACATTCTCTACCAACAGTGCACGAGGGTTCCAGTTTCTCACCATTGCTTGTTTTTTTTTTTTATTTTTTATTTTTATAATAGTCATCCGAATGGGTTTGAAGTGGCATCTCGTTGTAGTTTTGGTTTGCATTGACCTCATGATTAGTGATGTTCTGAATCTTTTCATGTGCTTATTGGCCATTTGTATGTCTTTTTTGGAGAAATGTCTATTTAGGTCCTTTGCCCATTTTTCAGTTGGGTTTGTTTTTTTTTTGTCATTATTGAGTTGTAGGAGTTCTTTATTCTAGAAATTAACCCCTTACCTGTACAATTTGGTGATAGTGCCCTTGATGCACAGAAGGTTTCAATTTCGATAAATTTGACTGTATCTCTTCTTTTGTTACATGCACTTTTAGTATCACACCCAAGAAATCTCTGCCAAATACAATGTCATGAAGCCTTTCCTCCATGTTTTCTGCTGAGAGTTTATAGTTTTAGGTCTTACATTTAGCTCTTTGATCCATTTTGAGTTAATTTTTGTATATGGCATAAGGTAATAGCCAAACTTCCTTCCTCTGCATGTGAATATCCAGTTTTCCCAGCACAATTTGTTGAAAAGACTGTCCGTTCTTGGTACCTTGTTGAAAATCATTTGACCATATATGCTGGAAGAGCAGGAGTGGAAAGTGAGCCAAACGTTGACACCTGGGTACCCTCAGAATGGCCAGGATGCAGTGGCAAAGGCATTTGTAAGTGGAGGCACTTCAGCCAGGGTGTGGGGGTGGATGGGAGAGAGCATGATGGTTTCAGAGAACAATCAGGAGGCTTGATTGAGAGAGGAGTCAGGTTGCCGAGAGCAGCGGGGAGTTTAAGGTGAAGTCGAGTAGTGGAGAGCTTAAGGAGCAGATTCCATATTTACATTTACATTGACTTTCCTATAAAAAAAATCCCCAAGACTGTCTGCTTATCTTTTCTTCTGTTTTCTGACCTAACTCATTCCATTTATTATTAATTTCTCCCTCTATTTCTTGTCAACTGTCATCTTGCAAATACATAAAGACAAGTTTATGTTTATGCCACTATGCGTGTCACATAATTGAGCATTTAATAATATATTATGTGGTACTGTCAGTTTTACATATTTAAATCTTAAGAAACAATTAGTGATCGAAGGGTATGTTTGTCATTATGTGTCTCATTGGTTTTGTCCCTGAGCATGACCTATCACAGTTAAAATAGGACATTTTCTACTTAAAGTGTGCAGAAGGTTAGGAAATCTTTCTTTACTTTCAGTTCTGCTATTTGCTATCTTGATAAGGAACTGATCTTGATGTGAATGCTTGTTTTAAACTAAGTGTGTTACATATGATTGTAATACGTCAGCAGGTGCTGTACTAAGATAAGTAACATGATGTGCTTACGCCTCAGAGTTTTATGTTCCAATGTACTGCTGAGTGCTTTTCAGCTCTCCATAGTCAGAAGCGAGTCTGCACCTAACGAGCTGGCCTGTTGTGTGAACCGTCCTGATTCTCAGTCTCATGTTACGTCACTGCAGTTTTACCAGGTCATGATGTATGCAGAGGAGAACATTTCCTCCTAACAATATAAGTAGAGAAAATGTCTTATGTATCACTTTTTAAAGGTTACAGCCTTCTTCATTCCTTGGTGGTTCCAGTCCAACAGATTCAGTGAAAGATATTCACACTGTCAACTGCAGGAATGTAAGTACGATTGTAAGTGATAACATTCATGAAATAAATGAACAATAAAATTTGCTCCTTGTAGATTATTTCCCCTGAGAAAAGAAGCCATCCTATAAACAAATACATGAACAGTTTTCCAGCTGTCTGTGGTCTTTAACAGGCCGTGGAGAATAGTGGTTAAGAGTGAAGGTGCTGGGACCATGCCACCTGGGTCCAAGTTGTGGCTGACACTTACTAGTCCTGAACCCCGGCCTTGTTATTTAAACTCTTGGTGCCTCGGTTTCCTCTTCTGTAAAACAGGAATAATCATAAAGGCATAAACACCAATCTCTTGGAATGGTATATGAATTAAGTGATTCAATATGAAAACAAACAAAAACTTAACAGTGTCTGATGCACAGTATGTCCTTGCTAAAGGGTAGCTGTTACCACTGTTGTTATTCCAATTCAGTGGATTGAATGTACACTGTACTGGTGGCCAGTAAAAAAGTTTAACGTAAGCTACAAGATAAGTATCACACGCTATTCAATTCAATGGAACAACTACTGGTTATTGAAATGCATTGGTTCATATACAAAAATGACTAAATGTAGTGCTAATATCTGGAAGACTCACATACAATATAATTCTAACGTAGCCCAGACAACAAAAAGCTCTAAAATAGGTCTATAAACAAAGTGGTATAAGAGAATAATATAATAGAAAAGAGAAATTAAATCTGACCAGACACAAAAGGGAACTTGCAAATGTATTTTTACATAAAATATTTTGTCTTTTGGGCTAGTATATTTAAATCTTACTCACACATATAGCAAATGTTTGTTGGATACCCATTTTGTACCAGGCTTTATGTTAGAAACAGTGGTTAAATCATTGTAACAAAAATCTCCAAGTAGTGTATGTTATATAGGGATTCTATAGATAAAGTACCTCAATTTAGGGTAGGTAAATGACTTCCTGTTTTGATGCACTACATTGAATGTTAGATTGTTTGGCTTGTAACTGTGTAACAGTATGGTAACTTTTTGGGAAAAGCCTCTGGTTTATCCACTCTCCACTCCGAAGCCATATTTCCCATTGTACTTTCATATGGGGTATAGTTTTGCCATCTTTATTTAAAAACTGAAATAACTGACTCAGAGCATTATGGTCAAGAACTTTCCCTTCATCGTCCAAAACTTTTCCTCAGAGTATACACACTCAGTCATGGTTATGAAGAATGTGGGCTTTGGAGTCACTAGATGGGTTAAAATTATGGCTCTAACACTTTGGGCAAGATATTAGCCTCTTGAGACCTCAGGTTCCTGACCTGTAATACAGCTAGCTCACAGCAGTTTGGGTTTTTTTAAAGATTTTATTTATTTATTTCTAGAGGGGAAAGGAAGGAGAAAGAGGGAGAGAAAAATCAATGTGTGGTTGCCTCTCACGAGCCTCCCATTGAGGACCTGGCCCACAACCCAGGCATATGCCCTGACTGGGAATCGAACCAGCAACTCTTTGGTTCACAGCCTGGCGCTCAATCCACTGAGCTATACCAGCCTGGGCCTCACAACAGTTTTAAGATGAAGTGAGATAATGCGTGTGGAGTGCTCACGCAGAGCATGCAGTACATGCAAGCTGCCATGTTGGTGATGGGAGGGGTGGCGCTGCCAGCAGGCCCAGGTCTGGTGACTGCTAAGAAGTATTTCATTCAGGTAGGAACCCTACTACTTGTTATTGTCTTTTCAGGCGTCAGGTAAGGAGTTGATTCCACTAAGTCCTCCTGAAACAGGGAAGCTGGAAGCCACACAGCAAGACCACAGCACTGTTGCTCCCCACAGTCAGGAACCACTCCTAGGTAAGTTTTCATTGGCAACTGCCTGCCATTTCATTTTTCCAAAACCTCCTTCTTAATCACTTCTTAATGTGTTTTCAGACATTGATTTCTAGAGAAGCAAACAAGTTTAAAACTAAGACTTTTCCATTCAAAATCCTAAATACAATGATCATAGTCTTGTGTTACTTAATGGGCCTGTCATTGAAAATTCAGTTATCAGCTGAATCAGTTATGAGTATTGTTTGTACGTACAATTTAAATCGAACTAAGGTATTTCTGCCTGGGAAAAAGTGTCCATTCTCAGGAATTCAAGAATTTTTAAAGGGTACCAATGGTAAAAAGTTTAAGATGTAATCATTCATTTTAACTATGTTTATACAAAGTGCACATCAGTAAATTGAAATGACAGTTTTATACCTCTTGTAACTAACATTTATTTACTGAAATTTATGTTAAAAAGAAATCAAAGAACTTGAAGGAATCTGGGTATTAGCTGTACACAAAACCACTTATTACTCACCTCAACTTCTATTGTACTTTGAAAGATATCTAGAAAACTTTAGTTCATCTGTAGCTATATTTTTAACCCTTAATTTCTAGAACTCCTTTATCTCTAACTAAAATCTCATTTCCATAGTCCCACCTTAGATCCTTTTTTCAGTAACAATCTGGTTACTTCCCTTTGATAAGAATACTAAGGTTTTAGAAATCTTTGTCACAGCCTTCTCATTTTTGGGTTAAACAAATAGAGTTTTTTGTTGTTTGTTTACAATGCAGATTAAAGTTAAATGTCTCCCTCCAGGCTCTACACACACGTGCGTGCGCACAAACACACACACACACACACACACACACACACACACACACTCACACACCAAACCCCAGCCTCAGTTTTCCAACTGTCTGGGAGTCTGTACCTTCTCAGGCTGTTCTTTGCTATTAGAAAACTCAGACTAGCTCATGTATGTGTATCAAGTGAGCTAAACGCAATTTATCTGACAGCAGATTGTTACAACTATATCTGGTTTTTGCATTTTAAGATAATAGTTTGCCCTCAAAAATGCATTGTACGCTATTCTAGCCGTGCGTTGCCTTTTTGAGGGTGATCATTTTGAACCTTCAAATGTACTTACATGGGCCTGTATTCTAATTCTGTAGGTGATGGTGCCCAGCTGGATTTTGATGCCTTGTGTGACAATGATGACACAGCCATAGCTGCCTTCATGAATTACTTAGAAGCAGAAGGGGGCCTGGGGGACCCCGAGGACTTCAGTGACATCCGCTGGACACTTTAGCATTTGATTTTTAACTCCAAAAACGAGAACAGTTTTATAGCATTTCCTTTACAAAAAACAAACAAAAACAAAAACCGTTCGTACTCTATTGATACTGTTTTTACCCTTTATTCTTATTAAGGGTCCACCAATTTTTACAGACTTGCACCTACTCTCACAGGGGCCTGGGGAAATGTGACATTTTCCTTCACACAGAACTGCTGGGAGTTGCCTGACGACCCCTTAGTTCAGTGAACTGGCTTTAAACCCACTAGTCGCTATTTTTGCTAGTCTTTCTAACCGACAGCATCACATAATCTTGTTTTGTTTTATTCTTTGATGCAGGGTTTTTTTTTGAGTTTGGGGAACTTAATATGTTGACATTTTCCTTGTGCCTAAGGTTCATTTATAATTGACTTATAATAGATTTGTGTAATTTGAATCATTTCCATTTCTTGTATATTTTCTTAAAGTGACGGTGAAATTTATAGTCACGATCCCAGTGAATCCTGTATTCGGTCTTTGTAGGCTTGGGCAAGCACAGAGCCAGGACGTTTATGCCCAGCTGAGCACTTTGAGATGGATTTTAAATGAGATGGTTTTTATTTAACTCAGAAAAAGAAAAGTTGAGAGACTTTCAACTTTGCTTACAGAAGAGGAGAGATTGGGGGCCCTGGATATTAGTGATTAACTGTTGCATATATAAGATTTACTCGTAATATAACCACTCAAGGCTTTCCTTACAGATAGAACAGGCTTTTGATGCTGAAATAGTATGTAGTAACCAATTATCTTAGAGGAAGAAACAGGCCCAGACAGATTAAATGTTTTGTGTAAAGACACAGTTAAATTCAGATTTTTTAGGGTTTAACCACTTTGTCTCCACACATTTGGGAAAGCAGTGGTCTCATTGGTTAAATGATGAACCAACTGGCCCAAGAACTAGCACGGCCTTATATTTATATCTTGGCCTTATATTTATAAATCATTAGGCAGCTACAGTTACTATTGCCTATAACCAAAGGCTGTTATACTCATGGGAAGTACATTAGAAACATGAGGCGATGAGAAAAAATTTTAAACCATTTTCTAACTACAATTAAAAAATTTGGAGAGCATTTAACCAGTAATTAATCCAGAGGTGTCTCAAACTGAGTGCAGGAATTAAGAGCATTTAAAGTGCCATGTGTATATCTACCATTTCGAAGATCACATTTCCATCACACCTTATGTTAATAGCTCTTTCTAGTTTACCAAGTACGTTCCCATATATTCTCTTTTGTGCCCCCCAAACGAAAGTAAGTTCGGCTGGGAAACTGGTGGGGGAACCCTGAGGCTCAGATGTGGGGTTCGAATCCAGTTCTTTCTCTGGAAGGTTCTATACCTTTCCAGCTGATGGTCCTCGGAGCCTCTCACCACGACAAAGCGTGTTTGATCTTGCATATTACTTTAGGCTGTAAGTACTAGATTGCATTTTCATCAGGTGCATTAATGGCAAACAGGCCAGCAGGTAATAACCAAAGCAGAAGTTCCCATCTAGTGTGATGTTTGCGGTGGCTCTGTGGGCAAGGATGTATTGGTACACTGTCCTCTGAAGCCGACATGAAGTTCCAGCAATGTCAGAGGGTTGGCACCACTCCTGGTTCTGACACTGGACGACTTGAGACATTCAGGTTTAGGATAGACCAAAGAAACCCTACAAGATGTGGGGAGGCAGGCGTGCCGCAGCCCAAGCATGGTCGTAAAGCCTAAGGAAACATGCACAATCACATCTGTTCTCTAAGTGCAGTAGAGGGGCCTGCTTACAAGCCTAACACTTTCGGGGTGTGAACCACTGCAGGTTGTGCTTGGCCCGCAGAGTTGACCTATGCCAGTGGCCCCATGATACAGGTCATTGCGCCTAGATGGCCTCAAAACCAGAGGGGACAAACCTTCATGATGCAAGGATGTGAGAGGCAGAGCTTCTAGAGGCGAGCTACTGCTGCCCTGCACAGCAGCAGTTTCCTCCCTTTGCCAGAGGAACTGTTCCGCAGACTGGTTGACAGCCTGTCTGATGCTCCGATCCCTTCGTAACCCACTCTAGTACTTTTTTGTAGAGCTTCCTGCCCTGGACCCAGAACCCACCCCCCACTCTGTATGGTACTGTAGCTCTCTCAGGTTTAGTGTGTTCTTCAAAATGTGTTCTGTTTGCATTGGATTGCTTTTAGGAGTGGCAGGTATTTTTATGGCTTACTCAATATTATTTTTTCTCCTACCAATTAACTTCTTGCATCTTGGTTAAAAATATCCATACATTGAATGAAAGCAGCGTAAAAAGAATACTCTAGTGTTCTTCCCTTTTTTTGTCACCCAAAGAATTACCCACAGTCATGTAGCAGGGTGGGGGGAGTGCCTGGAATCAGAAAAGCCCGCTCAGCCTAAACTTAGCTGTGTGATGACGAGCGTGTCACTTAAAGCTCTCTGGACCTCAGTTTCCTCATTTGCAACAAGAGGTTCGGTCTCTGAGTTTACTTCTATTCTGATTCTGTGACTCTAATCCGTAGGACTGTTGCTTCGGGGTCAAGCTATATGGCCATGCTGTCCAGTGTGATGGCCACTGGCTGCCCACAGCTGTTGGGCACTTTAAATGCAGCCAATTCAAATGAGAAGTGCTGTAAATATAAATTTCATACCATATTTCAAAGAGTATAAAAAAAGAATAATATATATTAGCACTTTTATTAATTCCATGTTCAAATAATATTGGATATACTGAATAAAACAAAACATTAAATTTTTGCTTTGTACTTTCCTAATGTGGCTACTAGGAAATTTGGAATTGCAGGCGTGGCAGACATTATATTGCTGTTGGGCATCTCTGCTCCAGAACATTTTAGGAAGTGACTATTATTGAAATAGACCAAAGGTTATATACCTTGAATATGACATTTACCTCCAAATGCTGTGGTTTAAAAAGCAGTGTGTATTTATTCTTGATTTAGTACAAATAACCCATTTCCATGTATCAAATTTAAAACTTTTTTAAAGAACTGGTAAACTTGAAATTTGATCATATATTTTATTATAGGATGATAGGTTGACATCAAATAAATCTTGAGCTATATGTTGATACCCTACGGAAGTAACTAATTGGAAATCCATTGAGTAAAAAAAAAACCAGGAAAGTACAGAATGGTGTTCCAGTATTTAATTACAGTGTTCCTTGGGGAGAGGCTGTATTTAGGAGTTACGTTCCTTGAGGAGTCTGTCGAGTCAGGGGCACAGGGAAATAAAACAGCCACTACCTAGTTGCCGGACCAAGTTCGGTGGTGTCCAGTTTCAGAGCCCGCTCTTATGAGGCATAAACCACTCAAGTGGGCCATTGTTGGGCGCTGGAATTGGAGATACAGACTGGCCAAGCAGGGTATTGCGGGCAGAGCAAGGCTGACATCTAGAATCATCAGAAGCCATAAAGAAAAACTGCCAAGTGGCCACTAGGTGTCACTTGTCCATTTCTTTAGTGCTTTGTTTTCATTAGGTGACTTTTTTCCAAGTTCCATGGGGCCTAGGAGAGGCATTTATGTCTTTTGTGTCTACAATTCATCTTCTGCCTTTCTGGTATGAGTTATTTCATGCGAAATGCTTTTTAAGAGCACACATAACTTGAGAACTTTGGTTTGGGAAGCTTTCCAGATGTGGCGCTAGTAAAGAGCTGACCTTAGTAAGAAACCCGTCCGACCTGGAACATGCCTTCTGGACTCATTTGAGAGTGCATGGTATGTGCGTCACTGCTCATGTGTTCGAGCTTAGGTTTGTCTTTTATACAATTTTTAGCTTTTTACCAGTTTACTCATGCTTCTGTATATTGGTATTTTTTAAAATTTTGTGGTAAATAAAGAAAAAAGTGAAATTAAACTATGTTTTATAAAAATTACTAGCTTGGAGTTTTGTTTAATATATTAAAATTCCTCCTGCCCTGGCTGGTGTGGCTCAGTGGATTGAGCACCAGGCTGTGAACCAAAGGGTCGCTGGTTCAATTCCCAGTCAGGGCACATGCCTGGGTTGTGGGCCAGGTCCCTGGTGGGGGACATGCAAGAGGCAACCACATATTGTATTTTCCTCCCTGTCTTTCTCCTTCCCTTCTCCTCTCTCTAAAATAAATAAATAAGATCTTTAAAAAAAACAACCCTACAAAAAAGTATAAAGTGGAAACAGACGAGGCAGAAGACCCAGTGTCCTCAAACCCTGGGCAGAGAGGCACATCGAACTACCTCACTGCAGACAGTTTGGGCTGTGTTCATCAGGGTATGCTTACTGCTGTAACAACTCTACATATCAGTGGCTCAACTCAGTAAAGGTTCCTTTCTGCTCACATCACCGTCCAATGTAATCAACGCTGTCTGTCTATCTCTCCTCCCTCCCTGCCTCTTCCTCTTCCCATCTCTCAGCTTTGCTTTCCCCTAAACTGGTTTAATCCTCTGGTGGACCTTCTTCCCCATAGTGACACACAGAAGCTCCTGGTACGTAACTGTTCTTGTACCTGGCAATCTCAGTGAAAAGAGAGCTTTATTTCCTAGTAATTCGCACGAATATGTTCATTGAGTGGGCCTCTGGGTTAACTTGGCTCACATGGACTTTCCTGTGGTCAACAGACTAGAAAACAGACTGGCCAGGCTTTGGTCACATGCCAAAACCTGGATTTAAAGACCTCCTAGGAAGGGAAATTGTGTCAAAGACGGCCAACTGCCCTACAGCCCAGGGCCAGGGGAAGGAATGGGGACGAATGCAGAAGGGACAACGGAAAACTTGTAACTCATCAGAGCTGATGATTTCCTAGGACTGTGGGCTTAGGTATGTGAACCTCTATTTGTTTTTGATTGTTTTATTTGGGGAGGAGGTGGGGAGGAGTAGCAAACATATATCCCACATGTTTAACCTTGGCCGCCTTTACTACGTAATACCCAGCTCCTAGTTGCTTTGAAAAACCCTGTCCATCGCTTAAGGTAAGTGTGTGGTAAAAGAGTCAGTAAAGTGTCACCCTTTACAGGAACCTAATCAACAAAACGAACAAGCAAGCAAAGTATAGACAAAGACATTCAAATTGAGAACAGGCTGACAGGGACCAGAGGGGAGAGGGGAGGGGATAATGGGGGAAAAGGGTGAAGGGTTTATAGGAACAATAATAAAGGACAGATAGACAATAACAAGGGGAGAGGGTGGAAACAGGGGAAGGAGGTGGGAGGGCTGGGGTGGTGGGAAAAGGCAAAAAACTGTACTTGAACAACAATAAAAGAAAAAAAGTTGCCTTAAACCCTTGCATAGCTATGTGTTTCTGGGATTCGATATATAGTTTCTTAGGTGGTCCTAGTTCTTGGCTGATCATTAGGCAGTATTTCCCACGTGTACTCGTCTCCAGGGGGAAATCTGTTGCATTTTTACCTTGGGGGTAAATACATTAAAATAATTTGTAATAAAATACATTTTTAAAGGGTGACACTAAGATGAGAAGCCTAGATTATATAAACTTACCATTTATTAGAACTCATGGAAATCTCATATAATACTTAGTTGAGTGAGCAATATCCCAAAAGGCTTTCCATCTACCAGAGCTGACATCTAGACCAACAGCACAAAATTAGCTGATTGGTTCATTATTTAGGAGCCCATAGTGTTCTGTCTGATTTAACAAAGATCAAGAAACACATAGTGCCTGAAATATTCCATTTTTGGAGGAAAAAAATGGATATGTTAGAGTATATATAAAATAAAATCCAATATTTATGGTAGAAAGAAGCTTTTTATTTTTTTAATTGTAGCATATTTTAAGTTTTCTGATTATAATAACTTTATATTTCTCATTGAAAATTCAGGAATATAGGCAAGTGCTAAGAAGAAAATAAAAATCACCTATAACTTCACCACCTAGTGAAAAACCACAATTAACATTTGGTTATTTCTTTACTTTTTTCTAGGTGTTTATATTCTGTTGTATTTTTTTAAGGTAAGAAGTTTATACAAGTTTATTGTTCCTATATTTAAAGATAAAAGTAACATATCATATTGGTTAAGCATCAGATAGTATTTAAAGATGTAAAATTACCCCCCAAAAGTCCAAGTTACTGCTAATATATCTAAATGTGTTTCTATTGCCACTGTTTGATTTGCCCAGAATGGGTACAAAACAGGAAGCCAGTGATTTATTTAAATATTCACCTTTTATGGAAGATTTAGGGTGTTTGGAAAGTTTTACTATTATGCTAATATGTCAGTTAACATCCTTCTCCACAAATATGTTTGCTATTTTGTTTAGGATGAAGTTCTTGAAGTGTAGTTATAGATCAAAAGTGTCCAGTTGCCATATAGAAAGTTTGCCATATAGTGTTCTTTCCAGAGTTAATTTTTCTGGGGTTACATATGTCTGCCTTTCTTAATTTTGTTATCTTTTATGCTCCGAAGAAAAAATTCCCCACCCCACGATCAAATGAATACACACCTGTGTTTCCTTCTAGGTGCCATGGCTTCATATTTTATGCTAAAGGCTTTCATCTGGGGGAAGTTTTTGTTAGTCCATGATGACACAGAAGTCTGCTTTCTCTTTCCAAAGTATTAGCCACTTACTCCATGCCATATAGTGACTAGTTCTTTCTTTTCCCACTGTGTTGAAATGTTATCTTTACCATCTATTTAGTTCTTATATTATTCTGGGGCCTGTTTGGAAAAAAAGTGGTGGTGGTAGTTGAGGAGGGACTTCTAATATATTGAAGGCTGTCTAGTCTTTTACCAGGATCAACTGTTCAATTAAATGTCATATTTGATACTGACCTTTCTATTATGTGGTAGTGTATCACCGTTTCTTCTAAAGGCTTCAGAATATGCCTTCCCAAAATACGCTGCTTTAGCATATTGATTATTTTGAACCGAAGGCACTCGAAAACCAGCAGATGCAGGGAGGGCTCTCTGGCCCTCTCCTTTCTTACCTAAAAGCAGGGATTGAAATTTCCCCTGAGAGAGGTGCACCCCTGTACCAGGAGGAGAAGAACAACCTTATCAACAGGGACTAGGAGTTGGTGCTGAAATGGACCTGTGCAAACAGACCTATGAAATAACGCTGATCTTCCGTGTATTTCCTAGTTACTGTCCAACAGTTTACACGGCCCCTAGCCAAGCCCCTGTGTCTTGCCACAACCCCGCCATTTTTCATTCTTTCTGCAAAAAGGTATGTAAGCTTTGGGGCCTATGGGCTTCTTGACGTCCTCACTTTCCTTCCGATGACTCCAGTGTACACACTCGTAAAAGTAAGTTTGTATGCTTTTTACCTGTTGATCTGTGGTATGTCAATTTAATTCTTAGGCCAGTCACAAAACCTGAGGGTAGAAGCAAGTCTTTTCTCCCCTATACTTCTTCTGTCTTATTTTCTGAAAAGTTTTTTAAAATATAGAATGCATATTTCTTTATAAATCTATAAAATAGTATGAGTAGTGGATTTTTCTGATTTTCAATGTTTCAACTTTTTGATGTCAGGCTACAAACAGATCACTTAAGTCAATTAATTACAATTACGTTGCAACTCAGCCTCTCAGGAACCGTGTTGGTGTGTTTAGTATTCTATGCTTTTGTTGTATATAGAATACACTTATTCTTGGAACAATCTATCCAACGCTCCAATCTGTGTTCTCTCGAGTGGCTGACAGTTTCTGAGGAGTAAGAATAAAATATAGCCGGTATTAAAGTCCTACTATGGCAGGCACATTTCCTAAGTTGTTTGCATGTATTAATTTAAGCTTCCTAATAGCCCTGAAGATAAATGCTGGTCTTAATCCATTCTACACACAAGAGAACTGAGATTCGGACAGTTAAATGGCTTGACTGTTTCCCAGCTCAGAAACGGGGGTCAGAATCGAGACCAGAGCAGCCAAGGCTAGTGCTCTTCTCCCCATATTTTGGGAAACCCTTTGATTTACTTTCAGAGTCTTTATACCTGCCCTCCAATCCCCCTCAACTCAATGCAAACCAATTCTCTTTTAAAATATTTTTAAATTGTGAAATGAACAAAATCTACTATTTTAACCATTTCAATAATACATTTCAGCAGGGTTAACCATATTTACATTGTTGTGATAGAGCTCTTGAATTTTTTCAACTTGCATGACTGAAATTCTATATTCATTGAGCTAGAACAAATAATCCTAAAATTTATATGGAACCACAGATAGTCAAAACAACCTTGAGGAAGAACAGAGTTTTGTAAGTATCACGCTTGCTGATTCCAAACTGTGCTTCACAACTATCGTGATCAAAGCAGCATGGCGCTGACACATACATCAGTGGAGCAGAGTAGAGAGCCCCCAAGTAAATCCTTGTTTATACGGTCACCTAATCTATGACAAGGGAGGCAAAAATATACACTGGAGAAACAGTCTCTTCCACAAGAGGTGCTGGAAAAATTGGACAGATACATGCCAAAAATGAAAGTGGATCACCCTCTTAAACCATATATAACACTAAACCTAAGTAAATTCAAGACTTAATATAAGGCCTGAAACCATACAACTCCTAAGAAAACATAGGTAGTAAACTGTTTGGCATCGGTCTGAGTAATACGTTTTTGGATATATCCCCTCGAGCAAAGGAAACCAGCAAAAATAAGCACATGGGACTTCAAACTAAAATGCTTCTGCACAGCAAAAGACACCATCAAAATAAAAAAGACAACCTGCTGAATGGGAGAATATATTCACAAATGATATACTCAATAAGGAGTTTATATTCAAAATACACAAAGAATTCACACAACTCAATAATAAAACAATAAACAATCCAACCAAAAAAATGGGCAGAGGACATGAAATGACATTTCTTCAAAGAGGACATACAGGTGGCCAATAGACATATGAAAAGGTGCCCAAAGTCACTAATTTGCATTTCCACTACAGGGAAATGCAAATGAAAACCACAATGAGATACACCTTACACCAGTCAGAACGGATATTATCAAAAAGTCTACAAACAACAAGTGCTGGTGAGGGTGTGCAGAAAAGGGAGCCCTCCTGCACTGTTGGTGAGATTGTAAATTGGTATAAGCACTATGGAAAACAGTATGGAAATCCCTTAAAAGACTAAAAACAGATCTACCATATGTCCCAGAAATTCCCCTCTTGGGTATTTATCTGAAGAAAATGAAAACACTAATTGCAAAAGATATTTGCATCTCTATGTTCATTGCAACATTATTTACAATAGCCAAGATAAGGAAGCAACCTAGGAGTCCAGCAATAGATGAATGGATAAAGAAGAGGCAATACACACACACAATGGAATATTATGCTGCAATAAAGAATAAAATCTTGATATTTGCAACAATATAGATGGACCTAGAAGGTATTATACTAAGTGAAGTAAGTCAGACAAAGACAAATAACATATGGTTTCACTTATATGTGAAATCTAAAAAACCAAAACAAATGAACAAACAAAGCCAAACCAGGCTCTTAGAAACAGAGACCAAAGGGACAGTTGTCCGAGGAGAAGGGGGTGGGGGATGTGCAAAAAAGGTGAAGGGCAATATAGTCAACAATGTTTTGTGATAAATCGGCATGGTGACTCATGATTACAAGAATTGGTGGGGTGATAACATTGTAAGGTATAAAAATGTCAAATCACCATATTGTACACTTGAAACCAATATAACTAATATAGTGTTGTATACCAACTGTACTTAAAAATAAGCTGAATTCCTTAAATAGCATATTGAAAGAGTCATAGCTGCAGATTCATGATGATTGCAAGCATATTAAACTCCCTGAGAAGTCCTCCTAGACATAAATTATTTAACTGATTACTCCATCATCCTTTCTTAAATTGGTTTGACAACAGAACACTTGTCACATTATCCTATTAAAATAGTATGAAATAAGATTTTTACAAACTATTGGGTTGGCCAAGAGGTTCGTTTGTTTTTTTCCATAACGTGGCTCTAGTAGCGCTTAGTTGTCTTTAACTTCATGCGAAGCAATTTTGTTAGATTGTATTGTGGCAGATGTCATTATCAATGTGCATTAAAAAAAACTTACCAAAATTGGTGAATTTTTGTGCAGCCATTTTAATATTGAAGATGGAAGAAAATATGCAACTTTTTAAATAGATTGTGCTTTCTTAAGAAAGGTAAAAATGCAACTGAAATGAAAGAAAAGATGTGTGCAGTGTGTGGAGAAGGTGCTGTGGCTGATCAAACGTGTCAAAGTGGTTTGCGGAGTTTCGTGCTGGAGATTCCTTGCTGGATGATGCTCCACGGTTGGATAGACCAGTTGAAGTTGATAGTGATCAAATCCAGACATTAACTGAGAACAATCAACATTATACTATGTGGGAGGTAGCCGACATCCTCAAAAATTATCTAAATAAAGTTATTGGTGAAAATGAAAAATGTGTCTTATTTTGCAGGAAAAAAACACACAAGACTCTCGGCCAGCCCAGTAGGCATTTGAAATATTGAAGCTGGTGTCTGATGGGTCCCATAAAAATATAGGGCCAAATATTACCTTGCTGTCAGTTCTCTGAAAAAAATGTTTTTCAGCTTTATTTTACATCTTATTTTGTAGGGTTTGGTCCCCACAAACTAAGTTTTTAATGATTAAAAAACAAGGACATTTCAAGAATATCACCACATCTTCAAACTAGAAATAAAAATTTCAAGAGCATGAGAAAGGACATTCTAAAACACTGTCCTAGTTTCGTGATTATTGTAAGCAAAATGACTAAAAAGAATAACAAAACAAAAGGGATGTCATTATTGATGGGGTATTTAATAGTCTTTCATACACACGAGGAATGTGGCCACTCGGGCCCACAACCTAGGGCTTGACTCTTACTTTAACTCCAGATTTTTATGCGTTTACATAGATACAATTTGAGTGAGCATTTATTAAACAGGTCCTATTCAAGATATCATAGAAAATAAGTCATTAAAAATCATAGCAACAGTTGTTGGGAATATGCAAGTTTGCAAAATAGTGTAAGGCTCAAAGCTTTCCCCTCCAAGATGTGTGTTCACAGGAATACCTCGTTAGAAGGACTAAATCTAGCTTTTCTCTAACAGACTAACATACCACATAGTACTGAGGCATCCAGAGCTGATTTCTTAAATATAACCCAACATGGAAACAGAAGTCATCAAAATAAATATGAAAACCCACAGTGGTTCTCAATGTGTGATGTTACATCAGCATCGCCTAGGAGCTTGTCAGAAACAAATCCTCATCCAGGGTCCACTGATTCAGCAACTCTGGGAATGGGCCCAGCAGCCGGTGTTTTACCAAGTCCCGCAGGCGATTTGGATACACGCTAAGGTTTGAGACTATTGCTCTGCTTCTCACCTGCTGTTAGGTTGGCCTATCTTACCAGACTCGTCCAGGCTTCTCGTTGTGTCAGCTGGGTAACAATGGAACTTCCCCACGTTCAGGGAGCAGAACACAGAGACTTGTTTTCTAAGTACGGCATCTAATGAGCCATCAGAAACGACCCACCCTCTATAGCAGGACAGAGTGCAGAAGTTGTCTATGTATTTTTAGACACAAAAAGAAAATTTGCTAGCAGTTTCAGAAAAACAGAACTAAAAAAGATCCAGTTTCTTCTGTCACCAGCTTTAGATAATTGGTCTATAAATAACAAACAAAAGGGGAAAATAACAGGATAAGAGTTTAACTATGAAGTTGACTAATATTTGTGGCACTTTAAGGAGAAAACCGTGTAGGCATTCCCCAGCTATGCAAACAACCCAAACTCATAAATAGGAAGAAGACATTTTAAAGCAGTGGAGGCTGCCTCCAAGCCAACCAAGGGGGCCTCTCTGCTCTAGGGACAAATGAGATATCATCCCACGCTGTGAGGCTGGTGCCGTGGCTGAGGCAGCCTCTGTAGGTGGCTGTCTGCGTGTAGAGGTGGCATCTGCTACTGGGCCATGGTGGGTGGCCTGAAGGCTCCTTTCACAACCGTCACTATCCAAGGAATTCTTGAAATCTATCTGCCGTCTCACAGACCTTCACATTCACCTTCGTAGCACTGTGAACTGTGCTGAAAACTGGGTTCCCTAGCCAGGCATTTTATAAAATCCTGGGGTGTGTTTCCACATGGGGCAACATTTAATTTTTCGGATTATAATGACACTCTAGATTGAGCATGGTTTTCTACCTCATTGCTACTGACATTTAGGGCTGGATAATTCTTCGCTCTGGAAGGCTATCCTGTACACAGTGGGGTGCTTAGCAGCATCTCTGGCCTATATCCACTGGATGCCAGTAGCAACCCCGGTCGTGACATCAAAAATGTCAAAAGTTGTCAAATGTCCTCTGAGGGGGAGGGGTGCAAAATCCCTTCCCCATCCCTTTGGGATGGGGGGATATACTCTACAGATATATTGTCTTTTGTTAAAGAGGGTAGAGAAAAAAGTCCTCCTGTTCTATATCTTCATTAAGACCACTGTGCCTCAGATCATTCTTTTTCCTTATTTTGTTTATCCCCTCTCCTTATGCACCCCCACACCTCCGCCCCCACACAGTGTCTTTACTTCCTTCCACACCCGGACTGGTCCTCTAAGGCATCATTTCACTTACTCCTTGTCAGTGTTCTTCAATCCCTGGCCCCCATTATTATCCTTCGGCCTCACTCAACTCCAGAAAAGCCCACTCTCATGCTAGGACTAGCAAATATCACTTGGGAAAAGTCCTAGATTTGCATGAATTCACGGTCTCACACCAATGAGCCTCAGTGAGGTAGCACGAGGTTCTCATCTCTCCTCACCCATTTCAATCTTTTCCACCCCCATCTTCAGTGGGGGGCTCTTAACACTTTGAAAATGTGGTCAATATTAACAACAATGGGTTGTTTTGTCTTGGTTTGATTTTGTCTTATTAATACTGCACTTTGAAGATTAGAAAATTTATGTGGGGCAGGGGAGGGGTGGGCTATGTAACTGTAAAGGGTGGCCAACCGAGTGGATCCACCCTCACCTGCCAGCGCAAGCCAGGGACAGTCCTTTCCCAGGCCTGATGAGAGGAGTGCACTCAGGATGGATCTACCAAGAGTGGGGCAGAAAGAAACGGGGTGCAGGGTGCCAGGGAGAGGATGAGCTTCTGAATGAGCTTACCTAAGCTCATTGTATGAATATAAAAGTGGCCCGATAGGCCAAATAAAGAAAAGTTTTGCTCTATCCCTTGACCCTCAAATATGTCTTTGGAAAGCTAGGTAAGAGGCTGTAAGACAGTACCGTTCCCAGAATGGACCATATTCACACGCCCTCCAGGCATCAAAGGACCTGAATGAGGCGACATGTTTCCAAAGCCAGTTTTCTTGCCCAATTACATTAACAGCTATTTCAGATTCCCCCCCCACTTTCTTTAAACTTTCTATGTCACTGCCTTTTCCATATTTGCCTTTCTGAGACAAAGGTTGAAGACATCAGTATCAACTGTATGGTACTTGCCACCAGTCCCCAGTGGCCTCCTCTGCAGAGGACCCCAGAAGCTCTTACCACTGAGGACCTCAATGCTCCTGCCATAACTACTGAGGACCCCCAAAGAGGGAGACACTGCTCTATGCCCCTTTCAAGAAGGATCTGCTGATACACTGCCCTGGGATCAGGGCCAGAACCCCTACCCCCAGCCCTGCACATACCCGGTACCCAGAGCATGGCCACTCTGCTCTGCCTGGGCTCCAGACCCCACCTCCACGGCTTCTCCGCAAGCACCTTGCACAACCTGACCAGCGCTGTGGGGGGAGGGGTGCCTTTGCGGCCCCAGACCCAGGAGCCTGGTCTCGCCCTGCAGGCCATCAACAGATTTTTTAGCAGAAGCTTTGCAGGCTAGAAGGGAATGGGATGATATACCGAAAATGCTGACAGAAAAACTGACAGTAATAGTGTGCTGAGCAAAGCTGACCTTCAGAATTGAAGGAAAGTTTCCCATTCAAACAAAAGCTGAAAGACTTCATCACCACCATACCAGCCTTGCAAGATAGGCTTAAGGGAGTTTGAGGGAGTTAATGCTGAAATGAAAGGATGCTGATTAATAACAGGAAAACATATGAAAGTATAAAACTACTGGTAAAAGTAAATATATAATTAAATTTAGAATACTCTAATGTAATGATAATGGACGAATCCACTTATACACTATAAAAATGTTTAAAAGTATTAAAAATAACTATAACCACAATAATTTGTTAGCGAGTATGCAAGGCAGTAAAGACGTAAACTGTGAAATCAGAAAACAAAATGGGGGGAGTGTACAAACCTAGAGCTTTTGCCTGTGTTTGAAGTTACATTGGTTTCAACTTAAAATACTTATAAATGTTTTATGTAAGCCTCACAATAACCACAAAGCGAAAATATATAGTAGATGCCTGGGCGAGAACGAGAAAGGAGTCAAAGCACACCATTGCAGAAAGTCAAATCACAAAGGAAGAGAACGAGAGAGAAAAAGAAGCCACAGCAGTACGAACAACCAGAAACAAATCAACAAAATACCAATAGTAAGTCCATAGCTATCAGTAATTAGTTTAAATGATGGATCAAACCCTCCAATTGAAAAACAATGGCTGGATGAAAGTGAATGGGTGAAATAACACGGCTGAACTATAAGCTACCTACAAAAGACTCATTTTATGTCTAAGGACGTGCACAGACTGAAAGTAAAAGGATGAAAAAAGATATTCCAGGCAAATGAAAACCGAAAGAAAGCAGGGGTAACTAAACTCGTTTCAGACAAAATAGACTTTAAGCCAAAGTCTGTAACAAGAGACAAAGGTCAGTGTATAATAAGAAAGGGGCCACTTCATCAAGAGGACACATTAGCAAATATTTCTGCATGCAATATAGGGGTCCCTAGATATGTAAATATTAACAGTAAGGGAGGAAATGGACAACAATACAACAATAGGGAACTTCAATACACCTCTTCCGACAATGGCCAGCTCATCTAGACAGAAAATCAGTAAGGAAGCATTGGCCTTACAATACACACAGATCAGATGAGCCTAACAGATGTTGCCAGAACTTTTCACCAGACAAGAGCAGAATAAACTTTGCTCTCAAGTGCACGTAGAACACCGTGCAAGGTAGATTGTATGTTAGGCCGCAAAACAAGTCTTGGTAAATTACGAATACTGAAATATCAAGCATATTTTCGGGCCACCATGGTATGAAACTAGAAATCAATTACAGAAGAAAACCGAACAATTCACAAACTTGTGGAGATTAAGCAACATGCTTGTGAATAACCAATGGCTCAGGAAAGAAATCAAAAGAGAATTGAAAAAACACTCGGAAACACATGAAAATGGAAACACACCAAAATTTATGGGATGCAGCGAAGCAGTTTTACGGAATCTTATAAAGGTAAATACCTACATAAGAAAAGAGAAAGATCTAAACAACAAAAAGTTTCACACCCAAGGAACTAGAAAAAATTTTCTTGCTGGAGAGAAATGTATATTTTGCTCCTGTTCGGTGGAATTTTCTGTAAATATCTGTTAGATTCATCTCATCTAACATAGCTTAAGTCCACAGTTAGCAGAAGGAAATAAAGATAAGATTGGAAGTAAGACTAAGAAGACAATAGGGGGAAAAAGCTGGTTTTTGAAAAGAAACAAAGTAGATAAACTTTTAGCTGGATTTCCAAGAAAATAGAGAACTGAAAATCAGAGATAAAAGAGGAGACACGACTGATACTGTAGGAATACAAAGGATCATAAGAGACTACTATGAACAATGACATGCCAACAAGTTGGACAACATAGAAGAAATGAATAAATTCCTAGAAACATAAACCCACCAAGACTGAACTGTAAAGAAATAGAAAATCTGAATAGACCATAACTAGTAAGGAGAGTGAAACAGTAATCAAAAATCTCCCCAAAAAGAAAAGTTAAGGAACAGATGGCTTCACTGGTAAGTTCTACCAAACATTTAAAAAAGAACTAATATCTATTCTTCTGAAACTTCTCCAAAAAACTGAAGAGGAGGACACTTCCAAACTCATTTAAGAGGCCAGCATTACCCTGATACTGAAGCCAGATGAGAACACAAAACAACTAGAAGCCAATTATCTCTGATAAACATAGATGGAAAAATACAACAAAATATCAACAAATTGAATTCAACAGCACATTGAAAGGACCATGCAAAATGATTAAGTTAGACTTATTCCTAGGATACAAGATTTTCAACGTATACACTTTACTTGCCAATCATATATCAATAAAAGTAGAAAAAAGAATTTTAAAATACTAAAAAATAATGAATGGCTAAAGAAGATGCGGTACATCTATGCAATGGAATATTATGGAACGTTATGGAATGGAATATTGTCCATAAAAAGAGTGAAATCTTGCTATTTGTGACAACATGGATGGACCTAGAGGATATTATGCTAAGTGAAATAAATCAGACAGAGAAGACAAATACCACAGGATTTCACATGGAATCTAAAAAACCAAAATACACAAAACAGAAACAAATTCACAGATACAGAGAACAAACTGATGGTTGCCAGTTTAGCGGGGGGGGGGGGGGGGGGGTGTGGGCAGCGGCTTGGGAGATGGGTGAAAACGCTGAAGGGATTAAGAAGTAGAAGTTTGCAGTTATGAAAATAGTCACAGGGAGTACAGCGTGAGGAAAATAGTTAATAATGTTGTAATAACTATGTACGGGGCCAGGTGGGTACTAGGCTTTTCAGGGTCGTCGCTTCATAAGTTACAAAAATGTCTAATCACTATGTTGTGCATTGAAACTAATATTATACATCAATGGCAACTGATAAATAAAAAATTATTAAAAAACAAATGGAATCACTAAGAAAATGATACATGTATAATTTAAACACTTTGTTTTTAACCTGAATACTAGTGTGCTCCCATTGTTAATCTGAATTAGAACCAAGGCATTTTTAAAAATTTATTTATTTTTATTCAGTTACAATTGTCTGCATTTTCTTCTCATCCCTCCACCCCATCCCAGCCAGTCCTACCTCCCTCCCCCACCTCTACCCTCCCCCTTGATTTTGTCCTTGTGTCCTTTATAGTAGCTCCTATAGACCCCTCTCCCCACTATCCCCTCCCCACTCCCCTCTGGCTAGAGCCAAGGCATTTTTAAGGGAATCCATTAATTGGAGTTCTGCAGAAATCTGTCAGTAATTTTATCATTCATGGGACCCAATTTAAACTTCTTTTTATAAGCAATATGAATGTGTAATCCTACTAGATTTTTAGTTTTATGTTCTTTATTCAAACCTTTACAGTTATATTGCCCATAACTACTCTGACAAAAAGAAATGTAGCAACCTACATTTAAGATTTTTCCAAAGACTGGCATTTGTAAAAACAACCATTTTGTTTTAAACTCTTATTCCATCACTTTACATTATTCAGTACAATAGGTATTGGACAACAGGCATGAACAGGTCACAAAGGGAAAAGAGAGCCTATGCACAGAGCTGCTGCCGCAATCCCAGTACCTTCCACCCAGCCTGCAGGCTCACCAGCATGCGCAGCCATTCTGCCAGAACAGAAGGGGGCCCCCTCTGCTTGCCCAAGATCCTGGGCTTTGCAGCCAATCTCCCAACTGCTCATATACCTCAGTCTATCCTCTTCTGTTGTATCAACATTTCCCATCTTCCTATCTCTTTCTGGGTCATTTAAACCTATGTTATTAACTCTTTTTTAATTTAAGATTTTATTTATTTATTTTTAGAGACAGGGAAGGGAAGGAGAAAGAGGGAGAGAACTATCAATGTGTGGTTGCCTCTGGCACACCCCCCACTGGGGACCTGGCCCACAACCCAGGCATGTGCCCTGACTGGGAGTTGAACCGGCGGCTCTTTGGTTTGCAGCTTACACTCAATCCACTGAGCTACACCAGCCAGGGCATATGCTATTAAGTCTTATCAAGAAAACAATCATCCATAGGTCCGTGTCTTCTTCCAACTACCATCCTCCCCTTTGCCCGTGGGCATTTGGGGGTTTTTCT
Source organism: Desmodus rotundus (assembly GCF_022682495.2). Taxonomy (NCBI): domain Eukaryota; kingdom Metazoa; phylum Chordata; class Mammalia; order Chiroptera; family Phyllostomidae; genus Desmodus; species Desmodus rotundus. The sequence continues at coordinate 166,605,867 of NC_071389.1, read as the reverse complement.
TTGTAACTTGCCCACACTTCCTGCTTTCACTTCCTCACCTCCAACGTACTGCATGTCTCACACCCTCCCCTAAAACTCTCATCCAAGTCCTCAATGACCTGTTGTCTCCAGCATTTCTCTCCTCGGGATAGCCGTCACTGCACACCACTTCCTCCTTTGTAGAATCTGCCTTCCTCAGCTTCTGTGACCCCTGACTCCCGGCTTCTCCCTCCACTCCGGCTATTCCAACATTAGAATTCTTTCAGGCTTAGTCCTAGGCCTCGTTCTTTCTTCTTTTTTTTTGTTTATATTTATTGATTATGCTATTACAGTTGTCCCATTTCCCCCCCCACTCCACTCCATCCTGCCCACCCCCCTCCCTCCCACATTCCCCCCCCATAGTTCATGTCTATGGGTCATACTTATAAGTTCTTTGGCTTCTACATTTCCTACACTGTTTTTACCCTCCCCCTGTCTATTTTCCACCTATCATCTATGCTACTTATTCTCTGTACCTTTACCCCCCCTCTCCCCCTCCCACTCCCTTATTGACAACCCTCATGTTCTAGTTGTTTGCCTAGTTTGCTCTCGTTTTTGTTTTATGTGTGGCCGGGCCTCGTTCTTTCTATGCTGCCATTTTGTGGGATCTCAGCCCTCCTAGAGCTTCCCTACCACCCCACTGCTTATGATTCCTATTTCTAGGTTTCCATCCCACTCTTTCTGCTTAGCTCCAGAACTACAAACCCAACAGCTTAGTGGTTACATCACCTGTATGTTCCAGTGAGACCTTGATGTCAGCTTGTCCGAAATGTAACTCATCACTTTGCCTTTCCTCCCCAATTGGCTCTGCCTTCAGTCTCCCTTATTTCCCTGTATGGTACCAGGATTCACCCAGTTTACGAGCCAGAAACCTGTCCTAAGGCATCACTGACTCACACTCCCCTCATCCCATCCATCCGTCCAGTCACATCATTCAGTCAGTAAACAGTCACCTGTCCACATCAATCCTTATAAGTTCCAGGTGCCAGTTCAGCAAATAAACATGCAGAATACCCAGTTAAGGGTTCATTTTAGACAATTAATGAGTAATTTTTTATTATAAGTATAACCCATGCACTATTTGGGACATATTTGTATAAAAATTATTTACCATTTATCTGAAATTCAAACTTAGGTGGTCATCCTATATTTCATCTGGCAAATTTATTATAGGTTTTCAATTTTAATTACTCATACCACTGCCTTAGTTTTGGGTAGTAAAAAATTAAGCAGAAGCCACAATTGCAATGCTGATAACTTGCAACACAAGCTACGTTCAGTTTTCCACAGCTGAAGCTCATTCAGACTTCTGTGTTCCAGGAGAAGACCATGTGTCTGGACAGGAACACACATGTGCCAAAAAGACTGCTTACTGTTCCAGAAGTATCTTAGCACAGGCTGCCACAACAAACTGCATAGCTTGGTGGCTTTAAAAAATGTGTTTTTCGTACCATTTTGGAGGCTGCAAAGTCCAAGACAGAGTAGAGGTACCAGCATGGCCTGCTTCTGGCTTGTGGACCAAAGATGGGGAGGGAGAAAGAGAGCTTGCGAGCTCTGTGGGTCTCTCCTTATGCGGGCACCTAGTCCGTCCCACCCTCATGCTCTTATATGAATCTAATTACCTCCCAAAGATTCATCTTCAATCACCATCACGTTGGTGGTTAAGGCTTCCACATGTGAGTTTTGGGGGAACATAATTCGGTCCACCACACAAAAGTTTACCTAGTTTAAAACTTGGACCAGTCCCTGCCCTAAGGGAACTTGCTAACTCACACCCAGAGACCACCCCATGACTAACCAGACTCCTAAGGTCCCTGCATTGAGACACTCCTGGGACTTCATCATGGCAGTGTGCTCCTTTGCTCAATAAGGGTGATGTGGGGCTGCAATAATACCATCATCTCTCTGCTTCCTAATTGGTAATGTAGCCTCTCTTCTCTCCCTACTTTTCCCCTTCGATGTTTGGTTTGCAAGTATTAGCTGCACGGGAGTCACAAGCTTGATAAACCGAGAATGCTGGGTCCACCCTCAGAGCTACTGATTCAATGGATCTGGGGCGGGGCCTGAAAATTGCATTTCTCACAAGGTCCCAGGTGGTGCTGGTGCTGCGGTTCCAAAGATCAAGCTTTAAAACCTCTGCTTGACAGACTCTCTTCTGTTGTCTGGGGTGGCTGGGCATTGGTGTTCTTTAAAGCTCCCGGCTGATTGTAACATGCAGCAGTGCTGAGAACTGTTCTAATGCACTTCCACACTGTAGCCAGTTTGCTCTTTTGAAAAGCACAAACCTCAGAAAGGAGCTTATCAGCTGAAAACATTTAATGGCATCTCACTGCCCTCAGGGTTATACACTACATTGCCCCTTACCAAGTCTTAAAGGGCCTGCGTAACCCTTAAGTCACTGTCTTACTGATAATTCACCCTGAGCTCACTTTAACGACCTCCACCCCCATCCTCCAACCACATGATTCTCATTCCCTTCATCCACCCCCACCCTCCAACCACAGGATTCTCATGCCCTCCATCTTCCACTCCCACCCTTCCTCTAACAGTTGAGCTAATGAGGAGGGAAGGGTGAAATGATCAACATCAGAATCGAAGCCTTCAAAGGACCAGGGGGATTTGAAAGAAGAGAAAGAAAAGGCAGAGTGGTGAGTGGACTTTCTGTCTACTGCAGAATGTTAGTTGTAAGGCCCCCGGAGGGCTTAGCCACCCTATAGGTCAAAACTGTGTCACTTAACTTGCAGTCACATTCTCCTGAAGTGTTGTGCTAAACGCTCCCCTGACGACTCTGCTGTTACAGGTCATGCCACCCCTGCGTCCATGATCGGGAGCAGAGGGTAATGCTGGCGTCGCTGGATAAACCACAGATGTCTTAAAGATGGTTCTTTGAACCATTTCATCCAAACCAAATACTTCGCTCTGGTCTTTGCATAAACAACATTTGGATAAGCAAACATTTTATGCTTTAGTTACCTTTATCTGTGTAAGGAAGAAAGTAATCCACCACCTGCTGCATACTTGTAAGAAATAACGAATACAAGCAGTTTGACAAGATTTCTCAATTACAAAGAACTTCTCTGCAACAAGTAAGCTATTGAAATTAATTGTGAATAATACAGGTGTAGTGGCTACTTGTATGTGTCATCTTGACTGGCCATGAGGTGCCCAGATTAAATGCTTCTGGGTGTGCCCATGAAGGTGGTTCTGGATGAGATTAGTATTTGAATTGGTGGACTCCATAAAGTGCATTGTCTTCCTCAATGCAAGTGGAGTGAGGGCCGGGATAAAACAAAAGGTAGGGGAGGAAGGAGGACTTTGTCTCTTTTTTCTGCCTCACTGTTTGAGCTGTATGTATCTTCTCTTATCCTTGAACTTGGATTTATATCACTGGCTCCCCTGGTTCTCAGATCTTTGGACTTGGACTGAATTATACCACTGGCTTTCCTGGGTGTCCAGCCTGCAGACTTGGGTCTCCTTATTCCAATATCTATTATGAGGAATTCACTCATGCGATTATGGAGGATGAGAAGACCCAAAATATAAGAGGATACATATCTATCCCCTTCCTTCTGCTTCTCTGAAGAACCTGACAGAACAGGAATCTGCTTATTGAGGGTTTGGATTAAAAGACAGACAGAGGAAATCATAAGGCTTCTTCTCTCTGCTTGGCTTTCCTGGGAACTTTTTCAGCATAGAGGAGATTTGGTTTAAAATCTATTGTGCCTTTGATGGAGTTAAATATAACACCAGAGGATTTACACAGAATTAGTTCTCATCTGGTTCTCTGAGGTGGGGGAGGGGGGTGGGGTTAAAGCCCCTGATATTAATCCATTGAGTAATCCACTGGTAACACCAATGTGGCTCACTTTGCTCCTTGCACGTTGTAATCCCATTTCTCTGGCTAGATATTTCCATGTGTCCTGCAATAGAACCACAGGCTCTAAAAAAGTCAGCCTTCTCCTCTTGGAGACCCAGAAGGGAATGATCCCATTTGTCTTCAATGCCTGGCTGTCTGGGCCTTGGATTTCTAGGTAAGCCACTCCTACAGGACTTTTCAGACCAGGGCAGTTGGCTCCCTGCTTCGCTGCCCCCCTTTCCTCTCTCGCGTCAGTCTTTCCCTTGATGCAGTTTTAGCTCCTGGCCCCTACCCCAGCCAGAACAGCCTCTTAAGGCAGTCTTATCAAAGGCAGTGAGGAAGGATTCCATGGCCCCGGCAAGGGGACACAGCGTTCATCCAGGGCTCACCCCTGTTCCTCCCAGGAGAGAGGCCTGTGGAGGTCATTTCCCCTGGCAGCCTCAGCCTGTCCTGGTCACCTAATCATATTCTTCTGAAGGCTGTTGGTTTTCTCTCTACTCCTGACTCGGGCCTTCTTGTCCCATCCTTGAGTATGAGACAAGTATTCAATACCTTTTGTCTTCAGCATGGGCCCGCCCACTCCACCTTCCACCCCCACCCCCACCTCTGCAGACAGGGCTGGGTTATCTGTCAAGCACCACTTGACCTGAGCTCTTTTCTTCTGATGCCTGGGGCTCATGGAACCACTTGTGAACTCATCATAGTGGGTGTTATCAGCTAGCTGAGGCTTCCTCTTGCCCAGATAAGTGTGTTAGAGTCTAACAAGACTAGGACTGCTGGGACAGTTCCTGCAATATAAATTACATGATGGATGTGTGTGTCCATTCACATGAATCTGTACCGCTCGGGGGTTCTTGGGAAGCCGCACTTCAGGACTGTAACCCAGTGTCCTCACAGACAGGGCAGCATTTCAAATCTTCATCTAAATTTGGAACAGAGAATTTCCTAGTTACCAAGGGGATGTGAGACACAGTGTTCATCGGTGAAGGATTGTTCCTGTAGTTATTTAGAATTGGCAACTTAGTCTGTCATATAAAACAAGATTATAGGGAAATATGAAGGTGAAATGTACTAAGTCTTTCTAGGTGGATGTTTCTAGACCTTTTTGTATCACAGGCTTCAAAGAATGAGTACAAATGCACGTCCGTGAACAAGGTTACCCTCACAGGGAAAGAACTGCTTCCCTAAATGATTTCTTGGGAGAAGTGAAAGAGAATTTTAGAATATTTATGAAACATTGACATATTCTAAAGGATCCCAGTGGGTTTTTTAATTAATTTTTTTCCTTTTATTGATTCCAGAGAGACGGAAAGGGAGGGAGAAAGAAAGGGAGACAAACAGTGATAGGCTGCCTCTTGGCACACGCCCCAACTGGGGGCAGAACCTGCATCCCAGGCATGTGCTCTGACTGGGAATCGAACCCGCAACTTTTTAGTTTGCAGGACCAACCAACTGAGCCACACCAGTCAGGGCAAGAATTCTAGGTTTTGATAAACTTTACAAATTGCCAAGCTGAGGCTCTTATTCATCTTTTCTCATGAATAATAGAAAGATACAAATACTGTTTTTATTTTATCACTAACAATATTTATTTACCATTTGCCATTTTTTCCTCCTTCCAAAACTCAGCTTCCAGTTGATTCCCATTATTTGTAGTAGTTACGTCTGTAAAATTGCCGTGAATGTTGAATTAGCAAATATTGACCTGCTGTTCCTGGGGGAAATACAGGGTTAGGGGCCTGCAAACCTCTGGTCACATTTTCATTAACTGATCAATACGTAATCTTGTTATATGTGTGTCTCTATTTAAAGAGACCATATTTATTATAGATTATTGATTCATTAATGTTGAAGTACCTGCCAACAGCACCGTAACTCATGCCTGAATGAAGCTTATCTAAGACACGTCATTTTTCTGTAAGGCACATCGCTGCTTTCTTGTGCAAATGAACACTAAACAGCTTGTTAGCACTATGTTTGGGGTGCATTATAACTAGTGAAATCATCAACAAAAAACCCCCACAAAAATGCAAAAACATGGCACTGTATAGTCCCCGAAAGGACACTTGTTTACGATATAAGAGCAGGAAGGCAAAAACAGAGCATCACCTTGTCCAACCGCAGCTGGGAGCATGTGGTCAGCGGACTCAAGTTTTTCATTGCTCTGAGCAAATGATAGCAAAGGTGCCAAGGTTTCGATGTGGCAAATCCCTGGTTTACAAATAAATTTTAGTGAGTAGTTCAGTTTGCCAATATGGAATCTGTGAATAATGAGGATGACTATATGTAGTCTTGGTTCCCCATCTCCCCCTGTCTCAAATACCCTCATTCTTGGCCTTCTCTTCTAGAAGACTCCTGGGTCTGCTTTCCTGAGGCGAAGTCCTTACAGGATCCTTTCCCTCCCCACTGTAAAGTCACTTACCATCTACCACTCTCTGCAGGGAACAGACGTGAGCTGGCAGGAACTGGATGCTTAAATTCACTCACGTTTAGGAGATCATTGCTGATACAGTCAATACCTGTTCCAGAGACATTTATAATTTTGTAAAATCTGCTCCTCCGTGACATAGGAAAAAACTTAATAGAAAAATTGTGATTCTATTGAGTAGTGGGGTGGACACTAGGGGAAATGAAAATAAAGAAAGCACATTTCTGATGTCATATAAGGGAACACCTACTCTGGGAACTGAAACTTTCTTCCTAGGTCCACGGTTGTAAAATATGTCCTCTGAAGTCTATGGTTCTGGAGTTCAGCTTGTTGCCATCAGTCTCAGAGCAGGAGAGCCCACCGTCCACTCTTCGTGGGGTTTCCATGAGTATTTCAAGCTTCCATCTCAATGTCCACGGAAAGACGTACCTGTCTATTGGCCCCAAGTTTTCATCCAGGTGGGATTCTGGGGCTGAACATCCGTCATATCACAGGAGATCCCTGGTCTTGGAAGTACTTCCTCCAGGAGCTGCCTGGAAGGGAAAGCAAGTTCCAGACTTTCAAGTGTGGTCAAGATTCTTTAGTGTGGTTTGAGACTGCCGTCTATTGTGTAGAGGTTTATCATTATGAAAAGATGATTCTGAGCAGAGCCTGCTGAGATAAAAGCTGCTGCCCCATCCCGTGCAGAGGCATCTGAGTGTTATTTTAGTGGCTGTGTATACAGTTCTGTAAATCTATACCTTGGATTAGAGCCCAGCTAAGGAATGGGACATTCCCTTGTATGTATTCTCTGAAAAACAGTCACATATGCTCAGACATGAAAGAACAGCAAGGCTGCCCACGGCAGCTCCCCGCATCGCAGAATTTCAAGAATGCCTGTGGCCTCACCAAAATGAACTGTCTGAACAAAAGGAGGTAGACAAAGTGAGAGGAGACTGGATGTTGGCTGATTTCCTGGCCTCTCCTCCCTTCCACCCCCACCTCCCTCCCTACAGATGTTTTTGCTGAGCTTCTGTCAGCCTTCTTGGCTTACTCTTTGGCTCATTCCCCAGGGAGCTGTATTCAAGCGAGTATGGCAAATGTTGCATAAATCAAGAGAAAAGATTGCTTTTTCCTAGCTAAGTAATTTTAGTTTTCACTTATTTTTAAACAACACTGTTTTTTTTCTAACTATGAAAGTTGTCAGGCTCATTGCAAAAAGAGTTGGAAAATGCAGATAAGCAACAAAGCAAATAACAAAAAATAAATGTGATCTCATCAGCCAGATATAATTATTGTTGACATTTTTATTGTTTTTTTTAGCCTTTCTCTATGAATCAGTATGAATAGATTGAGATTTAATGGAATTATACTAGGTATACTGTTTTGTATACTGACTTCCCCCCCATTTGACAATATATTCTAAACATCTTGCCATAACATTACATATCCTCAGAATATCATTTTTTTAAGAAACAGATTATTTTTTAGACCAGTTTTTAGGTGTAGAGCAAAACTGAGCAGAAAACACAGAGGTTTACCATATACACTCTGGCTCCCTTCATGCAGAGCCTCTGCTGTTAGCAACTTCCTCTCCCACCCCCCCACCACCGTTTTTAATAGCTGCATGTTCTTCAGTGCCATAATTCCTTTTTTTCTATTTTATAACTTTTTCCAACAATCGGCAGTTAGTTCTCATTTACATTAGTTGTTTGTAGACTTTTTAAAGGGTGACAGGTATGTAGGCGACCAGTGTATAGGGCTTGTTTGGTGAATCTTCACCTCATTACAGTTTTTGGACAAAGCAGACCCGGGTACGGTGTGGGACATTTCTTATTCCTTTGGCTCAGACATCTTTGTTGAGCCTGGGCACATCTGGAGTCCCCATCTCCTTCATGGCAAGTTTCCAGAGCTCTCTGAGTGCCCGAGGGGCGCACTTCTTGAAACCCGCTCCATGGATAGGCTCGTGAATGTCGATGATGTATCCCTGGTCACTCCCTCATTGATGGCAGAGTTGCCCTTCTTCTCGCCACCCTTCCTTGTGGGAGCCATTATGCTGGGCCCAAGTTGGAAAGACAGAAGCCAGTATCATAATTCTTTTAACCAGTTCCTACTGTTGAACTTTCATGTTTTTTCCAGGGATTATATTCAAAATACATAGACAGCACTTAATAGCCAGAAGGCATGGACCGACCAACCAGAATGGCCAGCTAAGTCAGACCAGCACTGGGCTCTGGATGCCCCAGACTGTAAGATGCGGAGCTCAGTCTAGTGTTTGAATGGCAGGGAACTGTAGGGGGGGGGGTCAGGGAGACAGGCAGTGTTGAGGTACTTGGGGAAGGGCTTCATGCAACAAATATTTATCAATATCATAAAACGTTTTTAATATTTTAACAACCCATATGGCCATATTGAGGCAAATTTTATGAATATTGAGATATGTATCAATGTGACAAATAGAACAGCTATAAACCTCTTTATAGACAGCTTTGCACAGATCTCTGATTATTCCTACATGCACCTTTGCTGAATCAACAGATATGATACACTCATAGGGATTTTACGTATTTATTTATTTTTCCTCACACAAGAATATTTTTCATTGCTTGTAGAAAGACAGAGGAGAAAGATGGAGGGAGAGAGAAACATCTACACGAGAGAGAAACGTTTCTACAAGAGAGAAGCATTGATTGGTTGCCTCCTGTTTTCACCCAATGGGAGAACATATGCTACCAGACTGGGAATTGAACATGCAACCTTTTGGTTACAGGATGACGCTCTAACCAAGCCACACTGGTCAGGGCCATTCATAGGGCTTTTTGTATGCAGTTCCAAATTGTTTTTCAAAAGTTACCACAATTGATATTTTTACCAATCTTACCTTTATTCTTAAGCAACTTTACCATTAAAATCTGTGGGCTGCGAAGTATGTTTCTTTGCATCTCAGTTCCTCTTAACCCAACATGTCTACTTATAGGTATTTATCTGAGAAAAACACTTGTATTTACAAAAATACTCTTATGAAAAGAGGCACATAAATGAACATTCATTGTAGTATTGTTTATAATAACAATGCCCAAAACTGAAAACAAATGAAATATTGAGAAATAGGGGGAAATATGAAAATCTTATTACAAAATAATATGCAATGATTAGAAAGGTGAAGTTTAAGACTGACATGGAAACTTCTAAGATATATTGAGGAAAGAAAAACAAGTTGTAAGATAGTATTACAGTATGCTCACAGTAATGTTACATTAAAAAGTATTTGAATGTGTAAGGTAATATATATAAATACATATGTATCTGAGGAGAACATATATCAAAATATTGATATCCCTGGGGACAGAAGTGGGGTTATAAGGCAAGTAAAAGGTTTTCTTATTTTTTCAGTGTGTATATTTATATTGATAAACTGTTCTTATAGTGATTTTTCATGGTTTAAAGTTAGTTGTTTTCTTCTTGCCTTTTGTGTTCTGTGTCCTCAGAAGAAGAATTCTTTTCCCAACCCAAACTTTTAAATGAAATTCCAATATATATATACACAACCTAAAATTAGCGCTGACCTAATTACAAACCAGCTTCAAGAACCTGGGGTCTGTGCAGACCCACAAGCCCCACACTTGACTTAATGCTCTGCTGTCTGTGCCTTCGAATTTTTAATAATTTTTGAGTAAGGGGTCCCATGTTTTCACTCTGCACTGGGCCTCACAAATTATGTAGCCAGTCGTGACAGCAGATTAGACACTCTGAGTTCTAAGAGTCTTTTGTGAACTTTCAAAGTATCAGAAGCACTCACTAGCCAACCAGGGGGCCTGGGAAATCGGCTTCCTGGGAAGCATTCTGCGAAGCTCTCAGCCCACAGGTCCCCAAAGTCATACTGTTAAATGACCGAGGATTTCAGACAATTGATGGACTCCTGTCTTTGCCATCAAAAGCATGCCAGTGCCAGGCACCTCTGTGGCACTTTCGTTGCACAGCATTATCTTCCCAAATGTCTTCCTGATTTCTGTGGAAAGTCCCCAAGAGTACACATTAAGTGAAAAATCTGCATATGATGTAATAAACACAACTTTTTAACCAGAACTTTTGGTTAGAAGTGAAATGTAAAATTTTGCTATCCCACCCTAGAGGAAGTAGGATGGCTGATGTTTCAGGTGGAAGAAGAATATGAGAAAATCTGTATTCAACCTCTTAAAAAAAATTTTTTCCCTATGGCTTACTTACTTAGGCTTCCAAAATGATTCTGGTTTTCTCATTCTATGTCAATTGAATTGTTAAATGTTGAAATCAGGTTTTGTGTGCAGAGAAGAGTAATTGCCTCTCTGTCACGCACACGAAAGTGAAGTGAATCTCACGGGCTTGTCTTGGAAAACCCACACCAGCAGCCCAGAAACCACCGCTTCCTTTCCTGACAGGTTGCTTGGAAACCTTGTATTCCTTTCTAAATCCTTGCCTGAGACTGCGTTCTTGCAGCAAGACAGGAATCCTCACTAACTCCCCATTGCAGGCAGGCTCGTCTGCTTCCCCCAGTGTCTTCCTTTCTTCCTTCCTTTCTGAAACCTGTGCCGTACAGAAAACTCATGAAAATTTCCACCACTCAGAAATAACCCTTTCAACTTTTGAGTGAATAGCCTGCAAAATTATCTATGTAAAGAAAAATATAGATATGGCTATAAATAACTATTCACATAAATGTATCTTTCACAATTGCCTTCTCTTCTGTTTAATGGTAAAACATCAGTTAGATGACAATTGACTAAAATACAATGAAATCAATCTGAAAAACTCTCTCCTCATCAAATTCAAGTTCGAACTCCTTACTTTGGTATTTGAGACAGTTTGCGTTCCCTGGAAAAGTTTCTTTCCGATTCTTCATTTATTCAAACAATATTTGATTACAGTCACACTATGTGACATTCTTTCAAAGTATTAGAAAAGCTACCCCCTCCCCCCGTAGGCATCCTCCCAACAATCCCTTTGCTCTGCAATCCCGTTGCAGAGCTCACTGTAAATGCCACTCAGCATTTGCTGTTCAATGTACACCGACTGCTGCATTATCTCTCTCCTGAACCAAAGGTAGAACTGTCTTAGACATCCTTTCATCCTCGGCCTTATTTAGCGCAATGCCCTAGATTCAACAAGCAGCTGATGAATATTTGATAATAAAGATGGGGATGCTGTTACCACCACATAAGGAGGCTTCACATCGATGTCTCATTCCTAAATATCGGTGAAGCTGTAGGCACTCCTGTCCCTGTTCTTTCTCACTGTATGTGCTTTCTGTCAATTTCTATAGCTCCAAACCTGGCATGATTCCTGTTTAGGGTCTAATGGGAGAGTGTCGGCTTCCAAGATGTTTCCTTAATACAGTAGCACACACATGGTTTTCCTCCCTCTCCCTCTCATTCCCTTCCTCTCTTTCTTTTCCTTTCTTTCAACTCATTATCCTTAAAAACAGTGACCTAATCATTTCTTAAAAGGGCTGAACACTGGAAGCTTCCCAGATGTGGAAGGAAGAATGTTTTCCTTTTCCTGGTGGCCAAGGCCTTTGGCACCCGAGGTTTTATGGATTCCGTTCCTCTCGGCAGTCACTTCTATTTTCAGTGCCTAAGTGTTCCTGGGACTGTACCAGGTGTTTTGTACACAGTCATTCCAATTCCTACTCACAATAAGCCTGCAAGGTGGATGTTCCCCTGTTTTGTTGGTGAGTAAAGGGCAGCTCAGAGGCACTTGCAGATATCTCTCCTTTCAGGCAAAGTTTAAAAAGAGGCACAAAGCAGGTTAGCTGGTATAACTACTAGCTTCACAACAATACTAGAGACTAAATTAAACTATTACAAACCCCTCCAAGGAAAGGCGCTCATTAAAGCTTCCAATTCCTTTGAGAATCTACGTGGATATGTATTTACTCCTTCCTAGCTTTAATTTCTGAAATCGCTGCGCCCTTAGTGAGGACTTTGCAAACATATTCAGGGCTTAGGGTTTTTGTAAGGATCTGATATCTTTCTTGATACCAGAAGCCACATCTCAGGACTCATTGGGCAGGGGACAGGCAGGTAGGACAAGCAGGGACCACAACCAGAACCTCCCTCTGGGGTGGGGTGGATGCTGGGGGCTAGACCCAGCTGCAGGCCTGAGCGCCGAGAGCTTGGGACACTGGATGAGAAGAAGTGGTTCAGGAAAGCCCTCAGAGTCACAAAGTCCAGAGTGCGGCAATGGGGATGCCCGTGACTGCGGGTGCCGCTGTTTCTGCCAGCATCCTCTGTGCCTGGAACTTTATATTACCTGCAATCTTAGCACAGCGTTTCCCAGAATGTGGCCCATGAAACACAGTGTTGAGAGCACACAAATAGCTCCAGGTCAGATAAGTGTGAGGAACAAAGTGTGCTATTTCCGTGCCACCAGAGAGATCATTAAAGGTTCCTGAAATACAAAAACAAGCAAAAAAAAAAAAAAAAAAAGAAAAAAATCCTAGTAATCAAGAAGTCATACTGAAAGCATTTAAGATAGGCATACGTAATGAGCAAAAGAGATAGCATCTACATTCTCTGAAATTTTGAGAAATTTTTGTTAAAAAAAAAGGTAAGATAGTTGCTCAAATACACAAAGTGAAGGAATTATTTTTTCGTACAAGAGGGGAAATGGGCAGGTTTGCACACACAGGCAAAGGGACCATGTAAAGGCAGAGCTTGAAGATGAAGAAATATATTTTACTTTTATGTTTTGTTTCTCAAAGAAATTGTGAGTTCCTTCGTGGAAAGCCAAAAGAGGCAGGCAAAAGAAGTTTTTGGCATGGCAAGAGCCATAGTTGATGGAATGCAACCCCCAAAATTAAACAACGGTCTGAATCATGGAGCTGAGGAAGGAGAGTGGAAAAGCACTCTCTCTGAGCTAGAAGGGGAGTGGGAGGGGAGGAGGAAAACACAGGGGTATTCTGAGTGGAGAAGAGGCTGCGTAAAGGAGCTGCTGGGCAGGGGAAAACTGCCATCAGATGGCCTCGGTCAGTTTGGTAACATGGGGGCCCGCTCCCTGCTCCCAGAGGGAGCTGGCAGCATTCGGGAGTGGGCAGATGGAAAAGGCACTGAGCGAGACAGAAAACAGCTGTTGGGGCTCCTATGCAACAAGAGATGCATAAAGTTATAATGAGCAAAAGTGAGAGCCCAACGTGAAGAATAGTTGGTACAGTGGTGGTCCCTGGAGTCAGACTAATGAGGTTTGGGTTGGAATCCCAGGTCCGTCCCTTTCTGAAAGGCGGTGGAAATTCAATTAGGTAACATTTGTAAAGTACTTAAGAGGGTGCCTGGCACGTTAGTAAGCACTCAGTACATGTTAGCTGTTGTTGCTGTCCTTGTTGTTGCTGTTATGGTGGACTCTTGAGATTTTTTTTAATTTTAATTTTTTATTGTTATTCAATTACAGTTGTGTGCCTTTTCTCCCCATCCCTCCACCCCACCCCAGCTGAATCCACCTCCCTCCCCCACCTCCACCCTCCCCCTTGATTTTGTCCAGTGTCCTTTATAGTAGTTCCTGTAATCCCCTCTCCTCACTGTCCCCTCCCCACTCCCCCCTGCCCATTGTTAGATTGTTCTTAACTTCAATGTCTCTGGTTATATTTTGTTTCCTTTTTTCTTCTATTTATTATGTTCCAGTTAAAGGTGAGATCATATGGTATTTGTCCTTCACCGTCTGGCTTATTTCACTTAGCATAATGCTCTCCAGTTCAAATGACCAAAGGTAGGTTCACAGTCATGATATGAGGCGGATCCCACGGCTGAGGACTGGCCCTGAAGGCACTGACAGCGGTCCCGAAGTGGCAGAGTCTGCATTCCTAACTAGGAAGGGAGTGTGCTAACCCCCAGAAGGACGAACGTCAGACACTGAGCTGGATCACTTAGCTGAGGAAATACTCAGGGTCATGACAAGGCCTAAAATGTTGCCATAAAAACCATGGTTACCATGTAGACATTCATTCAGTTCCTCTGACAAAAAAATTGTTTTGAGCACCTACTATGTGCCAGCCACTCTTGCGGTGCTGGGGATACAGCAGTCAACAGAACACACCAACATCCCTGTCCTCACGGGGCCTGCATTCTTGTGGGAGCTTGACCTACACACTTTCCCCTCGTCATTGTCTCTATCTCCTCAACAAACCAATTCAAACCCACTTTCCAGACAAAGAGATTAAACTTTGCCCCAAACCAAATAGCTAATTAATGGCAAAACCAGGTTTGAAACACTGCCCTAATTTTAAAGTTTATGCTTATTAAAACTGTTCTGCCTTTCATCTCTGTGCTACTGAATAATGTTGGTGAAGAGGAAAGCCTAAGGGTTGAGGGGCTTAGGATCTGCCAGATGCTGAGCTCCCCGAGAATGATGAGAGAAGCTGAGGTACAGAGGGAAACGTGACCTTGTCCCTGAAATCCCGGGACAAGTAGGAGTGGGTTGTGGAGGGCGGTAAGAGGAAGTGCGGACTTCAGAGCCAAATAGGTGACAGAGCCGTAAAGTAGGAGCAGCCCTAGTGTGCCAGGTCAATGGCTTCCTCTCGTTCCTGCTCAGTGGGGAAGGAGCGAGAGAAGTCCCGCCCTCCATTGCAGAAAGTCTCAGGGGCTTTGCTCAGGCACGGAGATGAAAGGGACAGGCATGGCAGAAGCCGCTGAGGTTGGAAGAGCATCCCCGAGCATCCTGTCTGAAGCTCACAGATGGATGGGCAGAGGGCTGTGGTGGGAAGGACTTAGTTTGCAGAGAGCTGGGGGATAGGCTGGGGATAGATGCAAGTTAAAGGGGAAGCAGGAGCACACTGCCTCCCTGGAACCCTGCCAGAGGGGGTTGAAGGGTTGCATGTGCACATTCCAAGTAGAATGTCAGAGAGGGCAAGTCCAACTGCAAACTTACCTGCCTAGGTGTGTACCACACATAAATGGCCTCTTCTCTGCCTTTGGTGCTGGGAAAAGAAGAATCTGGCATCACCAGAACTTTCCAGAGAAACTTGACTATTGCTAGTCTACCCTATTGAGTTCAGAGGTATTTGTGATTACCAAATTGGGAAGAGCGAGGATATTAGCAGGTATACACTATGCCACAGCCATACCATCTCGGTGTAACTCTGCCAGGAGCCTATGCTGACATCATATCCTTGATCAGTGGAACCATGCTTTAAAATTTATGAGATTCCCCAATTGTCTAGCCAGCAGCTATTAAAGGGGGTGATCTCGGTGTTCTGGCCTGGAGAAAACTCCCACAAAATGAAAGAGATTTCCATCAGCCATTTTTAAAAATAATCAATCTGTTCTTTCGACTAATGTTCTCCAAATTTGTAACCATAAAGGTTTTGATGAGTAGAGGGAAGGAGGAGGGATTCACTCCTGTTTTACCAAGTCGTCCTAGCCGCCAGTGGTGTAAACATACAGGAATGGAGACAGGGTGTAGGGAGAAGAGAGGTGCCGATTTATAAGGTGTAGAGTGCGAGCACTTCTGAACTGTAATACGTACATGAATCACCCGGGATCTTGTAAAAGGGCTGAGGCTGATGCCGTGAGTCTGAGGGGGGGCCGCGATCCTCTGTGTTAGCCAGGTCCCAGGCGAGGCTGCTGCTGCTGGTCCGCAGGCCATACTTTGTGTGCAAGGACCTACACTGCACAACCGCTCCAAAGTTAGCTTTAAAACATGGCTTGTTTTCGAGCTAAGAAGGCTGTAACCAAGCCATTAAAACATACTGGACATTCAATGTACATGTAACAGTAGGATGATTGTAAAACTGGCAGCCAGAATTTGCAGGTTTAAATCCAGATCCTACCATGTCCTGGCAAGAAAACTTTGGGCGAATCATGGATCATCTCTGAGTCTCAGTTTCCTCATTTGAAAGAAAGGGGCCAGTAAGATCGGTCAGGTTGCCTGACCCACAGGGTGGATGTGAGGGTCAAATGGAACAACCTAGTAAAAGTGCTTTATCAGCTGAAAATGCTGTACATGTATGACTATTTTATTATTATTATTATTATTATTATTATTATTATTATTATTATTCTATTTCAAGCTAAAGCAATCTTACAAATAGCTTCCATTTCCAGTGTTTTTATTTTACCAGAGAACATTGCCAAGTGTTCGCATCCGTCTGACACTGTGTTAAGCACAGTGAGGACTATTTGGTTTGCCCTTCACAACTCTAATAATATTAGTAGTACAATGCTAGCCGCATGTTACAGATGACGAATGTGAGACTTAGAACATTAAGATTATGCTTAGGTGCTCCCTGGCTGGGGTCTCAGTTGGTTGGAGTGTTGTCCTGTACACTGAACATTTGAGGGTTCGATTCCTGGTCAGGGCATGTGCAGAAGGCAACCGATCAATGTTTCTCTCTCTAAAAGCAATGAAAAAATGTCCATGGGTGAGGATTAAAAAAAAAAAAAAGCTTGACTCTCCGAAACTCAAGCTCCAGTTCAGTATATTTGGTTGACTCATTGTGACGAACACCCAGCATCACAGAAGAAGGTGATGGTTTAGAATAGGAGTTGGCCGACTGTTTTTGTAAAGAGCAAGATGTTAAATATTTTAGGCTTTGTATTCCAAATTTAGGTCTTTTGCCACTATCCAGCCTTGTGTCTGCAGCACAAAAGCAGCAGTGTACAATCTGTAAAGGAAGGGGTGTGGCTCTGTCCCAATAAAATGTCATTTACAGAAACAGGTGGCAGGATGGTTTTGGCCTGTGGGCTATAGTTTGCTGATTCCTGATCTAGAAAACTCTGAGGTGTCCAATACGGTGGGTATCTGAAGTTAAACTCAAATTAAACATTCAGTTCCTCACTTGCATTAACCACATCTCAAGTGCTCAATAGACACACGTGGCTATGCCTCCCGCACCGAAATGTGCAGAGACCATTTCCATCATCACAGAAAGGGTGATTGGAGAGCCCTGGTCTCAATCTTCCTTGGGGGTGGGGGAGAAATCTCTTACAAGCGGCTGTCAGGGCATGGGAGTGCTGAGCCCTGGCTCTGCTCACTCACCAGCTATATGACTCTAAGCAAATCACACCACGTCCTAGATTAATGCACACATAAAATGGGGACAGTGCCTTCCTCCTTGTGCTGTGGGAACTGACTAAGGAAATATGTGGAAAGCCCTTTGTAATCTATTAGGAGCTGCACAAACACAAGCCATCATTAGGACTCTAATTGTTCATTGAAATGAGAGAAAATGTATGGAGACAGAATTTGTGCAATCTTATTATTTGTACAGCATTCTAATTTTTGAACAGGAAAGAGGTACGAAACCAGGCAGATCTCAGTGGCCATTCATCTTTCAGAGCTTAGGATTGCCTTAGTATGCTTCCCACCTTCAGGAAGCAGATGCAACTGTCCAGATAGGGGCTGTGATGACACTGGGCAGGTCTCACGGTCCTTCCTGAGAGACCGAAAGTTTATTCTTCTTTGTCAAACTGCCAGTGAAGAAGGATGCAGCTATCTCCTGTCAAAGGTTCTAGGCTTTCCCCTTTGCTTCTACTTCACAGAGGCCCCCTCTGCACCTCAGCCACTGTGGATCCCCACATTGGTCAAGGGCAAAGCTCAGTTTTGCCTGAGTGATAGACCCTTGGTTACCTAGATGGCTCCAATATCTCTGTGGTTCCCTGTGCCTCTCTCCTCCTTCCTCCTGTTCCTAATCCCAGCTATAAATTACCTTTCCAGGAAAACGCCTGCATAATGTCACTTCCTTTCCCATCAGTCTACAGGCCCCTCTGTCCCTCAGGGTTCTGTCTCTCAGGGTCCTGGGTGCCCGGCTATTCTCCCGTTCTATGCTATTTTACTATTGTCACTCATTTGAGTACACAGATGTTTCTTCCTGGTCAGTGCTGGGTACAATCCTTCTGATTTCCATCAAAAACTAGGAGTTATGTTTTATATTGTTTTTTATAGCCTTTTATATGAACTTCCTAGAATTCATCCCATATCTCTCTACCTCCTTTCCTGTTCCCTTTCACCTTTATTTTTCTCACTACGGAAGGACGCTAACATCCCTCCTTGGCTCTCCAGCTACGCTTGCCTCTCAGGCTGCAGTGAAGGTTCCTGTTCTTTGCCAGCTGGTGATGGTGCATATAGAAATTACTTTTCTAAAAAAATATTATTTGGGGGATATTTTTCGAAATCCTTCAAAATCTGTATATTATGTTGTCAGTAGTTTCACTTCCAAGGAAGCATCCTAAGTAAATTATAGAGATGCACCGAATATGACTAAATAAAGCTATTTAGTATTGTATTACTTATAATAGTGAACAATTGGAAAGATCTAATTATCAACAATAGTTAAAGAATAAAAAAATAAAATTTAAAAATGGAAAGATAGACACCAAATATCAACAGTGGTTTTGTTTGTGTGCCTCTGAGGTATCTCTAGTTACCCCTGGAGCACCAGTGATTTTTATTTCCTTCTTTGTCATTTTCTGTCTTTTGCAATGTGCATAGATATTCATCAGAAAGAGGCTATGAAAAGGAAGGTTCCCATCTCCCTAGCCTGGCTATTTTGTATTGCTTGCTAATATTTCCACTCAAGGATTAAAAATATATACATTTTTGTTTTTATAAGGAAAGATCATAAGATTTAAAGGAAATATTCAGGAAATGAACAAAGTTAATAGAAATTTTAAAAAATCAGCTGTTGGTTTAATTCATACAATTGACTTTAGCCAGAATGCCGAAGCTGTCTCATCTCACCGTCAAAGCCCCGCTGAATATTTGGGAATGCCTTGCTCTGGTTTCACGTTTCCTGACCCCCTGTGCTGTTCTGTACAGCGTGGGGTTGGGATGCCCGGTGAGTGAGCAGGCTTTCCTGTTTCCTGCTTTTGTCTCCATCTCTCACAGGCAAAATGTATTTGCCTACTTCTGGAGTCTGTTTACTCCAAAACCTCTTATTGGGCATCCATTGCAGCTAAGCGCTGTAAAGTGCTGGGAATGGATGGGGGTGTGTGTGTGTGAGTGTGGGTGTGTGTGTGAGTGTGTGTGTGTGTTCAGAGAGATATCTCCTTTGAGGAGGGGATGGAGATATATATATATATATATATATATATATATATATATATATATATCTCCTTTGCCCTTAGTGAGCACTCACACTAGGAGGGACTCAGAAAAGGAAAAACCATGTGTGACAAATTCATGCTGAGAGTAGCAGATGTGTCCCAAAGGAATGGATGGCAGTGGCCGTACAGGGAGATGGCCAGGAATTAGGACAACTGAGATTTGAAGGATAAACTGCATGGGGGTAGAGCATTCCAGAAAGATGGGACAGTGTATGCAAAGACAAAGGGGCCAGAGAGAAATTGTGTCCTGAGAGAGGAAGGGTGAAAGAAAAGTGATGACGGGGGAGCAGGCAGGCGGGACACCAAGGTGTAATGATAATGCTGGGTGCGACCTGGAAGCCAGGACCCAACAGGAGCCGAGCGTTGATGAAGAAGGATGTAAGGTACTGACTCGCAGCAGAGATGCCGTGATGATGGGAGGAAAGGGACACATTCAAAAGACAGGTACTCTTAGGCACCAAGTGGATATGACGGGTAATAAAGAGGGAAAAGAATAGCTGGCCTGAAAACTCAAGGACCACTTCCAGGGTTCTGGCAGAGGTGTCTGGATGGATAGGGAGACAATATGCAAGGATGGGGAACCTGGACAAGGTAGAGGGGCAATGGGAAGAGTTCAGTTTTTTGCTTGCAGAATTTGAGGTGCCCATGGAACGTCTAAATGGAGAAACTGAACAAGCTCTTCACAGAGCTGCACATAAATAGAAAGTAATGCCCTCAGGATATGTACCCATGCAGCACACTTTTCGTTTGTTATTAAAAACATGTACATCCAGCTCTTTACATGTTCAATCCTGCAGATTTATAAAAATCTTTTCTTTCTTTTAAAAAAATATTTCATTCATTTATCCTCAGGGAGAGGGGGAGGGAGGAAGAAAGAAAGGGAGACAAACATCAATGTGTGGCTACCTTCTGCGTTCCCCCCACACTGGGGACCTGGCTGTCAACCCAGGCATGTGCCCTGACTGGGAATCGAACCCTCTGCTTGGTAGTCTGGCGCTCATCTGCTGAGCCACACCAGCCAGGGCTAAAAATCTTTTATTTCTATTTCCTGTCCTTCGACTCTTTTGTGGTACATTAACCATCCCAGTGGACTGATTGATGAAAATAAGAAATGCCACCATAAATTATTGGACATAGAACCCTAGAGATGATCCGGCCCAGTTTTCTTATTCTAGAACTGGAAACAGAGTTCGAGTGGTTAGAAGAAGGGTACAGCGTGTGCGGCAGTAAAACAAGGCTTAGAATTAAGGTCCCCAGTTCCCGATCTGTCACTGTCTCTATGTCACAGTGTTTCTGCTGCTTTGGAATATCTTGTCAAAAGGTTTGGTGGGGAGAAATTGAAATTGTAGATGCTTTTCTTTTTCATGAGGAGGTAGTTAAGTATAGTGGAGTCATATAGCACTTGGAAAATCTAGTCTTGGTTTCTTCATCTGTAAGTGGGATAATAATCCTTGTATCACTGGTGAGGCACCAGGGATTATGAAAGTGACCTTTGTAAGGTCTAGATATTTCTTAATCTGAACCCAAGGCTTGGATATGGATCGAAAAACGAATTCAAGTTCTTCTAGTCCATACACTTACTGGTCATGTGTATTGGTTTTTCTTGGTTGCTGTAACAAATTTACCACAACAAAGAACAAGAAAATGTATTTTCTCCGAGTTCTGGAGTCCAGGATCCTGAAGCCAAGGGGTCAGCAGAGTCACGCTCCCCCTGAAGGCTCCAGGGGCGAGCCCTTCCTTGCCTCTCCAGCTTTTGGTGGCTCCGGGCATTCCTTGGCGGGCTGTTGCCTCTGTTCTCCTGTGACCTTCTCCTCTGTGCTTGTGTGTTCCGTCTGTCTCTCATTAGAACACTTGTCATTGAATTTAGAGCCCACCCAAGTCATCAAACTAATCTCATCTCAGGATCCTTAACTTAATTACATCACAAAAACTCTTTTTCCAACTAAGGTCACATTCACAGGGTCTTAATATTAGGGCATAGACATATCTTTTTTTTTTTTGTAGTGAGAAATACATATATATTTTTTTAAATTACTTTATTGTTGTTCAATTACAGCTGTCTGCATTTTTTCCCCACCACTCCCCCACAACCCCAGCCAAACCCACCTCCCTCCCCAGCTTCCACCCTCCCCCTCGGTTTTGTCCATGTGTTCCTGAAAACCCTTCCCCCCAAGGTCCCCTCCCTTCTGGCTATTGTTAGATTGTTCTTAATTTTAATGTCTCTGGTTATATTTTGTTTGTTTTTTTCTTTTGTTGATTATGTTCCAGTTAAAGGTGGGCTCTTACAGTACTTAACCCGCTCCACCACATGACCTTGGGCCAATCACTAAATGTGAATGGCTGAGGGGATCTCAATAACTGCCTTTCCCTTCCTCAAGTCTGTCATGAGAATTAAGAGCAGTAATGCCCATGAAATAAGTTTGTAAAGAGTTATGTGAATGTTGGTTTTTCCCACTGACTTGGCCAGTAATTGATACAGAGATTTCAGTAAGAGATTGATCCGTTCTCCCTACTCCAACTTTTCCTCCTTTCCATTTAAAAATAGTTTTGCTGCAACACAAGGACTTCAGACCAAATTTATTCAACGGGGAGGAGAAATATTTCACAATGTAGCTACTAAAGATGAGCCGTGTTCAAAGATAAATCTCAGGCTTGAAATGCCAGAAAGTGCCTTGAATGTTTTTCTAGAACAAGGTAAAAAGCAAAGAAATAAATTTTGTAGGTCAAACTTACAGAGAAGGCTTTTCCCTCTTAACTCTTTATTATAAATAGAAACTTAAAAGAATTATATAACAATTACTCATATTCTTACATTTATATTTAAAATTGTTGCCATCAGTCACATTGGCTTTATCTCTGTAAATATGTGGAATATTTTAAACCATTTAAAAGTGGGTTGAAGACAGCACAGCACTTCATCCCTGTTCACTTCACACAACATCACTAAAAATCTTTCTTCTCCATAACCAAAATATCATTATCACATTAGAAAAATTAGCAATAATTCTATGCAATAATCTAACATCCTTAATTCTCTCAATTTTCTAATTTTCTCAATGAACTTCCAAATATCTTTTCTGGCTGTATTTTTTTTGAAAAAATTTTAAATATGTTTATTGATTTTAGAGGGAGAAGAAGGGATGGGGGGGTTGAACATTGATTTGTTGCCTCCTGTATGTGCCCAGACCAGGGACTGAGACTGCAACCTAGGTATGTGCCCTGACCAGGAATCACACCTCCCACCTTTTGCTGTATGGGGACGATGCTCTAACCAACTGAACCACACTGGCCAGGGCCTGGCTATATTTTTTTAACCAGCATCCAAACAATGCCTATGCAATCCACCATTTGGTTGTTATAGCCCTTTAGACCATTAACATAGAACAGTCCCATCCCATTTTTCTTTCTCTTGACACCGATGTTCTTGGAGAGACCAGCCATCTTGTTGGAGTGGAGTGCTGGACTCCATGGACAAATGGAATTCTGTTTCTCCCCAGCACTGAAAAGAGCTGTGTGTGTGGACATGGAGTTCTGCCTGTCACTGCCCCAGCCTTCCTCTCTCAACGGAGCAGGAGAGTATGTCTCCTCACCTTACAAATGCACCAGGAGGCTCCAGACTCAGAGAGGGCTATGTCCCCTAGAGAGGGGCACAGGTAGGCTAGAGGGACCACCACCACCTCTTGTGATAGCCCGTTTGTTCTGCTTTGCTTCTCTCGTGATCGGCATCAGGATATGTTGGAACTGGAGGCTGAGCATGACCAGGACTTGCAGAGTGAACAGGATGAGCAAGAAACACATCGTGCTCAGTGTGAGCATCCTCAAGTGTCCACGTCTTTGCTGTTTTCAGAGGAGAACACCCATGAACTGTAAGCCTTGACTCATGCAAGAGGGAACATGTAATAATGTTTCATGGAGGGGAAAATGAAATGTAGCCGAGAACTTAGGGAAAGCCCAGAAGACTTAAAACCCACACGTGAATTGAACCATGAAGCACTCATGTGCACAAGTAGCTTCCTACAAGTTCCAGCAAGAAGGCAGAGTTAGGACATTTCCGAGCATATAGGCAGAACCGTACCACTCCCAGATAATTGTCTAGATATGATAAGTATTGTAATTATCATTAAAAATATTGTTAGGCTCTTGTAGACCCTTTCCCTATTGTATTCCTCTCCATCCCCCTAAAATGCCACCACTACCCTGAAGTCGATACTTAACATTCACTCTATGCAGGAAAATGAAAAAGATATCTATTTTTTACTAAATGTAAAATGAGCTTTATTTTCTCTAGCCTTGCAAAGATCTGTTAAAATGGATATCAAATAAATTCCCAAGCTTCTTTCTTGAGGCCTAACTGCTTATCTGTCCTATTTTGGTGACAGGAAATGAATAAGCAAACCAATTTGCCATTCTAAGGAACAGGGTTTGGGGCCATTTCTACCTTAAAACTGATCATAATAATATTTCTGCAGGAGTCAGGAGAACGTGTTTCTCCAGCTAAACCACTGGAACACACAGATGGGTCTACAAGTGAAAGAGCTTGGAGCTGATCACGTGGGCTGGATGAAGAAAATTAACAATATTATACAGAAAATAACCCTCACAGAAAACACAGTGAAGAGGTAATGTAGAGTGTTGGGGTTGGTCAGAAAATAATCGAAATTTTCATAGCCTCACAAACTTTAGAACTCTGGGTTTAAGGTGGTAAAGTCTTTAGGAGAGTCTTTAGGTCGAGAAGTATAAAGTCTCACGATGAGAAGTTCGTGTCACACCTGTCAGAATGGCTATCATCAATAAACCGACAGACAAGTTTGGGGGAGGGTGCGGAGAAAGGGAACCCTCGTGCACTGTTGGTGGGAATGCAGACTGGGGCAGCCACTGGGGAAAGCAGTATGGAGATACCTCAGAAAATTAAAAATTCAACTGCCTTATCACCCAATGATTTTACATCTAGGAACATATACAAAGAAACCCAAAACACCAATTTGAAAGAACATATGTACCCCTGTGCTCATTGTAGTGTTATTTACAACAGCCAAGATTTGGAAGCAACCCAAGTGCCTATCAGTAGATGAGTGCATAAAAAAGCTGTGGTACATTTACACAGTGGAATATTACTTGGCCATGTAAAAGAAAAGAGGAAGTCTTACCTCTTTCAACAGAATGCATAGACCTGGAAAATATTATGCTAAGTGAAATAAGCCAGTCAGAGAAAAACAAGTACCATATTTCACTTCTATGTGGAAATAAACTAACAAACAAAATAGAAACAGACTCATAGGTACAGAGAACAGACTGATAGCTGTCAGAGTGGAAGTGTGGTGTGTAGCTGGGTGGAAAAGGTGAAGGGATTAAGCAAAAAAAAAAAAAAAGAAAGAACTCATAGACACAGACCCCAGTATGGTGATTAGCAGAGGGAAAGGAGGGTGAGGAGGGAAGCGGGAGAGGGTAAAGGGGATCAATGGTGATGGAAAGAGACTTGACTCTGGGTGGTGAGCACACAATATGACATACAGATGATGTAGAATCGTACACCTGAAACCTATGCAATTTTATTAACCAATGTTGCCCCAATAAATTCAGTAAAAAACAATAAGCATAAAAATTAAAATGTATTGCTTTCTCTAACATAAAAGAAAAAGAGAAGAATATCACAAAATCTCAAAGCTTACATCAAAGTTACCAGTATCTTTGCTCTCTCTTAAGGGAATGATTTCCCTTATAGGTTCTTTCTTTGATGCCATTCGATAGATATCAGTGGGAGGTCTTCAGGTCCCCAATGATCTTTGAGTTTTATCCTGTATTATTTAGAAGGATCTGACCAGTTTAACCTCAAAGAAAATTAAAGCATATTTGTTTAATGTATATCTGAATTTAAATGCAACATTTTAAGATGAAGCCAAAAAATCAAAAATAAAATTGTTTATCCAATCACTGGTATAAAGAGAAAGGGCTTTGGAGTCAGAGGGACCCAGGTTTAAATCCTGACACCGACATTTCTTGGCTAAGTTAATCAGCCTTTTCTAAATCTTGACTTTTATCTTCTGTATAAAAGGGACTAATGACAGCCACCTCACTGGTGCCTTGTGGGAACTAAATAATCTACTGTAGGTATAGAATGTAATACGATGTCTGGTACAAAATAAACAATAAATGCAAAGTGTTCTTAGAAATAAATACTTCTCGCCTTGTGAACCATCCTGCCACATTCCGAATCTTCCCTACTGCAGGGCTCCTCTCCCCCCGGGCATTTTCTCACCTTTCAGTCCAGTACCTCCACATGGAGTTAAACATCACCACGCCTTTCGGTTAAACGTCTCTTCTCAGCGGCCTTCTCCTGACCATCCTATCAAAAATAGATCTTTTTTTCTTCCAAAGCATAAAACATTTGCTTTTTAGAGGAGTCTGTGGTTTTCATTCAAATCCTATACATTAAATTTTCTTCCCATTTTAAAAATCAAGGCGTAGTTTACATACAGTAAAATTGTTTTTCATTGTACAGTTCTGCAAGTTTTGAAAAAGGCATCCAGTCGGCAGCCCCCACAGCGAAGACAAAGAACGCGTGCATCACTCACCAAGTCCCCCATGCCTTCCATAGTTAGCCACTCTCCCCAGGCTAAGCGCTGGTGACCACTGAGCTTCTCTCTGTCCCTACAGTTTTGCCTTTTCTGGTCTGTCACATAAATGGAATTATGCAGTGCATAACCTTTTAAGTCTGTCTTCTTTCACTTAGCCTAAAGCATTTGCAATTCACCCATGTTGTCACGTATAGCAGTAGTTTGTTCCTTTTTGTTGCTAGCTAGTACTCCATTATATAAATATACCACAGTTTATCCATTTACTAATTGCAGATTTAGGGTCTTTGGCAATTATGAATAAAGACACTATAAAAAGTCACACCATTTTTGATTATTTGAATTTTCTTTTTCTTTTCTTTCTTTCATTTTTCTTTTTCTTTTCTTGCCATCCATGTAGATTTTAGAATCAGCTTGTCAACTCTGCTGTGATTTTTTATTAGAACTACCTTTAATCTATAGAAAAATTTGGGAATAATCAGTATTTTAGCAATATAGACTCCTCTAATTCATGAATAGAGTATAATATCTCTATTTACATCTTTGATTCCTTCTATCAGTGTTGTGTAGTAACCAGTGTACAAATGTTTTAGATTTTGTTAGATTTATGCCTATGTGTTTCATGTTTTTGGTACTATTATAAATGGTACTTAAAAATTTTAAATTCTAATTATTAATTGCTATTATATAAAAATAAAGTTGATTGTTGTATGTTGACCTTGCACTTGTGACCTCACAAAACTTATTTGTAAGCTCCAGTAGTTTTCATAGGTGATTTGGGTTTTCCACACAGATAACTCTATCATCTGCAAATAGAAACAGCTTTTATCTTCCTTTCCAATCTGCCTGCCTTTTACTTCTTTTTTCATTGTATCAGCTAGAATCTCTAGTACAGTATTGAATAGGTGGAATGACAGACAGTGGGCATATGTACCTTATTCTCAGTCCTGCAAGGAAAAGCACCAAGTGTGGTACTAACTGTTTCTTTTTAAAGCTTTTATTTATTTACTTTTAGAGGGGAAAGGAGGGAGAAAGAGAGGGAGAGAAACATCAATGTATGGTTGCCTCTTGCACACCCCCCACTGGGGACCCAGCCCACACCCAGGCATGGGCCCTGACTGGGAATCGAACAAGCAACCCTTTGGTTTGCAGGCCTGCACTCAATTCACTGAGCTACACTAGCCAGGGCTTAACTGTTTTTTTAAAAGATGCCCTTTCTTATATTGAGAACATTTCTTATATTCCTAGTTTACTGAGATGTTTTTAATATCAGAATGATCTGAATTTTTTCAATAGTCTTTGATGTATTTATGAACGATTTTTAAAATTTGTTTATATAGTCTGTTGACATAGTAAATTATGTGACTAATTTTTGAAAGCTGAACCAGCCTCGAATTTCCAGAATAAACCCCACTTGGTCATAATATATTATCCTTTTTATATATTGTTGGATTCAGTTTAGTAAAGTAGAATTTTTTATGTAGGTTAGTGAGAGATATTAGCCTATGTTATTTTTTCTTGTAATGTGTAGTGTTAGTATAAAAATAATACTTGCCTCATAGAAAAAAATGGGATGTTTTCCCACCTGTTTTATGGATGAGTTTGTGTAGAAATAGAATAATTTACTGTATTTTTTGGACTATAAGACACCACCCCAAATTTGGGAGGGAAATGGGGGTGCATCTTATAGTCTGAATGTAGCTTACCTGGCTTGCTGGGCGGGGTGGGGGATGGTGGTGGAGTGGGTTTCTTTTTCCTAGTTTCCTCCTCTAAAACCTAGGTGTGTCTTATGGTCCGGTGCGTCTTACAGTGTGAAAAATATGCTATTCCTTCAAAGTTTTGTTGAACTCACCAGGAATCCATATTGCCTAGAGATTTCACTGTGGTAAGATTTTTTTAAAAAATTGATCTTTATTGTATATTTTTAGTCCCTAAAAGGTATTGGATTACCTTTTAGTCCCCTTATAGCCCACTCCCCCCAGCAATCCCCACACTGTGGTCCTCGTTCATGAGTCCTTTTTCCTTTGGCCCAGTCGCTCCTCCCCAACGCTGTGGTAAGCTTTTTATCTTCTTTGTGCTGCCTCTTTGTGGACACAACCGTTCATTCCCTCTCACCTGTCTCTAACCCCTGACAGCAACAAATCTGCTTTCTATAATTATGTTTTCCCATACATATTACATAAATCAAATCTTGCAATATGCATCCTTTTGAGACTGGTTTTCACACTTGGCATAATTTCCTTGAGGCTCCCCCAAGTCGCTGCGTGTATCAGTAGTCCCTTCCTTTACTGAGTGGTGGTCCACAGTATGGATGCACATAGTTTGGTTAACCACTCACCCACCAAAGGACAGCTAAGGCCATTTCTAGTTTGGGGCTACGATGAAAAAGCCACTTTGAACATTCATGTACAACTTCCTGTGTGAAAATAAGTCTTAATTTCTCAGTGTGCAAGAGTGAAATCACTGGGTCATATGATAAGTCTGTTTTTAGCTTAGTTTTGATGGGAACTTCCAAATTATTTTCCAGAGTGGCTGTATCATTTTACATTCCTATCACCAATGTAAGAGTGATCCAGTTTCTCCACATCCTCAACCCCACTACCATTTGGTGTTATAACTATTTTTCACCTTAGCTATATGGTAAGTTACACGTGTAGTGATATCTCGTGGTTTTAATTTGCAAGCCTCTAATGGCTAATGATGTTGAACATCCTGTCACATGTTTATTTGCCATCTATATATTTTCTTCGAGAAATTTCTGTGCATGTCTTTTGTTCATTTTCTAATTAGAGAGATTTTTAACGTTGAGTTTTATAATGTTTTCATGTATACAAGATATGAGACCTTTGCCAGATATGTGACATGAAAACCCCTTTAACAGTCACTGGCCAACGAGAAGTTTTACGTTTTAATGAGGTCCAGTTCATCCGTGTTCTTTCTTATGGGTAGTGCTATTGGTGTCAGGCCTAAGATCTCTTTGCCTACTCCTGAATCCCAAAGATTTTCTGTGTTTCTTTTCTAGAAAGTTAACTAAGCTGCCATTTCAATCACTTAAATTTTCTGCTCCTATGTCTAGTTAGATTGTACACTTCTTTACTGTTGTCTAAATTATTGAAATTAAGAACAAACTGACAGTAACCAGAAGGGAGGTGGGAGGGGGCAATGGGGAGAAAAGGGGGAAGGGTTTTCAGGAACATGTATAAAGGACACAAGAACAAAACCAAAGGGGGGTAGGGTCAAAGGTAGGAAGTGGGGATGGCTGGGGTGAGGGGGAGTGTTGGGGGGGAAATAGAGACAAGTGTACTTGAACAACAATAAAAGAAAGGAAAAAATTAAAAATATTTTATTTAGAGTTTGTTTTTTTTTTAACTTGTTTGAATTGCATTTATGGCTTCCCACCCCAACACAATCACTACCCAAGAGTCTTCTGATATAGGAATTGGATTTCATTTTTTTAAAGATTAAAATGGATCTTTCTGAAAAGATCAAAAAAATTATCCATTAGGTGATTTTTCTTAATCCCCAGACTTAGCCCCTCTCTCGGTCTCTTGCAGCTTATTAAATGAGGTGATGTCCTTGGAGGGCCAAATTGGAAATCTGGAGTCACACCAGGACCTTGACCCTGATCAGGGGACAAACATCGAGGTGAGCTGGAGGCTTGGAAGGGACAGTCTGGGAGGTTGTGGGGACTCCGACATGCCTTGTGCTGTTTAACAGGTCATAACAAGGATTAAAACCCACTTTTGCTCACAGGGAGGAAGGTGACCTGGTGGTCAGTTCTGAGCACCTTTCGCCTGCATGATATTCTCCAGTGACATAAAAAGGCTAGACTTTTAAATGCTGCCTAGAAAATCATTCAGGCAAATTTGTTAGGTTTATATCTTGATCCCATCTTACAATAATGATGAGTTACTTAAGGGAACACTCTTCATCTTTGTATCCCAGCACCTAACAGTACAGACAAGACGGTCAGGAAATAAATATTAGTGAAGAATATAAAAGATACTTTTGCCTCTGTCTTTGTTTTCTTCATGAAGAGTTCTTGTGTTAGTTTTCACTATTGCCAAAGTTCTCTTGTTTAGTCTTCTTACATCTCTTAGAACCTCTTTCCTGAGACAGGTTTAATTTTTTCCTTTATAAAGAGTCATAGAATGTTGTTAAAAACATAGTGATCGACGCTGGGAAAAATTAGATGTTAGAGCCTTGACTGATACTTTTTCCTCTAACAAAAGGAAAAAGCCTGTATCTAGCTTCCCGTTTTAATTGAAATTTCCAGCCTCTGCTTTA
Organism: Desmodus rotundus; assembly: GCF_022682495.2. Classification (NCBI taxonomy): domain Eukaryota; kingdom Metazoa; phylum Chordata; class Mammalia; order Chiroptera; family Phyllostomidae; genus Desmodus; species Desmodus rotundus. The sequence continues at coordinate 166,575,657 of NC_071389.1, read as the reverse complement.
GCTTAAGCCAAAGAGTTTAAATTAAGTGGATTTTGGAAGAAGTAAAGCAGAAATATCTTTTTTGCTTATCATCCTTGCTCAGGCACCATGCTAATAATCTTCTCTGTATTGTTCCAATTTTAGTATAAGTGCTGAAGAAGTGAGCATGGAGAAATATCTTTTTTATTGTAGAAAAGTAATGCTATTTAGACCCATCACATATTAAAAGCCATCTGCAGATCAGCACAGATTTATTAACAAGGAAAAAATTGCTTTCAACTGTGACTTCTTAAAGTCACAGTTAAACATTTTAAAGTGGCAACCTCATTTTGTGCTAGTTGAAAAGTCAAGAGTTTTTTCCACTATCCTTAGGCTTTGCAAATTGCAAACCATGGAAAGAAGGAAGAGGACAAAGGTCAAGAGATATTCTGCCTTAGAAACTTCCCTCCAAAAGTCATCTGTACTATATAGGAATGAGGATTTCAACAGGAGTTAGGGCTAGGGAGGGATGGATATCAAAACAGTGAGGGTAAAGATAGAAAAGCACAAAAATAAATGAAAGTGAGATTAAAAAACAAACCAATAAGGTCTTGGGATAATATGAAAGGAAAAGACATCACAAATATGTATGGAGATTCTCTCTGGAGTTCCACAGCTGTGTATGTACTTAAAAAAAAATAGACACAAACTTAAAAATTAAAAGCATCCCGAATATCCACCAACTGATACGTGGATAAATTGTACCAAAGGTTGTATAATGGAATACTGCGCAGCAACAACAAGGAATGGCCTTCTCAGTCATCCAGCAGCATGAATGAACCCCAAAGGCATGGTGCTAAGGGAAAGAAGCCAGACTTAGATGATTACACACTTCATGACTCCACTTATGTAACATTCTGAAAAAGGCAAACAGTAGGAACAGAAAGTGGAGTAGTGGTTGCAAGAGTCCAGTGGGTAAAGGCAGGAGGAGATTGACAGAGGGCACAGGAAATTTGGGGCATGATGGGAATATCCCCTACCTTGTGGTGGTGGTGATTATATGACAGTATACATTTGTCCAAATTCATAGAATTGTCCACTTTTTAAGGTAAATTTTACTGTATATACATTATAACCTCAATAAACATGACTTAAAAAAAATCGGCACAAGTTCTGTCCTCAATAGGTTTAATGGCTGACGGGAAAGCCTGCATAAAAACACAGGCAGTAATTTAATGAATAAGAAACTTTAAATATAATTGTTACAGATACGAGGTCAATAATGGCTGCAGGTTTATTCCAGTGAAGGGAACAGTGAACACTGTTAGAAACAGGTATGAGAACAGCAAACAAAGTTTAGGAAAATGAAAGGAGACGTAAGTTAATGAAGTTTTAAGATATCACATGGATTGGCTCATTCATTTCTCGCGAAGAAGTGGAATGACTCAGCAAGCCGTAAATGGAGCGAGAGGGAAATTTGGTAAAAGCCTTTAAACACGTGCACACACACCAGAAACAAGAGTTTTAAGCTAAGAAAAGGCCTTCCAGGTGGCTTTTGGGTGTTGCCTGCTGTGGAGTCCCCTAGTCCATGAAGCTTTCTGAAATCTCCATATGGACAACTAGACTTTCATTCTGAGCCTGACTCCCAGTCTCAGCTACCTTTGGTAAGTACTGTGTAAAAACAGTTTCTATATAAACAAGCCAGGGCACCAGCAAACTATGATTACCATATCACAGCTCTTTCTTACATAATTGAATCTCATAATTCAGAGGTTGGTAATGAATGAAGGGTGTGCACTATATAACTGTCTGAGGACAAATACCCTTATTACTGGCATACAACCAGCACAATGCCTAGCTCAATGGCCTCTTACACAGATATGGCTAGTAATATCCAATTGGTTTAATTTAACATTGATTTTTGGAGATCAGCACCTGGAAGAGTAAAAAAAGGAAAAAAAGCTTCTCAAACTTTTTGATCATGAATTAGCTTTCTTCTAAAAATCGTCATTTGCTTTGTTTTAATTCCATACATTATTCTTTATGACTTTTGTTTTATACCCTTTGTTTTAAAGGAGAAGATCATGGAAATTAAAGAGCAATTAGGAGAAATGGATAACAACTTTGTCCAGGTAATGATAAAATGACTTTACAATTAAGGAAGAAAAACAGTACTTCAAAGAAAGCTCATATTTAGAGAATTTTAGTGAATGGAATCTAAAATTTGATGAAGGATAGAATTTTAGACCTAAAATGGAACTTGCTGTCTTTTAATCTATACCCTCATTGTCAGAAAAGCATAACTTAGAAATGTGAAGTGGGTCACCCATATTTCCAGATGAAAAGAACCAGTCTTGTTCCTGCTCTCCCATTAAAAATATAAACACATGTGTAGTCCTGGCTGGTGAGGCTCAGTGGATTGAGTGCTGGCTTGTGAACCAAAGGGTTGCCAGTTCAATTCCCAGTAAGGGCACATGCCTGGGTTGTGGGCCTGGTCTCCAGTAGGGGGCATGTGAGCGGCAACCACACATTAATGTTTCTCTCCCTCTCTCCCTCTCTTCCCCTGTCTCTAAAAATAAATAAATACAATCTTTTAAAATATATATAAACACACATATGTATATATAACATATAAATAATATATATTTCAAACATATAAATACATGTATATCTTTTTTCTTTTAATAAAAGTAATACATACTTATTCATCTTAAACTTTTTCATATTAAAAAATGAAAAATAATCCCATTCACTCAAGGATAAGCACAATGAACATTTTAATATACTCATATTCTTTTAAATCTTTCTATACATATATTTACATATTATATTTTAATGGGATTATGTTACATATATTATTTTGCAACTTGCCTTTTTTCACTTAGCATTTTTTCTTTAAAAACATTCTGTGCAGCTAGATGTTATTTAACCTTTTCACAGTTTATATAATGCAGGATTTGATTTTTAGATTTATTAAATTCATTTTGTTGGAACTTTGGGGCTTCATAATTCATGTTTGCCATTGCGAACTGTGCCCCAGAAGCCTTTACCTTCACTGCCTTGGCAAATCCTTCTTTAAAAATCAGTGTCAAGACAAGGCACCTCTCTCTAGATCCCATCTTTCCTGAACCCCAGAACATCGTTGTGCCTGCTGTAACTCCAGTTATGTGGCAAATCTATTTATTTCTAATCATTTAAAACCTTTAAAATGCTTTACTCCTGACATACGTGCAGTTGGCATTTGCGTCTTAGAAAGGGAAGGTTTGCTTTGATCCTGTTTCTTGATCTTCCTGATAGAAACCAACCAAAGCCATCTGTCGTCTCTGCCTGGCAGCCTGTGGGAGAGTGGGAAGGAACGAGGAAGCAGTGTGGATGGAGGGTTCTTTTGCTAAACCATGAGGCCCAACTATTCAGACTAATATAATAAGGGCTTAGGTTTATATATTATAAATTTTAAAATCTTTAAAAGATATATAATCATATATTTTTTTCAGAAGCACACTATGTGTCTGTAATTAGTGTCCTGGTAGGTGGTTTTTAAGGAGAAAGGAAAGAGTAATAAAAAGAGAAAAAGATGATTTATAATAAGCAACTGTTGTGCAAATTATACTTTTAAAGCATTGAAAATAATTTCATTAATCTTTTAGTTCTTACAATTTATTATGATCACACTATGAATTTGTTCTAAGAGCAAAGATTTTACTGAGTAAAAGCAAGTGTGATTAAAGCCACTTTACAACTAAGTGGTGTCAAAATGAGTGACATTTTATCGTAAACCAGAAAAATAGAATTTCTATTTTACACCAAATTGTGGGTATCTTTTCAGGCTGACGCTTGTAATGAAGCTCACGAATTAAAGGAGAAACTCGTTGCAAGAATAGAGGTAAGATTTCACAGTTACACAAGCTCAAATAATGATAAAATTAAATGATTTAAATATACACATAAAAATAGAGGTAAATCTTTCCTAAGAAGTTAAGAATATACGACATACTGATTTCATTCCAAACTTATTGCTGTCTTCTCCCCCTCCTGGCTTTCTGCTTTGGGCCACAGAACGTCTCACAGGTCTGGCGTAGTCCCAAGACCCCACACCCCTGGGCTGTTCCCACGTCTCCTCCTCCTGGAGCTTATCCTTCGTATATACATACTACCCATTCTTCAAGGCTCAGCTCAAATGTCATCTCTTCCAGACCTTCCCTAATCTCCCTTAGTCAGAAAAATGACTAAATTTCTGTGAATAAATGGGTGAATGAAATAATGAATAAATAAATTAATCTGTCACCTGCTCAGAGGTGCCTAATCATCCCACTTTCTATAGTAGATGTCCACCACCAAACCTTAGCTACTGTGTCTCATCACCTTATTTATTTTCTCTTTAGCATGTATCATTTAATAAAAAACATTTTTATTGATTTTTAGAAAAAGAAGGGAGGCAGGGATGGGGGGAGAGAGAGAAAAAAAAGAGAGAGGGAAACTTTGATTTGTTGTTCCACTTATTCATGCATTCATTGGTTGATTCTTGTATGTGCCCTGACCAGGGGTTGAACCCACAACTTTGGCATATCGGGTTGTTGCTCTAATCAACTGACCTACATGCTCAGGCCTAGCATGTATCTTAATTCATAATATCTAATGTACATATGTGTTTAGGTGTTGTAAACACACATGTAATTCCTCGTCTAGTTTGTTAAAAAATGCACATGCAATAGAATGCACATTCCTTGTTTATTCTGGTAGCTACTGTATCCCAGAACAGGGCCTGATAGGAGTTGCTCAATAAATATGTTCTACATAAATGAACCAATTTAATAGATAAATTCAGTACAAGGATAATTATCTTCCTACATGAATAACCCAGTGAAGATTAGCATGTGGGTTTTGAATAATGTTATACCATGATGCTAACTTACTCTGTCACTGTGTCTCTTTCTGTTAATAATAGGTGAGTATGTTCTTTTTTCCAGAACTTTTGCAAGGACATGACTGTGCTGAATACCAAGCTGGGGACGTACCAAATGCAGGAAGGGAACACAGACCCTCAGAGTCCTGAAGAAATGGGTCTGGAAGAAATGGGGCCCCTGCCTCTCCAGGCTCCACCACCCCCTTCAGTGCGGAACTCTCCTCCTAGCATTACAATGTGGTAAGTTGGAAAAAGAAGCTTTTGGGGTCTGGACAGAGGTTCTAATATGTATGAACTATAGTAAGATTAAATTGCTTCATGTTAACTAAATATTTGTTTCATCTTCTTTTATAAATTTTGCGTGTTCTTTAAAAGCCATGGTATTCTTCTTATTTTAGGTATAGATCCATTGCATTTTGCATTAGATATACAGATATGGATGTGTATTTCTTTCTTATTGCTGTAGATAACTATATGTACATAAATTTTACAGGGCAGTGTCGCAAACTGCGATGCAGCTACCTCCACAAAGACACACACCTGCTAAGCAGCTTCGAAAAACCTTTGTTTGCTGAGCAAGATGCCTCTCCCTTTTACAGTATTCAAGGCATACATACTGGCAGATTCTGACTCTTTGAATTCCTTTCTAGAGATGCCACACAATTATATATATCCGAGTCCATTCAGATTCATCAGCCCCACCCATCAACCCAGAGGGAATCTCCAGCTCCCTCTTCCTTGTGCTCATTATACCTTGCATGTAACCCTGACACAGAGCCCACAGCATATTATTGCAATTAAATTGTTTTAAATATGTCTCCTAATACTCCATGGGCTACTTGAAGGCTGAAATCTTGGTCATTTGGGGACTTGAAATATAAAAGATGTTAATCATGTTCAACAAAAATTAATAAGTGAGGAGTGATGTCAATGAAAATGCTTGAGTAAAAACCCTAGAAAATGTCCTATTCCATAAAATCAATGAGAGAGCTGGAAAAATCAACTTTTTCAGAACCCTGTAAATTAAGGATTACAGTATCCAGAATATATAAAGAACTCTTCCAACTTAACAACAAAAAGACAAACACCCTAATTTTTTAAATGAACAAAGGAGTTGAATAAATGTTTCTTCAAAGGAGATATACAAACGGCCAGCACATAACAAGGTGTTCAACATCATTGGCCATTAGGGAAACGCAAATCAAAATCACAAGATACCACTTTACACCACTAAGAGAACTATAAAAAGACAGACAATAACAAGCATGTGGAGCACTTAAAACCCTCAGATATTACTAGTGGCATTGTAAAGTGGTGCAGCCACTTTGGAGACAGCTTGGCAGTTCCTGAAAATGTTAAATATGGAGCTACCGTATGACCTACTCCTAGGGACGCCCCCCAAATTGAAAATATATGCCCACAAGACACCTGGACAATGAATGTTCACAGTGGCATTATTCATAATAGTTAACAAGTAGAAACAATGTAAATGTCCATCAATTGATGAATAGGTAAACAAAATGTGGTACATCAGTACAACGCAGTATTTTCAGCCACAAAGAGAATAAACTACTGATACATGCTGTAACAGAGATCACTGCTGAAAGCATCATGCTAAGTGAAAGAAGTCAGACACAAAAGGCCACACACTATGTGATTCCATTCATATAAAATGTTCAAACCAGGAAAATCCACATAGATAGAAAAGAGATTAGTGGTCGGCAGGCCTGGGGGAATGGGAAACAGGGAGGACTCTTCGTGGGTGCAGGTTTTCTTTCTGGGGTGATAAAAACTTCCTGAATTTAGATGGTGGTGGTGACTGGATAGGCTGATGAACAAACTAAAATCCACTGAACCGTATACTTTATGGAATGTGAGTTATACTTCAAAAACAAATAGACAAATAAGTGAATACTTTTCAATTATCACTCAGTTGTGTTATATGGGCAGATTACTACCCAGTTGCATTGGTCATCTTTTATCACATCATTACATCGTAGCTAAGATTTCCCAAGATTTAGTACAATCTCTTGCAGAGAACTGGAAACATACTAGTTCCACTGAGCACATTTATACGTTATCTGTTTCAGGAGGTGTATTTTGCAGGCTTAGTCAATCATTATGTATCAGTTTTGCTGTTTTTAGCTTCAGAGGGTGGCCTCTTCCTAATACTGTTTTACCCCCAAACTCTCAGCTCCCTTATAGTTCTCCCCTGTGTATTCACCTCAGTAATGCGAACGTTCTGGAAAAGGTTAAAGATTTTATGCATGTCAAGACTTGACAAATAGATGGATAGATAGATACAGTATTCAAATGTCAAAAGAATATGTTTTCTCTACAGAAGATAAATTTAAAATAAAATTATTAATGACACTAATTTTTGGTTCTGTACATGTAATATCATAAAAAAAAACTTATTTTTATTTAGCAGGTATAATGTTTTGCTAAGAAAAATGCTTGAGTCCTGACAGGTGTGGCTCAGTTGGTTGGGTGTCATCCCACAAAGCAAATGATCGCTGGTTTGATTCCCGGTAAGGGCACATGCCTGGGTTGTGAGTTCAGTCCCTGGTCAGGGCAACCTAGAGAGTTCACTGTAGCAAAGAAAAAAACTGAAGGATACACTCTAACAACAACAACAACAACAAAAACAACCAAGCAAAAAAAAAAAGAAAAGAAAAAAGAAAGAATGAATGGAAGGAAGAAAGGAAGGAAAGAACAAGGAAAAAAATGTATAGGAGTGATGGGATTATAGTTTATTCATTTTCTAAACTATCTGTAATTTAGAAAAAAGTATTTTCCTCTTAAAAATGAATGTGAAATGTGTTTCTTTGTAAATGTTCCAGTTTTAGTATCTCTGAAGTGATTAGTTTTAGAATTTAAGAATAAAATGTTTATTTTCTAGATATGCTTTGGTAGTGAGCTGTTTTTATTTTTGTGAGAAAGAACAGATCTGCATTTAGTGCTGCTGGAGGTCAGCACATCTCTGCTTCCTGTTAATGGCCCTCACAGCCTCTTCCTAACAGAGTACATTGAGAACACTGGCTCTTTAATGAATGTGTGAAGTAGAAGCAATTATTTGTGTATCTACCAAGAGGTAGCCAGTGGCAATAATGCCAACAAACAGGGCTGAGGTTTATAGAACTCACCGAGTGGGGCACAAAATATATCTGTTCTTAGCTTTAACTGTGCTCCAGATGTTCTCTTCTGAAATGTGCTCTAGATGGTAATTATCTCCAGGTAACTGGATCCTCTGTGACATTTCTTTTCTCCCTGGTGTTTTTCTGGATTTTCCAGATCTTCTACCCTCATCATGTAATTCATTTATAATTAGAAAATAATAATGCAAGGACTTAAAAGCAAATAAATAAAATCCATCACAGGCCCAGCCCAGAAGGAGGAGTCCTCAAAAACCTGGAAAAACTTGTATTACTTAAGAAGGGCAAATCTGATGCCAGGACACATGGGGGATAGAGAGGGCTGAACTTCATTTGTCACATTTGATTTTGTGTCTGAGGATAATCTAACTGCCCTGTGTCTTATTTTCTCCCCAATAGGCATCATATACTTCATAGGTGAGGTGGAGACGGCGCTCATCCGTGAGAAGAGCATTGCAGAGGAAAGAGCCTCGCAGTATGGAGGCCGCTCGTTGTTCCACGTCTATAGAATCTTAGAATACCAGGGCCCATCTAAGATGAGTGTCAGTGCTCATCAACCCCAGGTTCCTTTTGCAGATGTCAGCTGAGGTCAAGAGAAGTTCAGTTACTTAACTTGAAGAGCTACCTGGGCAGAGGAGCCAGGAGTCACTTCCGTGTGGGATTTTTTTTTTTTCCAGAATGTTCTTACACAGATGTTTTCTTTCCTTGCAGGAAACGTGCACTGAGGATTTTCATCATGTTTTATGTCCTCACTTTCACGGGACTTTCCTGTTACATACTCTTGTTTGATGCTACTTTTATCTTTGAAAGCGTGCTCCCCACCGTGCTTGGGCGCCGCAAGATGTGGGAACTACGGGAGATTATCGCGCCGTTCTTAAATTTGGAAGTGGAAGACTTGTTACCCTCCTAAAGATGCTGAAGTAGCTGTTACCCTACTGACCTTCTCCCTAATAAAATTCTGGCTGTTCTTCTATTATGACGGTTAACTTATTTACAAATACGATACTGTGGGGTGTTTGGCAAAGGACATTGTAGTCATGTGGAAATTGATCACCAACAGAAAAAAATGGAAACAGCTTATGTGGACCCTTAAATGCACATGACTTCTGGAATCATTCCACACTGACTCAAGCATTTACTTCAAACCACTACCCTCCCTTCTCCTCCAACCCTGAGCTCCCTGAGACTATCATGTATGAGTTTCCTTGGTTATTTCACCCACTTGACCTCTGATGTCTCAGAAAAGAAAGCACAGAATTCCTCTCCATTGTTTCCAATTTTACTTAAATTGGGTTGGGGCCATATTTGGGGTGTAGTGGACATTTCTTAGTTTTTCTCCCTAACATTCATTTATGTTTTTGGTAATAGCACACTAATTTTGCTTTAAAATAACTCTCTTTCCCCCAAGTATAATTATAGGTGTTTTTTCAGTCGATATCCCCTCTTACCCTATTAATAAGAGTTGGAAATATGTTGAATCAGACAGTCTCTGAGGATGAGCATTTTGAGAATCATACAAAAAAGGGAAATGATTGGAACCTCAATTTTGTAAGCTAGCTTGTGTCTTTTCCTGCTTGTATTAGCCCGAGTCGGTTCTATTGCTTATAATCAAAGGAAGCCTAAGTAATGCCACAGTGTCGAATGCCAGACTGGAGCCTTTCATCCCTAACTTTGTAGGTAATGAGGAAATAGTAAACTTTATTATCAATATGAAAAATAAGTATAATTGAATCGTTCAAGATTAACAGAACCAGTAAGAATAAACTGGGGTAAGAGGGCAGATGGAGTGTGAAAGGTCAGTTACAAGGCCACTCAGGGGCTCCGATGAGCTACAGGGGTGGGAATGGCTGGCGATGAAAAGGTGGTGATGGGTGTAGTAGATAATCTAACGGTAGATTTTATGTGTGGTTGTGTCATGCATGTGGGGTGGGAAGAGCGGTGACAGTGTAGAGCGTGGTTCCAATTTTCACATTTGAATGGATCTTGAAGGATGGATAATATATTTCACGGCAGAGAGGAAGAAAAGGCATTTCAGAGAAAAGACACATCACAAATTAGACAGAAGCCATGGATACGAGGCGGTCGAGTAAGTTGGCACAGCATATTGCTCAGTATACTGGTCTGTACTTTGCTTAAAAATAAATACTATGCCTCACTCATTTTTGTGGTCTCTGGTACAGTGATTCCCAAACTCTAGCGCTTTCAGCGCATGCATCAGAATTACTCGGGAAGCATTATATGTTAGAGATTTTCAATCCCAACCCCAGTTATTTAAATTTAATAGAGCTAATGTGGGGTCCACGAATTTTATTTTTAATAATCTCCCAAGCAGAATCCAATACAAATGTGAATTTTGGAACCAAGTCTTGGTACACTTTAGGACAATGCAGGGCACATAGTAGGTACTCAAGGAATAAAATTAAATTACGTGTTATCTTTGTGAGCTTCCCACACGTGTTTCAGTGGTACATTTAGTATTTGTTCGATAATTCATCATAGCTATTTTTCCACTGCCATCTTCTCACTCCCTTGAAGTAAACCTTCAACTCCTTTACTGTCTTTTTAACATTCCCGAAGTCACCAGGCCTTTCCAGTTCTTCCACAGCACTTTTTCCAAGATCAGGGACCTTTCTTTGTATTTATAATGTTTCCATTCTGATAGGTCTTATCACACAAACGTATTGCTGCCAGGGAAATCAGCTTGCACAGACTACTACTATATACACACCTTTAGAAAAGCATCAACTCCAAATGCCACTTTTAGCCTGATCTTCTACAGCCAGGAAACTATATCGGTTGCTAGAAATGTGAAATTTGCTTGTGAGTGATTCTCAAGATGGGATGTTTAACAGAATTCCCCAAAGAGACATTTAACTATGATTATACATTTGAGCAGAAATTCTGATTCTTAAGATCAAGGATGAATCTCTTATATCTTCTATTTTAATTGTTTCCCCTAACAATTCTTAGGACTCAAAGTTTAAGAACAACCATGCTACACTACAGGCAAGAGATTGCGATGTGGCCGGGATCCCACACACAGCTAACTGAGAGGTGCCAAACTTTGGAGGGGAGAGGGAGGGCTGGGGGAGGGCTGAGGGGATTTCCAGGACACCCAGAAAGGGAAAGAGCCAGAGCTCTGGGAACAGTGAGTAAGAATTCAGAAGGTCTTGTGACGATGAGAGGCTATGCTGACAGACAGATTTATAAAAAAGTCACAGCTAGACTTGTTTACAGATAACGGGACTATTCAGATCAATCTGTAGAGAGAAGCTGGTGTATGTTTTTTATAATCTTTAGATAAATTCCTATTGCCGGATAGAGTATCAACTAATTTAAAAGCCAAAAAGAGGCATTGAGTTTAAGTAGCTCAAATAAAGGTAGAAGTATTGCAATACTCACATAACACTATGAAGTAAGGTAGGAAACCTGACTCTTTAAAAGAATAAATATTTTATTAACTTTCAAGATATATTTTATTAGGATTTTGACTAATACAGAATAATTTTCCCTGGGGAATAAATATTCTTAAAGTGGGAATGATACTATTTTCACATCAATTTATTTTCAATTTGTCAGCATCTCAAGCTGGAAAGCTGGAACAATGCGCCACTCCACTCAGAGAGGGAAACAGTTAGTGAGGCACTGTAATATTATGCTGGTGTAACTGTCTACATGTGGTAATTCCGCTAACTACTTTGGTTGGTGGGATCTTATTTCAGATCTTTTAAATGCCATATTCAATTGAGTCAGTGGATATTTTCAAAATCACTTACTAAAAATGTCAGAATCACTTTGCAAATATGGTCTTGGTTTTGGACAAGGAGGGGAAAAATGAGTGGTCACAAAATCTCCATTTGTCATTTTTTGGGGGTGGGGGGTGAAGACAGCTATGATGTAGTGAAAAGAGCTTTAAACTTAGATTCAAAGGTGAGCTAATCTGCTGCCAACTGCAAGTCTAATGCTGTCAAGTAATCCCCCCTCCCCACAGGGGATCCAAGCTCTCCTCCCCCAGCTGTCAGAGCATTGGCCGCTGAGAGTTCAGTTAGGATCCTCCCTTAGACTTGCCTTTGGTTAAAGAGACCTGCTTTGCCTATGTCTCCCCTCCTTTCCCAATGGTACCTTGCATTCAAAGACTGATCCAGATCAGGGTACATTTCTGAAGGGCCATCCCAGACTCAGAGCTACTCATGGGATCGGTTAAAGCCACTAGTGCAATTGTGTCACAAGTCAACTTCTCCCTCTACCCAGTCCTGTTCCCATCATCCCCTTCACATGTGATGATCTTGAGAGTCTGTCCCTGTAAACCTACACTCAAGTCTTCATTTCAAAGTCCATTTCCTGGGAAACTTGACCTAGTATGAAGATTAACCAAACGAGAACAAGCAAAGGCTCTGCATTCTGAGCTCCCTGTGGCAAGGGAGTCAGCCACCATCACTTGTGATTTAACACAGAGAAGTGAGAAAGCTTTATAGCAGAAAAAGAGGAAGCCTCCAGGTGTGCCCTGATTGGAGGATGTGGCATAGGGAAGACACAGATGGGCTAATGAGAAGCAGGGAGTCCTGTATAATGGTTACGGGTATATTTGATTTTTCTGGTTGTTCCTAGCTTGGAAGGGGGACAAAAATTAGGGAAGCTGTCAGTTGTTTACACATGTGTAAATCGAGGAAAATATTACCTGCCTCATGAGATAGTTGGATTAATAGATTGGGTATTATGATTATTATTATAATTATCGATTACCTTGGACAATTTTTTTTTAACATTTGAAATCACCTAACTAAAAACTTTGGTTCTGACCTAATAGGGAAGAAATGAATTTGAGTATATTTCTTGATATATTATATCTTGAAGCAAAAATCAGTGAACCACACAGTTTGACTCCTTTCTTTCTCATGTTCCACTCACAGTCTGGCAGAAAATCTTGTTGGTTCTACCTTAAAACATATGCAGAATTCAAGGACTTCTCACCACTCCCTGATGCCAACTGCCCTACGAGCCACTATTATTGCAAAAATCTACCAGTTCTCTCTTTGATTCTCCCTGATTCCATCCTTGCCCACATACTCATATAATTCAGCCATCAGAGTGATACTGTTTGTTTTATTGTCAAATCGCATCGCCTCTCTGCTCTAAAAACCTTCAGTGGCTACTTATTTGTTTTAGAATAAAAGCCGAGGTCCTTAGAATGGCCTTGAACTACCTGTGTTGGCCCTCCATTAGCTCTCTCACTTCCTTCGATCCTATCGCTCCGTTTTGCTGTCCACCTTACTGGTCCTGGAGCACATCAGGCACACTCTCACCTCGAGGGCCTTGCCCTGGCTGACCCCTCTGCCTGGCAGGCTCTCCCCCTGAATATCCACATGGCTCACTCCCACAGTGCCTTCAAATCTTAGCTTAAATGTCATCTTCTTGGCCATAATAAGCCAGATAATAACAAGTGTTGGTGAGGATGTGAAGAAATTGGAACCTTGACATATTGCTGTTGGTGATGTAAAATGACAGAGCCGCATGACTCAGCAATTCCACTCCTAGGTATATGCCCCAGAGAACTGCAAACCTATGTCCACACAAACACCTGAACGTGAATGTTCGTAGGGGCATGTCCTAATAGGTAAAAGCAGAAATAATTCAAGTATCTATCAACCGATGAATGGATACACAAAATATGGTATATCCACTAGACAGGACGTGAGAAGCTAGGAAAATTCCTTGGCAAGTAGAATGAGGAAACTGAGACAGATAGCAAAACAAACTGGCTGAACAATTTATAGCCAGTTTCAGGTTACCAGGGCGGAGAGCATCAGGCAAACCTGGTGCAGGACCTTGCGCCCAGGGTGGCCTTTCCTCCCCTGGCACATCGCTGGCCATGTGGTTTAAACCCCTTGACTTTTCCTCCCTAGAAATAACATCTAGGCCTCCGTTGTATTTTAGCTCCAGGCCCAGAAAAGCAGCAAAACTAGGAGGGCATCACCAGGACCAGCTGCAGTGACTAATGACCCCCTGCCCTGGAGCTGACCAATCAGTGATACCACGACCCTAAAAGAGTGCACCTGGAAAAGCTGATGAATATTCTGTTGAGACCCTTCCCTAAGACCTCCTCTGAACCCCCAGCCTGTAAAACCCTCCAGACCAAGGACCCAGCCTGCTCTGTCCCTCCCCCTCCCAGGAGCATGCCTGTGCCTTTCCCTTCCCCCTCTTTTTCCCCCACAGGCATGCATCTCGTAGACTCTAAGGGTCCCCACGAGACCTCCAAAACTTGCAGCTAGGAGGGCAACGAGCAGTGGCAGCTTGCCCTGGGCTAACCCCCAGTCCTATATCCAAGGACCCCCTTTTGTCTGACTCTTCAGTGATCAGACAGCAGCCCCACCTTGGCTCACTTCTTTCCTACAACATTTTTAGAAAACCAAAGTAGCCCAGCCTAGTCTCTCTACCGTCGCTTCTCCTATCCTAAGCCCTTCCTTGTTTCACTGCCCCCAGGTTTAATAAACATACTCTCAAAATGACCTGGACTCCTGTTGTGAAATCTTTCCTGCGCGGTCAAGAACCCACACACCACAGGCGTGCCAGAGGCTGACCTGCTCTGGCCTGGTCCCTTTCAGGTAACATCCATACAATGGAGCGTTACTCAACCACAAACAAATGAAGGACTGAGGCATCTACCATGGAAATGACCCTTGAAAATATTATGCTAAGTGAAAGAAGCCAGACACAAATGACCACATATTATATGAGTCCATTTATAAGAAATGTCCAGAATGGCCAAATCCACAGAGGCAAGATAAAATACAGTGTTCTGCAATTTGATAGTGGTGATAGTTGTGCAACTTTGTGAATATGCTAAAAATCACTGAATTGTACACTTTAAAAAGATACATTTTATGGTATGTGAATTATATCTCAATTTTTAAAAATGTCGCTGTTTTAATGAGACCCGTCTGAACATCATGGTTAAAATTGCAACCCTCCCATCCCCATCCCCATCTTCCTAATCACTCTCTTCATTCTGTATTTTGCCATAACTTCTAATGTAACATATAATTTACTTATTTATTACATTTATTGTTTATCTGTCTCTGAAATGTAAGCTCCAGAAGAAAAAATACTAACCTAGGACTCTATAGACAACATTATTTTATATATACATATGTAAAATCAGAAAATACTTCCATTTGAAAGTAGGAAACATTTCCTGAAAGTGATTATTTTGCTCTGAGTGCTAATGGCTGAAGGGGAAATAACCAGGTTGAGGGAGTCAAATTTAAAAGGGGTAGTGTGTTGCCACCCTTCAAGGCCAGGCAGGTTCATGGGATTCATGCAGATGGAAGAATATTCACGGAGCCGTTGGGATGGCTGGCACGCCTTCATTCACGGGTGGGCGAGCCACCCACACTGCAAGCTGCGTGTCTATCTGCACGTCTCATGTCATGGCCCTTGCTCCCCAGTGTGGAATCCATCGTGGCACCTGTCCCCTTGCATCCCTCATCATCATCACCCCCAGCAGGGAGTCCCTACCTGTTAAAATACTAGAGGGGAACAAAGCTGGAAAACTGCCAGGACATTACATAACATAACATAATTCTGTGCCTGGGAGCCCGCTTCATGTTATGGGAACAGTTTATCGGACCCAGACTCAAGGCTATGAGAACACTGGTTATCAGGCCCCTCCAAGGCTATGGAACGCTGCTGCTCTTAGTTACCCAGACCCCTGGGCGAGGAAGCCAGACTGCCTCCACTTCCCCTACAGGTAGGTAGTCACCAAGGAGAGAAAGGACTGGATCTGTGAGACATTTGCACCTAAAAAAGGATTACAGGAAGAAGAGAAAAACATGTTCCATGTATGGCAAGTGTGTTTCCACTTATGACTAAATTCATTTATATGGACGGTGTAACCACCCAAGGCTACAGAAGTGATAGCAGGTTGGTGGGAACAATTGCAGGACTTACCGGGTCCCAAGGAAGCGAAGTTGAATCACTAGCTGGTGGAATGGAGCCTAAGGCTGCACACGTCAGACTGGGACTGGATGAGACAGTATCTTTAAGAGCCCCAGGCCTTGGCCAAGCAGAAGTACAATAGAAACCATCCACGGGACATTTAGCTTGCAGTGGCGGTGGTGTGTGTAAGGGTGGGCCTGTGTTGAGGGAGGATAGCCCCTACGTCATCAGAGAGCTTGTTAGTAACCTATCAGTTTCGAATGTTGGCATGCTTCATGAAATGTGAAACCATTTCAGTCTTTATTATAATTTCAATTTTTGCATCTCTTTTTCTTCATGCATTTTAGGAGACATTAATATCCAATGTCACAGAATAGTTATATACTAACCAAGTGACACCTGGTTTTTGTTTGAACTTCACAGCTTGGGAAAATTGCTTTTTCTCTATTTCTCCTTGATTTGAAACTGATTTTTACTAATATAGACCAATCTCCAAGTGATTTTGCTTAGCAAATAAGGCAAAGTGCAAGGTAATGTAGCAGTGCTTATCAGGCCGCCATTCCTCACTTCCCCTCATCACTGCCCAGGTGTCTGCACTCGGCCCGTATGACTCTGGATCAGATCTCATTGGTCTACCACAGGTGGCAAACACAAGGTTCTTGGGCCGATTCTGGACTCTCCTTGTTTCATCCGGCCTGACACCTTGTTTCTAACCCGGCAGCAGCACCAAGCTCTCACTTCACTGTTAAGGAGTAGTTACATCTATACAGTCCTAAAATTACATGCGGCCCTTTGAAGGCAACCTCGAGGCTGATGTGGCCCCTGGTGAAAATGAGTTTGACACCCCCAATCATAGTGGCCATAGTAGCCCTGATCCCCTTGCCAGTGATTGGTTTGGATGTAAATATGTCATTCAATTCTGACCAATGAGACTTGGACGTATATCTACTGGGGGAAGGGATGTTGTTCTGGGCAAGAGTTTTCTTTCTATTAAAAAGAGACAGTAGGGACAAAGGATCCCTTTTTTACTTTTGGGTGTTGCTGTGCACAGATTTGATGCTTGAAATTCCTTAGATCATCTTGCAATCCCGGAGGGAACATGCAGTCCAGTTTGGGCTTGCAACCATTAGGACATGGCTGACAGGTACCACAGAGAGACAGAAACAGCGGGGTGCTCCGTGGCATCAATGAGCCACTGAATTAACCCAATCATAGTTCTATTGCACATACCTTCTTACTGTGCAAGACTCAGATGCAGATCTGAGAAGGGGAACTGAGTAGCTGAGGAAGGGGTGAATGAGACAATTACTTTTCAAAATTTAGTTTGCTTTTTGAAAGTCATATGTACATTTGATTTTTTTTTAATTGATTGATTTTTTGTTTTCTTTAAGTGGATCCAGAGCAATCTTAAGTTTTATTTATGGGTAACTGACATCTTGAATTTAAATGGCAGCCAATAAAGGCTTTCACGGGTTTGTCATCAAATCCATACTTAAATGTATTTGAGTGAGATTGGGCCCAGGACCAGGATGGAGCTATGTATATTTGAATTAAGGGAGTTCTTTTGGTGGTGAAACTACTGCTTTACCAAATGCTGATGTTTGCGTGGTCATTTTGCTTTCCAAAATAATACCAAGCAGTAGTAACTATTGCGACATCTGCGTTGACCTAATGAAGAGCACTCGGCTAATAATCAGTCTCATACGTGGCCAGATGTCCTACTGCTGGTACTTGATGAGGTCCAGGCCTTTTCAAAACAATACCAAATGTGATATTTTGCCCACACGGCACAGTAATGCCCTTTTGTGTGGATACAGGCTTAATTTGTTTCTTATTTTCACATTTTTCACTCAAGATTTGATCAGAGAGGCACGAAGTGGGGGGCGGGGAGGGGAAAGAATCTTTTGTAGTAGATCAAGTGACTGAAATGCCCCTGGATTTGGGGGATTGTTTAATGACACTAACCCCTTTGAAAAGTGGGTGATGTTTTCTTTGCATTTGGAAAGGTGCATTCTTACCTCTCAGACTGAAGTAATCTCTCCAGGTGAGAGTACGGCTGCTTTGAGGGGAGAGTCATCCTGGGCTTTCTGAGACCTCCACACCCTCTGGCACTCAAGCTTTCATCTGCTTATGTGAAAGGTGTTGAGGAAAAGAGAGTGATGAAGCTTTTTGACTCTAAGACTATGAACACACCGACCCCACCCAGCCTCCTTCAGTGGCTCTGCAGATAAGGTTACACTTAGCTTTAGTGCAGATCATGTTCAGAAAAACTCCATCCTCTTTAGCGCAAAAGAGCACAAATATAAATAATAACATTAACAACAGTCATGATTATTGTTATTCACTAATAATATAACGATATACACAATATAAAAATACCAATCCGTGACAACTGTCATGTTTATTTTTTTCTTTTTCTTTCTTTTAATCCTCACTTGAGGACATGTCCATTGATTTTAGAGAGAGAAGAGAGGGAGAGAGAGAAACATCCATCAGTTGCCTCCTGTATGCACCCTGACCGGGTTTGGAACCTGCAACCTGGGTATGTGCCCTGACCAGGGATCAAACCTGCAACCCTTTGGTGTATGGGACAACAGTCCAATCACCTGAGCCACCTGGCCAGAGCAACCTATGTTCCATGCACTATGTTAAGCACTTCATATATATTTTATTACTTAATCCTCATGATTACTTTATAAGCCAGGTGTTGTTGTTATCTCCATTTTCATACCTGAGTCACTGAGGCACAGTGAGGATAAGTAGTTTGTTCATGGCCCCACTGTAAATGGTAAAGTCAGGTCTGGAGGCCAGGTCTGTCTGGCTGCAATACCTGTGTGACACACGGCCTCCCAAAATTGGATTGAACTATCTGTGAGAGCAAGAAAGACGCCATATTAAGCCCTTTATATGAGGGGGGGACCCAAAATCCAGAATTTACTTATAAAAATGATGTATTTGTTCTTACATATTTAAACTTTAGTCACTGTCAAATCACTCTCCATTTGATGCAATACACCTATCAAGACATTTTTTCCACTGCTCAAAACAGTTTTTGAACTTGTTGATTTTGATGCCTTTTAGTGCTTCTTCCATTTTTTGTTTTACCTCTCCCACATTGGCAAAATGGTTCCCTCTGAGGACATTTTTTCATCCAGGGAAACAAAAAAAAGTCTCTCTGGGTGAGATCAGGTGAATACGGAGGGTGGGGCACAGGGGTCATGCCGTTTTTGGTCCAAAATTGCTGGACGCAGCACGGTGTGGGCAGGTGTGCTTGTAAATTACCCATCACGAAATGGGCAAACCCCACTGAAAGAGTCTTAAAAAAAAATTCACTGAAGCCAAATGCAACTTCTCACAACACCACCAGCTGGTACACTGATACAGATGGGTTCCTAGAACACTCACCTAGCAGGGGAAGCCTGTACTACAAGGGGCCCATCCTCCAGAAGATAATTCTGCTTTGGGGGGACCTCCCCCTTGTATTTAGCATCTTGTACATTACTTAGAAGATAGCAAACACTCGATAAGTATTTATTAATGAATCAACGAACTAATATTTATTAAATGTCAAGTGCAGCTTCCAGTGGTGCTAAAGCCTTCAGATACCACCTGCCACATGTCCTTCTCTGGCATTGATCACTACTCCCAGGAGCCATGCTGATGCACAGGTCGTTGACATAGGATTGGAACGGCCAATGGCCCATTCTTCACCCAGCCTGTATGTGAGGCACAGGTACCAAGCTACTACTGGGGCTACAATCTTTTCTGCTTTCTCCACTTTGTCTACTCACCAGATTGAATCCCCGCTGGAAGCCCAAGCAATTCTAACATTGTGACTTTTCTAGTACTGAGGGCTTTTCTGCACCAGCGTGTGCGGTTAGCTTTCCCTGTCTCGCTTCCTGGGCATGCAGCCCACATTGCCTATCCCTATCTGGAAATGTGTGTTCTCTTTAGCTTCTGGCTGGTGAACTAACTAACTACATGTTCCAAACCAGATTTGGTCTCATGATTTTTTTTTTCCAATTTGGAAGAGCTTTTGCTACATGTGATTGATAAACAAGCAAAGCAAATGGTTGCATTATCATGTTTAGAAGTAGAGGTTTAACAGTTGGGATACTTTTGTCCATAAGAGTATATCAAAATAATATTGGCTTGGAGAAAAGGACATTTATTGCCCCATGTGCTGAATGTTCTGCAGCTAGGGTGGTGCTAGTGTAGGTTAATTAAACAGCTCAATGACATCATTGCCCTGAATCACCTTAACCTTCACTTACATGCTCTTGGCTTTCCCTTCATGATGCCAAGATGGCTGTCTTTTCCTCCAAACGCCTTCACATGACCTGACATGCGACAGAAAGGAATGGCGGTTGGGGGTGATCTTCTCCTCAAGGTCGCAGCAGATTTCCTCTTGGGAACCACTGATCAGCCTAGATCATAGACCCCAACAAACCAGTTACCAGCTGTGACCTGCCACCTTTCCCGCGCCCCTGTGCTTTCGAGTGAAAGCACAACAAGCACCCAGCTGTCACCAATGAGCTGTCTTTTTCAAAAGAAACTGGGTACCAGGCACACCTTGTTTCATGTTGCTTCACTTTATAACGCTTCACAGGTGTGTGTTTCACAGGCTGGAGGGAAGACTCTCCGCCAGCAAGGTTACGGCTCACTTGGTTGAGAGGCTGGCTCTGCTGTGGGGCCTGGACTGAACTCGCTGTGTCTCCGTGGTGTGGTCGTGTGCACAGAAGGTCAACCGTTGTCTCTGGGTGGAGGGATTACAAGTGATTTTTCTTCCTCAGAAAATTTTATGCAATAAATAAGTGTTCCTTTTTTTTAAAAAAAAAGAAAC
The DNA here is from genome assembly GCF_022682495.2 of Desmodus rotundus. Lineage (NCBI taxonomy): Eukaryota > Metazoa > Chordata > Mammalia > Chiroptera > Phyllostomidae > Desmodus > Desmodus rotundus. The sequence continues at coordinate 166,554,863 of NC_071389.1, read as the reverse complement.
ACTGTATTTTAAAATAGTTTCCAACACAGAAAATTTACCAGAGTGTAATGAGGCACTCCCATATATCCTTTACCCCAATTTACCAATATCTTACATTTTGCCACCATTTGTCTTATTAATTTCCCTTTTTCCTGATGATTTGAAAGTCTGCATATATCATTCCCTTTACTCCATGGTACCGGAATGTATATATCCTAAGAACAATAATAATTTACTTATAGCACAGCAGTATGGTTGTAAAATTTAGGACATTTAACATCAATACATTAATTTACAGCCCATATCTAATTTTGTCAATTGTACCAATACTATCTTTGCAGGAATACTTTCTCCATAAAAGATCTAGTCCAAGATCATGTCTTACTTGTCATATTTGGCTCTTTAATATCCTTTCATCTGGAAAACTCCCTCAAACTGTGTTTTTCATGCCGCTGACATTTTTTTAAGAGTAGGCCATACCTTTTACAGACTTTCCTCAGTTTGGGCTTGTTTGCTGCGTCCTCGTGATGAGATTCAGATTATGCGTTTGGGACAGAAGGCTACCTAAGTGGTGCTGTGCCCTTCTCAGAGTATTGTACCTGGAGCAGACCAAGTTTATCTGCCCCTCGTCAGGGACGTTAATATTAATCACCCGGTCAGGGTGTTGTCTAATTTCCCCGCTGATGTGTGATTTTTTTTAATCATAAAGGAAATGTATTTTACAAAATAACAAATCGTCAAAGATCACATTGCAATAACTGGAAAGTGAATTTACTGAAAAATTGTACGGCAGGCTTTCTTGTCTGCGCAAACGGCACTAAGACACCCCTGCAATGATACCCACTTTAACGGGTGGAGTGGGGCTTGGAAGCATCAAGTTGCAGAGGATAAACTGAGGTCTGGAGGGGCAAAGTAACCCGCCCAGTGCTAGTATCAGAGCCAGGAGTAAGGCCAGAGTACTCTCTCCCTGACCTGCCTGCCTTCGCCACTGTGCCTTTGAGCCAAAGCACAACTCAGGCTTTCCCTGCCCAGCTGTCACCAAAGAGCTCTTTTCTTCGAAAGAAGAAATCTGGTGCCCTCACCCCCTCCTTGCCGCTTCGTATTATAATACCCCAGTTCCTCAGTCCAGATTCCAGAGCTGTTCACATTAAAACACGATCCCTGTCCAGACTGGACAGGGGGTTCCTGTTTTATCATTTAAATGAGTTACCTTACTCCCCAGTTATCTCCTGCAAACTCCTCACTGCTCCCCTCTCACAGCGTGGAGCCAGCCAGAGAGTGAGATAAGAGGCTCCACCACAGGTAGGTTGGATGCATTCCACAGAGGTGCCTTTGTAAAACTTGTGAGTAGAAGAGTAAGGATTTCTCCCCCCACAGATAGAAACAGAGTCAACTGTGCTATTTTGAAAATGACCAAAGACAGACAATCCAAGAACCTATAATTGTGGAGAGGGAGAGTCTTTTCTGGCAGCAGTGTCCGTGTGTTAGGCTGTCAAAGGCCGTACAAGTCCAGCAGGAGCTTCAGTGCCGGGAGAGCTGAGGTTTGGGCCCAGTGCTCTCATTGTACTAATATATTTCCTGATTGCCATTTTGTTTCTCGATAGCAAGTCCTGAACTTTGAATGCCTTCGCTTCTCCTGCTGGTGGTAACGGGAGCTGCTGTCACAAGCTCACCAGGGGGATCTCTGAAGACAAAAGTGAAATGAGACGAATCTAGTGGCTCTTCCACTTCCTGGCTGTTAATGGGAGTCCTATGGGCTGAATTATGTCTCTGCCCACTGAATTTGTATGTTGGAGTCCTAATCCCTGGTCTCAGAATGTGACTGTGTTTGGAGATAGGGTCTCTAAGGAGGTAAATTGAAATGAGCTCATTAGGGTGGGCCCTAATCCGGAAGACCATGTGAAGACAGAAGGCAGCCACTTACAAGCCAAGGAGAGGGGCTTCAGAAGAAACCAGTCCTGCCGACACATTGATTTTGGAAATCTAGCCTCCAGAATTGTGAGAAAATACATTTTCTCACAGTGGTACTTAAGGCACCCAGTCTGTGGTACTTTGTTATGGCAGCCCAAGCAAACGAACATGAGACCTTGGGAAAGTTAGTTAGGTAGAGCTCTTCTAGGAAGGATAAACTGCATAATTTCTGGGACCCAGTGCAAAATGAAAATGTGGGACCCCTTGTTTAAAAAAAATTATTGAGCCCGGCCAGGTAGCTCAGTTGGTTAGAGTGTCATCCCAACACACCAAGGTGGCAAGTTCGATCCCCTGTCAGGACACGTACAAGAAGCAGTCAATGAATGCATAAATAAGTGAAACAACAAATCAATGTTTCTCTCTCCTCTCTCTTTCCCTCTCTCTAAAAAATCAATAAATTAAAAAGTTGTTAATAATTTCAAGGTAGTGGCAGCAGAGGATTAAAACAGGTGTGAGCCCTCTAAACATGGGCCCTGTGCAATTGCTTGCCTCTCCCACCCATGAAGCCAGTTTTGCTTCCAGATTTCAGGTTTTTTTCCTTGGAAAGTGGTGACAATAATTGCACTTACCTTTATGTTTGGTGGGAAAATTAAGTCAGATTCTAGGACTAGGTTCTCAAAGAACATGAAAAGGTGACCGAGAAAGGTGTTCAACATTTTTTAACATTAAATGTCTTGCCCAGGTTAAGTCTCACAATTGCAAGAAAAAATAGTTTTTCTTTTCCTCAATTTATAGTCAATGATTCCATTAGTCAGTGGGCGGGGAGTGTGTAGACAGGGTGGGTGGTTGGACGGAAACATCTCAGAGGTGAGACACTCCACTGGGAAGAACACTGCAAACCGATCATTTGGTATTTACAGTTTCAGGGTCTCGGCTGCAGTGCATGTACTTTCTCCCCCCTTCTCTGCCTCCTTGCTTGTTCCCAAGGAAGTGTGGACCCCTGAAATTGGCGTTTGAACCCCAGAGCTTCCACAATGCTGCTTGACTTTCCGACAAAAGTGTTATTATTTCCACACATATGACTCTTTTATTCTATAAATAAAAAGCTCTAGAAGGCAACTGAATACAACCCTGATGTCTAAAATAGAACAGGACAAATAAGGCTGAGCCTTATAAGAGTCATCCTCATTAGAAGATAAAGTACAGGGATTTTGCATGGTGTTTTGGAAGAGGGTGGTTATTTTCTTTGCCATATTTATTATCTTCAAAAAGAATTTAGAAGCCAGTGGGTTAAAAGGATTAGAATAAAATGCCCAATACTCTCCACGCAATAATATATGGAAATAATTTTTATTACAAGACATAGTTCTAAATCTTCTACTAGTTTTTCAGCAGATTTCAATTTTTTGTCATTCAGCCTCTTCTAAGGCAGGGTTGCGTCTAGGGTCCAGCTCTTTTCCTTCATCACATGACTATGGAATCGCCGATTTGCAATTTCCATGGATTGCCCTTTTGGTAGCAAAGCTCAGACCTTTCCAACAAGTCCTACAAGGGAGTGGCACCTGTCCGCATACCAGTGGTCTCTCTCACAAATGTACTCAATTAAAGCAAGGTGAGGCTGATTGAGGGAAGGGGTTTTTTTTTAGTGAAACAAGAAAATGGTAGTAAAATATTCCCTTTGTTCTCATTACAATTAGAACAAATCTAAACTCCTTGGAGAGCCTAGTGGTCTGGCTGCTATTGTGAGAGGTGGTAGAAAGATAAAATAATATTCAGGCTCCTTTTCTTTTGGTCTCTGTTCAGTGCCCCTATAATCATAGCCTCTTCCTTCTAGTTGCTTAGGGGAAAAAATGAGGTAGCACAGGGTCATGTAATTAATATAATTATATTTAATTAATAAGGAATGATAATTACATGTTGCAAACTAATACATTCTAAAATTCCCACAGTGTGTGACACAATATACTACCATCAAGACAGACGGAGGCTGGGTCAAGGCAATGTCACAGAGGAACATGACTTAGAGACAAACTCAATCTTTATTTTTATCCACTCCCAAGGATATTTTTTCATTGCTGAGAGAGAAAAACATCGATTGGTTGCCATCTTGTGTGCACCCCAACTGAGGATCAAATCCACAACCTGGGTATGTGTCCCGGCTGGAAATTGAACCTGCAACCTTTCGGTCTATGGGATGATGCTCCAACCAACTGGGCCCCACCGGCAAGGACCAAACTGAAGCTTGATCACTAGGACATATTTTCAGAACTTTCACCTCACTTCAGAATAAAAACAACACTTTGTCCCATTTGTTATTTCACTTGAAGTCATAATGTTAGGCTCTTTCAAGAGGCATGCAGGGGTGTCCAACCTTTTGGCATCTCTGGGCCACACTGGAAGAAGAGTTGTCTTGGGCCACACATTAAATATATTGTGACATGTAATCACAAACATATCTCATAATGTTTTAAATAGATTTCCGATTTTGTGTTGGGTCGTGTTCACAGCCATGCTGCGGGCCGCAGGTTGGACGCCCCTGTGAGTGTTTAGGTTACTTCAGGTGACAGAGAGTTAGTGTGAGGCGACCTGGGGAATGAAGGAAATGCAGGAAACCACTGAACCATTAAGCCTCACGAGAACTGGAATAAGGTTAAGAATTCAACATTAGCTCTACTAGTATGGTGACTCAGCTTCTCTGTCCACACAGACCCTAGTGCCAAACTGGGTTCAGTCATGCTACTTCCTAGCAGGTGACCTTGGGCAAGTTATTTAAGCTCTCTGTGGCTTAGTTTCCTCATCTGTGAAATGAAAACAGACTCACAGGGTTGAATATATTTACAACATTTAAAATAGTACTACACACACAGAAATTGGTGTTTCCTATTATTATTATCATCACCATTTTTTATTACTGTTGTTACATTTTCCACTACCCTCCAGTACCCTCATGGTGCCTACTGCCTCGTGGTTCCAATTACCACCTTTTCTATTTGTGACTCTCAGCATCCCTCCTTCTCTGCTTTATATTTTACCGGAGTTACTGACTTCCTCCTTATCTCTTTTTCTATAGTTCATGTTTCTATTTACCCATTCTTCTGTTTATTGCTTTTATTTATATATGCCTCTTTGCTACTATGTTTTCTGGTTTTCTATGTATCTCACATTCACTGTCTTCAGAGAGGATGTGATAGGACCACTTCGTGACTCCTCAGTATACAGCTCTGCTGAAGTTCCTATGTTTATTTGTTTCAGGCTGTTGGCAAATTTGTACTCAACTGTACTATACATTGATTCAGGGGGAATCCGTGGTCCAACCAAGTACTGTTCAAAATAGCAAGGGTCTCAGAATATTAACTGAGAATCCTGTGTGTAGAGAACAGTCTTGGACTCTGTCAGAAGGAGCCTCTGGGGGTACAGTGTCTAGGGCTTCATGACTCCACTGCACTTCACTCTTTCTTTAGCATCCTTTCCATCCCTTTGCTGCATGGAGATACTGGAGCTCAAAAATATCAAGTGATCCTAAGTCTTATAACTCAGAGTACATGCAGTGCCTTATTTAATTTTACCAAAGAAGAGGTGCTTTTTTATTTTTTTATTATGCTTATTTATTTATTTTAGAGAGAGGAAGAGAGAGCGAGACATCGATGTGAGAGAAACATCAATCAGTTGCCTCCTGTACATGCCTGACTGGGGATCACACCGGCAACCTATGCATGTGCCCTGACCAGTGATCAAACCCTAAATCTTTTTGGTGCACGGGATGAGGCCCCAACCAAGTAAGCCACCTGGCTCGGACAAGAGGTGCTATTTCTTGTACTTCCCTTTATTAAGGAATGGGTGATGATCTTCTACAGAAATGGCATCTTGTCTACATTATGCCTACTTCAGAATTCCAGCAATACAGAATCAAAAGGAAATTACCTAAGGTGGCATAAGAGGAAAGAGGTTTAGAACATTTAAAGGACATGCTAAAGGGATGGTTATAGCTTTCTCTTTGCTTCCTTAATTCCCTGGCCAGTTTAACAGATCACAGTACTAATTATCTGGCAATTCAAATGCTACACAGTCAGCGTCTTTCAGAGGAAAGGCTTTTCTGGAGATAGGATTGGGAGGAGCAAGGGAAAGCAGCAGAGAACTTTTTTTGTAGGCTTTGGGAGGTAAGATGCTCTAGCTTGAATATTTGTTAATCAGCAACTTGTTTCAACTTGTCAGGAAAGTTCCTTTAATGAAAGTATTTATTTAAACCAGTTGTCCCATGCTTATCTTACATCTGTTTACAGCTAACACTCATTCATTTTAGTCCTCTTAGAAGTTTCTGCATTGACGTTTAATGTGTCATTTTTAAATGTAAATTCTAGTTAAGCAAAAGAATTCTGGTTAAGGATTCGGAGAAACTAAATAAAGCCACAGTAAATTAATGATTGTCTAGCTGAAAAGGTGAGTGGACTAGGAATTAATGGATCGGTTAAAGGCCTGGGAATCATACATGGAGCTGGTCCAGAGAATGGCATGCACCACGTGTGAAACTGGGTAAATTCTCATTAATAATGAGCCATGATATGTCATAGGGTTGGCCAAAAAGTTCGTTTGGGTTTTTCTGTAAGATGACTCTAATAATACGTATTGTCTTCAACGTTATTCAAAACAGTTTTGTGAGATTGTATTGTGACAGCTGTCGTATCAGCATGCATTTTTAAAAATTTATCAATATTGGTGAATTTTTGGGTAGCCATTTTAATATTGAAGCTAGAAGAAAATATGCACCATTTCCGGTATAATATGCTTTATTATTTCAAGAAAGGTAAAAATGCAACTCACATGCAAAAAAAAAGATTTGTGCAGCGGATGGAGAAGGTGCTGTGACTGATGAAACGTGTCAAAAGTGGTTTGCGAAGTTTTGCGCTGGAGATTTCTTGCTGGATGATGCTTCATGGTCGGGTAGAACAATCAATGTTATACCATGTGGCAGATAGGTGACATCCTCAAACTATCCAGGTCAATAACGTTATTGGTGAAAATGAAAAATGTGTCTTTTATTTTATGGAAAACCCATATGGACTTTTGGCCAACCCAATATTTGAAAAATGAGTTTTTCTTAGTATTGTGGCAGGTGAAAGACAAGGTGGGAGTTACTGGTCATGAGTAATTTTTTCTTGTTGACTGAGCATGTTCCCAGGACCTTTAAAGAGGTCTGTCGGTACACGGTGCACGTTGGTAGGAAGGAATGGCAGTGACTTGTCAGTTCTGAAAAGGCCTGACAGCATGGGGAAGGGTTTGGCCTGCTCGGGAAGAATGCTCTGCAGATCATCTGCATGGAATGGAAAATAGGAATTGCTGCTATGTATTGAAAAGGCCGACTCCCCTCCTTCTTGGCCTCTTTCAGAGTATGAGAATCAGACATACTCTTTAGGAAATTCAATGAACTATGTTTGTGAATGAGGTTAATTGTTTAAGGGAATTTAATTTGTTTAGTTTAGTCACTAACTGAACATTAATCAAAGACCATGAAAAAGACATAGTTTCTATTTTTAATTAATTTTTCCATTTTAAATAGAATAATAAATTGGGGGAGTTGACTGGCTGTAACTAAATTTTTGGATTTATCTGACAGGTACTCAGAGAATAACCAGCACAATCTTGGTTACAAGGAAAAAGTGATTAAAATAAAACTTTGCTTGGAGTGAGATATTGGGGAGATTTCTAACCTGTCTCCATGGGCCAAAGGAGGAGGGATGGATTCATATATGATATCAGGGCTGATAGCTGAGTAGTGACTTAGTATCCAGCAAAAGGATATTAAAAGAGTTTCTCAGTTATCAGCAATGCCATACTTAGAATCAGACAGAATAAGCAGCAATTTCCTTTTAGAAGGAATTCTAAAGCTAGGCTTGTTTCATTTGAATTTGGGTTCATGATTTATACCATGTGTTCATCCTCCCCTGTGTTGGGCGATGTGACTGGGATGAGAAAAATCTGAGGCACCCAGATCTCCCTATTACGGGTAAGTGGCTGGGCCCGGAGCAGCTCTGCATTGGGCCCGCCTGTGGTGTGTGGGTTCTTGACTGCACAGGAAAGATTTCACGACAGGAGTCCAGGTGATTTTGAGAGTATGTTTATTAAACTTGGGGGCAGTGAAACAAGGAAGGGCCTAGGATAGGAGAAGCAACAGTAGAGAGACTAGTCTGGGCTGTTTCGGTTTTCTAAAAATGATGTAGGAAAGAAGTGAGCCAAGGTTGGGCTGCTGTCGGCTCACTGGAGATTCAGAGAAAGGGGGTCCTTGGGGACAGGTTCAGGGGGTTAAAAGCCACTGTTGCTCATTACTCCTCAGCTGCAAGTCTTGTGGGGACCCTTAGAGTTTAGGAGATGCATGCCTGTAGGGGAAAAAGAGGGGGAAGGGAAAGGCACAGGCATGCTACTGGGAGGGGGAGGGAGAGAGCAGGCTGGGTCCTTGGTCTAGAGGGTTTTACAGGCTGGGAGTTTAGGGGAGGTCTTAGGGAAGAATCTCATAGAATATTCATCAGCTTTTCAGGTATGCCTTTTCAGGGCTGTGGTCTCTAATGATTAGTCAGCTCCAGGGCAGGGGGTCATTAGTCACTGCAGCTGGTCCTGGTGTTGCCCACCTGGTTTCGCTGCTGTTCTGGGCCTGGAGCTACAATACAACTGAGGCCTAGATGTTATTTTTAGGAAGGGAAGAGCAGGGGTGTAAACTGCATAACCAGCCCTATGCCAGGGGAGGAAGGCCCCCCTGGGGGCAAAGCCTAGCACCGGTTTTGCCCATTGCTGGACATCTGGGGCTTTCAGCCTTTGGTGACCTTCTGTATCTGGCTATACACTCTGTGGCCCATTTCTTCAGCTATCAGGCTGTTTCCCCATTCCTCTTGCCAAAGAATGTTCCTAGCACCTTACTGGCGTGCCTCACTTTAAGACTACCTGGTCAAGTTCTTTCTGAATTTCTAAAGACCTGGCCCATAGCAGGTTAGAAGTTTTAAGCAAAAGATGATATTCATTAATTCAGTAAATTGTTATTGGCTGTCTGTAGGACACCACATGGTTCTAAATCCCATAAAGGGGATGACACAAATTGGCACCCTGCCCTCAAGGACCGTATGAAACTTACAGTCAGTGTGGGACATAAGCCATATGTAAAAATAATACTATAATTGTTTTATGTCATTAGAACAAGGGAAATGTGTTTACCAGTGACTCGCTATGTGTCAAGCAACATGCCCTGTCATCTTGCATGACACCTAGTCAGCTCTTTGCAACAACCCTGGGAGATGGATTTTAGTAGAAATGGGCAAAAGTGGGAATGTAGTTGCAGACTCGCTCAGTTTGCCCAGTGCAAACGTATGAAGCAGAGTGATGATGAGTTCAGAAAGGTCAGTTGGGCCCGGATGTGAGAGCCTGTGTGGGACTTTGTTCCTTGGAAAAAGGGAGACATTCAAGTGTTTTGAAAGGAGTCTAGAGTAATCGGGAGTGTGCTTTGGAGAACTGCATCTGGAAGCAGGCAAATGACTGGACCTTGATGAGCTGGGTGAGCCTTTCCTGGTATCTGCATCTAAACAAAGTATGGAAAGTATCCTCACCCAAGTACCGGCTTGGGGGTGGGGGTAGATAAAAGAGTCAATCTGCAATCTGTTACTCCACAGGGCAGAACTGAAAGAGAAGTAGATTGTGAATAATCAACACTATGTGTATGTTTATATATATATACATGGAGAGAGATTTAAAGTATAGATATATATAAAGGAAAATGGCTTGCAGTCAAAGATTAAGGGAGAAGCGGGGGAGAAGGAGCTGAAATCTGGCCCACTGATTCCTCTCTTACCCACTTTCGAACCCCTGGTTTGAACACCACTGCTCCAGCCCTGGCCAGTTTTCAGCTTTCCTCTTGAGTCTTTTGTTTGTCCGGACTCCCGATGGCAGCTGTTATCACTCCAGCTGTGGAGGGGATGGGAGGCAACTTCCTGTTATTCTATCCTGCCATCCCTATGGGGGTGGGACATTCCCTCCCCCATCTTCTGCTGCTGACTGTACAGTGTGAGCCTGTGGGTAGGCATCCTATGACTGGGGCTGGAAGAATGACTGGTAGCCAGCCACCCAGCCTCTGTTAGAAGACACTGGGGAGGGCAAGGCAGTCAACAGGCATGACAGACAAGTGTGTCCCTGGCTGAGGGGAGGGAAGGATGAGTGGCTAAGAGGCAGGTTAAGTGGTTGGTGCGTGAAATATCTGACGGGGTGAAGGGTTGTTGCATAAATGCTGGGAGAGTGGGAAAAGGGAAGGACTCTGGCCAAAGTGGAGAGAGAGAGAGAGATAATTATGTTTTCTGCCCCTAAGATTATGTGGGGTATCTGGGGTTTGGTTTATTTAAGGAATGGAGGGGCATTAGAAGTGACATAATGATCCATTTTCTGTCCTGTATTTTTATCTTTGAATTGAGTATCTTTGAGTTTTTTCTTTGAATTGGGTATAAGGAATACGAAGAGGTATTAAGCATGGATCTTGCTTTTCAGAGTTTGGGAAGTTAGAAATTGTATATAGCTAGACATATATAATATATGTTCACACATTTGTACAATCTCAATAAAGCTTACAATAACCTTTGATGTATTATCTATCAGCTCCATTTCATAAGGTGTGGCTCAGTGGTTGAGTGCTGGCCTGTGAATCAAGGGTTCACGAGTTCAATTCCCAGTCAGGGCACATGCCTGGGTTGTGGGCCAGGTCCCCAGTAAGGGGTGCGCAAGAGGCAACCACACATTGATGTTTCCCTCTCATTTTCCTTCCCTTCCCCTCTCTCTTTCTCTCTCTAAAAAAAAAATAGGTAACTGATGGAGGTTTTAGTGAGTTGGCCAAGTTACACAGCAAGTAAGTAGCAGAACTGGGCAATGGACGCCAAGCCCTTTTTCTGTTCACTGTGGTGCATGGTGAGGACAAGGACTCTAACTAGGCTTTGAGAGAAGGGTAGGACTTAACACGCAGAAGGGGTTCAGAAGGTATAAACTTCCAGTTATAAAGTAGTCATGTGGGTATAAAGTACAGCATGGTGACTATAATTAATAATACTGTATTATATATTTGAAAGTTGCTGAGAGTTAAAATTCTTTTCAAACAACAACCACCACTAACTCCTACACACAGAAGAATGGGGGTTCTAGTTTGGCCAGGAGATGAGAATCAAGCAAAGTGATTCCCAGAAATGAAGTGGGAGATAAGGTGGGAGAGGTAAACAGATGCCAGATTTGGGAGACTTTTAACTGGCTAGCCAAGAATTGCAGAGAAAAGGGGCCCTGATTTAGAGGGGAAGGTGTTGAGGGCAAAAGCAGCGTTTTCAAAATCTCATCTAGTAGGCGGGCACAGAGCTGGGGGAAAATGGAGGCAGAAGTATACCATAGGAGCTTGGAACAGTGTGGGCCCGACAATGGTAATGACGTAACAGGGGTCTGTGACAGCACTGGCCGGGGTCTGTGGATTTTTTTTTTAAGCATCATAGTGTTCAGATGAGTGTAGATTGTGGGCCATCACTACTTTAAAGTAAAGAAAAAAAGTGGCTTTGGGGACAAATGGACCTTGGTTTCAACTCCAGTTCTGGATGTTCTGGGGAAATTTACTTAGCAGGTAACCTTGCCCAGCCTTTGATTTTTATGTTAAAATGGGACTAATGACACTTTACCAGATGGTTGAGGATTAAGTGAGGCACAATGTTGGGCTCTGCATCTCTCTAAATTCTGGGCATGGTGGTGAAATGTATGATGTTGTCATCTGTCAAAAACAAATAATAAAAACCCACAGAAAGTCAGTAATTAACTCATTGTACTTCCAGAAGATGATGCATAGTATGCTACCTATGTCTCGTATAAATAGAGCCACTTTGCGCCATTCAGTTCTGCCTTGGAGCAGATGGGCACACTGAATAAACCATCTCCGGAGAATCTTTCTCTTCTGTTAGCCAAGGGGATTATACAGCATGATATCTGTTGAGAGTAAATGTTAGTTAATTCTTAATTGATAGCTCAGTCTCTGCAATTGGTTCCATTCAACAGTAATTATTCTCCTGTGGCTTGTTCAACCCAATTGTGAGCCCCCCCCACCCCCGCGCCTCCTTTTCAATTGTGCGCGAAAACAGCAGCGTTAAAGGTTCTGAAAAAGGTTAATAGCAATTTTTCTTATTTCAAAGGTTCAATTTCATTTGCCTGGAAGCTCGTGTGGTGTGATTCATTTTCATCGCTAACAGCAAAAGCAGCCACATGGTCGGACAACGCTGCAAGTTAGCAATTCAGAGCTGGGTCGCCTTTTCTAGCATTCGCTTTCCAAATTTTTCCGAAGTGTCTTTGAAGTTCTAAATTTCCCTTTTACGGGAACACCCAGGAGTCCCAAGATGAAAGGGTAGCAAAGTGAGCTGGCGTTTTCCTTTATTCGCCTGACTTCAAGCTAGCCATTTTCTGCTCCACGCACAGCCGGACTCGTACTTGCCCGTGACATAGAAGCAATTGTTTTTCCTTAAAAAGGGGGCTTGGGTGGGTTACTTTCATTTCTGTTCTGGGATGTAGGAAATACGCCAAGAAAAGTTTAAACCACGACCCACAGGGTTCTTCCCCATACATCTCCTTTCCTTAGAGATAGCAGGAAAAGCAGCATTCTTTTTTCCATCAACACCCACTTCCAGCCCTAGTCTGGCTCAGCAAGGAATGTATAAAATTAGTTGACTCCTTTGAGTGACGGTCCCCGGGCCCAATCAGTGGGCGCGGGGGCGCCGCCGGCCCCGCCCCCTTGCGATCTCTCTTTGGCTAATTCCCGCAGGCGGGGAGGAGAGAGCGCGGCAGTGGGAGGGGGAGGTACCTGGAACGGGGAGTGATGTCAGCTCCCAGCTCCCAGCTCCGTGTCTGCCTGGATTCCTGATATGGTGTAGGGCCCGGAGGGTGGGGACGCCGGGAGCGGGACGGGAGGGGATTCGGGTTTACTAGCCTGCGGCGGGACCCGAGAACTGGAACTTTGAACTCCAAGGGAAGGCGAACCAGAACTTTTGGAACTAGTGCCGGCCGCTTCCACCCCCAGGTAAGGGCGTTTGACTCCTCTCGGACCCGAGAGGAGTGGCACCGTTGTGTGGTTGCAGCTGGGAGTAGCAGCTGCGCCTCCTCCTCCCCGGGTGGATTTCCTTTTCCCACTCACTCCTGTTTTCCAATGGGAACGAGCGCTTTTGCGGGGTGGTGGTGGTAGGGTTTAACTCCTGGGGCACCCAAGTACCCTGTGTGAAAATACCTCCAGGATTGGACTTGTAATGTCTTGTCTGTATCCTAAGACCCCCCCCCCCACACATACACTCTGGTCTCCCACTAATACTTGAGAACCCCAATCAGAGAAATGAGGGGGTGGAGGTGAGTGTGTGGAGAGTGTTACTAAAAAATGTCACAAAAAGTTTATGAAATATTGACTCAAAAATGGTTCTCTTTGAGAGAGAACAGAAATTTTGTATATATATTTTTAGTTCCCGTGTGGCCTATTACATAGTGATTTAAATGAAAGAATATAATTGTTATTCTTGTATAGCAACATAAAAAATCTTTTTATGTAGTCCAGTCAGGATGTGAGAAATTCACTTGGGATGTATTCATTATGAGCTTGCGGGGAAAAATAGTCTCTTGAGGCCACACTTCTAAAACTCTAACTCTTTTTCACTCTCACATTTTAACCGAGAATCCCTTTCGTTCCCAACTTTGTGATCTGGAGGGCTTGGTTAGGAAGGTTGCTGAGAATCTTCAGATTTGTGTTCTGTGGCTGAGAAAAGGATGAGGGCTGGCAGTTGTCTTCTCAGGGATCATTTTTAGAGAAGGGAGTTTTAACAGGGAAATGTGGCAGAAGGCGTGGCATACAAACTCTTAATTATAGGAACATGCATTTTTCAACATGTGGGACCAAAACAAATCCTTCCTTTCAATAAGAAGTGCAGGGAGCAATAGAATGAGGATTTGATTTAGTGTTCAAGTTTGGTAGTTAAGGAAAGCAGTTGCCTGCCGGGAAGAAGAGACATTTGGAAATGGAAGTATAGAATTCTGATTTTTGTTATTTCCTGTTTCAAACATTTTCTTTTTTCTGGAGATTTGTGTGCCCAGGTCACTAACTGGGTGTGATTGATTTTTCTGGGGAAAAAACTTAAGTCTACAAACTGATTCAGAACTCTCAATTATCAGTGCTTAAAGGCTTTTTTTTGAGAAAAAAAAAAATACGGGCTATGGCTCCTGAGTCAAGTTTCCCTTTTCATTCACCACTGTTCCTCACAGTGAGGATCCCTCTTGTTGCCAGGTCTGGGAGGAAACAGGCGTGGGCTTCATTGTGAGTCAAAAGCTGCATCCCCAGTGCCTGGACGAAAAGGGCATTTCCAGGGGATGAGGAAAGAAGCCACCACGTTACATCCAATAAACTCAGTCAGGAAGTGTGGAGATACAGGACTGTATAGATGGGGTTCTCTATCTTTCTAGCCAGGTAACAATTAAATTTCAGAGCTAGATATAAGTATTTTGTTTGCCATTGTTTATAAAACAACCTGGGTTTATATTGTTCTCAGATTCTGAAAAAATTAATTAGCACAGGGTAGAGAAAGAGCACAATTTTGCAAAGGGAAAGGGTGCTTTACTGGAAAGTCCAGAGCATTTTAATTTTAGTTTGTGTGTTAGACTCAGAACAGAAATTTCCTAATGGCTCTGAAATAGTGGTGGACAAGTCTTTTCTATTTATGTTCTATAGGAAGCAAGTAAAACACACTGTATTTCCCAGGAGGAAAGGAGGTGATGTGGAATTCCTGTGGGCTGATGTGAGCTCACTGGAGCCCTGGCTGATACAGTGCTCAAACTGGAGTTTGTAATGCCCACAGCTGGAGCTGTAAAAAACAGTCAAGTGAAGGGTGTTCGATGTGCCAAATTCAGATTTATGCTTTCCCCCCAAGAAACTCCGTCCTGGCTTAAAGACTTGAATATGCCAAAGCTTTAAGTTTATTAACAGTTTTTTGAGTAAGTCATTTTACATACTTACTTTTACCCAGTATTCCTCTTTCTTGGTCCTTGTTTATGAAGATGTGGTGTAGCAAAACGTGGTACTTTGAAAGGACAAAACTTCAAAGATGTTCGTTACTGAGAAAGGTAGGTTCAGATTCTGATCAAATTATGTGACCAGCAATTGTCACTAGTTCTGGTATCTCCTTAAAAAAAAAATTGGATAATGGCCTTTGTGGACAAAGGTTGACTTGAAATCTAGGGCACACTGTAGTTCCAGATCAATAGTGCCTAATTTCAAGGGCATCATGGACCAGTTTTGGAAACAAGTTCAGTGAGGGAGAGTGCTGTTTCTGTAGTCTCTTTGTGACTCAGTACCGGCATGAGATAAATCAGAACAAGGTCATTTTTTTCCCCTCAGTTACTGACTAGTTGACTTCTTTTTAAAACCTACCTTTCAGCCCTGACTGGTGTGGCTCAGTGGATTGAGTACTGGCCTGTGAACTAAAAGGTTGCCAGTTCGATTCCCAGTCAGGGCACATTACCTGGGTTGTGGGCCAGGTCCCCAGTAGGGGTTGCGTGAGAGGTACCAACACAATGATGTTTCTCTCCCTCTCTTCCTCCCTTCCCCTCTCTCTAAAAATGAATAAATAAAGTGTTTTTTTTAAAAAACCCTCCCTTTCATATTCATGAAATGTTTGCATTTTATAGTTGATTAAAGTTAATTATGTTGGCAATTTGTTACGTTAAAATTAACTTTTTGATTTTTTTAGCTCCCATTTTCATAAGTACCAAATCCAAATAGCATATTTTTCAAAGTGTTAACCAAAGACCCCATTCATCACTGCACCCTTTCAAAGACATTACGTGTTTCTGACCTGATGTTAATTACCTTTTAAAAACAATGAGTGAATGAGTGAATGAATGAATGACTATGCCTTCACCTTTGGGTCTGTGTCTTGATTCTTTATTAAAGAAATGTTGCTTCACGGTGAAAATGTAGGCAAGAGATATTGCATAATGATGGCTTTTTTATCCCAGAGACTTCCCTAGAAAGCCGTATTAGTTCTGAAATTGAGAGAAAAAATGTCACAGTGGGGCAGCCAATTGTGAAATCTTTCAGGGAGCCATGGTTATGATTATTGATTTACCCATGGCCAAACAGCTGAGTTTAAGTAAGAGAGTCGAAGCTGTTAAGGACACTGGGTGGTGTTTGGGGATAAAGGGAACAGAGTGTCTGCTCTTTAGCTGAAATGTTGATAATGTCATGATTAAATCAGGCATCAAACTGTCAGAAAGTTGACACTATCCAAAAACTGCTCTGGGCTTGTGCAGTCCCTTGCATCTGTGGTATATTATGTCATTTGTTCTCAAATTCATTGCAGGGCATGTCAGAACCTTTTCCCTTGTCGAAAAGCCGCCAACTTTTGTCACAGATGCCACCACCACAAAGACTGATGCTTCATGAAGTGGAGCTAATGGATTAAAAAAACTAAACTGAATTAACTCACTCTACCAAAGACAGACTCCTCTATTTCTTTTACACTCTTCATTTTAAATAGTCATTATTGATGCCAGTTTAGCACTAGTTGATTATGTTTCAAAAAGCCAAGTAGTGAGAGTTTCTTTTACTTCAATATTTTTTTCCAAGTTGAAGGATCTAGAACAACAAACAACTGGATTTTAGATTTAAAAAATGAGCCTTTCCAGGAGTTTTAAGTTCACACGCACACTTGCCAGGCAGTTTTGGGGGGACGTGTAACAGCCTGGACCCGTTGAAGAGCTTCTATTTCTGAAATGTGGGTTTGGAGTCAGTGGTCCAGGTGGGTGGGTTGTTACCGTTTGTGACTGAACTTCGGTCATATGTGTCCCAGGAACTCGGTGTGACTCACATTTTGACTGGCCAACACGCACATCCCTGTTTTTGTTGGCAAGTGGAATGAGTTCAGAATAGAAAGATCATTTAGTGGTTTCTGTATGGTGGTGCACCTAAAAATATTCATGACTTGAAGGAATTGTCCAAACTCTAACTGCACCGAATAATAGTCATTCTGGCAAAGGCTCGTGTCTCAAATATGTATTGTGGAGGAAGAAGATCTAGCACTGTAATGTTTGGGCCTGCAGTAGGTTTTATGGACTCCCTGTGAACCCCACAGTAAAGCTAGGTATTTTCACCTCTAGTTTGGGGAATGCAAACATTTGACATAAAAACAGATGCATGTTCAGGGGAGCAGGTGTGCTGATTCATGGGGTGTGTGTGTCTTTGTTAACAAGGGAAAACTTAATTTTACCTGGTGAAGGAGACACTAAAGATGCTGTTTTGAGTGGCCAGTCCATTATAAATAAGTGAGCAAATTCTTTAGGCAAGCAAGAAGTAGGTAGGCTTGTTGGGAAGTGTATTAACTTGTCCCTTGATGTGAATGTAATATTGGGTTGGCCAAAAAAGTTCTTTTATTAATTTTTTCCGTACGATGGCTCTAGTAGTTGTCTTTAATTTCATTGGAAACAATTTTGTTAGATTGTATTGTGACAGCTGTCATATCAGCATGCATTTAAAAATACTTAGTAAAACTGGTGAATTTTTGTGTAGCCATTTTAATATCGAAGATGGAAGAAAATATGCAACATTTTTGGCATATTATGCTTTATGATGTCAAGAAAGGTAAAAATGCAACTGAAATGAAAAAAAAGATTTATGCAGTGTGTGGAGAAGGTGCTGTGACTGACCAAATGTGTCAAAAGTGGTTTGCGAAATTTCTTAGTACTATTGACATTTTGGCCAAATGATTCTTTGCTGTGGGGCTGTCTTATGCATTGGAAGATGTTTAGCAGCACCCCTGGCTTCTACCCAATAGAAGCCAATACTGGGAGTTAGCCGAAATCAATGTCCAAATCAATAAAGTTATTGGTGAAAATGAAAAATGTGTCTTTTATTTTATGAAACACTGAATGGTCTTTTGTCGTCCTTCTCTTCATCTGTAATATTTCATACAAATGTCATCTTGCCACCAGAGTTGTATGAGGTTTTTATGAGGAAAGTTTACTGAATTTACTTTATTTGGAAGAAAATGAACACAAGGCTAAAACTTTATGGCCTACTTTCTTAATATAACGCGATAGTGTGACTACAGTTGCATAAATAATGTCCTCGCATTCGTTATCTTTTTCTAAAGACGTTGCTTCTCATAACAACATGTAGTGGAGAATTTTGTTTTGTTTGAATCGGAATTTGAACACGTTCTACTTTTTCTTATGAATGCTAGAAGAGTTGAATGAGCTCGTAGGTTCTCATCGAAATTCACCATTGGAAGTGAGCAGGGGGAGGAAGGGAAACAGCGACAACTCAGAGGAAACACTCTGAACCTGTGAGTCTGCCGGGATGATTTGTGTGAAGTCACCTGGGACTTAGTGTTTTTCCCCAGGATCAGCTGCTTGGAGGCTTTTGTAAAACTTTCACATTCTTCCGGCCTCCGCTCCCATGGGTGTGTGACGTTGCACAACCAAGAGGGCTTTTAAACACAGATTCAAGGTTCTTTTATTGCTCTTCTATTCTCAGGGTATCTTGATTCTCTAGGATGACTTGTGCTCTACATCGCCCTGTGGGGCAGACACAGCTAGATGCCCAACCAGTAGCTATTCCACCCACTTCTTCCCCATAGCTGAACCCCTCTTTTTTAATTGCCCACCATGGCCAGTTAAAAAAAAAAGCTTGCTTTCCCAGAACCCCTTGCAGTTGGGGGTGTCTAAGGGATATAGCCCTGGCCAATGAGATGTAAGTAGGTGGGTTGAGCTCCCTTATAAAGCTCATATAAGAGGATGGACTCTTATGCGCCCCCTTGTTAGGCCTTTTGCTCTTTGTCCTTCTTTCTCCCTGCAACATGGATGCTGTTTTCTAAGTGGAGAAGCCATCTCGAGACCACAGACAGAAAACTGGAGGGGTAAGCAGGCTGGGAAGCTGATGACATTCTGGAACTGTTCTACCAGCCCTCTCCTGCCCATCTCTTGACTTTCTGTGACAGAAAGAAACTTTGGTTAAACCACAGAAGTTAGATTTTGCTACTTGCAGCCTAATGTGATCTTAACTGAGTTTAAATTTTGAAAAACTCATAGTTAATCTTTTCTCTAAGAATTAAATGTTATCATTCTGTATGACAAAAAAAGGGGTTGGACTTTGCCCTATGGACTCTCTGCTTGAACCCTGGCTTTGCTATTTATTACAGTCAGATATTGGCAAGTAATTCAACTTCTTTGGGTCTCAGTTCTCCCATCTGTAAAATGGTGGTACTGATGTTTGTCTCATAGAATTTTTGTTGCTATCAGAAATAATTAGAAATTATTGATAAAAGTAATAATGGCACATTTGGCACATGGATTCTCAGCAAATGGTGGCAGTTGTTACTGAAGGAGAGTGTAGTGGGGAGCCAAGTAATCGTAGAGGGGGAGGCAAGTAACTCAACTTCAAGTAGGTTCTCAGTAAGCGTAGATGGAATGGCTGACTGGTGAATTAGATTTATAGTTGCAACCTCTTGCCTCCATCTACTTGCTGTTTGTTTTAACACCCATCTCTTATCCTCAGCCTTACTTGCCTAAACCAGAATACCTGGAGCTCTTCTGTTCTCCAACTTTGGTTGAAAAAGCAAAGGATGTCCTTATGAAAAATTTGTGAACTATAGCACAGGAATGAAGGGAGCTCCAGAATGAAGTGGGCTCCAGAGTCAGACACATGTAGATTAGAATCCCTTGGCCTTACTAGCTGTGCGATTTTATCTTCTGTGAGATGGGAATAATTGGGTGGTTATGAGGAATAAATATGCTTATATGTGAAGCACTAACAGCTGTTTTCCTGGCACAGAATGAGCACTGGATTGATGACAGATATTGTTACTATTTCATTAAACACTTGTTAGGCAATTCTTGGCCTTGGTATGAGGTCCTCTTGGATATGTAAGGACAAATAAAAGATGCTTTTTACCCTTAAGAATATTCATGTGCAGGAGATGGGGTGAAGGAGATGACCCTTCTTATACATAATTGTAATAAAAAACATTTAAAATACTATTTAGCTGTTAAAAAGTTGAAAAAAATATACTGACTTATACAGATGTTTGTGATAAATATTTTAAGAAAAAAGCAACCAAGCACATATATATAACATTTGTCATATACATAACATATGTAACATATTTGTCAATGTATGAAAAATTGCTAAATGGAGTGATTTGTGGGGGGATGGGATTAGGGTGGTAGGGAGGATGAAGGGGGCTTTTAAAAAAAGTTTATTTATTTTTAGAGAGAGAGGAAGGGAGGGAGAGAGAGGGAGAGAAGCATTGACGTGTGGGTATAGCTATAGCATTGTATAGCAGGTCCTCGAATAACGTAATTTCGTACTCACTTTGATGAAGGAAAAAATTTCATTCCCATCTGGGGCCACTGTCTGTGTGGAGTTTGCACATTTTCCCCATGTCTGCATGGGTTTTCTCCAGTTTTCTGGTTTCCTCCCTCATCCCGAGGATGTCCTAGTCTTGGTGGGTGTGGGTGTGGGTGTGAGCGCACCCTGCGATGGAAGGCCGTCCTGTCCAGGGTGGGTGCCTGCCTGGTGCCCCAAGCTGCTTCAAGAGGCTCCAGCCACCAGTGGCCCTGAACTAGAATAAGTGGATTGGAAAATCATCATCTTAATTTTTATTAATCTTTTAAAAATGTATGTATAGCTCACACTTATTTCAGCATTTATTTTAGAAGTGTTCTGTGCTTTTATTCAGTTGAGTGATGTTTTTGTGACCAGAAAGAAGCCAGAGGAACTTAATTCTTACTTGCATCAATTAGCCTATGGTAAAACTGGTTTCCTTGTACATCATATGCCTAAAGTCGCAGTTTCCAAGAACCTGTTGATGACGATAAGTGAGGGCTTACTGTACCCTTCAGGGAACCCTGGACATTTAGACACGGTCAGCCTGAAGAGAAGTTACTAGGGGAGTTAGGACAGGAGCACCAGAGAAACAGAAGACCATGGTGGCAAGGGGAAGAAGTGCGCCCAACTGAAGCGGATGGTCCCTGCCATCCAGTGTTGCCAACCCATCACAGGATGGACTCTGAGAAACGGCCCCAGTCCGGCTGCCAGCTCCTTCGGGAGCTTGGAGAGCAGTTTCACTAGCACAGTAGACGTCAAACCCAGAGTGCAAAAATGTGAGAAATTCATGGGAGGTGATGAATTGCAGGTGGCCCTGTTAGCCCAGCTTGTCAAGGAACTGAACAAGGAGAGACGTGCTGGGATAGCCTAGTTTCCAGGAAGGTACAGGTGGAGAGGGTGATGCGAAAGAAGCAGAGGACAAGTATGGGTAGAGTCTGGGAATGGGTAGAGTCTGGGTGAGAAGGACAGGGATAGATTCAAAACCAAGTGGAGCGGGGCAGATTAGCCTTGAAATCCACAAGCACCTTCTTTACACGGCAGGGAAGAAAGGATGGGGGAAATAGAAAAAAATGCCATCGGGAGACATACGTTGAGTAATTTCACCTCGGGCAGTCTGCATTTTTTCAGTCTAACGGGAGGCAGTGAAACAAAATTTATAGACAAGTAACTCAGGCTCCTGAGAGGCTGGCTCTCTGGGTTGTTGGTGAAGAGGAAAAATGTGAAAGAATGACAGAAGCGTCTCATCTAAACAACACAAACTGACACGTTTGCCAGGATGTGTCTCCAGGCGGGAAATCAGTGAACTGAAGTGGAAAGTCGTGGCACAAAAAAAGGAGAATGAAATGAGACAAAGGAAAACTTGACTGTATTTAAAGGAGGAATTTTTAGACAACCAGACATAATGGCTTGCAGAACAACTGGCCAGCAAAAACCTGAGCACTTCTGAGAAGCAGCCTGGTTCTGGAACCACACCCTGGGTCTGGTGAAAACCGAACCCGTCAAAGCACCCAGAACACTTCAAGGAACAGAGTTGTCAGCAGGGAGGCCTCTGCATTAGATGCTGTTCCTGGTAATGCTTTCTTTGGTCTTCAGTTTCACTAATTATTTCAGGAGAGATCTGTAGTTGGAAAGACTCTGGGTTCCGATGTTTCAGCAGATTTGCTGTTGTAATGACATGAGGCGGGTGGGAGAAAAGGACTGAAGCAATTCAGTAATTACCAGCGTGGTACTAAAAATCAGCGCCATTCCCATCCGTCCACAGATGGGTCTCTTGGGGGTTGCTTTGAAAGACATCAGTAAAAACTTAACTAAGTGTGTGGAGCGTATTTAGATAGGCATCATATTCTTGAGGTAAATGATTCTCTGTGGGAACAGCTACGTAATTGCGGAGCCCGGTGTAAAATGAAAATGTGTGGCTCCTTGTTTAAAAAGCAGGAAAATAAGTGCTGTTAAAGGTACTAACATGTAAAAAGCTTTTCCTCTCTGTCACAGTCTTCTTCTTGACTCAGCGTGACTTTATTTGCTATTGAATGCCATTGTAAGTGAAGAAAAAATTAAAATTATTAGCATGAATTTTACTGTTCATCCTTGTATTGTGCAATGCCAGTTTTAAATGCAAATATAAGAGCTTTAAATGTGTATGCAGAATTAGCGAAATCACACAATTCTTATTTTGTAATTTGCCTGTGTATGTGTATATTGTTCTTACCAAAACAGTAGAAATGCTGCACAAAACTCGCTCGCTACTTTTATTTCGCTTCTTGACCTGTGCATTTTATCAGTCTTTGATTTACAGAAGGAAGGACTGGCGTAAGCAAGGACCAACAGGAAAAAGAACTATGGGTTTCTCTATCTTTCCGCTTCCTTCCGTGCCGTCATTTTCAGCGTAAGTGGGCGGCTAACACACGGAGGTAACCGGAGTAAGAGAGGATGGGATAGGAATCCTTGGTCATTTGTGTTTCTTAGAAAGACATTGGTTCGAATGGGAAGCATGGCTTCTTGGAGCTGCTTACTCAATTTTTGTAACACACTTTCAACTAGTCTTGCTGAACTCCCATGCATCATGAATCCACAGAAATTCTGTGCTCACGGGGCCCTGCAAACACCATGTAGGAACGGGGTGGCAAGGAACGGTGTGGCCACATGCATTTTGAATGGGGTCTCCTCTGCTCACACCCACGCTCCATTGTCCCATCAGACCTCACTCACAAACATAAGTTCAAAGCTACAGGTATCAAGAATCTCAGGATGATGACAGCAGAGCATTAAACCACCTGTGGAGCCTTTCTGAGCATAGGGTTCTGTGTGACTACAGAGGTCACAAACCCAGGAAGGCGGCCCTGTTCTAGGAAGTCCAAGAGGTCACTTTTAAGCCTGAGTTTTCCTGGGGTCTTAAAGACTGACCTGCTTTATCAAAGTTTGCAGCTTTGTGCCTGTTATCTTAGGGACCCTCTCCTGACCATCAGCACTGTCATTTTGGGCTTTCAAGTATATTTCTAATAACTCCCTGTTGCCTCTCCCATTGTCTTGGTTCAGATCCCTGTCATCTCTGATATTCACCCTTGCACTTAATTTTTTCCTCTTATTCTACACGTCATGGCCAGACAAGTCTTTCAAATAAAGCTGTGGTATGAGGCTACCGTGCCTGCTCTTTTTGATCTCCTCTGGGCCGTGGCTTGTAGTAGTGGAGGCCTCATACTGATGGCTCCGGTGGAGGCTGCATGGAGACTGATTTGGTTTGACCTACACAGTATGTATTTTAAGAAATTTAAGCCAATGCTTAACATTTGGGAGATTTTACCAATTGAAACTCAGATTTTACAAAGAGAAGATCTGGCTGCTCTGGGCTCTTTCTTTGCTGGACTGGTGCCCTATAGAACAGGAATACCTGTGGACTTGGGAAGAAAGGTCATGTGGGTTTGCTTTTAGGACAGATTCTTTGTTCTGGCAAAATCATCACTTTCACTTATGTAAATTCAAAGCAAGTATCTGAGGGAATGCTGCGAAGCAGTTAGGAACGCTGATCTTTTAGCTGAGAAATTAAGGTCTCCACCTTCATAACGTAAATTGATGCATGCTTTGAGCAGCCCTGGGTTGCTTTTTTATAGGAGAAACATTTCCTAGGTCTCACCTGGCCAGCATCACTACTGGTCACTGTAAGGTCACTTTGTGACCTCTTTTGATCTTGACCTCTTTCTCTAAGTTTGTCTTCCCCTATCCTGTGGGCTCACACCAGGCTCTGCACCCTGAAGTTCTGTGATGTGAGTTCAGCCCTCCCCCCAAGTTCTGTAAATCCTCTCAATCTTTCTGCTTTTCCTATTGCTCTTCTCTTTGCTTAAACCCTTCTGTTTTCTCTAGGCCCACTTATAGCTGTTCAGGAAACCTTTGTTAAGAGCCTCAGTCAGAGCTCAGCCCATGAATTCTGCTGGGAGCAGGTGATTGAATTTTTAGATTTTTATATACTCAAGGACCAAGTAGACGCTGAGTTCAGGTTGTTTTCTAAGGTTCCTTCCAGCCCAGTGATTCTCAGATGCTGTGATTCTTCTAATGCCTGTGCCTCTTCATTGCCACACATTTGGTATTTAGTTGCCTTTTGACATTGTACTTTGTGAAAAGAACTTCGCTTGCACTGTCTCAGTTAAGAGTTTTTTCCAAAACTGACGCTCCAAATGGATTATCTCTGCTTATGTCTTATTTCTTCAAATAGACTCCGTATATACGTGACGAAAGCCATGACTGCCTTTGCTGCTAGGCCCTGTCATCCAGCAGAGGGATTCGGTACTGTTCATGCCATGGAGTAAGGGTCACTTGACCAGTACGTGTTGAGGCCTGGATGAGGCTCATGGGGGTGCAAAGGACACTCAAGCAGAAATGGTGGGGGTGTATCATACCCTAAGGTATGCCTCCTACTCTACACATTTTTTTTGCAATATAGAGTTTTCAATCTTGGGCTTCGGAGTTAGATGGGCCTGTAGCTGTGTCCAAGTTTCCTCATTTGTGAAATGGGGCCAATAAGAGTACATACTTTGTAGCGCGGTTTTCAACAGGGTGGATTTTGCCCTGGAGGAGTCATTTGGCAATGTCAGGAAATATGTTTGTGTGTGTCACAACTAGGGGTGGAGGGGGACTGACATTCAGCCAGTTGGGTCCAGGGGTGCTGCTGAACATGTTGTAATGCCTGGCCAGCCCCCCCCCATAGCAAAGAATTACCCAGCCTCAAATGTTGGCTGTGCCCAAGTTGAGAAGCCCTGCCTTATAGGGTTGTGAAGATGGGACGAGATAATGAATGCAATGAGTTTGGCCTAGTTAACTGTCACTCTCAGAAAACCATCTCGAAGATTACAAAATGAGCTGTTGAGAGAGTGGACTCCAAAAGGCTTAATTTCAGCGGCACTTGTGATACCTGCCAAGGAAAAGCCTTATACTGAGGACTTCATGCTCTCCTGTTCAGTGGTGACAGACTCACTGGAGATTGTTTGTGTGTGTTACACTGTGTACTAACATGAGCTGGCATGGATTTATCAGAGCTGTAAAAACAATTATTAATTTTTAGGGTGTTTCTGGTAAACTTCCTGCTTGCTTAACTAGTTTGTACTGTGGAGATAATTTTGGTATGTGCTTGTTTAAATCTTCTTCCGATGGAGAATGTTTTGGTTTGTGAATTCCCAAAATATGTTTGGATAAGTGGGGCATGAAAAGGTTTTGTTTTCACATCAAGACACCTAATGTTTCTCTGGCCCTAGATTTGAGACAAAGGCGCCTTCCCTTTGCTGCCGCACTTGCCTATTGCACAGTGCGGCGGCGCTGGTGGGCGTGGCGTGGAGAGCTGTTGGATTTCCCTCAATTGTTTACTGTAGCTTTGCAGTTGAGATTGGTATTTACATTTTTGTAATTATAAAAGTAATATGTGTACCACCTAGAAGATTTGAGTAGTAGAGGAAAGACTATAAAAACAACAACAAAAAGTCATCAGTAAGCCGACCACACAAAGGTACAACTACTGTTGGTGTGTTTCCTTTCATTCTTTTTCACTCAGATATTTTTCTGTATTTGAAATATTCTGAGTATATGATTTTTGTGTTCCACTTTTTTTTTTTTACTTAACACATTGTACTTGCCTTTCCCCACACTATTATGATAACTTACATGCTATTTCTAAGAACTGCGGAATAGTCCGTCTGTATTTGTGTCCTGGTTTATCTGGTCTCGTGGCAGAGCGTGCCGCCTGTTTTCAGTGCTCGGTGGGCACCTTTCTGCAGGGCGCATTCTCAGTATTTCAGATTGTTCTCGACTTTACAGTGGATGATCCACAGTGGAGCCAAAGGGTGTGGCCGTGCGTGGATATCTCAGTGGATTTTTCTGTTAGTTGCCAAAAGTTTCTACTAACTGTTGTTGCCATTAGCAGAGTGATACTTTCATTTTAATAATATTTGATAATTTCTAGGAGTATTTTGTTTTTCTTTTTTATTTGCTGTTAATGAGATCAAACGTGACTATTGGCTCTGTTTCCTGTTTTTAACAAACTATTCATGTACCTTGCCCATTTTATCTCTTGGGTATTAGGAGTTTTTTTGTCATAAACTCTAGTTTATGTATTTCACTTATTAACCCTCGCTCATAGTTACTGCAAATGTTTTCACTTAGTTTTTTCTAATTATTTGTTTTGTCTTTTAATTTTGTTCTTAATCATATAGAAGTTTAAAATTTTTATGTAGTCAAGTCTGTTGGTTATCTTTCCCACCTGGGGTTTTTGACCATTGTCCACATGGAAGTGAACCCTTTCTGCTGGAAGTTACTATACTGTGTCTTCAGTGTCTAAAGCTCTACCCCGAAATGCCCACGGCAGAGTTTCCTAAAAGGGGTAAATGGGCCTCAAGTGCTTATTCTACTGTAATATGGCCACCCACTGTATACCATGGGAACCGTCACACGCGTGCACCTGTGTGCGTGCATATGTGTGTGTGTGTGAGCCAGAGAGAGAGAGAGAGAGGAAGGAAAATTGATGTGGGTCATGGCTCCTTTGACTGTGCTTTGAATTTACCTTCACTCAGGGTGGAAGTCAGCTTCTTGTAGGCAGGGGGCTTCCATAGATTCCCAAAGGGGCAGAGTGCGGGGACCAGCAGATGGGGCGGACTGAGGCTGTGTCTGGCACGTAGTTGACCCCACAACAATTTTTTGTTTAGTGTACGAGAAGGTAAACTAAGCAGACACTGGCAAAGTCCCCTCTACTCCTCACTTCCTAAGGTTTGTTCTTTCAGGCTCCGGGCTCTGTGCGCCTCAGCCTCCTACAGGCAAACCCCTGCCCTGTGGGCGGATTCACAGGAACCCGCAGCCTTGCTGCAGCTCCCCAGCTGCATTAGCCAAGAATAGCGAAGTAACAATAACAACTGATGTTTATCTGTTTTGCACAGCCTGGTCACGGGGGCCTTTTTATGTGCTTCTCCCCTCAACCTTATGAGGTTAAGTACCATTTTAATCCCCATTAATTTGGAGGAAACTACTACTCAGTAGAGGCATAATTAAAATCTAGAGCTTCTGACTCCAGCACGGATCCTCTCTACTTATGAAACAATTCTATCATTGTGATTTTTTGGTGGTGCTCTGGGGCTAGAGGGTAGCAGCAACTATTTTAAGTTTTGGAGTCAGATTAGAGTTGCAGCATAGCCATGTCATAACATTGTGACATTATTATAATACTCATCCAGCCTGAGCCTCACTTTTCCCACTAGTGAGATGGTAACAGTGTGTACCTTGTAGGGCACAGGTGGCAAACACAAGGCCAGAGGGCCGAATCTGGCCTTCCAGCTGAATCCGGCC
The DNA here is from genome assembly GCF_022682495.2 of Desmodus rotundus. Classification (NCBI taxonomy): domain Eukaryota; kingdom Metazoa; phylum Chordata; class Mammalia; order Chiroptera; family Phyllostomidae; genus Desmodus; species Desmodus rotundus. Next base: position 166,527,262 of record NC_071389.1, on the reverse strand, counting down.
CTCCACCTTGTTTCTAACCCGGCAGCAGCGCCCAACTCTTGCTTAACTGTTAAGGAGTAGTTACATTTATACAGTCCTAAAATTAACATTCGGCCCTTTGAAGGCAACCATGAGGCTGATGTAGCCCCCAGTGAAAATGAGTTTGACACCCTGTTGTAGGGATACTAGAAAGATTAAATTAAGATAATACATTCAAGCTGCCTAGCGCAGTACCTGGCTCCTTCACTGTGGGAGCTCAGCAACGATTGTTTCCTAGCCTCAAAGTTGAAAATGCTGCTGTTCTTTTCTGTTTAAAAAATTTTAGGATAACTGGTAAACCTGCTCAGCCCTGTGAACTTTTAGTAAATACGGATATTTAGTGCAAGAAACATTTTTTTAAAATCTGACCTACTTATTTTCCTGTTAAGTAGTTTTTCTTTCCTGTTAAGGATATCAGCTGATTCTCTGAAAATCCTTCTGCTTGGAGAATTTCATGATGAATCCCCAGCTTAGGACTGTTCTCACGGCCAAAATAAAACATATATTGTCTGTGTGTTCATGTAAAAATCAGAGACAGCTCTTTGGAAGGGCAGCAACCCAGCCATTCTTTTACATGTACTTGAGATTTTTGACATCATTCATGGAGTTGTTACTTGGCCATGTATAATAAAAATTCAGGGAACTGATCAGTCTTTAAACAAAAAAACAAGGTTGTAGAAAACTATGAGAAAAGACAGCATTGTTGAATAACTCAACAGAGAAGTTGTTGACTAAATCTTCATATATATGTATGGGCATGTGTGTGTGTGTGTATGTGTGTGTGTGTGTGTGTGTGTATATATATATATATATTTTTTTTTTAAAGTCCTCACCAGAGGTCCTGCAACCTTTTGGTGTATAGGATGATGCTCCAACCGATTGAGCCACCCAGCCAGGGTTAAATCTTCATATTTTATACTGCATATAAGTTGGGTCAGATTCAATCGGTTTTATGCTAAATCTTGTTAACCACATAAAAAGAACTGTATGTTTACTCAGACTTTTCCATTTTAATAAATTGAGCCAAGTAATTATAAATATTCTTTTCTTAGAATTATAATCCACTGCAGTCTTGTTTCTATGGAGTTAAAGATAACACCCTTTGGGAATCTTCTTTAAAATATATCTTGGACCTTCTTATTTTTTGGTCCCTGAAGCCAGGGTTGCATTTTCAACAATACATCACCCTAGTATATTGGAATATGGGGAAGGTTAACATGGATGGGTCCCCACTGGGTTAATAACTAACTTTCTAGTTCCTATTCTGGGAAATTAAGATCTGTTGCCCTACGGTTTTTCCACCCCTCCACTCCCCTTGGTAGCAATAGGGAGATAAGGATGACAACACCTTTTAAAATATAATTTATATAAATTCATGAATTAGCTGCATTTTAAAATAATGCATGCCATATGTTTGTATGCTTTGCATAAAACATGGATACAGTTAAGTTTCAGTGATTAAATGAAATTTACATGGTTCTGAGTTCCCTCTTATGTCTCAAGTTCAAGGATCAAAGTGAGTCAACTGTTGGCCAAATCTTGTGACTGCTGCACACTGAGTGCAGGGCACTGTAAAACGCCACACCCAGTTTTAATGGTCAGTGGACACCTATTTTCCTGAAATTTCAGTCCTACCATTTAATTTTTTTAATTTGCAGCCAGAGTGGACATTTGGTGGCAGAGGTGGCAGTAGTGATAATGATAAAGAGAGTCTGGAAGAATGAACTTGGTGCTGACTTGACTCTTGACTTACCAGGTACAAAGGACTAGAGACTATGCTTTGTGATCCTGAGATAACAACCCAGCTGAGCAGCCCTGTGCTAATCACTTGGGCCAGATCATTTTGGCAACAGCCCTTTGAAACAGTCTGAGAACCCAGCAAGTTTTACTGGGCATTCCTTGTTGCTGGGTGGTTGGCTAATGGAGTAAATTGAGTAATTAGCTCTCATTAGCACTCCCACAAGCTGTAATGCATCCACCTGAGGCAGAGAGCTGCTTACTTCTGTTTCTTAAACCACGAAAACCCACCTCTGATTTCTTCAGTCCAAGCACATTCGCATCGCAGAAATAGAACGCCAGCTCGGCTGGAGTGAAATCCAACAAGTGCTTCAAATAACAGGAGCAGAACCTACTGACCAGGGTGGAAAGGTTTTTTCCTTAGAACAATGGCTGTGTCTAAACAGTCGGTGAGCTGTTTAAAGCTTTTTTCTTTTTTCTCCCCCTCTTGTGTATGTGACTGACATGAACTAGGTTAGTCGCAGACATCGAATATGGGCGGTCCTATAACCTGATCCCCTTAGCTTCTTGTCAGCTGTACTTCAGAAGTCGTGGTCTGTATCCACAGAGGGTGGATTGTTTTGAGTGAGTGAGAGAGAGGGAAACAGAGAGAGAGAGAGAGAGAGAGAGAGAGAGAGGTGGAGATCATTGATGGGGGTCTGTGGCCCTTTCAGGACCGCCTGCTATTGATGGCCCTTGTACTTATGAAATAGCAATCTGCAGCATGAAAGTGGGGGCCAGAAAAGGAGAAGGAGGGAGACAAAGTTTTGGGGCTTTGCACACAAGCCTGGAGAGGTAAATAGAACAATGGCAAATTGGCAGAATTTTGTAGGAAAGAACCCTGAACCAAGACTCTGGCATTCTGACCCCAGCACTGATCAGGAGTGTGAGCCTGGGTGGGGCTCTTCATCAGCCATGCAGATGGGGTAGTGACACCAGCCCGGTCCTCACAGGGACAGCTGAGATGCTCAAAGGAGAGCGTGTGTAAAACACTGTAAGATGTTAAGCAGTAGTATGATTTTCAGTTGAGTTTTTCATGTGGAAGACATTATCTACACTTGTAACATCCTGAACCAACACCTCTGGTAAGACACTACAGACACTATACAAGGACCTGCTTTTCCTTTCACTTGTACTCCTGTGATATCCCCGACTTGGTTCCTGGACCCTAAATTGGACTAGAGCCGGGATGACTGCTGGGCAGTTACTTGAAATTTTCTGGAAGGTGCTGCTGCCTCCCGGGCAACGCGGTGGCAGACGCTCTTGATTCCCACTCAGGCCTGTCTGCCATCTGCTTTCTCGGGGGCGCAGTGAATACCACAAAGTCATCAATAATCTATCAGCTCCAGGAATGGTTCCCTCTTATTAAAAGTTTGAAATGCTGGGAATAAATGTCCTGGACTCACTTTCATACTTGTATATTGTGCTGTTCTTTTCCATGAGTGTTAGAGTGGAGATTTGCTAGGATTTGAGGTTATAAAGCATGTGTGTCTTGGGTAGGGAGGGGCATACTCCAATAAAGTGATTTTCAGTCCTTTTTGTCTCATGGCGCTCATAAACTAATGGCTCAAGTGCTATAGCACACCAAAAAATACAGATTTCTGCCAGTCTGGCCAAAACATGGGGATAATTTGATTCCTTCACATCAGACGGCTATGGTTGTGTTGCTGTTATATATATAGATGTATATATAGATTACATATTATATATAATCCATATATGTATATTTTATATATATATATATATTTTTGACAGTCTAAGGGAAAAAGGTCAGTGTCCCTGACTGAATAGTCAGGTGTTGCATGTTTTAAAAATTACTGTGGAGCACGGGTTGAAAATCGCTGCTCTAATGGTTAAGGCTGAAAACTCCGGATACGGTGCCCTGTGCGTTGGTGTCAGTTTTTCAAGCCACATGCTATTGTGATGCGTAAGTCCCTCGCCTGGGGATGTCTCACCTCCCTGACTTGTGAGCCTATGAAACCCCTGGGCATCGCTGACCTCCTGTCCCTGATGATTGTGCTGGGTTGGTGTTCAGAAGGTGATTATAAAAATTTTGTAATTTTTAAACTGAATCACAAGTAGTTTTTTTCAAAGGCTGCATTTGCCTTCATGGGACTTTTGATAGGACATGTGTCTGTAACTTTCTCAGAACAAGTGAAGACATAACTTTTTCTCTTTAGAGAGCTGCCTGCCTTTGACTGGGTGCCCTGGAAGCACACTGAGACCAAGAGTGGGTGCTGATGGGTTTCAGGGGTGAGGAAGAAGGGCGGTGGGGTTGGGCAGAAGAGAAGCTGCCTTTGTGGGGAGCTCTGGAACTGGGATGGCTTTCTGGGTTGTCCCCAGTCGAGGCTGGGGTGGGACCTGTGTATCCCCAAATCAGCCAGTTTGTTGGTAGCTGGCAGCCCCTTCAGGGGTATCACTTTGGGAGGAGCAGTGTCCCGCAGCTGTCTGGAACCTTCCTGCAACCCTTGAGCAGCCGGGGATGGGTGCACTGGCCTAAAAATGGGGCCTCTGTGGAGCACACCATTGTCTACTGTCCTGTCCCCCAAAACCTAACCCCTTAAAAAAGAAACAAACATAACAGGTAGCACCAAAATCCCAGTGTGTGGTCAGTCCCTTTATCTGCAGAGTTAGAAAGCTGGATCCCTTAGCAAGACTGGAGGAAGGGGTCACACCCCTTTGTTAACGATAAATCAAACAGATCTCTAGCCTCTCAAAAGTTATGAGGTACTTGGATAATATTTCCACCTGATTATGGTGTAGTGGGGCCAGCTTTCTTCTGTATTTGTGAAATGGCTGACCCATAATTGAATCATTTCTCCCCGGCATGAATTACTACTGCATGTTTAGATTGTTAATTATATGTGTACATAAATGCAGTTGTTTCTGGGATATTTAACTCATGTCGAGTTTATAGCATTAGTGGGTTGTCACCACAGAGGACATATAGACCATCCAACCCAGAACTTTCCAGAGGACCCAGGGATGGAGGGCAAATATGGGGAACTGTAGCTTCTGTCAAAATTCCAATGACCTGATACAGTATTTCAGCCATGGGTGAGGGTAATGATTTAGGAATTACATTGCCAAAGGAGAAGTTAATATGCTTTGAAGCAATGAATCAGTGTTCTGGCATTTACAAAAGCCAGTTGTATTCAGCAAATGTCTGAAACTGTCTGGCATAGTTTGTAGGATGAGTGAACCAGGCCAAAGTCATACATAATGTCTCTCCCAACTGCAGATTAAGTCATATCTATGGTTCTCTTTCATTTTCTATTTTCTAGTAAGTGAAGGAGGCAGTGCCTTCTGCTGAGCCATCGTCTTGATAATTCGAGTGCGTTGTGGGGACCGGAGGGAGGGAAGTCCGATGATGTGGGCTTGGCACACAGCAAAGGTGAGAGAGAGTGTGTGTTCTGACCAAAGGTCTTCACTTCCCAGGGAGTTCCCCCCTACCTCCTATGTAGCCCTGTGGCCTTGGCCTCAATCTGCATTTCTGCCCCGGGAGCTCTGTAATGCCAAGTCATAGAACATGTTACTCACCTGTTTCGGTCATGGGTGCAGTGGAGAGATAGATAGGTCACTGTCATTATGCAGAAACTGAAAAACTCCAGCTGCCATGGTGATTGGTCCTGTGTTAACACATGTCTCTGAACCTCTTGGAGAGATGTGACACTTGGTGATTGCATGTGAAGTTGATAATCTGCCAGCTGGTTTATTGTATTGACTGGAAATGGGAAACAGCATAAAATAAGAAGCTCTCAAGGTTTCTGCAGGTGAGAAGGAAATTAAGGGAGCACAGGGACTCTGCTGCAGAGGAAAGGCTGAAGGTGAGACTGTCGAACAGGTGCACCTTGTCTTGAACTCTTCGCTTGGGTGATCTTTCTCGGGGTGACACTGCGGTCTCAGGGGATCAGATAGGGCCAGGAGCAGACATCCTCACTGGGGGCGAGGAAAGTCCTGACGTCGTGCACGTCTTCCCCTGGCTTCCCCATCTTTCTGACATGCATGCACACGTATGTGTATCGTCGTTCTCGAAAGCTCAGGTGGGGCCTCTTCATATAATGACTTTTCATCGTGACTCATGTCTGCACAGGATGAATAAAGAAGAGTTACTGGTAAGTGTGGTACTGTGTAAAGAGAAATAACTGTTATTAGGAGAGAGACTATTGAAGAACCAGAATTTTTTTTAAAAAAGAGAAAAAAAGATGGGGGAAACCTTTCAAGAAAAGGGAGAACCAGAAGTAATCTGCAGGGTGGTGCCTAGAGCTGTGGGAAATACATCAAGGACAAGAGAAAAGGAAAAAGGTAAAAAGCATTGCCTTGATAGGACTGGTCAGAGTTTGAGGACAGAGTACCTACGAGGCTTGGAAACCCACTTGAAACTCAGTCTGCACAGAACTTCCCTGCCCGCCTACCCCGTTTTACCCCTGTTCACCTGGGACAGGAGGACCTGACGCACTTCTGGGGAGGATGCGGTCTGGCTGTTTGGAAGGTGAGACCTTGCAGTGTGGGAAAGCTGTGCGTGCTTCTCTGGCTGATGTTGCATAACCTCTCTGAGAAAGGACCCGGTGGTGAAGGGCACAGGCTTTGGAACCAGGCAGACTTCTGCCACTTATCAAGGTCCGACTGAAGTGCTGGGCCTCAGAAAGCAGGAATGCTGACGTGAGGTTGGTTATACTGCATAGGGCTATTGGGAAGGGTGCAGTGGAGTGTCATGAAGTACTCAACACTAGGTGTTGTTACATGCCAGGAGTTACAACTGGATTTGTAAAAAGCACCCTACTATTATATTCTCTGGCCCCACCATACAAACTTTGAACCTGAGCGTAGACTGGGCGTATCACCCATCTGTGCTCACACGCTGGCCGGCCGGTCTCTGTGACACCTCCACCACCTGGCTTTTCATTTTTCTATTTTTACAGAATTAATGATTTTTATTTCAAGTTAATGTGGTGCTAAAGAGTGTGACGATTGTGTGTCAAGCTATCATCTAGAAAAAAAGCAGAATATTTTTAAATGGATAGGTTTTCTGTCACTTAAAAATACATTTGGATAGACTTTGGGTCATAAGTAGACAGAAACATTAGAAGACTTTGACCTAGCAATTCCACTTCTGGGATTATATCCGAAGAAACCTGAATACTGATTTGAAAGAATACAAGCACCTCTATATTCGTTGCAGCATTATTCACAATAGCCAAGATCTGGAAGTAGCCCAAGTGCCCATCAGTAGATGCTTGGAAAAGAAAGCTGCGGGACATTAAGCAGAATACTATTTGGCTGTAAAAAAGAAGGAAATCTTAGCCTTTCACAATAGCATTGATGGACCTGGAGAGTATTACGCTAAGTGAAATAAGCCAGTCAGAGAAAGACAAATGCCATATCATTTCACTCATATGTGGAATCTAATGAACAAAATAAACAAATTAGAAATGGACTCATAGAGACAGAGAATGGACTGACAGCTGTCAGAGGGGAGGGAGGCCAGGGGAGTTGGGTGAAATAGGTGAAGGGATTAAGTCCCCCAAAACCCCCGAAATAAATCGAAACAAAACTCATGGAATCAGACAAGAGTATGGTGATTTCCAGAGGGAGAGTTGGTAGGGGCAGGTGGCAGAGGGTGAACGGGACAAATGGTGATGGAAGGAGACTAGGTTTTGGGTGGTGAGTGCACGATGCAGTGTGCATACGATGTATTGTAGAATTGTGCGCTTGAAACCGATATCATTTATTTTATTGGCCAATGTAACCCAAATAAATTCAATTAAAAAAAGAAGACTTTGAAAGAGGCTGCAAAACACAGGATCCTAATTGCTGAGTAGCCAACTGCATTCCAGGCATCTCTTTGCCGCACCAGGATCCTCTCTAACCCCTGATTTCCTTATATTTAAAATGAGGGCATGGGGTCGATATTGCCAGACTTCACAGGCTCTGAAGTTCTTTTGACTCAAACATTTCTGATCAATTCTAACATAGCTCTTGTTCTGACTAATTCACCAGGGGTGCCTGCCCAACGCCACCTGTTGAGTTTGTAGATCTCTGACTTCTGTTGTCAGTGATTTGAAATGGATGCTATATTTTATATTTTGATCACCTGCAGATTGCATTTCAAAGGGAAAGTGTTGTGGACATTTTTCTTCCACCTCCTGTGAATAGAGAGCTTTATTGTTAACGAAGAGAATTGAGCTTCAGTAGGTTTCTTGGGGAGGTCCGGAGGCCCTCTTGCTGCAATAATCCCTGACAGTCAACCCACAGCCAGCGTCCAGCTGAGCCGCCCTGAACTGCGGTCAGGAACACTGACACTGTGGGCAGGTTTGTTGAAGGGATGTCTGGAGCAGAGAACAGCTGTTTGGGTTGCAGGAGAGAGGCCCAGCTGTGCAATGGAACATTGCGGTTGGGACTAAGGGACAGCCAGGGCCAAGGATGGGAGGGAAGAAATGCATTCATATTCAGCCCACTGTACCCCAGGTGGGAGTCTAAATGGGGGATTCCAAGCCCATGTGTTACAGGGGAAAAAGGTTCTCCTTTCCTGTGATTCAAGGATATTTGATAACACTGAACTTAATATATTGTGGCATGACCCTGGTTACTTCCCTGGGTTGGGGGTAGGAGGTAATTGAAAATAATGATGAACTCGGGCTTACAGTGGTCTGAAGAGAGTGAGATTTCTTCAAACTGGTCACTGACAAGTCTGATCTCTCCCGGGGGCTTTCAACAATGCTGCCTCTGTCATCACTCAGGCCAGCTGGGTTGGGGACTGTGCTCGTCAGCCTGTGTGTGAATGCTGTTTTGTGCCCTGCGATGTTGCGTTCTTTGGCAGCCCTTTCTGGCTCACATATAGGTTGCCCCCACTGCTCTCTTAACTGTCCAGAGGCTGGAGAACTTTGGCTGCCCTGCCGGATAACCTATCATGTATGAACTGACATAAATGAATCACCCTGCAGAAGCCAAGAATGCCCAACATTATGGGACTAATGTTCTGTATGACACGTGTTGGAAACGTCCATGGTACTTGATGAGTTCTCAGTGAGCAGCTGTCAGATTCTGTGGCTCTTAAGGGGAAATTGTTTCATAGGAAAATGAGATTGATTTTATGAATAGGAAACAATTCCTGTCTACAAAGTTTATCTGGCATGATAAGGAAAAGGTTCCTACGACAATTCACTGATCACTGTGAGCCTTTCACTCAGGGACTCAGCAAGCGCAACTCCAGAGGGTGCCACGCACATCATGTACATCGGAGGCCCCAGTATGATTCCCTTAGTGTGCCCTTGAGGACGTGGTCTGGTGTCCTCTGTTAGAACAGGGAGGTGGAGCTAGCTGCAGACAATGATCAAATGGTTCCTGCTTTTCTTCCCTCCTCCATGTCTTCGAAACTGATTAACCAGAATACTTTCTGAATTATATGTGTTGTTAAAATATGTGATTAAAGAGGCAGTTTACAAGCAACTGTTATAAAAAAATTCTATTAAATTTACTTGGATGACATTGGTTAGTAAAATTGTATAGGTTTTAAGTGTTCAATTCTGTAATACATCATCTGTATATTGCACTGCATGTTCACCACCCAGAGGAGACAGGTCTCCTTGTGTCACCATACATTTGACTCCTGTTACTCGCTTCTACCTCCCCCCACCCCCTTCCTTCTGGTAGCCACCAAACTGTTGTCTGTGTCTGTGAGTTTTTGTTTATCTTGTTTATTTCAGTTTTATATCCCACATATGAGTAAAATTATATGGTTCTTGACTTTTTCTGTTGGACTTATTTTGCTTAGCATGATATTCCCCGGGTCCATCCGTGTTGTCACAAATGGCAGTATTTCATCTTTTCTTATGGCTGGGTAGTATGACATTGTACAAGTACATACTCATCATATTACAAGCAACTCCTGCTAAGTAAGTGCCTTGGATAAACCTTCTGTCACAAAATTGAGCAGGGCAAAAAAAGGAGTCCTTTGGGAGTGGCAGTGTGTCAACCAAATTTAACGTGATACCAAGGGCTGCTTAACAATACCCATCTGGCTAGCACTGAGTGCCTAGGTGTATATTATGGTAATGAATTAAAACTGGCAGCTTGTAGCCTGTGGCTGGCATTCTGTTAAGCCTCCTTTTAAATCCTGGAGATGATGCACATACCCGCGAGTAATCAAGATACCAGCAGAGACACCAGCGCTGGTGGAGGAAGCTCTCACACTGGTTCTGACAGAACCGTTTTGAACCAGTTAGTCCTTCCTTTTGTGTTGCTATTCACTAGATTTATCAGCCTAGGGAAGCTGTTTTTTCTATTTAAAATGATTGCTTTATAGAAAATTTGTATTTTCCTTGGTTAAAAAATGATGTGCACCAGGAGGGAATGATTTGCCGTTTAGAAGCACTCACCACTGTTCTCATTCAGCATGTTTATCAGTGACTGGGCTGTGGTTGAAACACAGCGTGGGGGGGTGGGGGGTGGGGGGGTGGGGGTGTCGGGAGGGATAACTGATGACAGTCAACATTCAGAAAATAATCCGTACAAGATGGCATGGGAAAGCGAAGCTGGTGATATTTTAATTAACACAGCTCTTTGTCATGTTGTGAATTTACAGTTTCAAAAAGTCAACTAAAGATGGAGATGACTTGGTCTGACAAAAACTTCCTAGGGGCTGTAGTTGAGCACAAATATGATGCTCTGACCTTGGGAAGTTAAGGAAAGTTAACCTAAATCATATTTAGCAGATTTAAGGCAAGTTAGTGTCCTATTAAGTTAGGGTCCCATTTCCTGGAGATAACAGTCTCTTTGTGTTCTGTGTGGGAGATTCTTTTTTTTTAATTATTAAAATTTTTTTATTTTGTTGATTTTAGAGAGGGGGAGAGAGACAGGCAGACAGACACTGATTTGTTATTATGAATTATTTATGAATTCACTTATTTATGAATTCATTGGTTGATTCTTATATGTGGCCTGACCGGGGATCGAAGCTACAACCTTGGCGTATGGGGATGACACTCTAACCAACTGAGCCACCTGGCCAGGGCGTGCGTGGGAAATTCTTGTATGGGCTCTGTACACTACATTTGATGCTGCCAATCCGGAAGGTTTCCAGTGCAGGGGTGTGGAAATAGTGTGACCAGAGGTCAGGAAATTGTGTCCTATTAGGAGTGGTTTGCAGAACTGGACCTTGATGTTCTGTGAAGTTAAGGGAGGCAGGACTGCTATTAGAAAACTTCTGTGTGGTTGCCAAGAGGAAGAGAGAATAGGCTTCTATTGTTTGGTCCCTGAGGACAGTCCTCAACTGGCGCTGAGACTGGGGTGGGACAGTCCCTTCCAGTAACCAAGTGAGTCTAGCCCTTCAGCGGAGGTGGCAGAATTCATCACAATGCATCAGAAAATATTCAGGCTTGGAGAGAGCCCTTGAATCTAGTGCTGGCTTAGGTCCTTTCAACAATAAGGTTCTATGATTCTGTAAAAGCACCAGCTCCTCTTGGTTCTTCTCAAAATGTATTTATTCAGAGAGAGAGAGAGAGAATGGTGGAAGAAAGGCATCTCTTTCCTGTAGGACAGGTCACAGAAAATACAATACCTGCTTGTTTCTGATGAGAGCTGAAAAAGCTCTGGAAATTTCTCCAAACATGGCTTTTCTTGTTTCTTCTTTACTGCAAGCCTGTCAGGACTATGGATTCCTTATTCCTTTCTTTGGTTTTGTGTTTTACTTGAGTGGGCTGAATACCAGTGATTATTATATGCAAAAAGGACTGCTACTATTTTTTTCTTGATGTGAAAGCTAAGCCTTGTTTTTCTGTTCTTGGCAGGAATTGTGCTTTTCTTTGGAGGAAATCATAAATCAGGATTGAAGGGAAAAAGATGTTTGCACCCAACTCTCCCCCCTTTCTCTAAGTGACAGTCACTGCCGTGAGGTAGCTCTGCAAGGCGGAGCTGCGGCCCTGGAGCCTTTCACCTATTAGCAAGCCTGTACTTCCATTAACTCAGGTCCTTTGTAGAAATCTTATGGGGAAAAAAATGTCCGTATTTAATGTTCATTGTCCTGACCCTACTGGCAAGTGTACCTCTTCTTTCAAGTGTGTTGGGCACCGTTTTACATAAAACTATGAATAGCTCACTTAAATCATAGCCTTATGGTTGAAAGAGGCTGTGCACTGCGAGGGGGGGTGGGGGAAACTAGTTATTTGTCAACATGAAACTTACATTCAGTGTTTAGAACTTAAATTGTGAAATTTAAGTTGAACTTTGAGTAATGAATACAGAATATTTTGAAGTTAGCAATTAGCTCATTGAATAAAACTGCTTCTTGAATACATCTATTGCTTTTGGAGTATTTTTTGGCATAATAACATGCTGGTTTTGAGTCAGCCTGTTGTGGTTGATATGCTAGTTCCAAGGTCTGCTGGAGAAATTAAAGGTCTAGTGTAGGTTTCTGATTTCCTATATGCCTGCCTGTCAGGTTTCTGACAGATGGCTAGTAGGACCACTTCGTGGCCACCTGGGAGAAACAAAGAGCATTAACCTTCATTTTTGTATTTTAATGAAACACATATATTAAAGACAAAAAACTGGATGAGACTTAATCTTTAACAACGTTTTCATTCTTTGCCAATGATAACATTTGTTATCATAAAGTGAAAAAGTTTGGGATATCATCAAAGAGAAGTTATCATGGTAATGCCCAGAACAATTGATAAAAGACCAGCTGTGGTGGATTTAGCTTGCATTACTAGTGATGCAGATTTTGCGAAAGACTTGATAGAGGTTACATTTACAGTCATTAGGAATTAAAAAATGGAGTCTCATGTTTATTCTTTCTTCTCCCAAGAATTGAATGCAAATCTACTAATACATTAGGATTGTTGGCATTTGCCGAAGGAATAGGAAACCTCCACCGTGCTTTGCTTGGCAGTCCTACTCATCCTGTGTTAGGGTTTCTTCTGGTAGGCTGCTTTAGGCAGACTCAGCCCTAGCATCTGTCATTGACCAGGAGAGAGCAAGCTGGAAGAATGACTCACAGAATTACTAATAAATCGTCTAATCTTTCTGTTTCAGATTTCAAACTGGTTACCTCTTGGAATTACTGCATTATTGGAAGCTAATAAATTAACCTGTGTAGGTCTGCATTTCTAAGAAGAGTGATTATTTTACATTTGCTCCAGAACATTTATTTGGAGAGAGAAGGAAAGAGAGGAATAAGTGTCTTGAAATTTCAATAAAGACTCCCTTTAGATCTCCCCTGAACTGTGCCCCGCCCCCCAGAAAAGAAAAGCAACTTTGAGACAGGGCTGATGGAACTGTTCAAATGTCTTGGATTTCATTTGTTTAATTTCAAAATCTGGAATTGCATTGAGCTGTCTTATTTGATAATCCTCCATAACTGGCTTCATATGTATTTCGGGAAAAAGAAGAGGGAGTCTGCTCTAAAAATCTCTTACAGCTTGAGTTATTTTTAAATTAATGAAGGAAAATTTTTCTCTCCTCCGGCTAACTTTTTTTTTGTATCAAAGTTTTTAGGAGTAACATAAAAATAATTGAACAGTTTAAAGGTATTTGAACTTGGTGAAGGTATTTACCAAGTACCTGAAATACTTGGTGTAGATGTTTACATGGGGAGATTTGCTACTTACTGTCTTTTGAATATCAGTTTCTTCACTTGTGTTATTTTAGCTGGTAGTTCAGATTGTAAGTTTCCCACTCTGCAGACATATTGCATTTTGTGTAAGTGCTAAATGTCCCTTACAGGTTTTATACGAGAAATGAAGGATGCAGATTTTATTGGGGACACACCTGGAATGACTGGAATGCGAACTGTCTCCTTGCTCTCCCGAGTCCTCAAAATGTTCTCCTTCCCTTACAGATTCTAAATAGATTTTCTAATTTTGTTGGTTTCTGATAATCCCGGGAGCTGAAAAACACTGTTTCTCATTTGTTTGAAGGGATCTCATCTTATGTGAAGCTCTATTCCTTTATATCCTGGATCAGTTCTTTTCTTAAACGTGGCCTTACCATACCCCATAGGATTTCAGTGATGCAGGGGGTGTGTTTGAGTGGAAGTTGACTCCTGAAATATTTTGGACTAAAATTATTAGGCATTTTATACTTTATAAGTACTTTATTAGTGAGTTCACATAGTCTGTTTCTTATACCTTTTTCTTTTTCCTAAAGACCTTCCAGATTTTTACAAGATTCTTTGGTGTGTAGAGCCCCTAACTGTGATTTTAAATAAACAGGGCTACTTCCAGGAATTATATCATACAACCAAGAACTGCGAGTGTTTATTTTCATTTTCTCTCCATTCTTCCCAGAATGGGAGTAGTACAGAAAAGTGGGAATATGCAGTTATATAGATTACTATTCATTACATATCATACGCACTACCCTAGATAGGTCAGGAAATACCTTACTTGTTTTTTGAGGGTGGTTGGGGAAATGAGATTCAATATAGGTACACTCTGCTGCCTGCCACCCCCACACAAGCACTGCACACACACACACACACACACACACACACAAACATGCTGCTTGGACTCGAGTAAGACCTATGCGTTGTGTATGTGTTTCACCTTCTGCAAAACAGAAGTACAAAGGAGCATGTGTACAGCGTGCTGTAGGGCCCTAATTAGGAAGCTGCATTATGGTAAAGTCTTATTGGCATCACCGGAAATACTAAGGCTAAACTTAACCTAAACTTACCAGTTACCTATTTTCCTGGACATAACTCATAGTCATAGGAACAATTTTAAGCATCAAGTATGTGTGAAATTCTCATCAGTGCTAAATACTAATAACAGCTTGTATTAGCTTAGTTTCTTTGTTAAAAAAAAACCACAAACTTTTTTTAAATAAGATTTTCTCATGCTTCCTGAGGTTTGAGGAATGTGATGGTTCAAGAGGGAAAAAAAGCCAACCCAGTAACACAGTACCAGAACTCTGTTATTTTACAATTGGATCACGGGGGTACCTATGATATTTGAAAACCTAATTATAGTTATACCTCATGGAATAATTATAAGCTCCTCTTCTTCCAGACGCAAAAATTAAATGGTGAAATCTCTACGCACATACACAGCACCAGTGTGGAACAAACCCTACTATTTTCCTACATGAAAAAAATAAATGTAATCGGGCCAAGTTGACATTCTAGAGAGGACACATCGACTAGGAGATGGTAAAGCCGTTCATTCCTCCCTCTCAGAAAACAAAACGCTGTAATCGTCATCTAAGCTAGAACGTTGGAGGCAAGCAGCTGAGGCTTTTCGTAACGATCAGATAACGTCTATGTAGCATTCTTCATCTGTGGAGAGAGTTGGTGCTGACAGGTAAAGGTTACAAGTAAAAACTTCATGCGTTTGGATCTTTTCAGTATTTCCTCAAGGAAATTTGTCCTTGTGTAAAATACACGGTGGGTTTTTTATTTGAAAAATATACAGCTTTTCCCCTTTCTTCTCAAACAGCAGTCAGTAATCCTGTGTCTTTAAATTCACATTATTGGCTGGTTTAGACCTTGGCTGAAAAACTTTAGAGGAATAAAGGGTTCTAATCTGCCTGAGCAGAGATGAGTTCACAAACCCTGTTAATTCATTCAGGAATGAGTTAAATGCAAAACAAGTGTATTTGTTTTGTTGGTTTGGATTTGGTGTCCTTCGCTGCCAAACCTCATGGATTCTGTCAGTTTGGGTTATGGTCATTAAGTGGGTGGGACCGGTGTTACCATTGAGGGAGACTTGCCAAGGGCACGTGAAAGGAAGAGTCCAGGTTAGCACGTGATCTGCGTCCTTCTCATGCTACAGATTACCAGCGCCTTTTAGCCGTTTTCCTAACGCAGGCCTGGCCTGATCAGTTGGAGGCGATACTGACAGATACCCCTTTTGGGGCTCTTCCTGTGAGCCCAGTATTGTACAAATGTTTTACTTACTTCAGAGCAGCCAGGTGAGGGGGGCATTATTACCTCCATTTTAAGCTAAGTGCATTGGGCAACTTCAGTGGGCACAAAGCCAGCGACCAAGTCCAGCCTTCCACATCCAGAGCCCGTAAACCTAACCATTTTCTCTCCCTAGGACCGCTGTCAGGTTCACTTCTGTGCACGTGAAAATGTACTTGATATCCTGTGCACCCAACCCTTTCTTTTAAATAATAATTAGAATTGGGAAACAGAAGTTCATAGGTAATCGCATCACGAAGAAGTTGTTATTACTGTTACTAGTTGTTATTAGAAGTTGTTATTATAAGGTGTTTTGAACTTTAATTCTTTATTTATGGGTAAGCTATACCATTTTAATTTTTTTATTGAATATATTTGACATACAGCACTGTGTAAATTTAAGTTGTATAATGTGTTAATTTGATACATTTATATATTGTAATATGATCGCCCTTGTAGTGATGATATTTAGCACCTCTATCATATTACATAATTATCCTTTTTTAGTGGTCGACATACTTTTTAGTGTCTTCGCAAGGTTGATGATTGTAGTGCAGCTCTGTTGTCAATACTCATTATACTGTGCCTTGGCGCTCTATTTCCTCTCAAGATGCTGCCTTGTTGCAAGTTTGTACCCTTAACACCAGTCTCGTCCCACCCCTCCATGCCGATTTTCTTCTGCACAGAACCATCCGAGGGCTTCTTCTCTCCCTCAGAATGAAATCACATTCCAGCTCTTTAAAGTGACACAGAAATCCTGCATCATCTCCCAAACCCACCTTCTTTAGCCTTTCCTCCTGCTCCTCCTCACCCTCACTTCGCTCCACCCGCCACTGCCTCCTGTCTGTCCTCTAGTTCTCCAAGCACACTCTTGCCTCAGGACGTTTGCGCTTGCTGTTCCCGCTGCTTGGAACACTTTGCCCCAGAGAACTGAGTGGCAGTCCCTCATCTCCTTCAGGACTGTGCTCTGATGTCACCACAGCAGGACAACCTTCCCTCACCAGCTTGCGTGAAGTAACAGCCCTCCTCTCTGAGCTCTCTCTTTCCTTACTTTGCCTCGTTATCTCCACAGTACTATTTCTTATATTTTCACTTGTTTATTTATATAATTGCTGTTCCTAGGCAGGGACTTTGTTTTGTTTATTGCTATGTCCCCAGCAACCAGGCAAGTGTCTGGGATGTAACAGATGCTCCGTAAACATTTGTTTAATAAAAGAAATAAATGAAAACATGTGACAATGTACATATGTATGTGCACGCACATCATGCACTCTTATACATGGTATTTTGTAGTTTGCTTAGCATCAGGACTAATGTTCCATTATATGGTTATTTTATTTTTATTTTTTAAAAAGATTTTATTTCTTTCTTTTCAGAGGGAGGGGAAAGGAGGGAGAAAAAAGGAGAGAAGCATCGATGTGCCAGAGAAACATTGATCTCGGTTGTCTCTGGCACGCCCCCTACCAGGGACCTGGCCTGCAACCCAAGCATGTGCCCTGACTGGGAATCAAACCAGTGACCTTTAGCTTTGCGGGAGGATGCCCAGCCCACTGAGCCACACCAGGCAGGGCTATACGGCTATTTTATAATTGAATTGTTGAGGTTTCTTTGGAACTACATGATTTGTTACCCTCAGATTGTCCTTCAGATGGCTTTGATTTATTCTTCTTTACCTTTAATTTGCAGAACCATTTAGTTGCTAACTCCTGTTGGGTTTCTTCTCCCTCCACCTTAAACATCAATATTCCTATTCCCATTACTACCTAAGCTATTCTTTTCCTAAAGTCATAATTGTGTCATGTTTTCAGATATGTTAAAGGAAATGGGCTCTTTAGACTGATAAAACTGGGTTTTATTCTGATTCTCTCACTTCCAGCTCTTGTGTTCCCAGGCAAGTTCAGTTCTGAGCCGTGGCTTTGTTGGTCACACAGATGGTATGATAATATTTATTTAGTAGAGCCATTTGTAGGTTTAATCAGAGTAACTCATGTGAAAGCAATGCCATTTCATTATTACACTCTGAAAAATTCAGGCAGACTGGAATCCTGGGGTCGGTATTGTTTTTTTTTTCCACCTTAGAAAATAAATGAATGTGGTAGGCATGATTCTAAAGATGTCCTCCCTGGAGTCCTGGTTTCTGGTTGTTCAATCAAATACTAATCTAGGTACTGCTGTAAAGGAACTTTGCAGGTGGACTTAGTAACTAGCGGACCTTCAGATAGGAAGGTAGCCTCCATTGTCCAGAGGGTCCTATGAATGTACGTACATCTCTCTGATTCAATCAGAGAGATGGTGCAGAAGAGGGAGGCAGCTGAGAGGAGAGGCAGAAAGGGAAGGCAGAGAGACTGAAGAGTGAGAGGGACTTGACCCACCACTGTTGACTTTGAAGGAGGCTATAAGCCTGGTAGTCTCCATACGTTGAGAACAACCCCTGGTTCACAGCCAGCAAGGACATGGGAGCATCAGTCCTACAGCCACATGGAATGACTAATTTTGCCAACAGTCTCTAGAAAGGAGCACAGCCCTGCGGCCACCGTGATTTCTGCCTGTGAAACCTGGAGGGGACAGCCAGCCACACGGTGCCCAGACTTCTGATGCACAGAAACTGTGAAGTAATAAGCAGGTGCTGTTTTAGGCTGCTAAACTTGTGGTTGGTTGTTGTGGCGGCAATAGAAAACTAATACAGTAAGTCTGAGTTTGAAAAATAAGACCTATATGGGAAGGATGGTTGGGCGCAGCTGCTGTAAAGGACAGTTTACTGATCTTCAGCAGTCACGTTTCTGAGTGAATGTTGCCTTGTGGAGAATTCTCCTTTCCAGAGGCTTGTCGGCTGGAAAGACTGGGAAACTTCAGTGGAATCAGTGAATGCATGCTCCTCGATCCACGTTGGGGATAGAGGGGTAATAACGCATTCGAGTAGTCGAACTCACCTTTTTTTAAAAGAAGCAACTTTTCCATCATAGCACTTCCTCATCACAAATGTTCTTGGATTACAGTTTATCTTCTACAGTTGATGTCAACCTTTTAAGGAAAGAAGTTTTGGCTTCTGGCCAGAATTTAGAAAGGGGACCTGAGGAATATCCTGAAGATCTTCTGGAGTTCCTATATTCAGGAACATCTTTGTCAGATCTCCTTCCCATGTCTGTCACCTCTGTTCATTGCCCGTAGTTTCAATTATTTCTTGGGTCTATAAGATGAGAAAGAAACTTGCGTTTTGGGGATGTCTGGGCCATTTTCCTTCCCTTCACCAGCAGCCCTCGGTGTGCATGATTCCCGTTCAGTCTTTGATATAATCATGAATTAGTTCGTGCCTGGGCCTTTGGGGCTGCTCTTGAATGGCACTCCTGCACCTACCATGCCTTCATCTTTTTAATAGCATGCATGCAAAATATTTACAGATGGCTTTTTTCATCCATGGAATACTGATTTCTGTTAGCTTTATTTTTTAAACTTAATTTTTAAACTCTTAAGTTACCAAAGCAATATGTGCTCATTGTAATACTCAAATTGTATCATATTAAAAATGGGAATCTTTCCCTCCTCTTCCCCCACTCCTTTCCTATTTCTAATCCTCTCTAATTAAGAGAAATTAAAAATTATTTGAGTATTATCCCAGACATATACAATGTTCATACATATGCATATCCAGAAATTTTTGTTGGCTTACAAAACTCTGTCATGTGATTATTTTAATAGCTTCCTTTTTTCCTCCCTAATGTGTAATGAAACATCTTTTTGTATCTGTATATACAGCTATTCATGTTTTATAATGACTACATAGTGTTTCATTAGACAGATATACTATATTTACTTACATTTAGGTGGTTTCCAATTATTCATTACCTCAAAAATGTTGCCATGAGCATCTAGGTTCATAGATCTTTTTTTTAATCCTCACCTGAGGATACTTGTATGTTTATTGATTTTTTTTAAATCCTCACATGAGGATATGTTTATTGATTTTAGAGGAGAAGAAGGGGGAGGGAGGGAGGGCAAGAGGGAGGGAGGGCAAGAGGAAGGGGGGAGGGGGAGAGAGAGAGAGAAAGAGAAAGAGAGAAAGAGAGAGAGAGAAACATCGATATGAGAGAGAAAACATCAGTCGGCTGCCCTAGGTTTCTGCCCTGACGGGGGTTGAACTGCAACCTTTTGGTGTATGGGACAACACTCCATCCAACTGAGCCACCAGCCAGGGCCTTAGATCTCTTTGGTAGAGTCTTACAATGGAGTTGCCAAGTGACAAGGTCTGCGTATTTAAAATGATGACAGATGCTGGTAAACTGTCTTTCAATAAAGTGAATCAGTGTACAGTCCCTCCTATGATTTAGTAGGTTCTCTGAAGGATACCCCGAAAACTCTTACAGGTAGATGATTCCAAGATGAGGAACGGGGTATAAGGGGCATAGGAGAGGGAAGGAGCCTTAATTTTTAGAACAGGTCCTTTTGCTTGTTTTAAACCCCGTGCCATGAAACACAACAGCAACAGCAGTGTCCTAGACTTCCTGTTTTCTCACAACTTTATAAATATGGTGTCGTACCAGTCTTTTAGTATATGAAACAATGGGTCTCATTTGATTTATATTTCTTTGATTATTAGAAAGGTTGCTTTAGCTTCATTTTATTAAAGTTTAATTCACTTTTTAAAAATTTACAAATACATTCCCATTGCAAGAACAAATAACTGAAGCACCGAAGATAATACCCACGTTCCCCGCACCCCATCTCTGCTCCCTCCCGGCATCACCGCCCAGTGCTTCGCTCTCCCAGAGCTGCCTGCCAGGCTGCCCAGCTGGGTGTAACCTCATAGGATTATTCTCTGCATTGAATATGTTGTTTGTGTATTTGTGTGCGTTTCTTTTAAACATAAAGGCACTTAGGGAGTATGCAGGCCCCAAAGGGTTAGACACTGGGCAAGCTGGCAACGGACAGTGAGTTTCTCTCCTTTTTCTATGCATTTGCTGTGTGAGACATTGAAGACTTGAACTTCAAACTTTTGACTTCCTTTCTTCTTTAAAACTTTAGATAATGTGTATAACCCTCTGCATATAAGAACAAAGGATGAGCGTGCTTTATCTGCACAATGGTATTTGAGGATATTTGAAAGGAATTCAAGTGTGTAGTTTAAAAATAGTCTTCTTTAACATTCACATAGCTCATTTCACAAAAATATAATTCTCTAAGATTATTTCATTATGATTTACCAAGTCTGGTCATGTTTTCACTTTTTCTATAAAAGAAAATCTGCTCTGTTTTTTTTTCTGAGAGCTGAAGACAGAGAGATGAAGAAACACTAAGTAAATTTTTGCAGGACTGATTTTTCCTTTTTTTACTAATGATATTTGCTTTTACTTTGCTTCCAAAGTTGTCTTCCAAGTTTTTCCATTTAGCCTTTGATGTGTGGCTGTCCTCTAATATTTTTATATAGGTGACACTTTCAAGTTTTTGCCAGAAAAAATCCAGGAAAATCCTTTTTATCTTGCCTTTGAGGTCTCTCCTGCCATCCTCCCTCCTCCAGATCAGCTCTTTGTTCCCATGATGTCTCTTTTTCACTCTCCCAGGCCACCGGCCCCTCTTGCTCCCCATCAAGGGCAGGTGCTGGCCTGTCTCCTTAGTGAGGGCCCCGTTAGCACCCTAGAAGCTCTGTCTTCCTGTCTTACGCCACGACTGCCCCGTGACCTCCACCCCCCGGGCTGTAGGTCACTGCCAGGCAAAAATGATGAGTCATGGGGTTCCTCAGCAGGCTAATGGACAGTGACCCTTTGGTTATCCATCTCTTCTTGACTTCCTCACCTGTTCCCTTGGGTCACTCTTTTTTTCCAGTTTCGAGTCTCAGCCTATAGCCCTCACTCTCTAAGGATGACATCGTCTCCTTTTATTGAAAAGATCTAGGTCAGGAGCCACAAACTCAAGTGCCAACAGGGGCTGTCGAAATTACTGACATGAATGAGGTGACAGGTGGGGACCGTGACAAACTTCAGGTTACCAGCCACATCTTAGGTGGGGAGAGCAGTGATTATTGTCCTGTGGACCCTTGGACCCAGTGTTGTCCAACTTTCTGTTTTCTCTAGAAAAACCAAATATCTAGTTTTCTAGGTGAAATCTCTTCAGGTTTAAATCACATTTTTGGAAACTATGTAGGTCAACAAAACAAAGCTGGCAGCTTGTCACTTTGATTCTCAAGCTTCGGTTTCATTTTTCACTCTAACATATTTCTGTGTTTGCATTTGCCTCCGTTTCTTTGATCGCTCATTTTCCTTCCTGTCGCAGGCGGTCCATTATTTCCTCTCTGCCACCTTTTATCTACATTAGTAACATTTAGGATATCTCCTTTCCTTTCTTTTCTTTCCTTTCTTCAGTGCTCTTGCCTATGTTCTTAATACCCCGTCTTTTATTTATTCTTTTATATTGAGTTTATTAAGTGGTCTTCATTCATTGCCTTTACTTCTTCATTTATTCCTTTAATCTCTGCAATATGTCTTTTGTCTTCCTGACTCTTCTGAGACTCTTTCATTCTTTGTCTTATGATTCGTACTAACCTGAACGTACCTCTTGGAGCACTGCTTCTCTATTCCCAGTAGTTCACCTTGCTACATCCTACACATATTACTTCTCCAAGCTTTTCTCACTGGCCCTCTCTCTTGCTTTTCCTTTCGGTTCCGGTGGCCCATTATGTGTGTTCTGCTGGTACATCAGATTCAGCATCTTCAAATGGGATTCACTATCTCACCCTCTCTCCCAACCCCAACTGTTTGGACTGACATGGTTTTGTCAGTGACACCACTGTTGTTTCCAGTCATTTGGGTTCAAAGCTTTGGAGCCATCTTTGAGTTCTTTTTTACCTCTTCTATTATTTCAATCACGAAGTCATATTTTCTCCACCCAAATTATAGCTGGCATTTGTATCTTCCTTTCCCTTTGACTTGACTCAGAGGCCCTTGACTTCAGAATTAGGATACAGGTGGTCTCCCCTCACCTCCATGCATCCATATTAATTTATGTAAAACAGAACTCTGACCATACCACTCACTGGCTCAGAGAACCTTGAAACCTCTCAATTACCAAATCCAGTCTGACCTCCTTCCCATTTCTCACCCAGGGCTTTTAGGGCGTCGCCACCCCTCTCCCTGCCCCTTCATACGCTTTGCACTGCATCCAACCAGAACTACTACAGTTCCCTGAAGACCCCCCGCTCCTCAGCATCCTTGCTCTGTTTCCTCTGGAGTTCTTTCTCCTTGTGTCTTCCAACTCTTCTTTTGCTGTTTTGAAATCCTATACTTTGTTCAAACTTTCATTTTACCCATTATCTCCTTTTGAAACAGCCCCCAATAACTACCTTAACTGTAGGTTATTTTTCCCCTAATTTTTTCCTGGCATTTCGTTGCACCTCTCATGTTACGTTATGTTATGTTATAGATCATTAGTATATCTTTCTTCTCTTCTCTTATGTGATGGATTGTAAACTTTTTTCCAGAGACTGTGCCTTATTATTAATTTTTATCCCCTATAGCATGTAGCTCAATGGTAGGTACTGAATACATAGTATTTAAGTGAGCACTTTTATTAATAAGACCACTGAACTCCTGCCAAGCAAAGTAGAATTCAGGACGTTTCTAGTGCAAAGGGCCATGCCTGGAACATCATAGGCTCTTAGTCAAGGGAAAAAGAAATTCTCTGTCCCTCACTTGAATGCTTTGTAAACAGTCAAGAAGATTAGTTCCCTGAGTGTTCAAGAACAGCTGATTCTGCCTGCTGTTCGCAGAATTTGGAAGATGTATTATCACACAGCAGGGGCAGTTTTGTTCCAAAGTACCATTATAGACAAATTGGCAAGGACCCAAGGTAAGGGAAGTCTTTAGGGTAAAACACAATTGAGTCGTTACTTAGTGGGGGAAGAAAAGAGGGGGCACCCCAGAGTTGAGCTATAGTTTTGAGGAGGAGATTTTCACTTGTTGTTAGGGATAACGGTCGTTAAAAAGGATAATAATAGCAACATTTTTTGAAAGCTCATTGTGTGCCGAGCTCCTCTTCTGAATTATCTCTGAATTCTCACACATTAGGTATGAAGTGTATCATCTCCATTTTATGGATAAGGACTCTGAAGCACAGACAAGTTAAGGAAGCTTGTTGAAGGCCATGCAGCTGGAGGGGGGTGGAGCTAGGGTTCCCTGCATGGGGCTTTCTGTGCCTCCCCTCCCCTCTCTGTAATGTGGGGAGTGGGAAGGAAAGGGTCAGTCTGGGGCATTTGTTTCCTAGTCTCATTCCTTTGATTGATTTTTTTGATTTAACCTTTATTGCAATTTTCCCATTACCATTTAGTCCTCTCGTACTCCCCTCCCCCTGTAACCCGCATGTCCATGTCCATGAGTCCCTTTTCCTTTGTGCTCCATCTCTCATCCCCCTAAAACCCCAGCTGTCATTCGTCCCTTTCATTTAAATGGTACCACTTCATAAGCCCAGGGTTCAGCTTCTGTTTTTGCCCTGAACACAGTTTTACAGAATTCTTGAAAGTTGTCCCTGTTTCTTTTCTGTGTTACTTAATGTCAGCAGAATAGAGAAGCACGTTGCTTTTGTTCAGCGCTCCCTGGGATATCTGTGTCTATATATCTGTCCACCCACAAGAGGCAGGAGAAAAACTAACCAGCCTGCATTTTGAAGGTGAGCTGATGCCCATTAAATTGAACTTAGGGATATAGTCAGTCTATGGGATACTCTCCAGGACAAACAACCCAGTTTCCTTAAACAACTTGCAAGGGGAAAGAAAAGAGATATAGGGCAGAACCTGTAGATGAAAATGTTCTTAACAGGCCTATCAAGTGTCCGTATGGTGGACCTGGATGGGAACCAACAAATGGATTTTGAAAATAAGACTTTTAAAAGACAATTGGAAATGCGCTAATTGACTGGAAATGTGATGGTATTAAAATAGAAATGCCTCTTCCTAACAAAAAGAATTATTACTAACTTTGGGGGGATGATGATAGTCTTACAGTTAAATTACCTTTTAGAGAGGTATACTGAAATACGGAACAGTGATGTTAATTCAGGGCGCTGTGGGGGTGTGGATGGGGGAGAGCGTACACCGATGGAACAAGTTGGGCCACACGCAGTGATTGTCGAGGGGGTGACAGGTGCATGGGCCTCACCCTATTACTCTACTTAGGTTTGTATATCTTTCCAGTTTTCCATAAGGAAAAGTTTTGGAGAAGAAGTGTGCTGGTAAGTTAAGCTTATGGTCCTATTTTTAAGTCCATGAGGGTTGTTTAGCCTCCATGAGCTTTTGTCCTGGCTCAATATTCAGACCAAGTAAATGTGGTGAGGATACTCCCTCAGAGCCAAGTTCAAGGTTATATCTCTTTATCATTATGGAGAGATTCCAGGTTAAAAAGTTTTAAGACATTGGAAAAATAGTAAAAATTTACCTTTAAACTAGCTTTTATTTCTTCTTAAGAGAAGGCACTGAATGGTAGTGGTCTCAAGAACCCGAAGCCCGCCCTGACCAGCGTGGCTCAGTTGGTTGAGTGTTTACTGCAAAGTGAGAAGGTCACCAGTTTGATTCTTACTGGGGACCTGTGCCTGGGTTGCAGGTTCTGTCCCCAAGTCCCTGGGTGGGGGCATGCGAGGGGCAGCCAATTGATGTTTCTCTCACGCATCAATGTTTCTCTCCCTTTCTATCTCCCTCCCTTCCCCTCTCTCTAAAAATAAGTGAATAAAATCTTAAACAACAAAAAAGCCAGAGCCCATTTTTACATCATGAAGGAGGGTTGTTGTTAGGGTCTGAAGGGAGAGAGGAGTCATTGGTTACTGCTGGTCAGACAGTTGAACAAATGTCGCAGGAGAAGCATCAGAAATTGTTGTTGTTTTTTCCCCCATGTTTTCTGGGTTATAGGTCTTGTTCTTAATCTCAGGGAACACTTCTATATATTTTTTATTAGTTGACTATTTAAAATCAAGGTTTATAGGTGAAATGTTCTTTTTCTAGTAATGATTTGGTGCACTCAGTTGTGGACAGGGCAATCTAACTGTTGATGATGCTTATTCACTCATTTCTATCCACAGGCCAGTGATCAGTCCGCCCAGCCACACCAGCCAGGGCTATTCACTCATTTCTGTGGAATATATAAGGCTGCCAGTCCAATTTCCCCCCCCAAACATGTCTTTCAACTTCCTAAATGTGGCAGGATGAGAGGTGGCGTGGTAACTGAGAAGCCCCCTTCGCGTTAGGAAGCAGGATGTTCTCCAACCACAGATGGCATGGAGGGTGGTGAATGGTCCCTTAGCTACGCTTAGTGTATATTTCTGGTTACCGTCTGGTTACTGGATGAAATTTTCCCTATGTTTTTATTTATATAAGTATTTTCTTCTGTGAGACTGGGGTTTAGATTTTCTTCTCTAAAAGTATAAACACTTAAACTTGTATTTCATATAGTATATAGCAACCATTTCTTTTATCCAATATGACGTTTCTGTTAGCTTCTCTAATAAAAAGATACCTATAACATTATTCCACCCATTTGTTGAAGGTGGAAACCTGAGGCTCAGACGGGTTAAGTAAGTTGACCAACATCATGTAGCTAAAGAGTTACGCAGCTGAGAGAGCAAAACCCAGGCCGATCTATTCCAAATTCTACACTCTTAGTTGCTCCGCTCCCTTTGACAGAAATGTTACACAGTCTTTATTGTAAAACTATGAAATACGGATAACCAAAAAGAAAAAGCACATTTATCTGAAATTTCACCACTCAGAGGCAACCACTGTCAGCATGTTGGAACTCATAGCATGTCTTTGGGGAGCAAGGGGCAGAAAACTTGCCACAGACTCTGGGAGCCACAGAGGTTTTGTAAAAACATGGGTACACCTCTCCCTTCATTCCCCCACCCCCATCTCTCTCCAAAGATGTGACGGGTGGTACAGGTCTGTGGGATCAGTGATGAAGAGGAAGAAGAAAGTATTTAAAACTGTAATCGTATGGTTTTAACTACCACGGTTGAATGGTAACGACCTCTACAACCTCGGTCTGCTTGATATTCAGCGTGGTTATTGTTAGACACATGTAGATTGTGTCCATAGTTTTTCTTATAAATAACACTGTCGTGAAAATTATATACAAAAGTCTTTGCTCCCTTGTCCAATTATTTATTTAGCTTAATAAATACCCAATGCTGAGTCAAAGGCTGTTACATCCATCTGTAGGGCTTTTGAGAACCATTCCCAGTTGCCAGTACACCCTGGAGAGAGCCATCTACTCATTCGGTCCCTGTTAAAATGAGAAAGAGAACAGATAATTTCTTGATGGGGTGAACAGGATAAGGAAAGCTAGGCTATTAACCTTGGATGGACAAGTTTGAAAGAAAATGGGAGTTGCCTCTGACTGGGAAAAGCCCTTTCATGATGGAGGTGAGCTTTATTTTGTCCCTTGTGTTGTTTTTCTTCTTATCTATCGGTGGTTAGGGTGCCTGGGTAGCAGAGCATTAAAGGTTTCAGCCTGTCCTTTTTCAGAATCGCAGTGGACTCTCTCTAGAGACTGAGAGAATTATAGGTCAGTGTGTCTTTCTGACTGTGGAAGCTGAAAATCAAATAGGTATTTTAAGTGCAGTTTTTCTAAATGAGTATATTCTATTCTAGTTTAAATAAGTCTTTAAAACGTCAGGGTCTTATGTTGGTTGACAGGGTTTCTAAAAGGCAGTTGCTGAGTAAGGCCTATTTTAGGCAGAAAACCCTCAGCTTTGAATACAAGCTTTGGGCGCTTCTATGGGATGGTCTTGTATTGTTCTGAATGTCCTGCTGTAAATATATATATATTTGTATGTAAATACATATTTTTAATAAGGAAATAAATATAAGTATATATTTATAGCAGGACATTCAGAACAATACAAGACCATAGTGTGTGTGTGTGTGTGTGTGTGTGTGTATTCAATTCTTTATAATTCACTAGCTGAAGTCTTAGGAAATAAGTCAGTGAGCCCCGGATTCATTTCTCTCTAAAACACGCGTTTGCAGAGATCCTGGTACTCGTCTGACAGTGAAAATGCCTCTGTTTCATGGGGGGCGGTTTACGGGGAAGGAGGCCTCACTGTTCTGCTGGGTCAGCAGTGAGTGGGTTCACGATGGGCCGACCCACTCCCCGCAGCAAGGCGGCCGCACTGAGGCGTGTTGGTTCGAGGCGTTCTCCTGGCGTGATGAAGTGTTATGTGCCAGTGGGCTGAAGTCACTGTTTTTATTCAAATAATCACTCTTACACATTTCACAGTGGTTCAGAATGCTCTTTCAGAATGCTTGTGGGACTGAAGCGGTTTGACTTCATATTTTTGGGATGATATTTGTAATAACGTGTTAGTTAATGATAAAGGTAGAAGGAGTTGACTCTACAGGATTTCTTGGCTATATGGACAAGAATTTTAGGGGCAGTGCCCTTGTTTCTCCCACATTATCAACAGTGATAGGACATATTTCAGAACGTCTACAGAAATGTTCTCTCTGAGGACACGACTGATTATTAAGTTACCCTTATGCTTCAAGATGCGTGCAATTAATAGGATCATCCATTCTAAAGTTCTTGCCCCAAATTAAATTGAAGTCCACTGTTTAAATATATTGTTAGGAAAATTTTATATTATAGTCCATAATACTTCTTTAATGTTTTAATACATTGTTATATGAAATCTTCGCTATAGGTCATGATATTTGTCATAAAAAATAAAGTTTAGAATATTTGCCACAAAGAATTGGTGTGCTAGGAAGGTGAGCCATGTTTATTTCCTCATTCCCACCCCCAGAATATTGCCCCATACCACATGCAACTATGCATTTGTTTATTTTTATATATAACTTCATGGTAGGCTTTAATGATTCCATTCAATTCAGTCAAAACTTTAAAAAGTCATGTTTGAATTCTAATATTGCTTAGCATATTTGAATTAGAATCTTTTTGTGGGAAATAAAACAAATTTGCCAGTACTGGCAAAGAAAGCCATGCATGAAAACCTTAGAATTAAAAAAAAAAGTAAGCCCTTACTAAATACTACAAATATGATTGTGAAGTAATATGCTAACTGAAAAATATGTGTGCCTTATTTGATGTAATATGTCAGTAGACATTGCAAGAACTAAAATGTTGGAATCTTGAGGGAAATTTGACCATAGTCAATTTGATTGTGGCACGAAGAATAGGTTCACTAAGGACTATGGGACATCAGAGATGATCACAGTATTCAGTTCAGCTAGTATTTTACAACACGGCACTTGGTAATGTGGGGACACGCAGAAAACTGTGCACTAACCTCTTCGAAAGCGTAAAGGATGAAGTCCAAGCCCTTTGTTCATCCCCAGATTTGCAGATACACTGTACCATGTAATTTATTCAACTCTTCAGTGCCTATTTATTTTTTTGGCTAAAAGCCATCACTTTCTTGCACCTGCTTAACTTCATCTTTCCTTCTATCACTAGCCCTAGTCACTAGCCTTTTTTCTGACCATTGCATAAAGAAAGAAGTTTTAAGTCAATTCATATGAGTTAATGGACAGGCAGGAAGTAAAGCCGTGTTGGACTACAGATGTTTATGGTTGGCTGGGCATTGTGTAACTAGCCAAATAGCCCAACCTCCTAATTTAAATTTGCTTCTTAGCTAAACTAGCGTTACTTGTCAGGGCCCTTGAACCTAATATTTGACAATGCACAAGGTCTATTTGGAAGACTCTATTCTCTGATGACAAGGTCTTATTGAGGAGGCCAAACATACTTGTAGAATATTTAAACAGTGAAAATCTGTATGTGATTAAATGCCCAAGTGAATGAATGGGTTGAACTACTAAGTGCTGTTGGCAAGGAGAGAAGGGGAAGACTATGTAGGGATGTAACAGGAAAGGCTTTGTTATTTGAACAAGACTTGGAAACTAACTAGAGACACGGTGTTCAGCATGGTGGGCATCAACCTGATAGTTTGAGGGTAACTCCTGCAATTCCTATTTCTAGTCAAAGGGAGCCAGAATTTTGGAGCCAGCTCTGCTGGGCTCTGAAGTTTCTTATACAAACTTTTATCCTATCTGATTACCCTACAACTTTGTAAACTGAAGCACACTCTGTGTCCGCCTTTTTAAGTCCAACTCAGTGATGGCTTTTTTCTGAAGTCTTTTTAGATAACCTAACCAGAGTCCTGCAGCACTTTGAACCTTTAACACGCGAGCTTTAGTGTGGTCTCTGGTGTACCTGTTTCCCTGCTGGACTGTGAGGATCCAGTTCTCCCAGGAAACACAAATTGTATCCCACAACATTTAGCCCAGAGATGTGGCCACCTCACCGGATGTGAGGTTGGTAGCAAAAGGGAAGATACAGGAGTACAGAGTAAGTGTGTTCTTAGAAGCAGATGCAGATATGATGTGCTGAAGAAAACAGAACAGGCCATCCTTGTTCCACGAAAGACCAAAACCAGAAGGAGGTAAGACTGGAAAAGTAGGTAAGGGGTGAGGGGAGGAGGGTCTGAAATATTGAACTCAAGGACTTGGATTTTACTCTGCAGACAGGGAGTGCCAGGTAGAGTAGCCTGCTTTAAAGAGATGGTTAGGACCCTCTCTGTCTAAATGTGAAGTTGGTGATGACGAATCCAGCAGTATGTTTTCCCCTTATTTTCTTTGGATCCTATGAACCTATCTTTTAGTACAAAAGAGCACCGGGTCCCATTGAGGTGACACATTTCCTCCAAACATCCTGAAGAACTTCAGGAAGTGAGGATGATTCAACAAGGGGCCATCTTCCGGAACCGCGTGGCAGTTGCTATCTGGATAGTGCTCTTCTTGCCAAACTGTTTAAAGTCTTTCCATAACTCCTGTTGGTGTTTGCTCAGCCTTTTCCCAGATGGAAACCAGGCAGAGGATGAGACTAGATGGGAACAGATTTGGAAGGTTTAAGGTCCCTCTGGTAAGCCAGTGTCTGAAAGGCTTTCTGAAGGGCTGAACTGCCCGGGGAGGCATTGCCCACCAAGGGGAAGATGGGCATTGCTCAGCGAGTTTGTTTGATTAGTTGTGGTGGAAGAAGAAAGATTATTGTGGGCTTTTTTATTCCCAATACCCCGCGGTTAGCTCGAATCTTAGAAATCAGAAGGGTCTTAAAACTCTATGGAAGTCCAGTTATAGTCTTAATTTAGGTATCTTTTTTTTTTTAAGATTTTGTTTATTTTTAGAGAGAGGGGAAGGGAGGGAGAAAAAGAGGGAGAGAAACTTCAATCAATTGCCTCTCACATGCACCCCAACCGGGGACCTAACCTACAACCCAGGCATGTGCCCTGACTGGGACTCGAAATGGCGACCCTTCATTTTGTTGGATGGTACCCAGCCAAGGGGGCCACACAGGTCAGGCCTTATTTTAGGTATCTTAGTTTAATCCTTTCAGAGGTGTATGTTACTTCTGTCTTTAACATTTCTAACCAGCACACCTTTTAATGACTTTTATAAAATTAAAATTATCAGTCTAGCACAGAGGTGGATAATACCAGCTCTGGACCTCGGGTGCTTGGGTTCTGATCCTGATTTTTTCACTTAATGGCAGGGTGGCCTTGGGCAAGTTATTTAACCCTCTGCCTCAGTGCCCTCATCTGTGAGATGGGGACAGTCATTTACTTTCCTCACAGGGTTTGAGCCACAATGAAATGAATGACTTCGTTGTTAATTTACTAAAGTAAAGCCCTTAGATTAGTGCCTGGTACATAAGTTCCCAGTAAATATTATCTATTATTGTATTGTAAGTGAGAAAATTAAAATAGCCAAAGATTAAATGACTGAGGTAGTTATTTAGCAAGATGACTAAGCCAGGATTAGTGTTTCTTATTTCAAGATTTAGTTCACTAACGTGCTATTTCCTAGACCAGAGGTCAGCAAATGTTTTTTTAAAGGGTCAGATCAGATAATAAATATTTTATACTTTTGGAGTCTTACAGTCTCGGTTGCAACCATTGAACTCTGTCCTTGCAAAAGCAGCTATAGACAATACATGAGTGAATGGGCAGGGCTGTGTTAATAAACCTTTACTTCCAAAACAGTGGCAGGCCTTATTTAGACTGCTGCTTTAGACTCCTGCTTTAGATGCTTATGTCATACCTGAACAGAAACTTTGGATTTTGGTTTAGTTTTAAATTATGAAATATGGTGTTATTATTGTAAATAGCAACTTCACTTCCTAATGATTAAGTCTAACATGTTATTCTCAGTGATGATGGTCATGCTTTAGAATATTAAAGGGATTTAGAAAATGAGCAATAGTAGTAAGTGTGTTATCCATTGCAAAGGGATATACAAAAGTCATTTATTTAATGGTTTGGAGGATTTTCTTGGAATTTGCAATCTGAGGTTTGGGCAGGATGTTAAGCATTTGTTTTTATTAAATGAACACCAATACAGACTTTTTTGTTTTTGTTTTTCAAAGCTCCGTATAAGAAAAGATTGTGAGTCAAATAAAAAGCTATTCATAGTTATCTTTGTCATTACACTGTGGGTTTTTCTGCTAAGAATGTTGTTTGCATGGGTTTGCATTTTTTATGCATTATTTTTCAGTTTAATAATGTGTTCTTGTTTTTATATTAAATTTGTCAGTGAGCCCTTTTGTGAGTGGCTGGCCATGTTGGTTGGTTCATATTTACAGCTTACATCTGTCTCTGAGGAAATGACGAAAGTCTCTTGCATTTGATCAAAACTGTATAACAAAGGACATCTTTGACTGACTTACACAAGGCTCATGATGGAAACTCAAAAAATCCAGTGGCTTATGTTTATAAATGTTTTTATGTAGTCCCGCCTGGTTGGGTCAAATAATCGCAGCTTTGTGCTGAGGGATGACTATGCCAGTGCCCCTTAGTAAGTGAGTTCCTCTGGAGCAAATTCAGGCAATACTTTCTTAGAATACTCTTTACAAAAATGTTTTCTACTTTCGCATGTTGTTCTGAGTTGGGTCTCACAGAACTCACAGGTAGGTATTTTTTCTTCTCTTTAAACAGTGCCACTGACCTTCTCTTCCCTCATTTCTAAGAGGCCTGGACGCGTGTGAAATATCTAAACCTTGCACGTGTAATTGCTAGCAAGGAGGCTTATGGGGATTGGGGCAGGGCTGGGGAAGTGACTGACCCACAGAAACCTACTGGGCCTTGCTCCCTGCTGGAGCCCCTAGTTGCCCACCTCGGGGGTATCCACAGGCTCTCCCCACCCTGTTCTCATCCCCTCACTGTTGGTTCAGTCTTCGTGGAAGTAAAGGTGTCCTACCTTCTGCTGTTTGTCCCAGGGCAGAAGACAAAGGCACTGGGTAGGAAGGAAGAGAAGGCCTGGCTCCCACCTGCTTGGACGCAGGCTGGCCTGTGTTCTGGGACCCAACCTAGAACTCACATTTTCTCATAAAGGCCCTGATAGGGATGGTGGTTGGATTTTGGTGGGATTACTACTCTAGACCAGCTATGTTATGAACTCATTGGGATTTTTCTTCACTAGTTTTAATGTAGTCACCATTTAGTTTCAACCCTTGTATAAGCAGCTTAAGTATCCTCTTCCCTAAGCAAGTTTTGGATCAAATTATAAAAGAGCTCAATTAAAGCAAAGTTACTCTACCTACTACCACACATCCACTCACTCCTGCCTCCATTCTCAGAAGCACTTATGGGAGAGGGTTCCTAGACACTGACCTTGAAAACTGATGATTCATATAACTTTACTTTTGGAGCACAAACTAATCTTAAAATCAGGCTGACCTATGTATGCAACATAAATTGCTTAAAATTTACTTAGATTGGTGTATTTACAGGGGTGGGCAAGAGTAAGTTTACAGTTGTAAGTACACAAAACAGAGTTTATTCTTATTTATTAATTATGGTATTATTTGTATTACAGCGGTAAACCTACTTTCGCCCACCCTTGTATGTAGGTCGTATACGAAGGCAGCTTTAGGGGAGGCTGAATGGACAGATGTGAACCTGAGTTGAGAAATTCCTTCAAGACCATCTCTATTCTCCATTCATGCCTGAAATTCCACTGTCAGTAATTCATTTTATTTTGGTGTTAAGCACCTGCTTTCTAGAGGGTTGTTTTTTTTTAAAAAAACAAAAATGTCCTCAGGAAGGATATCCATCAAATTGTTGGAACTTTGGAGCCGGTCCTATTTTTTTCCTACTTAATTAAACATCTGGAGACACTGACTCTTCAAAGGTGCAGCTGGAAGAAGGAAGCTGCCACACTCCTACTTCATAATTTTGTCTGGGACTGGCCCTGACTGTAACTACATTTGAAAAGCACATGTGAGGTAGTATTTCTAGTATTTAACTTGGAAATACTTTGCTTTCTCATTTAGATGGAGGTAGTTCTGAGGTATTTGAAGAGTGAGCAGCACCTCAGAAGGAACTTACACTTTCCAAATAATTCCTTTACTACCAAAATATATTGTATTACTGCGATGGTGGGAATCTACATGTCCACATATGTACTACTGGGACTTTTTCCCTACGTATATATATTTAAAAGAGAGAAGGGAATCAATCAAAAACACAAGTCTATAAAAGAGTGTATTACATTTCTACATATTGCCTACCTATTGTTCTTGTTGGAGAAGAAAATAATACATTTCTTCATTTTTAAAATGTTAACTAAATATTGTAAAACAGTGTGTTATTTATTTGCTCAACAAACATTCATAGAGTAACAAACATGTATCAGGGACCTTGGGCTATAAAAATTAATGATGGTGGTTTCGGCAGAAACTCAGGTTTCAAGGACTGTCGAGGTTGTCCAGTGACTGAGGTAGTAAGGGGGACCGAGAGGGAGGGAGTGCTGGATGGGGAGGAGGAACCGACTGAAGGATGACATGGGAGGAAGTTAAATCAGTTAAATCTACTGGGCCTTAACACACTTTTAAACTTGAATAACATGTGTTATCTAGTTTGATGTTCTTTGCCTGTACAACAACTTACCATCTACAGATTATATTTTTTTCTGGTGTGCTATGATTTGAAATTAGTCATAATTTATATCTTCTCTACTTGCTTCTTTTCAGTGTTGAGGAACTTTATGGATGAGTTTGCTAATAAGTGCGTGCAAGATTTGAAGAGCTGAAGAAAAACATCAGTATTAAACCTGCCTGTTTAATGTAAGTGAAATCACTCTTCACCCTTATTCATTTCTGACATCTTTAAAGCCTGCAATTGCCTTACTGTGTACTTGCTGTATAAATTTTTTCCCACTAGTAAAGTCAGTCTACTTATTATGTCTATGAGAATTTGTGACCCACCCCCCTCTTTAAAACTAGTCCGACTAGCATAGGTGGCTGAGGAATTTAGGCATGTTGTGGCAGTCAATGAGCAAATCAGGTTTTGACCCTGAGAAGGGAAGTACAGACCTGGTAGCATGTGAAAAGCACCGCCCTCCCTTCGAGCCCTCCATCACTCTTTCCTCAGACCATTTCGGTGCCCCGTCTACGCCAGTGAGAAT
Source organism: Desmodus rotundus (assembly GCF_022682495.2). Taxonomy (NCBI): domain Eukaryota; kingdom Metazoa; phylum Chordata; class Mammalia; order Chiroptera; family Phyllostomidae; genus Desmodus; species Desmodus rotundus. The sequence continues at coordinate 166,492,115 of NC_071389.1, read as the reverse complement.
TGTTGGTTGACCCATTAATGACCCTATAGGAAAAGGAGGTGTTTTCACATAAGCTTATTTACACCTTTTCTCCCTGTTTCTCTTGCTCAGTAATAATAATACTTAATTATTTACTGAGCCTGTACTAAGTGTCGAGCACCAGACTAATTCAATTCAATTTTCATCTAATGACTATTTTTTGAGGGCCCGCCATGTTGCCAGGCACTTCCCCGACACTATGACCTTATATTCTCCTCCTTCCAACCTTGCGAAGTAAGTTTAGTATTTGGGGGATCTAGATGAGGATACTGAGATGGAGAGAGAGGTAGGAAGCGTGCTGATGGATGGTCACACAGCTAGTAAGTGGCAGGACGTTGGGCGTGAGCACAGCTCCGTCTGACTTTCTGATTAGCTGTACCCTAAATAGTGTTTGAAGTGTTTTCTGGCGCATCTGCTGGTAGGAGACTGGAAACTTCTGGTTTGTATTCTTAATAAGAAAGTGATCCTCATCCTTCTAAACCTTAGCTGTAGTCACAACAAGGAAAGAAATTAGAGAAATATGCCCCCACTTTTGAGAGGTAGCTTTGGTACTTGAATGGGGAGTTGAGAGATCTAATGTTCAGTCCCAGCTTTTCCTTGGACTTCCTGTGTCCTTGAGACATTTAACCTCTATAAGAAACAGTTACATACTCTTCTGTCAACTGAGGAGGGCAAACCAGATGTTCTCCAGGGTCTCTTTCAGTGAACCTTTTATTGAAGTATCTGAAACCCAGAGGAAAGAGCACAGATCCTAAGTGGAAGGCTTGATGGAAGGATTGTGACAAAGTGGACAGACACACCTGTGTCACAGCTCTCAGACTGGCAGAAAATCACTGGCGCCCCAGAGCCCCCCTCTCCTGACGCTCCCAGGAGGAACCTGTTTCCTCATTTCTGATGCCTCACTGATTGGCTCCGCCTATTTTTAAAGTTTAAGTAAATGCAATACAGTATATATTCTTTTGTGTCTGGCTTAATTTCCTCATTATGTTTGCAGAACTCATCTAGGATATTGCATATATTTTACTTTTTTTCATTTTCCTTGCTATTATGGGATTCACTTATCCATCGCTTTTACAGTTGATGGATATTTAGGTAGTTTTCCAGTTTGGATGTTTTACAAATAGTGCTCCATTGAATATTTTTGTGCATATGTTTTGGTGGTGATTGTATTTTGTTTGTTTAGGGACCTGTCAGAAATTTAGACTGTGCAGCTCTGGAGAGCGATGCTGAAGTAAACATCTGTGAAAGCAGACACGTTGGTTGTAGGTAGTAGCCTGCTGATTTGTCTGTTTCAATGTCCTAAGCATGCTAGGAAAAGAGGAAGATGTTTTCACAGGTCACTTTGGGCATTCGGCCAGGTGGAAGCCCTCTCTGATATGTGTGTGATATGGTAAGGCTTGCTCCCCTGGCAGAGAAGAGTGTTGGGTACGAGAAGGGATTGCAGAGAGGAAGAGGAAATAGATCCAGAAGAAAGAGGTGCCTGGGCTCCCCTAGAAATGAAGATGATATTTCACCAGTCAGAGCAGGAGCCTGGCAAAGTGACAACCCGGGGGAAGAATCAGCTTGTGAGACCTGAAGAGTCTAAGAAAATGAACAGAGAAGTAAAAACGGATCCAAGCAGGCAGGCTGGATCTCAGACGGAGCTCTCACAGCATTTTCTAAACAAACTTACTGAAGTTTAACTTTTGTTGGAAGGGAGCTTTGTAAAATCAGTACCCAAAGTATGAATCTTGAAGCCAAGAATGAACTTAATAAAATTGCTGACCTAGGAAAACTGTGTTTTTTACACAAATACGGGACGCGAGCGAGTGGGCTTTGCTGTGAGACTGTTCTGCATGCAGATCACTGCTCACTACCACCTTTTCCCGTGATGCCTCTGGGTCAGCTTCCTCGTTTGTAAAATGAGGATTTTAACACACCCGCCTCACAGGTTTGCTGTGACGATTTACTGCAGTTCTGTCAGCAGTGGCTTTTGGGTGCAATGCAATAGCACTAAAAATAGCCATTATTCTTACTATTTTTCTGATCTTACTACTGGTATAACTTGTTTGTGTCTGATGCTTTACAGGAGTTTTCAAATCAGGTTTTAAAAATATATGAACTTCGTTTCTTTCTTAAGTATGTTGAACACAAACAAAAATACTTTCCTACTTGACTCACCTTCAGCTGAAACTCAGAGCAAAGATGAAGGGAGTAATTGTCCTTGTGTCCCTGGCGTGCCCCTCCCCAGAGTGAGTCAGTGAAGACATTTCTGGGCTTTTGGAATTGCTTTACTGGGTTAGTTGAAGGAGAGGCCAGTGGAGCCGAGATTCATGGGTCATTTTGGACACAGGAAAATGACTCATTCTGCAAACAAGTGTCCTTATTTCCCAGGGGACTTCGGTGAGAGGCTCTGTGGGTGATTTCCTACAGACGGCAGTCCTTATACGGGGTGGATGTTCCAACTGGCTGTGGCCAGTGACACCTTCCCAACTGTTAGCAAATTCTGAGTGAGCCTGTTAGGGTGCATGGTGTAGATTAAGCTTGATTTTGCTCTCGAAGAGATTAGGAACTAATAAATGAATAACCTGGCAATCTAAAAAGTCAACCATGTGAGTGACTTGAGTCAAAGAGAACATTTGACCCAAGACTCTGAAATTCTAGCTCTGACTTCTCTACTACTTAGTTGTGGAACTTCAGGTATATCGCCTGGCCTGGGTGTCAGTTTCCTCCTGTGTAAACTCCGGAAGCTAGCTTAGATTGGGGCATTGATGCAGAGGAGAAGTCTGTGAGTGCTCTAAATGGAACACCAAGTTTTGCATGTTTTTGTGTTTTTCTAAATGCTAGATTCTTCACAGGTTTTTCTCTCAACTCAGAACTTCTTGTGACAGCAGGCTTTGGTACTTATGATTAAGGTATGTCCTAAATTCACAAAATAGTTAATGTCCACAGCAGGAAAAAATAAAATGAGCAGAACTTTGTGACTGATTTAAGGCTATGTGAGTACACATAATTCATTTTCACACCGACGTTTACTTTATCCATCTCTAATGCACTTGCTCTATTCATTAAAGGGCATATATGTTTATGTATAAACTACGTAAATATGTAAGGCACTATGTATAAATACATGAGTACGGCATAGCTGGATTGTGAAAGCTGTGTTTGGCCTTATCTCATGTCTCTGTTTAAATTCTCAGTTCCCACGTTGCAGTTACACAGTCGGCAGTGTCCCAAATAATACTCGAGTCTGTTTTATAATTCCAGATGTTGAAAATAGTTATTACAAAGCATATTTTAAAATTAGCATTGAGCCCTGACCGGTGTGGGTCAGTGGGTTGAGCGTTGTCCCGCAAAGCGGAAGGTTGCTGGTTCGATTCTTGGTCAGGGCACATGCCTGGGTTGCGTGTTCAGTCCCCAGCTCAGACGTATGTGAGAGGCAACCGATCGATGATTTCCTCTCACATTGGTGTTTCTTTCCCTCTTTTCCCCTCTCTTCCCCTCTCTCTAAAAATAAATTTAAAAAATCTCTAGAAAAATTAGCATTGAAATTAAATATTGGATTAATTTGAGTTAATAAATAGGAGTAAATACTAAGTAGTGTTATCACTTAATAATAAGTTTCAAAATCTGACCTCTATCTTATACCGAGGAGTATCTGCATGAAGCTGATACGTGTAGGAAAAAATTATAGGAAACCAAAAACTTTGGAATATTTGTACTTGCAGTTATTCAGATGTTCTGGCAACTTGCAAAGAGAAAAAAATATCATTCTCTCAGAGTACGGGCAACACCCACATTTCTCCACAGCGTTCATGGTTTTTGAGATCACAGGTGATGGAGGTGAGAGCGGTCTGGCTCTCCTGCTTCTGAGGTTGAACGGACGCAGGTACGAGAATGAGGTGGGACATCTTATGTGGCTTCGTTGCTGCCTCTTCACGAGGCCAAGGAAGGCCATGGGATTGTGCTGGTCATTACTCAGGCGTGCCTACATATCCCTTCAGCTGGTGGTGTAGTGGTTGCTAAGTTGGCGATTCGTAGCTGCTGAGAAAATGTCATAGAAAATGTCAAAGAAAAGCTCCAGCTTGTGCCCTTTCCTCCTTACCCTTCTAGAAATTTTCATCAGTTTAATTATTCTAGGGGGATTGAAGTTTTCTACTCTTGACTGTCTTTTGTGCATCAAACATTATTCTAGGCAGTTCATACTAAACATTCTGAAAATACTGAATGAAAAACACTGAATACTGTCATCTGGGGGTGACAGTCTTACCTGGACTTGTGTGTCACATCCGTGGTTTCACTGGTTCATTATAACTTGAGACAATACATTAGTGAATTTTTCATCGGGAAACTTACACAAGAGTTCCTTTTTCACTTTTCCCCTTTGGTCATCTCTCCCTCTCCTACCAAACACCTAGGACCACCTTCGCAATGGAAAGGAGATGCAGTTTTGCTTTCAGAGACATCCCTTCAAGCGCACATTTCTTTTGTGGGTGAAGGTCTGGATGGAGTCTGCCGCCTGCCGAAGCCAACAGTCTCTATTCTCACCTCTCAGGGAATTGGCAGTCAGTGGCTTTGGTTTATTTTTCTCCTCTCTACAGATTTGCAAACTTGTAACTGCAGACAGAGAGAAAGGCACATGTAGCAAAAAAATAATCAAAACGTGGGGGGTGTTCGTGTGGGGGTGTGAGCACACACCAGCTCTATACTGGACAGGTGGTATGTTTTTCTCTCAAGTTGCCATGAATTCATATGTTTAATTAGGAGGCCGCGGCATCTCTGGTGGTACTGAGTTATGTAGTCTCAGCAATTTTTTAAGGATGGAGAGGGTTCAAGAGAGTTTTGACTCTCACTTAGTTGATCTGTGGTTTAATATTATGATATTTTGGGGGAACCAGGGTTCTGTCTGGCACCAGAACGTCAATTAGCCAAGGCTGTCCGATGCTTTAGGAAAGAAGAAGTGGGAGAAGGGACTTCGGTAGTTCTTAAATCATTATTTAGCAGTAGCCCAAGGCTCGTGCATCCTAATTAAAGAGGTGAGGCTGGGTCCCATGTGCTCCATCCATGTCCTTGCATACCGTAATGCTGTCCTCCTCCTCCTCAGGTCACTGCCCAGAGCTGGTTCAAGCAAGAGGACACTTAAGTGAAGCCATTGTAGCAGGGTAAAGCCTTTAGGAAAAAAATAATAATATGCTGTCTCTTTAGAAATTGTGGTAGTTTTCAGAGCTTGAAATAGCCTTGACAGCTTCCTGTGACTACTATGTCCTTGAACTGAGAGGGAGTCCCTCGCCAAGGACCGACTCCTAAGTATAGTGCAGTAATTGTGTTTGTCTTCTGTGTTTCAGTTTGCATTTCAAAACACAAGTTGTTGTATTATCAACCTTTGTTATTTGTATGTTTGTTTTTACTTTGTTCCTTTACCTTCATGCTAGTAATTGTGTGTTTGGCTTCAGATGCATAGGCCATTTGACACTGTGATGTTAAGAGATTTTACAAGAAAGGTCATGAGCTGTCTTTCTGAGCTATTCTAAGATTTTGTACTATATTTATTTTGGATCCAGCTTTTCTTGCCCTTGATTAGCTATTCCTCCTCCTTGCCTTCGCCTCTCATCATGCCTGGGAGCTTTTCAATACATCTGTAATTGGATGACTGTTTTGTTCAACAAATACACACAATCTCAACTTTGGGAGACAGTCAAGAAGACAGGATGGGACTCTTCTCTGATGCTTCTGGCTCAATGTGTGGAATTCCTGGATGAGGAAGCTGGCTCCCAATACACTGATGTCGCAGGTATTTCCTGCCTGGGGAACACCTTCCTGCTTTTACAAAGGGAAACATGTTTCCTGAGGCATTCTCAAAAGTTTTGGATGATTTGGTGGGATTTAAATTATGTTGTTGCTTAATAGTTTTAGAAATTAAAGGGTGGATTATTTGCTGAGAAAGGTTGGCTTTTTGGCTTCATGGTGTAAATTGGTCCTCCCTGAGGTTTGGCACAGAACAAACACACCTGGCACCAGATTGGGCTTCCTGTGTTGTTGGGGGAGATAAACTGAATGTCAGGTGGGAAGTAAGTGGCCCTCAAGAAGTAACAAGCCTTCAGGCCTAGAACTTGAAGAGAAAACAGCAGCACCCAAAAGGACCTGTGTACACTGACCCACACACAGCACCCCGTGCCTGCTGGCCCCTCCTCTCTCCTCCCCGGTCTGCCAACAGAGCCACAAGCACTCCGTGAAACTGTGTCCGAGCTGTTCTAGAGGCACAGAAAGTATTGAATCCACCACAGTGTTGCAGGGTTCGGAATGTGACTCTGTTTCCTCACTTTGTGGCCCTCCTGAATCCTCAGAAAATAGAGCCCCCCCAAAATCAGCGTCTTGTGGCTGATTCTTTGCTCTCTTTACCTGATATTATACAGTCAATTCTTGCTATCATTTCTATCAAGTCTCCATGAATATTGAATTAGCAAATACTGAATCACTGTTTCACTATATCCTTGGGCATATACCGGCCTAAGTTCCTTGAGCATCTGCCACGGCATTTTCCCAACCAATTAATACATAACCTTGTTTCTGTTTAAGGGCACAATAAATTTAATATTGTTGATTCGTGGACAGTGAACTCCTGATACTATAATTCATGCCTGCACAAGGCTTATCTAATTCTTGCATTTGCTCCATAAGGCACTCACAGCTTTCTTGCACTTGGGAACACTAGACAGCACTTCAGCCATATGCTTGGGGAACATTTTAAACATTGAAATCACCAACAAAAAGCACAAAAATGTGGGGGAAAAGGCACTTGATTGTAGTATGAAAGCTGAGCTGAAACAAGAAGGCAGAGCTCACGTTATTTGACTTCAGCTGGGATCGTGCTCACGGGCAGCTCCCATTTTTTTGCTGTCCTGTGGATGTCCGTGAATGGCCACAAAAGCACCACTAGTACTGATTTCAGGGTTACGAATAAATTTTAGTGAGTGGGCATATTTCTAAACATCTACTATGTAATATAAAATGATACCAATTATTGTGACAGGAATCCCCTCCCCCCGAGCTTAGCCCTACAGTTCATGTAGCTGACTCATCATCTGAGGTGGAAATGAGTTAGTTACAGATTGGTGTTGGGCCCGATACCCAGAACACATTTTTAAACAACCTCATGTAAAGTGAAGACCGTGAAGGAGAACTTGCCCATTTAGTAAATCCTGTTGAACAGATAGTTTACACTCTGCCAGGCTTCGAACATCCAGAGAACAGGAACAATGTCCTGTGTATCCGCATGTCCTTGGTGTGAAGGGTGACAATGGCCAGTGCCTAGTGGACCTCAGCGAGCGAGTGAACACGGAATGAATGAATGAAGAAAGAGCAAGGAGAAACCTGCTCATGATGCCTTCAAGTCCACTCCAGGGCACCTTAGGAGTCTGAGGCATCTTTTCAGCTTAGGTAATTTTCTGTCCAGTGGTCATGTCCATGGTTAGTAATTGTCAAAAACAGTAGTGTATTAAAGGTGGTGTAGCCATATGGTACCCATTGGGGGTGGGTACCATAGCTGGACTCTGAAAAGGGAGCACCAGCCACACTGAGAAAACTACTTAATGGCTAGAACAGTATTTGACTCTTCCATCTTGCCTTGGAGCCTGGTTTAAAGTTTGTTCTTTCTCTGATATTTCTGCTGTCAACTTCACTTCGGTCTTACTCCCACACTGCTGTTACTGGAAACGTCTCTCTAGAACATGGATTTGATCATCTCAATCTCTTGCTTTAAAAACTCCATTCTCCCCATGAGATATGAGTCAAAACGCCTTGGCGATCTGGTCCCATGTCTGCACTTCAGACTTCTGTCTCTTACCATTGCACTGAAGTACACGCTCTGCTCAAGCTATACTGACCTTTTCACACTGTTTCCCAAACGTGCCTTTTAGGACTTCGGGCCTCTGCCAGTGTTATCAGGTCCTTCTCCCAGGTCTCTCTCACTTATGTGCTGTGTCTGTTCTGTGAGAGGCCCATCTCCCCGACACGTATGAGCTCTTCAAAGGAAGGCTCTACTATTCTCACCTTTGTGCACAGCCTCTGGCATGCTCCTACTCAGTAAACACATTTAATCAGTGAATGAACCTAAACATTATCTGGAAGATTTGGATATGTGAAGCTTTAAAAAATCATTTTTAATTAAAAAAAAGGGTAGAATATAATTTTCTGAGTACAGACAAGTAGAAAGATGTGGCCATTCTTTTGTTAATCAGCCTTGTCTGTAGTAGAAAACTGAGCTTTTCCACTCAGGAGACATCTATACCAGCGATCTTCAACCAGTGTGCCATAAAAATTTATAAAACATGCAATACCTGACTCTTCAGTCAGGCACACTGACCTCTTCTCCCTTAGATTTTCAAATAAAAAAAATGACCACAGACAACATAATGACCGTTTGCTGTGTATGAATCATAATTATATCTATTTTTTGTCAGATTGGCAAAAAAATATATCTTTTGGTGTGCCACCGAGTTTTAGTAACTTGTTTTTGTGTGCCATGAGATGAAAAAGGGTGTAAATTGCTAGGTTCCCCTGCCCCCAATATAAACATCCAGGGACTAGACTTAATTAAGATAGAAGCTAGTTAAATTTTATATGAGAGGAAATGACATTCAATTTCAGATACTATCTATTTAATTATTTCCTGCAGATTAACCATTTGTTTCAGCAAATGTTTATCATGGAGCTTCTATGTACAAGAAACTGGGCCAAGGGCTTTGGAGCATGAAAAGATAAGCAGAACACAGGGGCTTTTGTCTGGTGGGAGAGGAAGCTATGGAAGCACATTTCTTTAAAACAGGATAAAATATGCACTTACTGCAGGTAGTGCTATGATAGAATAAGGAAGGTGAGGTGATTTCCAGCCTGCTCAGTTCTGCAGAAGAGCTTGAATTTAACCTGGGCATGGAAGGGTCATTTGGAGGTAGCTCGGTAGCAGGGCAAAAATGAAGGAGTAACGTGGTTAGGGTAGTTCCGAGGAGAAAGAACCGTATAAACAGAGGCACTGAGGCAGGAACATACAGGGAGCAACAGCAGGAGACTAGTACTGCAAGGAGTGTGAGGGTCCAGGGGTGAGCGTTGTTAAATAAGACTGGAAAAGTGTGTCAGGCTCCTATTATAGAGGATTTAATGGTAGTTTCCTTGGACTTAACTCTGTAGTCATTAAGAGTCCTGGCAGATGTTTAAAACAAAGGAAGTACATGACAGCAACTAGCAGCAAAAAAATTGTAAGCACTTACTTTGTGTCAGGCACTTTTACTAAATCCTCATCACAACACTGAGGTTATTGGGTAACATTTTATAGATCAAATGGAAAGTCCAGAGAGGTTAAGAACCTTTTCAAACATCCGCAGCCAATCAGTGGGACCTGTGATTTGAAGCCAGGAAGTCTTGTACAAGAACTCGGGTTTTGAGCCTAGGGGTGATGAGGGGGTTCACGGAGACTCTGAACTTTCTGAATTGTTTGCAAACTGTTTGGTATATGGGAATGTGTGCATTTGCTTAAGAAAAAAAATCTAAATCTATATCTTTAATCATACAAGAGGTATGCCCCCAAAAAGGACGATAACGACTGTGGTGTCAGTCTCTTTTCCCCCAGTGAGTTCAGTGCACTGTGTAATGACGTTACACTTAGGCTGGAAGAAGCAGAGCAATCTGGCCCTGCTCAAGATAAAAGGAAATGTCACAATAACTTGCAGGAATTGCTATTATAAGTAGCAAACTCTTCCTGATTGTGAGAAACAGAAAAAATGTCCAAGAAGTTCTTTTGAAGGTAAACATGAGATATCAAGGCCTTGAAAGTTGTGATTATTTGAGGGCAGAGATCCTAGCTTTCCACTGGGCAAACATTATTCTTTTAAATGTCAACAAAAGCTAAAGAAACTCCTGAAACCTGAAATGTTTTTGAAAAATGCCCAGATGCTAATCTGCTTTCGACTGGACCAAGCTGTCTTTTTACAGTGAGAGGGACTTATGGGGTGAGTATGTATTAACCCACAAGACCGAAAATTCCTTGCAGCCAGTGGTGAATCCAAAGGCAGGTGCCGGGGTAAACGAATGAATGCAGGTTAAGGAACTGCTCATCTTATATCGCTTGAGAAATCACATTAATACCTAAGTTTTACTTAGAGTAAAAATGTTCATGCTTTAAATATGTAAATTTTAAAGATATTTCTATCACACAAGTCTAGCAAATATAGCACTTTATTAGTAGAGATCTGGATTTCCTACTTAATGGAGTTTTCCTAATAATTTTCTCATCTTTGCTTTCTCATTTTCTATTTTTTATTTTATTCCTGGACCATTTGAAAGTATTGTATATACAGTCCATATTTAGATCTTTACAATTGTTAAAAAATGCCTTTTATCATAGTTTTATAGATTTGATCAAGGATTCAGTCAAGGGTTATAAACAGCATTTGGTTGTCATGTCTCTTTAGTCTCCTTTATGAATGGTCTCATCTCCATGCTTTTCCTGTTTTTCTGTATTTGGTATTTCATGACATTACCGTGTTTGAAAAGTCTAGGGCAGTTGTCTGGAAGCATGCCTTTCCATCTGGGTTCTTCTCACTTGGTTTCCTAAAGACCAGATTCAGGTTAAACATTGCTAGCGAGAATACACTGCTTCTCTTCAGGAGGTACCCGATCTGATGTTAGGCAGGCTGATTTTTGTCTCTTGGTTAGGCTGCTGTTCACTGGACCTCTCCATTGCAAAGGTCCCTAATCTTGATGAGAAACTCAGAACAACTGCCCAAACATATGTTAACATTTATAATGTACGAGTGTCGCCTCTTACTTTTCTAGTGCACGTACAGGAAAGTGGAGAGAGAGAGGTAAGTGGGGGCGGGGGGAGAGTACATGCACATGCATGAGTACTTAGTTTTGGGGGTTTGCACTTAAAATAATCTTTACGGATGCAGATGAGGAAAAACAAATTGCCATTCTTATTTCCTTCTACACTAGAGAATTCAACAATAATGAGATGGATTTTCATCCAGCAGTCACAATCTGTACAGATATTTGATGTTTGTTTGCCTTCTCATTTGAAAATGCCTCAGAAGTAGTTCTTTATGAGGCTTATTAGATTGAAATCGAATAGGCATCGAAACCATGGAACTTTTTTGAAAGGTAAGAGGGTAAACAGAAATTGTTTAGCGGGGAGCTTTCTTGATCTAGGCTTCTAATCCTTTTGGGAATGTATCCTAAGGCTTTTATACTTACCGTGCTCCTGACTGGCTCACTCAGTGACTCCATGTTATCTGATGAGGATCTGATTTCACCTTTGAAAGCAGTGTTGTTCTCTGTGGGGGTCTTAGGGGGTAGCAGGACAAGCTTGACTTTGGGAAAAATGCAATGTAAAACCCAACCAACCATCTGGAAATTAGAGAGGACCCTGCACGCAGTTTAAGTTCTCCCACTTGCAGTTCATAACGAAAAGATGTCTATTTTTGAAGCACTTAACTATCTATCCTACCTAAACAAAAGTCTTCTTTAAATAGTGGGGTGAGGACCTTACCAGGCACTCTATGAATTCATTTATAATTTGCTTCATTTTTCTTTTCAGTGTTTTGTAAGAGGATTTTGGACACTATTTTTGTGATAGGTAGACCTAGGCCTGTGCATCCTGTTAGCCATGAATTTTCACATTGTGTCTCTGTTTTGCTGGTGTGGTATGATCTCATACCATTTTTTTTCTCTCACTGGGATCCTGCTAAGTAAGGCTTGGTACGGGGTGATTTATAAAATTTACATTAGCTTATTGCATGTCTGTGTTTGGTGAGAGCTGAATACTCCCTCCATTTCCTTGACGAGTTCTGACACTATGTTTCTAGCTGATCTTACGGTATTGTTATAGGTTCTAGAGTATGAATATAGGCAGTACCTCGCTAATTCAAGCAGCTGAGCTTTATAGGCTGCAAGGTTGAGCAGTTCACTTGAAGGAACCATTTCAGTTTTGAGTCTTGAGACAGTGGATCCCCAAAACTTACTGGTTTATTAGATTAGCATGTGCCTGGCAAGTATGATAATTTTGCAAGAGGCTTGAGGTTACAGCAAAGCTAGTGTCTTTCTGTGACTACTTCCGGTGCTCTTGATGTGTAGTGTGCTGCCTCCAGCCCCAGCCCCGGCCCCAGGCCTGGCCCCATGTATGTGACACAAAGCAGGGAACCTGCTCACCGTTGGCATGCAGCTGATAGCTTCATAGTGTATTTGACACCATAATGAACGAGAAAGTTCTGAGATATTTCCTGTTTTTAAACACTTTGACTCACATGCTAAGCTGTAGCATGTCAACGCCAAAGAATATTTAGCATTTTCATTCTTTGCAAAGAATATTTATTGTAAGGGCTTGTAAAGCACATTGCTTATTCACAGAGGTAGGTTCATACTTGTCACGCGGGTTTCTACAACACTGAAAAATGTACAGGGTTTACTTATTTAGGTTGGGCAGTCTTTTAAAACAGTTCATTTTAGTTGAGTTTTTCTTAGAGCTTGACTTAATTACTAGGGAAGGAATTAAAATGACAACAAAACTGGCTACATGTGCTGTGACGGTAGATGCCATCTTCCTTTTAGGCATGTCACAGTGTGTAGTCTAAGGCAACATGAAGGCTCCATGTATAGGTGTTGAATTACATTTTCAAATTAGTCACTAAATTCCTCTGGTCCTAGGTTTCTCCTGCTCGTCACCACCTCACGTGACCTTACACAGGTCACCATTTTCTCTTCTTCCTACCAGTCACCCTGACACTGTCCTGCTCTTAACACTGCTGGTCCCATGGTGGTGGAGAGACCACCCTGTCCCAGATACTGTGTTAGGATCTTGCAGAACTAAGGCCTGGTGCTTGCCCTCAAGAGGCCAGAGCCCAGTATAGGTGAATTAGTCATGTCGCGAGGGCAGCAGAGTGGGGCCTGGGGGCAGTTTAAGGAAAGGCACAGTCAGCTTTACCTGGAGGGATCATACTTGGCCTCATAGCAACACTAGAGCAGAGGCTTTGAGGACAAGCTCCCCTGGCAGTGGGAGAATGGAGAAGGTGATGGGGAGAATTCTCCCGGGGCGTGGAGAAGGTAAGCCCTATGTTTTGTGTGTTGGCTGAGAGTGTCCTGTTGGGGATTTTGGTGAATGTAATTTAAAAAAAGATCTAGGAGAAGAAGAGAGCAAGGCATTGTGAATGTAACTGGACGCAGGGGATATGCTGCAGTTTGGGAAGGAGGGGCAGATGCTGGGTCTGGAAGGAAGTGAATGAATGTCTTAGAACAGGGGCAGTAAAGGGCCTCAAAGTCTTGGTGAGGTCAGACCGCAAGTGAAGGTGGGGGAGCTATTGAATGGAAAGATGTGCTCAGAGAGGCGGGTAAAGTGAGCAGCCTGGTTTGAAGAGACTCAGGGTGTGAGCAGGAGCATACATTGCTAAGAAGGCCCTATTCCTGGGTCTCTTCCCTCTCACTGTGCTGTCTTTCCTTGGGCAATATCCTCTCCACTACGTCTCACACACAACCAACCCAAATCGCCCTCTTTACCTCCACACCAGTTTCTGCACTGGCTTAAACTAACCACATTTGTTACTCAAGGACAACGGATATAAAACCTTTTAAAATGAACCTTCCCATGTTTGAATTGACTGTTTTTTAGTAGCCAGTGTATACCTCATGAGACTGTCCTCACCCATACCCCTTTGTAGTCATGTGTTTGTATGGCTTTATCTCCTAAATGATACGCCACTTGAGGCCACTGGTGGAGTTTGTTTTTTTTTTAATTTACTTTGGGTAAGCCAGAAAAGTATCTGGCGCTCCCATGTGTAAATATTTGTGGAAGAAAGGAAGGAAAAGGGAAGGAAGGGGACACGGAAATTGAAATTGAGGGAAGGAAGGAATTTGAGACTAAAGAATTATAACTTTACCACATGAACTCTGAAGGTAGCAAAAACTGAAGAAGGAGAGTTCTTGAGCCCCTGTGGGGAAGGAGGAGGACGGGAGTGGTACAAACTAGGGAGCTGAGTCAAGAGCAATAACCGGGAGAGGTCAGGGTAAGAAGGCTGAGTATGTGCAGCCTTGTTCAAAGAGGTTGACCTTTAGAGGAAGGTTTGATGACAGTTATAGAGGAATGTCAGAGGGCCCAGTGGGGAATGGGCTGGGACGGGACCTAGCTGAGTCAAGATATGATGAAACCCAGAACTTTGGATAAATACTGCTTCTATGTGGGAAATATTTCAATAAGAATTGACTCTTAAATTCTTACTCTGGATGTCCCTTGGATGAAGACTTCTTGGAAGAACAGATAATAGCAACAACAACAACAATATTTATGAAGTGCCTATGTTATCTCATTGATTCTCACAACAACCCCATGAGTGCGTATCATTGTCTTTCCCACTTCACGAATGAGGGAAGGTTGGCTTAGAATGGGTAAGTAGCATTCCCAGTCCGCACACTGCTCCTAAGTGGCCACTTATTTTACAGTCAAGGCAGCACATGCTGGAACCAGCCAGGTCCCCTAGGAGGGTCAGGACTACTGTCTCAACACCTGAAGCTCGGCCCGTCGAAGGCCTTCCTGGTGACTCAGTCCCACTACTACTCCTTCAAATTCCAAGAGCCTACATTTCTGTCTTCTAGATAACATGTACACTTTCAGCCTGAGTCAGGTGGTGAGCTGGAGGAGGAAGACATGGATAACAAGAATATGGGTTAGGTTTATTGGGGAAAACACTGACTCACAGGGATCGAAGAACAGGGGCAGGGCAGTCAGCAGGTGTTAAAATATGGCAACGCAGGGTGTTCTAATTCAATGGATTCTTGAGGTTGGATTCTCTTGCTTCTGTGAGAGAGTCTTTTCTTTTGTGTCAGCTGACAGGGGTACTCGGTGGCCTTCTGGGGGTGCTGTCTTCCCCAAAACGAGAGCACTTGCTGCCTGAGCCAGCGGAAGACCCACCTGAAGTTGAGACAGGAGAGGGATTGTGTACTAGAATGACTGTCCTGCTCCTCCAGCTGATCTGATGAGCTTGAGGAGGTCTCTGCCATGCTTGTTCTTCGGCCGCCACGTGTTTGGCTTTTTGTCTGCCAAGGAATGAGTGATGAGTGAGTATGTGGAATCTGTACAACATGGGGTCCATACTTACCCATTTATGTGGCTCAAATCCTTTCACCAAAAAAAAACCCCAACTGTAAATGCAAAGTTTCCATGCTCATTAATACTGTACTTACACACACACACACTCACACTCACACTTTTTTGTGGTCATGATTGCTAGCCATTGCTTTGCTTTCTTGTCCTTTTCTCTCCCTCAGTGGTTCTTAATATTTTGCCTTCAGCTCCACCCTGACCGCTTTCCTTGCTGTTATCCATCTCCCACTCCTGGCCATGTGAGACACCCTGAGGGCCACCCTGCTTCATAGCAGGTAGCAATGCTTCCTGCATTCCTCCCTTGCCCCTCCATCAGGCCTGTCCCCTGCTGGCCTGTAGGCATCTCTGGTCTCACCTGAGCAAGTTCATGTTCCTGAATCCTTGGAGGAACCTGTGGAAACTGGATGACCACCTCATTTGCTGGTGGGTCGAGTGCGGGCAAGCCTTGACAAGGGTCATGTTCTTGGTGACTGACTTGCGCCATGTCCAGGGAGGTGCTGCTAGACAGCTGGGCATCTTCCTTTTGAGCAGATTCAGAGGGCACAGATTTATCATCTTCGTCATCTCTCTGATTTTCTAGAAATTGCTCAAGCTTTTGCACAAGACCATTCAGTTTGCTGAGAGTCAGTTGTGTCTTCTCTTTAGGGTACTTGTGTATCCACGGGTAGTCTCTGTGCAGATCCCAGCCGATGATGGAGTCTGAATGGTTAGAGCTCATATCAATATCCCAGGCCAGGGTGATGCTTAGTTTGCAGAACTGCTCTGGGTCGTCCTGAATGTGGTCTTGTCTCTCCGGGAGTCTCTCTACAGTGTCAGTCTGCCATGACCCTTGGAAAGGAGGGACAGAATGGATTGAGGGGCCCTCGGCAGATGTGTCTTCACGGGAGACTGTGTTCTCGTAGGAGAAGGTGTCCTCTCCAGGGTAGTAGCCCACAGAGAGGCTCAGGCTCGAAGTGGAGCTGCGGTCCTCTGTGTCAGCCCAGCTGCTGCTGGATGGTGAGTCCGCCATGGGTTCCAAGGCTCAAATGTGAGGTCTCCCTCATCTCAGGAATCTGCAAAAGAAAGAAAACGTGCATGAGATTGGTAAGATGAAGAGGGGCGTCTGTGTACGTAAGCAGTGACATTATCTATTTCTTTTTCCATTTGGAACTACCCCACTCCAACAGAAGTTCATCCTGTTTGCCATCTCCAGTGGAAGGCCAAAGAGGCAGCCCTCCCCCTTTGGAAATCTTTCTTTGAATAACCGTTCTCCCCCTAAGCATCTTCGCCTGATGCCTCACATCATCTGTCTGAGTGCGGCTGAAAGAACTTAGAAAAGAAAAATGATCATTGTATAAAATTTGAAAACAATAAAAAACATAAAGATGAGAATAAATATGCCTGTGGTCCCTTTGTTCAGAGACCACGATAAGCTCATAAAAACATTTTGGTGGATTTCCTTATAATTTTTTCATAGGTACACACATTTATACATACACATACTCCCATTCACATACATATATGGATATGAATGTCACATCCTTTGAAACAGATTATTTTATGGCATAACCTGCAATAAACATATATTTGGGAATTCTGTCATTTTAAACCACTTTCTTATTAATATTAGGTGGTGGTTATTGTTTTTAATAAATAAATATGCAGGAAACTCCCTTGTCAATAAATCTTTGTCTCTCTTTATATTCCTGTGTGTGGGTTTAATGGGTCAAAGATCACAAACATATTAAAGGCCCCTGACAGTCGATACCAAACTGCTTCCAGAAGGTGATAGTCATTTAGATGACCATCCCCCCAGCATCTGATGGCATTATATTTGTCCAGCTTTTTCTACGATGGCCCAGTAAGTGGGTGGGGACAGGGGGTGGGGCAGGGAAGGAGGATACACACACACCTAAGTGCAGATCCCAGCCGGTGCAGACTCTGCTGTTCTCTGTCCTGGTGGCTGCCCACATGAAATACGTGCTACCAACTTATCCTTAAACTTGATGTTCAAAATCCTTCGGCTCCTGTGTCTCCATGGCTAAAAGTCTAACAGCCAGAGGTCTGTGTTCTGGACTGTTGGTTACCATGGCAACACAAAGATCAACGTTATACTCAGAAAAATGGAAAGAGAAAAAAGGGATACAAAGCCATAAGAGCTATCCCTTGCTTCCAGAATATTCCATTACCATACCATCCTCTTGAGGGCGAAGGATGGTTACTTCTGCAGTGGTGATTACTTCTCTCTTATCATGTAGATGTCTAAGATGCTTCCTTTTTCAAGGGAATTTAGAGCCTATTTGGTGAGATGGACATAAACACACTATTATAGCACAGAGAGGTAAGTGCAGCAACAGAACTTAAAAATAATGGGGTGGAAGAGCAAAGGGGGTGCTTGTGTAGGCTTGGTTGAGGTTGGGATAGGGGAATCAGGAAAAGCCTCCT